>NW_026695224.1:19182500-19782500 GCF_021218885.2 Marmota monax
TTACCTGTGCCTGCCAAGGAGGGAGAGGACCAATGCCCACCCGTGCCAGGCTCGCGCGGGCACAGCGCGCACACGCACTCCAGTCGCCCCGCAGCCCACCTGGGGCTGCCTGGCTCCCAACTCCGGAAGCAGCACCCCCTCTTCTCCCCAGACACTCCCCCACCCTCCACCCACCGAGGCAGCAATTACTGGCCAAGACGGCTGGGGAAGGGCCAATTAGTGCGGGAGACGCGGCCCCTCCGCCTGGCGGGCTGACCGCAGCCCCCGCAGCGCGACAGCCGCCGCCGCCTCCTCCTCCGGCCGCTGGCTCCCGCCGCTTGCCAGCCGCCCTCCGCAGCCCTCCCTGCCTGGCAGACTGCGCAGGCTGCCTGCGAGCCCCGGGGGACGCGCCGTCCGGCCTCCCGCCAACTATGGTGATGGATCCGGCCGTCTGGCGCCAGGCCAGAGCCCCAGCGGACGCGAGGGCGCCGGCAGCTGAAACTCGCCGCCGCGGTGGTGGGGCGAGCAGGCCGGGCCCCCTGCGAGGACTTCTGAGCCCCGAGCCCCTGTGCCTCTGGCCCTTTCCATCACTCAATGGCAACTGGCGCGGTGGCGCGGGGAGGCCCAATCTCAGGCAGACAACTGAGGCCCTCCCAAGCAGGGTCGGCTTTTCTCAAAAGACTTCTTACCATCCCAGGCCCTCCCTCATTGCTTCTCCAAGACTGGGCAGCAGGATCCAGAGCTGTTACCTGTTAGTGGCCATGACAGGGCCAGGCTTTAGAAACTCTTGGCTGGTGCTGGTTCATGCCTCCAGTGCAGGGAGGTGGGTAGGAGGGTGAGTGGGCAGCACAGAGCCAGAGGCCCTCATTACAGACAAGTAAATGAATGCATGGGCTTCCTCCCCTGGGACGTTTCCCTGCATACCCTGCCTCATCCATAGGCTTTGGGAGACCCAAGAGGGATCAGTCCTACTCTCCAGGAGCCTACAGGCTGCAAGGTCTATGGACTTGTCCAGGATCCTACCACCACCACCACACACACAAAAGCCCAGGGGTTGGGGACGCAGCAAGAAGAAACGAGGGACTGGTAGAGAAAGCAGTGGGAGCCAGGGGCTGTCACTTTAAGTCTTCCTCTTTTCCCAGATAACCCCTTTCCAGATGAAGCTGAGCATGCAAGATCCCCAGAGTGGGAAACAAGGTGGCTCTATGCTCAGGAGGTCTTGCCTACTAAACCCTACTAGGGGAGGGTTTAGTAGGCAAGACCACAAATGGGGTTGGCCAAAGAGATCCTGCTGCACATTGTTTCCCCCATCAGTGCCATGAGGGACTGGGTTGGAGGTGCTGAGGCCCCTGACAAGTCCTAGATGCAGGCCCCTTTTCTGTGCATTTTCTCTCATCCTCCACCCCTCTCTGGTCTGGCTTCTCTCTGGGGGACGGGCTGATAGGGGCCTGCAATGCACTCTGGAAACTGAGCTATGTTGGGGGAGAGAGGATCACTTCTCTGGAATAAAAACTCTCCTTTCCATGTGCCAAGATCATTAATGGTGTAGAGAAGAGAAAGTGCTTGTGAGAAAATTGGGAGATCGAGACTGAACAATGAAGGGGCGTAGAGATAGTGACACCACCTCAAGTACTTCATGGAATGAAGTGCAAATGCATGAAAGAATGGGGACAGGGACAGAGACAGATGAAAGGAACAAGGGAACGATTGGTCAAGAAAGTCAGGAGGTAGAGGAAAGGAAGGAGGAGGTGGTGGACACACAGGCAGACAGGCAGATGAACAGAGAACAGGGGCAGTGCTTCCCAGATGGCAGGGATGAGGAGCAGGATCTGGACCCTAAGAAGGTGGCACTGAGCAGAGATCAGTTTTTTAATCCATATTATCTGACTACTGAGATATCCTGGGGCTGGGGGCAGGTGGTGAGAGAAAGTGAAGGATATGGAAAACAACAACCCCCAGGGAGAAAAGAAGAACAATGGGTCCCAGGGAAAGAAGAAAAACAATGGGCTCCGGACTTTCACAATTTCTCCTTCTACAACTGCTTTCCTGACTGCCCAACTAACACGTTCTGCTATGATTAGGTCTCACTGGGCCCTATAAAACTCAGACCCCTATTGTAACCAGTTGCCATTTTCTCTCTTGAAAATGTGCAACATTTTCAAGATCATTGCTGATCCATTAAAGTCTGTTTCTGTTTCTGTTTCTTTTTCTTTCATTTTGCTTTCAGAAAGAGTCAACCAGGGAGTTGTAGGTCACAGGGGAGATGACCTAACTTGGGCTGGACTGGGAGTCATGGAAGGCTTCCTGGAAGAGCATTTGTTAGGATCAGTGGGGAAAAGTGGAGAGACTGGGTCAGGGAGAGGAAGGGGAATCTGTCAGCTAAAAGAACAGCAGGAGCAAAGACCTACAGGTAGGAATTACCTTGTTTGGTTCAGCAGCAAAGTGTAAACATGGCCCACACAGAAAGGTGAAGAGAGGAATCAGGGCCCAGAGCTGGAGCACTAGGCTTATAAGCTTGGAAGGGAGCATATAGTTTACCCTAAGTCCCCAGGGAACTACAGCAGGAGCATGGCCTCATCAGATTTACCTTCCAGATGGATCTTTGAGGTTACATTAAGGAACTGGAGGAGAAGAGAGTTGAAGTGGGGAGATAAGGGAGGTGCATAGAAAGGGACAATAAATCCTTCATGGAATAAAGCAAGCATAAAACCAATGGCCAGGACTTTGGGACTAAGGAGGGAAGAGGTGGTAGGTGTTGAGGAAGTCTGTTAAATATCCTGTTTTCCCAAGAAGCTTTGGGCCAAGGCCAAAAATTACTCTGACCCCAACTTTACCCTCTCCCCACTTATGGTACGGCCCCCGGAGCACTCTGCCCCAAGCTCTGTTGGCCATCCCAGCCTGGGAACTCACATGACCCTCTCTAGACCTAGGGTATACTAGCCCCTTCCCACTGGGCCCAGAAAAATGCCCCAAGAGAAGTCCAGCACAGCGTAGAGACAGGGCCAGGTGCTGCGGGGGAAGCCTTTTTGTCCCCACCCCATGGAACTCTAGACAGCACTCTAACCTCCCACCACTGTCCCTCTATAATGGCAGTGGGGACTCCACAGCCATGAGGGTTGAGGTTTTGGTTGACTTTCCTGGGAAACCAATAGGCAGGGGAGGAGAGCCCATTTGAACCCTGAAATAACTTAGAGGCTGAAATAAGAAGGAGGTGGTCACACAGAGCAGGTTTCAGTGTGCTTCCTCTAGGCAGAATTTGGGAGCTCTCTGTTCCTGTCTGGGCCTGTTCCTCTGCACAACCTCAGGTAGGTCTCTTGTTCCTCTAGCCTTCTTCTCTTCTTCTATACACTGGGAGCAGTCCTTGTGGTGGAACAGGACTCTGGCCTCAGCCCTCTTCAGTATGTTCCAGTAGTTCTATTCACTCCCAGACTTCCCAGCCATAGGAACTGATGGAGGAACCTATTGGTGACCTCACCAAAGAGCTACTGGATGATCATTATGGATCTCCACTATTAAGGAGCAAAAAATCATTTCTAGGGGGTGCCTGAAGGTGAAAGAAAAGGCCTTTCAGGAAATTAGCACTAGTGGCAGGAAAATTCATCAACAGCTGGCAGAGGCGCCTGTGGCTGATTCATGTCTCTTGCTTAAATTAAGAAGTGCTCTGTTAGTGTGGGGGAAGGGCTGGTATTGCCTCTAGGGCTCCCAGAGACCCCAGGCCCAAGACTCCAAAACTCTGGCCTGTTGCTGGTACTTTCAGCTCCTGGAAGGGGTACCATCATGGATTTGAGGGGATGCAGTACCAGGAAAGGTTGCTGGTGGGCAGGGGTCTTGGGTTTTAATATAGCTATTGCCTATGCTTTCAATCTTGGGCACTCAGTTGGCTTCTCTGATCCTCACTGCAGTGAGAAATGCTGACTTTACCTGTCCTTTAGGTGACTGACACATCCGCAATATTGAGCACATCTGGGAAAAGAATACTTTCCTGAAGGATGCAAGGATGCAACTATAAAAAACAACCACTGGTAGTGGGGAGGCCTAATGTGAGAAACCAGGAGGCAGCCTGGATGTGGAACCATATATTCTAGATTCCATTCCCCATCTCCCCAGCATCCAGGTCTGGCAGACAAAATAGTTTTTACAGCACACATGTCCAGGGGCCATCCTTACCTGTTTTACAGTCTGGATAAAGCCCTAGATGTGCCTCTTACTTGATTTGCACTCCTGGGGGAACTCACTGCACACACTGCAGAAAAGTTGGGTGATAGCTTGATCAACACCTAACCCAAAGCATGCACCTTGCTTCGACTCTGTGGTCCTGTTCAGTTCCAGCCTAAGTATGGGCTGGAACTAAGTATGGCTGCCTTTACCTCCCAGAGATGGGTCAGCCCTTTGATCAGTTAGATCATTTGATGATCATTTGGATCTAGCCATACCTGAAGGGATCCTTTGTAGTAGCCTCAGAGCCTCAGGAGTGCTGTCCAGGGCCATACCCTGGTTCTGGCACCTCCATTATCCCTGGATCATCTACAGAAGAAGGCAGGCTGCAAGCAGTTGCCCTCTGCTGTGGAAGAACATGAACTCCCCAGCCTTACTCTGTTAAGGTTCCTTTTCTAGGTCGCTGGTCAGCCCATTTTGGGTAGACCTTGTGTGAGTTCAAATTGTTATCCAGTATTTCCCTTGACTGCCAATAAATACAGCGAGTTTTATATCAAAGTATACAGGTGTTAAAATCCTAGAGTTGAAGGGTTAGAAGGAAACTTAAAGAATATCATAGTTACCCTTCATTGAGAGCTTATAATTATGCCAAACACAAACTCAGTACTTCCTGATGTTTTTTGCTGCCCAATATAGCCATTCCCATTCCCGTGACATCACCCACTCCATAGCAATTCACAGTACCCACAGTTCAGGGATGAGCAAGTAACCCAAGCTTGGGTTATTAAAGTCCATCTCAAGATTTTTGTGGGAATATCTGGAAAGGGCAGTTCTTAATGCACTGGTAGAATGGCTACCACATGCAAGTGAGTCAGTGAGTGAATGAATCTAAAAGAGAACAAGAGACTGAGAGAGAGAGAGAGAGAAAGACAAACTTCTGGTGTAGGTGCTTGAATACCTGGATCTAGCCATACACCCTGAAGTCAGTAATACACCCAGAATTTTGTTAAATCAGCTAATGTATTCTCTTTTTTTGTGTAAGCCAGGACTTTGTTTGTTTGTTTGTTTTGTTTTGTTTTGTTTTGTTTTGCAGTACTGGAGATTGAAGCCAAAGCCACACACATGCTAGGCAAGCACTTTACCCACTATATTCAATGTATACTATATTCCCACTCCTCTAAGTTAGTTTTAATTGGGTTTCTGCCACTTGCAACCAAAAGAATCCCCACTGATATAAGTACATGCCTTTGTCCTCAAATTATTGAGGAGAAAACTAAAGAACCAGTTTGCTCTGAAATCCTACACAAGTCACTAAAGTTCTCTGTCATCAAATTGCTCTAATAAATAGTGAAGGGACTAGGTTTCTTCAACTTCGAGACTCTAGCTCTCCTGAGATATCTCTCTCTCTCTAGGTCTACCTGGCTATATGTCCTTGAATGAGTCAGTTACCTGTTCTAAGTCTCATTTTCATGAGCTGCAAAAAAGAGCAGTAATTCCATCTCTTTTTACCTTGAAGAAATCTGGTAATTCAATAAAAGAGTGGGGAATTTTTGTTGTTGTTGTTCTAAAGCAAATTTATGTGGAGCTCATATTTTACTAATGAAGAATCTCAGCTCATACCAGGCAACCATTGTTGTCCTCAAATGACTACTTCTTCCAAAAAAATTTTAAAATATTTTAATAATAAAACTTAACAAGATCTTTTCTTTTTAGAACTAGAAACTGAACCCAGGTTCTTGGGCATGCTAGGCAAGTGCTCTACCACTGAACCTCTTAATGAGATCTTAAAGCACATTTATAAGGTGGCTTCCAGCATCTCATTGGAAAGAAACTTGTTCCAGTCAGATTCAGTTAAAGTACAGGAAATGGCACTACATGAGGTTCTCTTAGAAATAACTCCCTTTCACTGTCACAGGTTGAACTCTCTAGGAAGTTTCTTGAAGGATGGGAGAGGAAACAAGCAAGATTGGGTAGAGAGAGAAGTCAAGCCCAACGATAGCCTCAGTTAACACCACAGAAAGCTCTGGGGCCAACATAACCCATCAACATTGCCCTGTCAGACCTTTATAATATGACCTTGATGGGTCATTGGATGAGAACTTCTCCAGGGTAAGAGTGATGTGCAGGTAGTTCTCTGCAGTTCAAGGAATCCTGAGAGAGACTAAGAGTATTCCTGGCTGCTTGGGTGAGAAATCCTTCCCTGAAAGAATCTGGGGGCATATCTCTCTGTGCATCTAAGTCACCAATACTACTTAAGGTTCGCTAGGAGGGGACTTGGGCAGAAAGGAGCAAGATGAAGTTAGCATAAAGTAAGGCTAGGGAAACAATTGAGACTGTGGGATGTCTCTGAGGAGGTTGAGTTCTGTCTCCAGGGCAGGCAATGGTGACGGGATGCTTTGGGGCTGCCATTCTGCCCAGTATAGTTGAGAAAGTCTTCTCTGAGGCCTCTGAATCACACTTAATAAAAGAGTATGAATCTTCCCAGCCAATAAGGGGAAGGGAATCAAGCAAGACAGAGAAAGTTAGCCAGGGCAAGATCAAACCAGAGCTGACCTCCTTGCCCATTTGCTTGAAAGTGTCCTCTTGAGGAAGACAGCTGTTGTCTGCTTTATTAATTGTTCCTCATATGTTCCTAGAAGGGAGGCAGGCTGGTGAGGTGGCCATGGGCTGGTAATTCTTTCTGCTGATTTACAAGGGAATATTATTTATTTTCCCTTATTTATGGGAAACCGTGTCGTCCTGGATGGTTTAGAGCCTGGGAAACTTGGGAAAGAATCCAATAACAGGGAAGAGTGTCAAGGTGTTATCATCAGGGGTGCAAAAAGATAGAAGGTAAAAGAGGATGCATTTGGATTCCAGAGTCGATAATGAGCCAGAAGTGAGTGTTAAATTATTCAACCTCCTTTATTGATCAATTGATCTCTATCTGCAGGTCTTGGTTTATTCTTGGTTGGCATTTCCTGTTCTGAGACACTGAGAAGAGAAAATGGAGGAGGGAACAGATTTTTAAGACTCAAAAAGAGAAAAGAACCAGCGTCAAAGTGGAATTTGGCAACATACCAGGAAACTTACAATGCCCATACCTTTTGACCTAGTGGTTCTACTTCTGGAAATTAATACTAAAAACACTATCCAGAACTTTTAAGAAAAAGTATGTGCACCACCATGTTTATAGCAGCTGTATTTGTAACAATGGATAATAGAAAACAACCTAAATGTCCAACAACAGGGGAACTATAAGTCACCATCAGGAATTTTAAGTGATAACATGGGAGAATACTTATGCCATTGGGTTAGAGTTAAAACCCTAATAGAGCATTCAAGTCTGTGTTTTAAAATTCTAAATAGAGGATATCATAACTGTGTCAAGTAAGTCCAGGACATGGTCAAAGGAAATATACTAAAATGTTAGCAAAGGATGTTTTTGTTGTTATTTTTCCTTTTTCCCCCCCTTTCATTATTTAATGATGTGGTCTTGCTATGTTGTCCAGCCTGGTCTTGAACTCCTGGGCTTGAGTGATCCTCCTGCCTCAGCCTCCTGAGTAGCTAGAATTACAGATACACATCAACATGCTCAGCTAGCAAAGATAGTTTTAAAGTGGTGGGACTCCTTTATTCTTTCCCTGTATTTCCTAAAAAAAAAAAAAAAAAAACTCAAGGGTACAGGAAGAGACCTTCAAAGTGAAGGCTTTGCAGTAGCTGAATGAATACAAAGGGGAGGCAAATTCTCCCAGAACCTGAAGAGCGGCTGTGTCATGGGTGGGCTGACCATATCCTTGGCACAGAGCTAAATGCTAGAATGAGTGCTAGAATGACTGGGGGGCAGTCATTCTCTAGAAGACAATTAGAGGCCCCCAAATACATATTTTAAAAGGAAGTATGAGTTTTCCCAGCAGAGAAAGGGAAGAAGACATGCCAGATACATGTGGGAAACTTGAGCAGACCAGTGTGGCTGGACTGAGGGTTCCACGGGAAGAAATGATGAGACCGGATTGGAAAAGGAAAGTAAGGATCCTCTGGGGTTCAGGAATGCTAGGCTAAGGGCCTTTGTCTTTCTGCCTCAGGCAAACGGGAAATGTGAGGGAGGGGTCTTAAGCTGGAGGGGAGTGTGGTTTGAGCTCTCCAACTGCCATTCCCCAGCCTCCTGTCCAGTCTGATTGCTAACACTTCCCAGAAGTTAAGAGAGTAGGGAGGGGAGGGAGGGGCATCCCAAGTAGCCCTCTAAGAAGGTCAGCCAGGCCTCTTGGCCCCAGCCTGGCCTTCTTCCCACCACACCAGGCTTTATCCCCATCCCCAGGCACCCAGACAAACCCCTCTACTCCTCAAGACAAAGAGGCTCATTTGGAGCCTGGGCAAGATTTGTAAACGTCAAACTTGTAATTATAAGGATGAAATCATCTGGTTCCTTTTAAGCAAACGGGTTTATTGATCCCAACATTGAAGAAATGCTATTCTGGGGAAACTTGTTCCTCTCTTCTTTCTTTTCCCTATGGCATGGCTGAGCTAGGTGGGGGAGGATGGCAGGAGAGCTAAAAAGGGGAAGAACCCCCTGAGAGGGAGGGGACATTCTTCAGAGCCCAAGGGTGAATTTTATGGTACACAAATTATATCTCAAAAAGAAAAATTCTTCAGGGCTCAGGAAATGGCCACACTAAGGCAGATGACACCCCCATCCTGGATTTAGGTCCATCTCCTTCCAAAAACTAGAAGTGGGTGGAGCTAGGGCTTTAGGCCTGGTGCCAACCACTAATTCCCCTTCTTTCCCAACCCCCTCAAGTCTCATCTGTGGCTCCAGATCCTATTTCAGCTCTAAGATGGTACAATATTTCCTTAGTAACTGAAGGAAAAAATGACTAGAAGCTCAGAGATCTGGGGGACTCCACTCCCTTTGAAAGGAAAGACAGATGCGGGTGGCTGTTGACACCAGATCTGGATAAAGCCATCCATTCAGCTGACCTGGAAAGGCAGGACATCCAGGCCTTGACCTTCCAAACCAAAGAGGGACAAAGAGTTGGGTTCTGGGGCAGAAATGAACAATCCTCAAAGGAACAGCCATATCCTACCACAACAACTACAGTAGGACCCCTTTATTCAACCTGTTGAAGAGTCTTTTGCAACATAGTTGGTGCTTCAGGAGGAAAGACTACAGCCACAGCTCTCCATGTGGTGCCAGTTCAGTGAGGGAGACAGGCAGGACTTTTGGCATCTTCAGCAGCAAAGTAGAATGGTTAAGACTACAACCCTGGGAACACTCAATCCCTCTGAGCCTCAGTTTCCTCATCTGTAGAATAAAGTCAATAATACCAAACCTGCAGGGTTGTGGTGAGGAGTAGATGAAGATGATTTACCCCAATGCTTAGCCAATTTGTTATTTCTGATGAGTCAGGGTCTTGTCACTGTCTTATGCCATTGGGTTAGAGTTAAAACCTACTTACCTTTCCAGAGGTTCTATTTCCTCATCTGTCTGAGGGGAACAGAAAGGCCTGATTTATAAGGTGGCTGAGTGAATCAACTGAGATAGGGACATAAAAGTACCCAGCTTCATAGTCGGGCTAGACAACTGAGGGTTCCCCATCCCCTGTTCAACTTTATTGTGTATTGTCTACTCATCCATTCAAGATCAGCTTGAGAGTCCTGCAGGAGCAGCCACTCATCTAACAAAGTAAGGAAATGGTCCAAGGGGCCCATGGGCTAGACGTACTCTTGGAAAGAAAGGTTCAGGTAGCAAAGCATCAGAGAATTTAGTGAGATTTGGGGGTGGTGGGTGCCGGAGGTTTCTAGGCAGTGAAGAGACATCCCAGGCTTCTATCTGAGGGCCTTAGTAGAGCTGGTTTTTAGTAAGCTCCTCCACAGGGTGGGGTCTGGATCAATCCTTACTCAACTGGTAATCAGCCAGTACTGTTAGGAACATGGCCCTAAGTATGCCTGACATAAGTGAAACTTTCCTTTATAAGTTTCTTTTAATCCTATGTTTAAAATAAATTATAAATTTTTAAATTTTATTTTGAGACAAGGTCTCCCTAAGTTGCCCAGGCTGGCCTTGAATTTGCCATTCTCCTGCCTCAGCCTCCTGAGTATCTGTGGTTTACAGGCCTGCAGGACTGTGCCTGGCCTGAAAAAACATTTAAGCAACAATACAGACATACAGAGGTCAGCTGAGGAGTGTTCCACTCCTTCATCCTGTGGCTTATTTCCTGGCACCCCCGCTGGTTGTATGTCAGACAGTGTTGAGCGTGGCTTACCCTGTGGCCTGGGATTGCCAAAGGTAGCTGCTGATCTGAGTCGGCTTGGCAGGCTTTGCCATTCCTTTCCCTTAGATTTCCCCACCTCCATTCAACTGACAATTAGAGCACCAAGGCCTGCTCTGCACTCCCACCCATCCAGGTCCAGTTCCCCTGATTTTGACCTTTTACTTGTCAAATCTCAGGATAAGTAAAATTCTCTCCCCACCCCATTCTTCCTTTTTCTCTTCTACCATGAGGGACAAATGCAAAAACTCCAGCAGTGAGCCTCTCTGGTTTTCACTGTTGACTGGGAGCAAAGTCATCATCTTCTCATCATCTTCTCATTTACACAATGGTCATGTTGTCCTAATGCCCAAAGATTTTTCTTTTCTTTTCTTTCTTTCTTTCTTTTCTTTTCTTTTTTTTTTTTTAACAAGGATTGAAGCCAGTGGGGCTTCACCACTGATCCACACCTCTGGCCCTTTTTATATTTTATTTTGAGACAGGGTCTTGCTAAGTTGCTTAGAGCCTTGCTGAGTTGCTGAGGCTGGATTTGAACTTTTGATCCTCCTGCCTCAGCTTCCTGAGCCACTGGGCCAAAGCTTTTCTTAACTGGACTAGAAGAGGCAGTTAATGCATGAAAACTTCTATTCCTTGTAAAAGATTTAATTGTGCCTTGGTGTCCTGGGGTAGAGACTGCCTCACTGACCTCCCAACTTAAGTTGCAGATATTCAATTCTGGTTTTGTCTGCATTTTGCCTGTGCTAATTTGGAATTTTCCAACCAATTTGATCAAAACATTTATGTGGCAAGTAAAAATGGCATCCTTTGGGCTGAGGATGTAGCTCAGGGGTAGAGAGCTTGCTTAGCATAGTTGAGGCTCTAGGTTCAATCCCCAGTACCAGAAAAAAAAAAAAAAAAAAAAAGAAGAAAGAAAGAAAAGTCATTCTTTGCCAGATATACCCAAGATAAACTATTCAGTGGCCCTGTAATGCATTCCCACTCACTATTTCCTTTTGGGGAAACAGCTTATCTCCTTTCAATCATCAGATTCTCTTTGAGGCTGCCAACCATAGGCCCCCAATCCTTGATGGGAAGGCATATGATCTAAGCTGCCAGTCATATCACCACATCTTTCTGGACTTAATGATTTGGTAGAGGGGAAAATGAATGACCCTGGATGAGCAATCAAAGTCCTTCCCGATAATTTTATGAGACCCTGGAGGAGTGGCTGTTTCCATCATTTGCCAGGAAATGAATGTGATCCAAGAGAACCTGAGAGAATTAAACAGTGAGGAGAAATGAAGAAATGGAAAAGAAAAGATGGTGTTTACCTGTCTCCTTCCCTCTGATTTACTGAAATAAAATATATCCTTTTAGTTTTACTTTTGTAATTGTAACTGTGCTTCTGTCCCTTGCAGTTGAAAGAGAACTGAGGGAAAATTCTAAGACAGATAAAGATCCATTAGTTGTTGGCATCCATGTCTACACTCTTTCTATTCATGTCCAATCATTTACATAGACTTGGTGTGGGCTGGGAAATACTCCTTAAAAGGAGCTAATTCTTTTTTCTTTTTTCTAGGTTCAATTCCCAGTACCAGGTGTTGGAGGGGTACTGGGGACTGAACCCAGAGATGCTTTACCTAATACTGAGCTACATCTCCAGCCCTATTTATTTATTTATTTATTTGAGGGGGGGTACTGGGAATTGAACTCAGGGGCATTCAATCACTGAGCCACAACCCCAGCCCTATTTTGTATTTTATTTAGAGACAGGATCTCAAGCCTTGTTTTTGCTGACACTGGCTTTGAACTCTTAATGCACCTGTCTCAGCCTCCCAGGCCACTGGGATTACAGGCATGAACCACCATGCCTGGCTTATTTTTATTTTAAAACAGGGTCTAAGTTGCTTAGAGCCTTGTTTAGTTGCCCATGCTGGCCTCATACTTGCAATCCTCATGCTGAAGCATCCTGAGTCATTAAGATTATAGATGTGTGCCACAGTGTCTGTCTATTAAGGAGCTGATTCTGTGTTTGCTATTCAGGAATGTGTCTGTTGAAACAACCAGACTACAGAGTTTTTTGGTTTTTTTTCATTTTCCCCGCTTTCATCCCCTTCTTCCTCTTGAGCTCAAGTAATCCTCTTGCCTCAGCCTTCCAAATAGCTGGGGCTACAAGTGCATGCCACCACATCTGACCATCTTACAAATTTGACTTTGCTAAAAGACGTCGACCTTAGGCAATCACTGTTCTTATGGGCAATCACTCTTCAGACCTAAGGGTGAAAAACAATTCTGGTTTATTAGGTGATGAGTGGTTTCCTGGGGAACATAAGACTTTCATTACTAAAACCAGGACAATCCCTGGCAAACCAGGACAGTTGGTTATCCTAGCTGAGTTACATACCTGTAAAAATGAGATTGGACTGGACAAATATAAGAAATTCTGCCATGGGGCTGGGGATGTGGCTCAAGCAGTAGCGCGCTCACCTGGCATGCGTGAGGCCCGGGTTCAATCCTCAGCACCACATACAAACAAAGATGTTGTGTCTGCCGAAGACTAAAAAATAAATATTAAAAATTCTCTCTCTCTCTCTCTCTCTCTCTCTTTAAAAAAAAAGAAAGAAAGAAAGAAAGAAATTCTGCCAAATCCTGCCCTCAGGCAGATTGCCAATTGACCATGGCACTAATTTCTGTGAGTTTGGGTGCATCCTCACATTCCTTTGAAATCTGGTCAGCTACTGGCCTTCAGAGTTGGCATCTAGTTTCTATATTGGACTTATTTTTTGACAAACTAGAACTTTAAGGATCAGGATTAATTGAGGATCAATTTTGAATCAAGTTATGCCATAAACTTGATGTCAGACTTTCTCCAGCTTGGGTTAAACCACATTCCTAGAACTTGTAGATCTTGTTTCTTGGATCTGATTGCATGTTTGGGTGAATTATGAATTGGCAATTATATGTATATATATTTATTTATAATGGCTTGTACTTTAGAAACAAATTTATTGAACACGCATCATGTGATCATATACTAGGCTTACATAAAGGTTCTCATGCTAACACAATGAGCTTATGAGTGTCTGTATTTTGGAAAATAGGAATCTGAGACCTAGCAGTTCAATACTTGTCTAAGGCCCAGCTAGCGGGCAGGAGAGTCATGAAGGATTCCATCTAAGGCACGTCCAGACTCCAAAAACCTGGATCTGTCCACCACGATTCAGTTGGCTTTCTGCTTCCACCTTTATCTTAGATGTGCATAGACTACACTCTTCCCCGTCAGTTTGGGGATGAAAAGTGTCCAGGGACTTAGGTTTCCTAACGTTCAAGTGGCAATCACAGTTTCTTCGCATGACTGGAGACTCCAGAAGTTCCAGATGGTCAAGTAAGGGCATAAAGTAAGGCCCGCGGGAGCCGCAGTCGCTTGCCAAAGGCCAGCTGGGCAGCTACACACCCAGTGGCCTGCGGACAGGCAAGGGGAAGGAGGCCGCCCTGCGGGAGGAGTCCAGGTTCCCTGCAGTCCAGCCGCCGCACAAGCTACAGGGTGGCGCATGCGCGGCGCGGACCGCGGAGTTGTGAATGGTGCGTCTTGTTTGCAGGAGTTTGAGGCGGGCGGGCGCGAGGAGGAGGGGTGGGGCCGGCGGGGGCGGGGCGGCCGATCGAGCGAGGTGGGCGGCGAGAGGAAGTGGCGGC
This sequence comes from Marmota monax, assembly GCF_021218885.2. Taxonomy (NCBI): domain Eukaryota; kingdom Metazoa; phylum Chordata; class Mammalia; order Rodentia; family Sciuridae; genus Marmota; species Marmota monax. The sequence goes on from NW_026695224.1 coordinate 19,196,555, forward strand.
GGCGGCGACGGCGGCGGCCGGGGGCGGCAGGCAACGGCTGAGGCGACGGCGGCGTGGGTTGGGCTCTAGCGGGCGGTGGCACCTCAGACTCCCTGGAGCGGGAGCCCACACGGGCGGGCGCCTGAAACAAAGGGGAGCGGGAGAAGGGGCGCCGCGGGTGGGCGGTCATTCGGTCAGCGCGGAGCCGGCCAGCGGGTGCCCGCGCTTCCCCGTAGCCCGGCCGGCCGGCACGGCCTCAGGGCGGGAAGATGCCGCGCGTCGTGCCCGACCAGAGAAGCAAGTTCGAGAATGAAGAATTCTTCAGAAAGCTGAGCCGCGAGTGTGAGGTAAGGCGGGCGGGCGGCGCGGAGGCCGCGACGCGCCCCGAGTGGGCCCGGGCAGAGAAAAGTTTGAGCGGCGCGGTCCCCGGGAAGCCCGGGTCGGCGCGCCCGCGGAGGGGCAATCTCGCCCGGGCGGCCGTCTGCCCACAGGCTCTGCTTGCCCTTATCGGCATTGCGCGGGGCGGGAAGGCGCGCGGGCGGCGCCGCAGATTTCGCTCCTGATTTCGGCCGTCTCTGCCTTACAGATTAAGTACACCGGCTTCAGGGACCGGCCCCACGAGGAGCGCCAGGCGCGCTTCCAGAACGCCTGCCGCGACGGCCGCTCGGAGATCGTAAGTCGGCGGGGCCCCGGCGCGCGCGGGTCACTTGTTGCGCGGGGACCGCGCGGCCCAGGCGGGTTCCGGACGGCGCCGCGGATGCCGCGGCTCCCGGAACTGAGCGGGCGCCTTCTCACTTCCTACTCGGGATTCAGAAGGCGAAACCAGACGCTGCAGGCCCGCTCCTCGCGGGGACACGCTTTCCCCGTAGCCCGCCGCGGTGGCTCGTGTTTCCCAGAGCCGGCCTGGCGCACAGTTCACCGCGAGTGGAGCTCCAGCCCGAGCCAAAGTAAATAAGCAAAGGTCCTTATATAGGCTGTGACACCGATGGGGGTGGGGGGGTCTTCGGGGTATGTACGGGAAGAAAACACCCACTCGGGAAAAGGACTGGAGCTTCATTGGAGGTCAGCGATAGTTTGTTTCCTAGACGCTGGATTTGTTGGTAGATTTATATGTGAAGCTCTTTCGCTCCCAGAATGAGAATAAATCTTTACTCCAGTTATCTATTGTCCTGATAGAAAAGGGAGGTTTAAAAGAAAAAGGGCCTACAGGACGTTTAATTTTTTTTTTTCCTGGAATATAATGCTTCAAGAGAATCGGGGGAAAAAAACTATCAGTTGTTTTTTCTCCCCCCCCAAACATATCCTGTTTAGTGTTGCAGTACCTAAAGAACCGCATATGGCTCTGCAAAAACCACCGTTGATCTCCTGGAGGCCCGTTTGGGTGTGATAGACTTGATGCCTCACCTCCATCAAACCTAGGGTTGAAAAAAAAAAACAAGTGTCCTCCATTCATCGCCTTTTGTCCAATTGGAGGTATAATGAGGCAACGATGGGAAGAAACTATAGAAAAAGAGATTGATTATTCGTTTAAAAAATGTTGAAGCACTGTATAATGGACTCTTTTTATCTTGCATTATGACTTGAGCCCATTGCTTTGGCAGAGACTTGAAGCTAAGGTGCTATTTGAACAGAGGTTAACAGTAGGAAGGCATGTTGGAAAATTTATTCCTCCCCTTTTACAATCAATTATTTGTTTTTATTGAGGTGTAATTCATATACTATAAAATTCTCCTGTTTCTTCACAAAAATCAGATTTATTTTTAAACAGTATTTAATATTTAAACAATGTTTTTGGAATTATATAACTGATAGATGATAAATTTTTGAGGAGCTTTTAAAATATTTGATCATTAATGTATATTATGAGAGAACTCCAGTTTTAAGTCCACCTCCAAGTTTATTGATAATTGTAATATTTGTGTATAAAACAAATACTTGGGGCTGGGGATGTGGCTCAAGTGGTAGCGCGCTCGTCTGGCATGCGTGCGGACCGGGTTCGATCCTCAGCACCACATACAAGCAAAGATGTTGTGTCTGCCAAAAACTAAAAAAATAAATATTAAAATTCTCTCTCTCTCTTAAAAACAAACAAATACTTTTTGATTTTGGCACTGAGTGATAGAAGGAAAGAATCATTCATTAGTTGGTCCAGTGACTGTCATTCTTTGCCTGGGTTTTCTTTTGCAAAAGGTGGATGGATAATAGTTTACGTAATTAAAGGATTTCCCGGAAGTAAATGATGAGATACAAAATGCTGTCACATTTTTAAAGCTGAGATTTTTTTCTGAAAACCAGTGAAGCATAGCCTGTAGGGTGCTTTTAGTTGTATCATACTTTGCTGCATGTAATTGTGAACTGAGGGTATAATTTAGCCTATAGTATATCTGAAGAGTTATATTTTAATATTGTTAAAATATAGCAGTGTTATATAGGTTGTTATATTTGTCATAAATTTCTTTCCAGGGTGAATTAGGCCTTCTCCCCTTCCAAATAACTGATCTTACAAATTTTAATAAGTTTTGTTTAATTTGTTTTCTGAGAAATATTAAAGGTTGAAGGATGTAGATTGATTTCTATAAGATTTGCACTTAAGATGGCACTGGCACATGTTGTTTGTTGAGTAATGTAATATTTGGGGAGAAATTTCACTTTTTTCTTTTTCTTTTTTCCCCTCTCTTCCTTTTTTTTCCCTTTTAAATCATTGTTGCCCAGTTTAAATTACAGGATCCTGCCTGGGCACAGTGACACACATCTGTAATCCCAGCTGCTCTGGAAACTAAAATAGGAGGATTGCAAGTTTGAGGCGATCCTCAGCTACTTAGTGAGGCCCTCAGCACAAGACCTTGTCTCAAAATAAAAAATAAAAAGGGCTGGGTATGTAGCTCAGTGATAAAACTCCCCAGGTTCAATACCCAGTATTTAATTAATTAATTTACAGGATCTTTAGCTCCTAGAGGTTGGAGACTGTACTAAGCCTGAATAAACCCCTCTAAAAACAGGTGCTTTGCAAAAGGCCCTTTGTATTAGAGGTACTGATTATTTGAATTTAGAGGCTACATAATTTAAGGCCTGAAATTTATCTTATGACTTATGAACAGGTTGGTTTCTACCTATTTAGTAGTAGAAAAGGCATTATTTTCTATTTGACAGTGGTCATATATGGTAAAGATAAACATAGTTCTCAATTCCCCAATTATTCCATTGCCCCAGTTGCTGTTTTTTTTTCCCCCTCATTTTTAACATCTTGTGTACCAGGGAGATTAGTAAAGAATTTATTTTACATTTACATTTTTTTTTTAATTTTTTAGTTGTAGATGGACACAGTACCTTTATTTTATTTGTTTGTTTACTTTTTTAAAGTGGTGCCAAGGATCAAGCCCAGTGCCTCACGCATGGTAGGCATACGCTCTACCTCTGAGCCACAACCCCAGCCCCTGTTCAGACTTTTTAGCACATAATGAAATAATAGTGATTGTGGGTGAGAGCTAGAATTTATTTTGGTGAAATTTGATTTATTCCTCTTTTGAATTGTTATTGTAGTAAGGATATTGGAGATGTCTTCAACACGAATAATTAAAAAAATGCTTACAGGGGTATGTTGACTCTACTATGGGGAAGGTAAAAACTGATATATATATTTTTTTTTTAAGAGAGAGTGAGAGAGGAGAGAGAGAGAGAGAGAGAGAGAATTTTAATATTTATTTTTTAGTTATAGGCGGATACAACATCTTTGTTTGTATGTGGTGCTGAGGATTGAACCCGGGCCGCACGCATGCCAGGCGAGCACGCTACCACTTGAGCCACATCCCCAGCCCCCTGATATATATTTTTAATCCTGAAGATTCAATGGTTAAAAGTATATTGGATTGGCATAAGGTGTGCCATTTTTTAAATTTGTGAAAACTATAAAATACAGTCAAGACAACTTTGAAGTCTTGCATACTGACATTTTTCCACTGTAATATTTTAATATTTTCAAACAGAATTTCCTGACTCTTATGTGTAGGTATTCTATTTAAAAAGGGATTCCACTGTAGCTCAGTGGTAGAGTGTTTGCCTAACATTGGTAAGGCCCTGGATTCCATCCTCAGCACCTCAAAAAAAAAAAAAAAGTTATTGGGTAAAGTAAATTTGGAAAACACTATTCTAGAATGATTAATTTTTAGTTTTTACCACTTTTTCTCTCAGGGAGGGATCTTGGTGAGAAAATGGTAAAGCAGGAAATCTCTTCTGAGTTTTGCATTCAAACAGGAGATGAAGTAATAAGATCTTCAGAGTGTCTTAGCACTATGCTGGTTTGGAAGTAGAAGGGTTTGCTACTGGATAAACTAAGTACTGAAGAAATGTGATTCAGAGGTTTTGACACAGGACATTCATTCATGGGTTTAATCTCTTATCTGCTACCATTCTGTTCTGGGAGAATTTCATTATCTGAAGCTAAAAGTTGCCACTTTTATTAATCTCAAAGTTATTTCTCTTAAGCAGGGTGCATTGGGGCACACCTATAGTCCCAGCTACTTGGGGAGGCTGAAGCAGGAGGACGGCTGTGCTCACAAATTGGAAGCCAGCTTGAACAATAACAGACAACCTTCCTCCCCTATCTCAGACAGACAAAGGTTATATTTTTCAGAAAACATTTATATGGTGTTTACTTGGTACTGTTCTAAGCATTGTGCAAATATTAATTTGTGAGGAAACTGAAGTATGCCTCAGGTCATACTGCCTAGGCAGTTTTTCTTCTAGAATCTGCTTTTCATTTGACTAATGGTTGTGCTATTATGGATAAAACTTATTCTGATAGTGCATGGAAAGATTTTTTTTAAAAAAATTACTATTGTAATATTGATGTTAGTTTATTTCAGTTTCCAGTCATAGAAAGTAATTACCACAAGAAAAGGGCATCCCAGTTGATGAAAGAAATGCCATCAAAGATGTCTAGAGATTTAGCAGTTGAGTTGACAAAGTACCTACAGTACCAGTAATAGAAATAGGAAGTATAATTTTTACCTTTAAAAACAGAATAAACTGTTAACCAGTAGGGGAACTAGTGGATAGTTATATCAGCTAATGGTTTTAAACAAATGGTTCAAAATGTGAAGCCCTTGCTTTCAGATGAAGACTGTGTTTCAAGTGATGATGCTTCAGAATGTAATCAGTAAAATAAACCAAACAAAACTTTCCGGTTTCAGCAAAGAAGAGTTTACATTTAGACAATGAAAATGTATTTAAAAAAAAAAAAAAACCTGCTTGTTATTTCTTTCAGAAAGAAATAGGAGGAATAATGTTATTTCTGTTTTTTACATGGGAGAAATATAGAGTTAAATTGCTCAGGGGCTACATGGAATGACACTTAATGAAATGGTTTTAGACTCTTCTGTCTGAGCTGAACCATCCAAATCTTCTATAAATATTAGATGAACACTCAGTACTTTTAGTTGTAGTTAGAGCTACTTCTTCTATAGTAAAATTTTAGAAAAGTGCATATTTTTTTAAATCATCTAACGTTTTAGAAAGAAGTACTGTCACATTACATGCTAATGTATGGTTTATAACAAGAAAAGCAATCCCTAGTGCATTTTTTTCTTTCTTTCTTTCTTTTTTTTTTTTTTTTGGTACTGGTGATTGAACCCAGGGGTGCTTCGCCACATCCCCAGTCCATTTTTACTTTTTGAGACAGGGTCTCACTAAGTTGCTGAGACTGATTTTGAACTTGTGATCCTCCTACCTCAGAGGCCTCCTGAGCTGTTGGGATTATGGGCATGCACCACTACATCCAGCTCCTGGATATAGTGGGTTTTAAAATCCATTTAAAAATGCTCTTCTGGTTTTTATTTTTTATTTTTTTTGGTACCTGTGATTGAACTCAGGGGCACTCGACCACTGAGCCACACCCCTAGCCCTATTTTGTATTTTATTTAGAGACAGGGTTTCACTGAGTTGCTTAGTGAATCACTTTTGCTGAGTCTGGCTTTGAACTCGCGATCCTCCTGCCTCAGCTTGCGGAGCCACTGGGATTATAGGCCTGTGCTACCACGCCTGGCAAAAATGTACTTACTGCATTTTTTTTTTTTTTTGTATCACACACCATTCAGTGTTTCCTTGAGCGAAGGAAATCAAGAAAGATTAAATGTATCATATAACTTTAAATTGTGATATGCTTTTAAATTCAAAATCTTTAGTTCACTAGTGGTTTTCACATTTAAAAATATTTAAAAGTTTTAAAATGCAAGGACAGTGGTTTCTGGTTAGACATTAGCAATGTAAGATCCTAACGTCAGCAAAAAATGACCTGAAAGAAAGTATTGATTCCATGTCTGATTTTATATTTAAGCAGCCAATGGCAAATGTCCTCAAAATGGAATCAGATGTTTGTAACTTAATACTTAAGAAAAATGATGAGTGCATGTTTTTTACTTTTAAGTATTCTCAGTGCTGCCTGGCTTAAGACATAAACTGATGTAAAAATAAATGACTGCCTGCATAATTTATGTAATGTCCTGCTCCTGATCCTGTTTGTATTGATTTTTCTAAAAGGCTTTTGTGGCCACAGGAACCAATCTGTCTCTCCAGTTTTTTCCGGCCAGCTGGCAGGGAGAACAGCGACAAACACCTAGCCGGGAGTATGTCGACTTAGAAAGAGAAGCAGGCAAGGTAGGAAACATTTCTTTTCAATTGGTGAGTTGTTTTCATTAAAGGTTTTCTGATGATATACATTATTAGCAATCGTGGGTTACCCAGGTATATGATCAGATTTGCTTTCATTCCGTATTATAAAGATGTAATGCAGTGTTTTTAAAATCTCTGTTATACTATATCACACATTACTAATTTCACGAATATAATATTCATCGAAGAAAGTTGTAGCCCATAAGGAAAGCAGTGAACTTTCCTACAATAACACTTAAAACCTAATTCTTTTAAAAGTGTTGACAAGAACTTTTTGTGTTTACTAAAATATGTGTGACTACAGTGTTGTAAAAAAAATGAAATTAAGAGAAAAATGGGAAGGCTCTATAGGCTTACAAATTCACAGTATTTAGAAGTAGCTCATGGGTAACTTTCTAATTCTATTGTAGCAAAATTAATTTTGAGAAAAACTTTTAAAACTTCAACTTGGAAAAAATTGTTTTGAAAAAGTTTCTGGGAAAACAGATTTCTTACAATTTTTATTTTAGAAGTTTAGGCAAAAGGAGGTTGGGCTGTGGCTCAGTGATAGAGTGCTTGCCTAGCACAGGGAGGCACCAGGTTTGATCCCTAGCACCACATTTTAAAAAAAAATTAAAATAATTAAATAAACAAAATAAAGGTATTTTTTTAAAAAAAGAAGTAGTTTAGGCTAAAGATTTTTTTAAAGGTAGAAATATTTATGCTGAGAGCCCTGTTAAAATCTAAGTAAAAGGTACAGGACTTTGTGGTGAAATTTTAATGAATAATAACTTGGATTGGTTGATCATTAACTAAGAAGTCAAGGAGCTGACTTCTTGAAATAAAAATTTTAAAAAGAATTTTGGGGATCCATATTATCTTCCGTCTTTCTTGTTTCCTTTACAGAGTGTTTCCATACCTATTTCTGTCTGTTTGAAAATTACTTTTCAAAGTGTCATCATGAATGGCATAATCTATCATTTTATTTGCCAAATGTAAGAAATATCTAAATATTAATGAAGGTATTTTGTATCAGAAAAGGATTTCTAATTTTTTATATATGCAATTAAGAATTTTTTGTTTTATGAAATTAAGTTTGATCTTGTACATGTAACTAACTAATCTTTGGATTTAGGAGAGGGAAAATAGATGACAGGATTTTAAAAAATGAGTAATATTTGCTTTCCTGTGTATTAGCTTGTTTAATTAGAAAGTTAAAAGCAAATGTTGCATATTTTACTATTTTGTAATTCTTAACATATAAGGGGAAACTTGAAAAATCATTGTAGGATTATTGGTCTTTGTCTGTTTTGGTGCATGTATGTGTGACTAGATGAAGAAAAAAAATTTTCTTGTTTAAGGCATTTCCTCAGAACCAGCTGTTGAATCTAGTTCTAGCCCAAGTGTTCTAGCACTTGTTAGGCTGAGGCAGGAGGATCACTTGAGCCAAGGAGTTTGCGGCTAGCCTGGGTAACATAGTGAGGCTTTGTCAAAAAAAGAAAACACTAGATAGATCAGTTTCTTAAAGGCATATATCAAAAAAAAAGTTGCCTTCCCCTTAGTTTTAATGCCAAATTACTTAACACTTGAAGATTGGCATGTCAGTGCTACTGGGAGGTGGCGTTTTACTTGAATTAGATAATGATATCTGGTCACTAGTTTGAAGACTACATTATTCTTGGATTTAAAGCTTTTGATGTGTTTTCAGTTATAGGACTAACAATATCAAAAATGTCAGATGGGGCCAGGCATGGTGGTGCATGCATGCCTGGCTCTGGAGCTGAGGCAGGAGGATCATGAGTTCAAAGCCAGCCTCAGCAGAAGCAAGGCACTAAGCAACTCAGTGAGACCCTGTCTCTAAATAAAATACAAAACAGGACTGGGGATATGGCTTAGTGGCTGACTGCCCCTGAGTTCAATCCCCACCTCCCCACAAGCCAAAAAAAAAAAAAAAAGTTTGAAGGTTTATTCTGGTATTTAGAAGATTTTCAAATCTATCAGGAATTTATATTTTATAATTGATTTTAGAAATTTCCTTTCTGAGGGCTGGGATATACTCAGTTGGTAGAGTGCTTGCCTTGCATGAATAAAGCCCTGGGTTCAATCCCCAGCACCATAAAACAAAAAAAAAAAACAAAAAAAAGAAAGAAAGAGAAAAAGAAATTTTCTTTCTGTAAAGGGAAAAATAGTAAATATTTTCAGTTTTGCAGGCTAATGGTCTCTGTTGCTGCTGTTCACCTGTGCTGTTACAGTGTGAAAGAAGCCAGAGACAATATGTGAACAAATAAGTGTGACTCTGTTCAAGAATGGTTACACTGGCAGAAATCAGTATCTTTCCCTTGGATGGAAATTTGTGTTTATGTATAGATCATGTTTTTCTCAACTATAGCTTTGCCAACATCTGTACTATACCAGCAGGATCTAGAAGAATAAAACGTTTTAAGGAAAAACAAAAACCCTCCTAGTATGCTATGGGATAAATTACTCCAGTGAATTTAGAGAAAAAAAATCTGTCTTGGATTTTTTCATACATGGAGCTAAGATTATTTCTCCCTTTCTTTTTATGTTCTCTTTAACCATTATATTTTGATTCTGTACCTATATGACTAGGACTAGAAGCAAAGAAAATTGAAGGAACTTCCTCAAATGTAATAATTTGCCTCTTCTCCTATATCAGATCCCAAATCAGTGTCATCCTCCTTATTCTCTCAACCTCACTTACTGTGTTAGTCAATGTTTCATCACTATGACAAAATACCTGATAAAACTACTTAAAGGAGGAAAGATTTATTTTTGGCTCAGTTTCATGGGTTTCATTGTATGGACAGTTGGTTCCTTTGTTTCTGGACTTGTGGTGAGGCAGTAGTACATCATGGCAAAAGGGTATAGTAAATCAGAACTGCTTATCCTTATGGCTGGCAGAGAGAAAGGAGCCAGGGGCAAGACAAAGTCTTCAGAGGCATGCCCTTGAAAACCTACTCACTTTATCTAGGTCCCACCTTCCAGTTTCTTCCACTTCCCAGTAGTATTTTCAGCTATGAATCTTATCAGTGAATTAATCCATTAATGAGGTTAGAGCCCTTATGATCTAATCACTTCCCCCAAAGCCCTACCTCTAAAAATTGTTGCACTGGGGACCAAGTCTTCAACATATGAGTCTTTATGGGATTTTCTGAATTCAAACCATAATACTTCCTGAAGCAGCTTATTTCTCTTTACTAATCAGCTGGATATTTTTATTCTAAGCAGGATATTTACAGTTTTAAATAGGATAGTCTGGGTAAAGAAGTTCATATCTGAGCAGAGGCCTGAAAGGAGGTTAGGGAATGATGAGCCCTGTAGGTATATGGGGGAAAACATGTTCCAGATAGAGGAAACAGCCACTATGAAGGCCACAGGGTGTGAGCATGTTATTATGTATATTTGATAAACAAAAACCAATCCAATGTGAGTAGAGTAGGCTAAAAAAGGAGGAGAGAAGATGAGATCAGAGCTTTAACAAGGAGCCAGTTCCCCTGGCTATTGTAACAACATGGATTTTTATTCTGAGTGAAATAGGGAGTGGTTTCATGTTTTTGAGCAGGTAAATGATATGGTCTGGGTTAGGTTTTGACTAACCTAACTTTCGGGTTGATTGATAATAGACCATACGGGGCAAGATTGAAATAGGGAGACCTGCTTGGCTATTTCAGCAATCTTTGCTAGAGAACAGGGTGATACAGTGGACAGAAGAGAGACGGATGTGTTTTGAGAAAAAGCCAAGAAGATTTGCTTATGGATTGGATGAGAAAAAAAGGAGTAATGACTTTGTTTTTTTGGCTAGAGCAACTGGAAATATGGGATTGCCATTATCTGAGATGGGAAAGGCTATAGACAGAGCAAGGAGCAGGTTTGGTCAGTTTAGGGCATGTGAGTTTGTAATAATAGCTTGTTATTGCAGCTTCTGTTTCCTAACCACCCTTAACTCTTAAAGCCAAGACATTGCTTTTTCATAAATGATTCTGCGTCGCTTATTTTGAGTTCATTTACCTTTTAAAAATAACAATTTTATTGAAGTATATTTTCCATTCAATAAAATACATCCAGTATAATTATATAATTTTTTTAACATTCTCACTCCATTATTTATTTATTTATTTATTTTCTGTTGTGCTGGATTTTGTACCCAGAGCCTCGTACTTGCTAGGCAAGCCCTCTTACCACTGAGTTACATCCCCAGCACAATTGTATAATTTGAGTTTTAACAAATGTATGGACACATGTAAGTGCCATTACAGACAAAGGCAGTGTTTCTGTCATCCCCAAAGTTTTCTTATTTCCCTTTACAAGAATCAGGGAATTGTGTGGCTGGGTGGTCCCGCATGAGGTTGCAGTCCAGATGTTGGCTGGGATTAGACAGTCTCTGAAAACTAGACTAAAGCTAAAGGTTCCTTTTCAAGCTCACTCATGTGACTTGAGTTCCTGGGCATGTGTGCACCTCTTTATAGAGAAAGAATGAAGTCACCATGCTTTTTATGACCTGTTCTTTAAGTCATTGTGTCTTATTTTATTCATTGCAAACTAGTCACTAAGTCTAGTCCACACTAAACAGGAAGGGTGATTCTATATGGGTGTGAATACCAGGAAGCTGGAATCACTGGGGTCATCCTGGAGGCTAGCTATCATTGATATAAATTTAGTGAATTTAAAAAAAAAAACTTAGAATGCTGAGAAAGAAGACAAAAATCTCCATATCCTTTTATTAAAAATAATGATTTTATGATTTATGGCTCATATAAACCAGTGCCTTTTATTCATTCTTTCGCTTATGTGATTGCAGGAATATTTTCAAACCAAGAATCTTCAATAAAAAAGGTTTGTTAATTATTAACTACACAAATAGGAACTTTATGTAAGATCAAGTCACCACATAATTTTCTCTTTTTGAATTTTTTTTTGTACCAAGGTGTCTAGTGACCCATCTACATTGGTTCTTTTTTTTTTTTTTTAATCTATACCTTTATTTTATTTATTTATTTGTTTATTTATTCATTTTTATATGAGGCTGAGGATTGAACTCAGTTCCTCACATGTGCTAGGCAAGTGCTCTACCACAGAGTCCCAGCCCCTCCATTGGTTCTTTCTCAGGAAAGATTTAAAATAATCTAGTAGAACTCTAGAGTAAAGTCAAAGGTAATCATAAATATTTTCCTCATCTATAAATGATAATCAGAATATCTGTTCTGTTCATATACTTCATGTGAGGATTAAATGAGGTACTAAAACATGTGAAAATGTATTTTAAATTGTAAACCCCTATCCAAAGTTAGGTTATTTGATGGTTTTCTAGGGTGAGATTATAAGTGACTGAATGTTAGTTAGTACAACTATGTACCTTAGGTAAGCTTCATTTTAGGTGGCTATACAATGTTGGAATACTATGTCTTTCCCAAGTGGTGTGTTAGCTTTTTGTTGCTATGACAAAAATACCTGACAAGAGCAACTCAGAGGAGGAAAAATTGATTTTGGGCTCAGTTTCATAAGTTCATTTCAAGGTCAGCTAACTGTATCACTCTGGGCCTAAGAAGGCAGAAAAGCATCAAGGCAGAAGGATGTGGTGGGGGAAAGCTGTTCAGCTTGTGGCATCCAAGAAGCAGAGAGGAGCCAAGGACAAGATATAGTCTAAGGGTACAACCTCAGTGACCTTTTTCTCCAGCCAGTCCTCATCTGCTTACACTTAACCTGGTTATGTTGACCAGGATGACCCCAGTGATCCCAGCTTCCTGATATTCACATCCCATATGGAAGCCATTCAGATTATTAATCCAACAAATGGATTAGTCCACTAGTTAGTTATTAGTCCATTAGTTATAGCTCCCATAATCTAGTGATTTCATCTGTGAACATTTTTGCATTGCCTAATGCTTGAGTTTTTCAGGGGATATTAAATATCTAAACTATAACAGTTATAAATCTTAGCAGCCAAAATGTTCTTAATTCTTCTTTAAATTGCTTCCCTCTAATTTTGCTGTCAGAAAACAAGGAAAAGCAACTTATCAGTATTTAAATCATTCCTAAGTTAAAATTTTATAGACCTAGCAACTCTTTAATTCCTTTGATCTTTCCTCTTAGGACCTATTTCCAATTCCTTTTTATTTCAAACAAACGCAAATGAGTATGGTTAACCAAAAATTTTTAATCTTGGGTGATCAGATTAATGTTTTTATCACATAAACTGTATTTCTTAGAGTTTTGTTGGGATTTTGAATAAAACATTTATGTTTACTTTTGTGATCCTAGTTTATGAGTACAAAGTTGAAGGGTATGGTATGAAAAATATTTCATAAGTTTAAAAAAATGAACTTTTTAAAAGTGCTACTGTTCGACCATTTTTTCTATGGAAATAGAGCATCCTGCTAGTTTTACTACCTTGGCCTCAGAAATAAAGAGGTTAAACTTTGTATGGTTGGTGTATTTCTGTTTATAGTTTATGATTTTAATTTATAGTCAAACAGCATGAATATCAGACATTGAGAAGTAGTTATAAATCATGTCATTAGAGTGAGTGCTCTTTAAATTTTTGGTAAGTTGTGTTTATTTTTTCCTTTTTCCAAGTTCTGAACTTTGCATACTTAAGACAAAAAGACAAATCTTTTTAGCACTCATTTTTATTAGCTAAAATAGCAAAGAAAAAATTCACAGCATTTGGTTTAATGAATGAAAATAGAATCTTATTTTAAATGGCCTTCTCCAGCAGTCAGTGGTTCTGCTGCTTCTGCAGCCTTTTGCTTACTTGCCTGCAAGCTCTTTGTCCCAAAATAAATATTGTCTGTTTATATACTATCCAAAATTTGGCAGGGTTTACAGGACTCCTTGATGTTAGTTTTGGGAAATTCTTATTCATGCTCAACAAGTTTCTTCTCTTTTCTACATAGCCTAGTCTTTCCAAATAAAATATTTCTGTGATAAAGCTTTGGAATATAATTTTCCCCCAAGAGAAATTGAGACAATTTTACAACTAGCTTCTCATATCTAGAGTTCAAGTATTTATATTCAACTAAAATTTGAAATGTGTCTTCTAGTACTTAGTTATTGTGTATTAAAATAAGTAATTTGGTGGTTATTATTATTTTTTTTTTTTTGGTGGTACTAGGAATTGAACCCAAGACAAGCATTCTACCACTGAGCTATATCTCCAGCCCTTTTGAGAGTCTAAATTGCCCAGTCTGGCCTCAAACTTGAGATCCTCCTGCCTTAGTACCTGGAATTTCAGGCAGGTGCCATCATGCCCAGCAAAGATAACATTTTAAGTATGCTATACTTAAATATATGTTCTAAGAATACTAATACTTATAAGAACTAAATCATAAAATTTAGAATTGGATGTTACCAGTATAAGCTATGGGCTTATATATTTTTTTAAACTTTTTTTTTTAGTTGTAGATGGACACAATAATAATAAATAAAATGAAGTCCACCATCAACTAAAAAAATACTTAACAAAAAAAATGTGCCTCGGGCTGGGGTTGTGGCTCAGTGGTAGGGCACTTGCCTATCATGCATGAGGCACTGGGTTCGATCCCCAGCACCACATAAAAATTAACAAATAAAATAAAGGTATTGTGTCCATCCAAAAAAAATTTTTTTTAAAATGTGCTTCTTAATGTATTGCTGTACTTTCAAGACTCTGAGACAGTGCTGTACTGCGTGTCCTGAGAACAGGCTGAGTCTGGGAATGATTGGCAGGTTATTTTTGTGTATAAAAGCTTTTTTCCCACATATACAATCAGTACAAAAGCCCTTTTGTGTTTTAAAACTTCATATATAAAGGCAGATTAAACTCCAGATTAAAATAAAATGATGATCTAGAAATATGTGATTCCATTTTCATTAGGAGAATTTAGATGTTTCAAACACATGTTTTTGCCTGTATTGTAGATATTCAAAATGTGTTCTCATGTTCTCTATTTAAAAAAAATGATAATTTCTTTCTTTCTTTTTTTTTTTTTTTTTTGGTACTGTAGATTGAACTCAGGGGCACTCGACCACTGAGCCACATCCCCAGCCCTTTTTTGAATTTTAATTAGATACAGGGTCTCACTGAGTTGCTTAGTGCCTCGCCATTGCTAAGGCTGGCTTTGAACCCACAATCCTCCTGTCTTAGCCTCCAAGCCGCTGGGATTACAGGCATGCACCACCACGCCTGGCAAAAAAATAATGATAATTTCTAATAAGAGTCTGGCTTTATTTGTAGAATATTATTTGGAATAATGACCCTTTGGAAGAACTAGTTTTTGAGGGTATTGCTTAGTCATGCCAGCTGGATCCCTTTGCTATCTAGAATGTTCCTGGACCCTTTTTCCCTTCTCCCCCATTTGTGTCTTTTGTGTACTGGGTATTGAACTTAGGGCCTTATACATGCTAACTGTAAGCTTTATCAATGAGCTATACCTCTAGCCTTTTTGGACTGTTTTTTAAAATTGAAATAAAATTCACCATCTTTATTCGCCAATTACACAACTGAGTGGTTTTTAATATATCACAGTGTACACCCATTACCATTATCTGATTCTAGAGCATTTGCAGAATTCTGGGCCATTGTGAATCCAGTTTGACAACTATAAGCCAGTTTTTACTGTACTAACCACCACCAGGCACTGGTTTACCTCATCACTAATTCTATTAAACCTGAACTATATATAGTGAAGTCTTTGATTTGATTTTAAAACACATCTGGTGTTTGCTTGATTTTACAGCTGAAGAAACTAAGGCCGGAGAGACTAAATTTTCAGAAATCATGAAGTCCCTTTCTTAAAAAGAGCCAGGATTCAGGCCCAGGTCTTTTTTACCCTAGTTTTTGTTCTTTGCGGTGTATCATACTACTGCTAATGTATATTATTAGAGAAAGTGTCACAAACTGTACCATCTTCAAAGCCTTTTATAAAGTTATCTTGATCCAAATTATTCTTCCCACCTGAATGAGTAACCATTGATATTTTAGTGTGATCTTTTAGACAGACACAAAGAATTTTATAATTTAATTTTTATGCTTTTCATTTGAAGTTGTATATACTAGGTCAGTGTATTTCAGGACTTCCCTAAACATATATTGTTTGCTTTGCATCTTGAAATAAAGGTAGCCAAACTAGTAAGTCATCTTTTTCGGTAGGGGGATGGAGGGTGGAGTAGTCTGTATACTTTAAAATTATGTAAAGGGCTCAATATACATATTTATTGTTCTAGATGCTATGAATTTAACCATTGAAGTTGACTAACAAGTCTCTCTTTTTTAGGGAGATGCTCTATTTTAGCATTCCCTGACATACTTGGAAATACTAAAAATACTCCTCATAAGTGTATCTGTGGTTGAGGTAAATTTCGAGAGTTAGGAGTTCTGGATGTGGTTTTTACTGCTTACTAGTTGTATGACCTGCAAGTGAATTATTTAATCCCTCACAGTTTTAATTTCTTCATCTTTTATATTTCTTTCTATTGGATGGTTGTAAATGTCAGATGGGACTTGGAGGTTTTTTAAAGCTGAAGAGCTTATATAAACTTAAAAGTGGTAATGCTGTTATACCTGAGAGAAAAAGTGTCAGGAAGAGAGAGTTAAAAAAAAAAGAGAGAGAGAGAGAGAGAGCCATTTTGGAGTTGGGTAGGGGCTTCTTTAAGCAAAATGAATTCAAAGTAAAGATATGAGAGGCATGGAGATGGAGACAGACTAAAAATAACATTTGAGAGCACAACAGTGTTCAAGCTTACGATAGATTGTGATGTGTAGGCTAACACCTTTTTATGTAGTGAGAGAAAGCCAGTAGGCATTTTAAATATACCTTCAGGAATAAAAAATTTACAAAAAAATATAAATCATTGCAAATTTTCAGATTAGACTAAAAGTATTTTCAGCTTAAAACCATGTGTAAGTACAGGTATGATTGGTGCAAAAGCATCTTCTCAGGTGGCTCACAAAAGGAATGGCTCTTCAACTAATAAATGGACCAGGAGTGTTTCTAGGTAGAGTACAAATTCCATGGCTATGTATGTAAATAATTTGACATTACAAATATTATTGTAATGTCACTTTCAAATGAAACTCCTGGGAAAGGATAAACTGAACAGAATCTCAGGGTTAAGTCTAGATCCAACTTCCATGGGGAAGAAAAATATATGTGTATATACATACACACACACACACACACACATATATATATGTATATGTATATGTACATGTATATGTATATATGTATGTGTGTGTCGAGGGTGAAGTTGGAGATCAAATCCAGGACCTCAGACATGCTTGGGAGGCATTTTACCGCCAAATTACAAACTCCCAGGCTCTCTGACATATTTTTTTTTTTGTTTAGTTGTAGATGGACACAATACTGTTGTTTTATTATTTTTTTAATGTGGTGCTGAGGATTGAGCCCAGTGCCTTCCACATGTGAGGCAAGTATTCTACCACTGAGCTACAACCCCACCCCCCCACCCCTGCAAATTTTTAAGAGCCACTTTGGGGAGTTTTGTGAGCAGAATCATGAGTGTGTTATAGGAAAACTGACTTGCTGAGCATGGTGGTACACGCTTTAATCCTAGTAATTTGGGAAGCTGAGGCGGGAGGATTGCAAATTCAAGATCAGTTTTAGCAATTAGCAAGGCCCTAAGCAACTAAGTGATACCTTGTCTCAAAATAAAAAAGGACTGGGGATGTGGCTCAGTGGTTAGGCACCCCTGGGTTCAATTCCTTGTACATCCCCCCAAAAAAAAAAATTAAAAAAAAAAAGGAAAAACAAACTATGGCTTATACTCTCTGGCACAAGTGTGAACCACTGTTCACAGTGTACTGGATATCTAGAGAGGAATTATGGTCAGAGGGAGTGAGCTGCTCTGTATTTTCTGCTAGGTTTACCACGACCTACCAGGCTTATGTGAGCATTCTGCCCTCCGAGGATCTTAGTGATGACCATCCTCAGAAAGTCTGTCTTTTGAATCCAGATTTTTTTTCTACATTAAAAGCTCTGCTGGGGCTAGGGCTAGGATTGGGGCTCAGTGATAGCCCACTTGCCTAGCATGTGTAAGGCACTGGGTTTGATTCTCAGCCCACAGATAAATTAAAAAAAAAATCAATAGACAAATAAAAAATTAAAATTATAAAAAAAAAAAAAACAACAACTCTGCTATGATATAGGATCTCCATTAATCCTGTGTTGTGATGGGCCTCCCCATTTTTTGTTTCCTTCTTTTGCTTGTGTGGGAGGTTGTGTACTGCGGATTGAACCCAGGGCCTCATGCATATTAGGTAAGCACTCTGCCACTGACCACTGAGCCACATCCCTAGCCCTACTTTTTTTTTTTAATTTCATATCTATTTCTTGGTAATTTTGTGAATAACTTACTTGGGGGCGGTGCATGGAATCAAAAATTTCTGAAATTTTTTGCCTGTTTGAAGTATGTTTATTCTACTTGTATACTTTGCCATAAATATTTGATGTCTTCTAGAGTTTGAGATTGGAGATTGTTTTCATTCAGATGACCTCATTACATTAGCATACTTCCATTATTGCTGTTGAGAATCTGAAATCAGCTAGGCGCGGAGGTACACACCTGTAATCCCAGTGGTTCAGCAGGCTGAGGCAGGAGGATCACAAGTTCAAAGCTGGTTTTAGCAATTTAGCAAGGCCCTAAGCAATTTAGCGAGACCATGTCTAAATAAAATATAAAAATGGGCTAAAGATGTGGCTTAGTAGTTAAGCATCTCGGGTTTCAATCCCTGGTACCAAAAGAGAGAGAGAGAGAGAGAATTTGAAGTCATTGTTTCTAGTCAGTTTTCCCCTCTTCACAAGTTTGTAAAGTTGTCTTTGTCTCTGTTTTAAAAGTCATCTATGATACAACCAAGTGTGGATCCACATTCCTTTGTTGTGTGGGTATTTGGTAGTCCCTCCCTCCCTCCCTCCCTCCCTTTATTTTATTTAAATGGGCCTTTATTTTGTTCATTTATTTATACTCGGTGCTGAGAATCAAACCCAGTGCCTCACACATGCCAGACAAGCGCTCTACCACTGAGCCACAACCCCAGCTCCTTGGTGGTCCTTTTCAATATGGCAGCATATGTCCTTCCAGAAGGAAATTTTCTGGTATTTCCTTATGTTTTCTTTGTTCTATTTCTGGAACACCTACTATTTGGATGTTGGACCTCTAGGAATGATCCTGTTGATTATCTTGTTTTCTAATTTCTTAAAGCTCTTTGTGTTCCACATCCTGTTCTTATTTATTGAATGCATTGTTTTTTATCTGCAGATGAAACTGCTAAGTTTTGCCCCTTATTATAGAGCTTCATAGGAAACAAGCAGGCTGTGGCGGAAGCATAAAAGTCTCAATTTATTTGGGCTCAGATTTCCACTTAGGAAAAGAAAAATATAGTGGAACCAAATTAAAATAAATATGTGGAGAGCACATTAGAGGCATATATGTTAATACATATTTATAAATTTGCAGCAAAGTTTGCATGTATTCTTTCTTTTGTTTTTTAATACCAATTTACACTTCCAGTCTTTTATTTTTTATTTTGAGAGAGGGTCTTGCTAAGTTGTTTAGGTCCTTACTAAGTCACTAAAGTGAGGCTGACCTTGAACTTAGAATACTTTTGCCTCAGCCTCCTAAGCTGCTGGGATTACAGGCATGCAGCACCATGCCCTGCTTGATCTCATGTATTCTTGACCAAAGTCTGGTTTGGTTAACATATCCATTTATTGAGTACATGTTTGTTTATCCATTTATTGAATATGTGTGTTTTTTTTTAAATTTTTTAGTTAAACACTTGAACACAATATCTTTGTTTATTTTTACATGGTGCTGAGGATTGAACCTAGTGCCTCATATGTGCAAGGCAAGCGCTCTGCCACTGAGCCCTAGCCCCAGCCCTGAATATGTGTTTATATGTATACACACACATTAAGTTTTAGACACATTCTCTAGTTCTCCATTTTAGGGTTTCAATTATAAATAGTATGTTGGTAAGTTACATTAAAACATTATAAAGGAAACTATTTTTACACTTAAGTGCAATCTAATTATGATTTAGAGATAAGTGAGATTGAATGACTGCATTCAGTAATTATCTGGCAGCCATGTAGGTGACTGTGCGTTTATGAACAGGGAGAAGCATGTGGCTAAAGGCAGATGAGTCAAAACCAAGTATCTTCTAAAGGAATCTGTTAAATAGTCTACAGAAATGATTACAACTAAACATTAGGGTACATAACTTCTTCTGTGGAAGATCTTGTTTTCCTGGGTGCATATGTCATCCCTGTATTACTGCTTGTCTGATGATTCATTGTTTGTGGGTAGCAACAACTATTCATCGTCTGGGGAAAAAATTACATCTTTACCTTTGAAAAAAATTCTATTAAAGCGTTGGTGGCAATGTATGTGCAAGTAATCATTGTTTCTCTGTTTCATAAGTTTTTTGTACATTGATTTAATTTTTGCCTTCACTTGTGAAGAAGGTATTCTTAAGCCCTGATTTAAATGTAAGGAATCTGAGGCTTATAAGCAAAAGTAACTATCTGGGCATGGTGGTGCATGCCTATAAGCTCTGTGTCTAGGGAGGCTGAAGCAGGAAGATCGCAAGTTTGAAGTCAGCCTCAGCAACTTAGTAAGGCCCTAAGCAACAAGTGAGGCCCTGTCTCAAAATAAAAAATAAAAAGGGTGAGCACGACTGGGTTGAATCCCTGGGTCCCAGGAGGAAAATAAAAGATAAGAAGTTTGTCACACTTGATACTTGATAGAGACAAGTATCTATCAAGACACTCTTGATAGAGCTGGAATTTAAACCCAAGTTTTTCTGATTGCAAAGTTTATTTTGTTTCCACTCTTTCCATGCTCTTGTGTTAAACTTAATGATGATATTCCTTTAAAAAATAATTACGTATTTTTGGAATGTTAGTTAATCACTTTGGAAGTATTGATTTTGGAGTTGTAAAGAAATTTTAGTGAGTAGATGTGAATTCACAGATAGGTAATCTGGCCATTTGTGGACCCATGGAGAGTGGCAAAAAATGTCGCTTTCTAAGCATATTCCCAGTTGAAGTCACACAAAGACAATGCTCTGCCTTTTTGTAGCAGCTCTCATGGTGTAAAAGTATTCTTTTTGAGGTTTACTTAGTGCCATGTTTTTCATATTTTGTGTTTTTTGTTGGTGATTTTGCTATTTAAAGTGGTGGCCCTGAGGCTGGGCTGGGGCTCAGTAGTAGAGCACTTACTTGCCTAGCAAGTGTGAGGTACTAGGTTCAATTCTCAGTACCACATATAAATAAATGAATAAAATATAGATCTATCAACATCTAAAAATTTTTTAAAAAAATAAAGTGGTGGCCCCAAATGTAGTGTTGAAGTAATGTCTAGGGTTCATAAGCGCAAGATGTGCCCAATTTAGAAAATATGTATATTAGATAAGCTGCCTTCAGGCATGAATTATGTTACAACAAATCCCATCATTATGTACAGCTAAAATGCACTAATGAAAGGGGGAGAAAGTGAACATCTTTCTTTATAACAAATATTTTGTGTACATCTTTGATTAAGTTTTAAGAGGCATTTATAGACATGGCGTTGCTGGATTGGAAAACTATGCACACTCATTCCCCCAAAATGTCTTCCAAGAATCATTAGTCAGTTTACATTTTATCTGGCAATGTAATATAACCTGCTTTGCCTCCCAATAGACATTATTAAAATGTTTTTCAATTTATTTTTATATGTGTTTAAATATAGTTATCTTGTTTGAATTTAATATGCTTGATTATTATTGTGAACACTTCTGAATAACTTTTGGCTGTTTGTTTATTTTTGTGGTGCTAAGGATTGAACCCAGGGGCATTCTCTCTACCTTTAATCTACTTCCCAGTCCTATTTATTTATTTATTTTGAGACAGAGTTTTAACTGGCCTGGAACTTGTGATCCTCCTACTCAGCCTCCAGAGTTGCTGGGATTACAGGCATATACCTGTAAGGTAGTCTTAAAAAGAGGTGGCAAGGCTACTAAATTCAGCTTTTTAAAATTTTCCTATCAGTTGTTTTTTCCATAACCTTAAGAGTTAAGTGAGTCCTACTAAAATTTAATAGGTGAATTCAATTTAATTCTTACAGTTCTTTTTTTAATATATTCAGTTCTTCCTCGTTAAAAGCTTTTTAAAGTTAATGATCAGTGCTATGGTGGTACTGGGTGGGTGATATCATATTCCCCACTGCCCTGTAAGCATACCCTTCATGTAGTTGACAGGAGTAGATAGTTGTTGAATAGGTAGATTTTTTCAAAGAGAAATTATTATAGTGAAGATACAAGGAAAAAATTCTAAATCCTACCTGTTTTCTGCTCTTCAAATATATAAATGTTTATTGAGAACCTAAGGGGTAATGATTATTCCTTCTTAGTGTTTTCCCAGTTTCTCAATTTACAGACTAGAGTTGAAAGTGTTTAAACTCTTAACAGTTTATTACAGAGAAGTGAAATATCCTTTCCAATTGAAAGGGATTTTTTGAAAGTGAAATCTTTTCTTCTTGCTTTTGTCAATAGCTTTGACTGTTGGTTTCTGTGCATATTGATTTTGTGATTCAATACTAATGTGTATGAGGGTCTTGTTTCCAGATCTACAGTTATTCTGTATTAATTACCTTTAAATTATGTTCTTTTGAATCACTCAATAGGAACTCTTTCTGCCATCTCTTTGTACCTTCTGATTCTCTCAGATCAGCTACCTAGAAGCCAGAAATCCTGTTCTTTTCTATAAATATATATTTGTAGAGGAAAAGACAGTTGAGGTTGCCACTACTTATTCCATATTTAGATATTCTTTGAACAAGATTTCAAAGAAGGAACTGTTGGGTGAATAAATGAGAAGTTGAGTAGTTTTTCTCATACCCTTCCTTTTCAAAACAGGGTTACTAATTGTTAGCTCTTAAAATAGTTTGGATGGGCTGAGGCTGTAGCTCAGTAGTAGAGTGCTTGCCTAGTATGTGTGAGACTTGAGTTTGATCCTTAACACCACATAAAAATAAATAAAAAGAATAAAGGTGTTGTAAAAAAAATCTTTAAAAAAAAAGTTTGGAGGCTGTAGCCCACTGCTTGGGAGGTTGAGGCAGGAAAATTATAAGTTTGAGGCTAGGTTGGGCAATTTAGCAAGACCCTGCTTCAAAATAAAAAAAAAAATTAAAAGGCTGGTGGTGTAAGTTAGTGATCAGGTGTCCCCTGGGTTCAGTCCCTGAGGTTTGTGTATAAGAGTGGAAGGTGAGTTTGTTCCATTTACTAAATTAAGGTTATTTATCATCCATCAAGCCCTGTACTAGAAAGATCTTTGTGTTTGTCTATGAGGGGAGGGAAAGAATGGAGTTTTTACTATAATGATTGGATTATTTTTGCTTTGCACACCTGTATAAGAATAATGAAACCAGTAGTCTTCCTTAGAAAAATGTACGTAGACTCAACATACATTTTTACACAGAATTTTGAGAGAAGTTGAGTGATCCAAGATCCTGTAACATACTTAAGATATCTGATTCAGCCAACAAAGGGGAAGTTTTTTACTTGGGGATCTATAACTTAACCTTTAGCCACTGGGCTCCTGACCTGTTTTCTTTTAACCCCCCTGTCTGTTCATAGCTCCATCTACAGGGTTCTTTTTTTCTACCTAACATCAAAAAGTTGGACTTCTCTGCAGGTTCTTTCTGGGTCCTTCTCTTTTTTTTTTTTTTCCCCCATTTACTCCTGGGGGAATCTCTTCTTCCTTCTCTTCAGTTTCAAATATACAATATTGTTGGTGGCTGCTAGATTTGTAATATCATCTGAGATTTCTCAAAGTGCTAAAATCCCATATGCTACTGCCTACTTGGAATCTCCTTTTGATATCTCATATGTCACTTACATAACAGATAAAAATTGTTACAAACATTTATTATGACAACTTCATTGAGATATCCACATACCATAAGGTTCAGTCTAAAAGTATACAGCTCAGTGGTTTTTAGTATATTCAGAGATGTGCAGCTATCATAACTAATTCCAGAATATTTTCATCACCCACAAAAGAATTCTCATACACATTAGCAGTCATTCCTAGCTCCCCTCTCTCCTCAGCCCCTAGCAACCACTAATTTCCTTTCTGTCTCTGTATCTGCCTGTTCTGGACATTTCATAAAATGTGTCCTTTTCCTGGCCTCTTGAACTTAATATGATGTTTTTAAGGTTTCTTTATGATAGTAAGCATTAATACTTGTTTCCTTTTTTTAACCAAGTGTTTCATTATATCAGTACTAGAGTTGATGGTACAAACATGTTTTTGATGACCCTGTACTGCTTGAGTGATAGGGAATTTGAAGATACAAAATATGAAAATCAAATGATAGCATATATAATTTAGGTAGAATATCACAAAACTGATAATTTAGATCTTGAATGTATTAATTTTGTTTAACATTTACCTTTTCTTAAAAAAAATACACAATGTGAAGCTATAATTAGTTTTAACCTGTGAAATCTCACACACATTCTGTGATATTTAACTTTTGGAAAGATAAGCTATTTTGTTATTTTCTTGAGATTAGCTGCATCTATTTACCCATTTTAAAATAGCTTTATAAAATCCATTTTGTAGGAAAAAATATTTAATTGTTCTAGAATAATGGGTTTAATTCATGGGTCATATTTAATATTTTTTTCTGAAGTTTTGAATGAAATAAGTCATCATCATTTTAAGTGTAAAATGTCTTTGTGTTTAAATAACATTATTGAATTATGTTACAAAATATCAAACTATTAAGAGTCAGAATTATATGTTCTTCATACTTTGAGGCTTGGTATTCATGAATGTATAAAAGCACCATTTACTTTGAAGATTTACATATAAGACTGTATTTATTTGAATATGAACATCTAAATAAATCACCAGGAACATCTAAATGTTCTTTTTAATTAGGATTTTAGAAACTAGTTTTATTAAGAAATGTAGGCATTTTCTAAAGCCATTTAGGAATTTCTCAAAACAAATCAGTGGTTTTCTTTGTCATGAGAGAACATTTATAAAGAAGTAATAAATGGGTTTTTAAAAAATTTAGTATTTTTATAAGGAAAATATGTTTGTGAAAATTAATATGAATAAGCTAAGAGATTATGGCATTTTGAGTTCTGAAAGATGTAAACCATTTTTGAAGAATATAAAATCTTGATTAAAGTGGTATTAAAGATGACTTAGCTATTAGATGAATTCTTTTCATGATTCGTATAAAACTTTAAAATAGGTGCTCACTTATAGGTGAGATGTTCTACTCTCCACTATGTGCCATTTAAGGGTAGGAGGAAATCTTCATTTCAGATGTGGTGAGTTGAGTTATATTGATGTGAAGAATAGTAGGATAATTTTGTGAGGTATTAAACATAGGTCAGTCAGCATAGTTACTCATATGACTAGATGCACATAGATGGAGTTTTAAATTCACAGTGTGGAAGGGCATGAACACTTATCAGAACAAGAAGGAAATATGTGGTTAAACGGTTTCAGCTCTTAACTGTAGACTATTTCCCTTCATCCAATTGAGAGGAGAAATGGAACCTTAGGTTTGATGAGGTTTTTTTCCTATTGCAAGTTGAAATTGGTTCATCATGGTTTCTTGAAACCCTTAACAAAAATGGTTGTGTTTAGCAGTGTAGGGAAGTGACATAAATGTATATGTAGTAGGAGTCCTATAGATTTTATATTACAGATGTCCCAGGAACAAATTTTCTAGCATATTTGTAATTATTGGAAGTCAGTTCTTATTGAGCATCTTTCAAAACAAGAAGGATGCAAGAATCTTTGTGAAGAAAACTGCTAAGTAATCTCAGTGACTCAGGAGACTGAGGCAGGAAGATCGTGAGTTCAGAGCCAGCCTCAGCAGCTTAGTTTAGGCAGTAAGCAACTCAGTGAGACCCTGTCTCTAAAAAAACATAAAAAGGGCTGGGATGTGGTTCATTGGTTAAGTACCCCTGGGTTCAATCCCTAGTACCAAAACAAAACAGAACAAAAACCCTGCTGAATTAAGTAAAGAACAAAATTATGCTTCCAACCTTTTTTTCCCCCCAAAATGAGAAACTGTCTTACCAATTTTCTGTACTCATAGTAGCTTGCAGAGCACTGAAATTATCCAGAGAAAGTACATTTGGATAAGTGAACTTATCCATAGGTAATAAAAAAACTTTGTTTCTAAAGATGTATTTGATTACCTGGAGTTTTGAGTATCATTTAGGTACTGCTTCTTCTGCATTTAAAATATCTTAGCAAGGCAGTAAATGATTAAAATCTATGCTAATTTTCATTCAGAAGCCCATATTAAATAAGGTAGTGAGGATCTAAAATGATGTTTTTAAAAAAATAACTGTTAAAGTGTATTGTTAGGGTAGAGGAGATTGTAGGAAGTGTAATAATTCTCTTAAAGTTCTTATCTGTATCTGTATCATAGTAAAATATTCACTTCAAGGTAGCATTAGCACCATCCTAATTACCCTTTTTTTTTTTTTTTTTTTTTTTGATATGAGGTCTTTTTCTGTTGGCTAGACTGGTCTCCAATTTCTAAGCTTAAGTGATTTTCCTTGGTTTAGTCTCCCAAGTAGCTGAGACTATAGGTGGGGTACCACCATGCCTGACAGGAATGAGTCAGTATGAAAGTTAATTTGGTGATTGAAAATAATATGAATTTGGAAGTCTTAAAGTGAGTTTTACTCTAGGAATGGTGAAGAACTTGGTTATTTTTTGAAGAAGAAAGCTTAAAACTTTAAAACTTCAATTAATTCCAAAGCTTAAGGATATAGGAGTTTTCTGATAAAGTTTAATGTTTATCACAGTATTCCCACTTATTGAGAATTCAGAATGTTTGGTTTTTTATTCTTAAGTTTTTATTATGTTTTAATTTATTGATGGATAGTGCATAATAATTTTAACAGTGAGTTGAAATAACTAGATTTTGGGTTAATTTATTGATTTCTGGGAAAATTATTGATTTTACATTAGTTCACAGCTGTGACCTAATACATTTCCTGGTGTATTTTAATGATTGTTAAACAGTTTAAATTAAATTCCTTTGAAGAGATAATACCTTGCAAGAGAAAAACAGGATTAATTATCAGGAAGCTGTGCAGTAACTTATAAAACTAAAGGAAATATGAAGAGTTGAACCGTGCCTGGCTACAGGTATTGAAGTTGAAGGAAGCAGTACATGCTCTAATCAGAGGATAGTGAGTTCCAGTTGTTTTCCCTCTTTATATCTTTCTATGCAAAATCAGAAGAACATCAGGACAAAGAATCTGGTGTCCTAGCCTTAACTGGAAGAGTAAAGAAACATTCTTCAAGCATCACCTTATTACAAACAGTTTTTACAAATCCTATATAATTTTCTTTTTAAAATAATCTGGAAAATTGTGACTAGAAATAAAATCCTATGTCTGAGGATATAACTTAATGGTAGAGCACTTGCCTATCATTGAGTTTGATCCCCAGCACTATGAAAGGAAGAAAGGGGAAAGAAAAGGAAAAGGAAGAAGTAGGTAGAGAGGGAGGAAGGGGGAAAAGGAAGGAAATAAAATCCTAGTAGGGCAGATTAATTTATAGAATATGTCAGAGACTGTGGTGTGTGTATTTTTTAAAGAAAACTATGGATTGTTATAAATAAGCTTAAACTTTTAATGTTCACACATCTGATAGTTTTTTAGTGGTTTTCATTCTTCTTTTCTATGTCTTAGGTGTATTTGAAGGCTCCCATGATTCTGAATGGAGTCTGTGTTATCTGGAAAGGCTGGATTGATCTTCAGAGACTGGATGGTATGGGATGCCTGGAGTTTGATGAGGAGCGAGCCCAGGTAGGGTGACGTCAGGCCTTTCTGAACATTCATCTTTTATTTAGCCCCTAATCTTGCTCTTGTCTAGGGACCTATTTTACCTAATCTTTAAAAGTAAATATAGAGCCAGGTGCGTTAGTGCATGCCTATGATCCCAGCCGCTGTGGAAGCTGAGGCAGGAGCATTGCAAATTCAGAGCCAGCCTCAGCAACTTAGTGAGGCCCTAAGGAATTTAGTAAGCCCATATCTCAAAATCTCAAATGAAAAATGAAAATGGGGATGTGGCTCAGTGGTTAAGCACCCCTGGGTTTAATCCCTGGTACAAAAAAAAAAAAAACATAAAATCTAGACAATAATAAAAAGTAAATCAAGAAAATAATACATTCTAATAATATTGAGGAATTCTGAAAATGTTGAAGCCCACATCTGGTCTCAATTTGGGTAAAGTGTTTTTTTCAGTGGTTCCAGACTTTCATTGGATTAGTCCTGTCTGCTTGGTGGGAACTTAAAAGTTCAGTAAATGGTTCTATTTAGTATTTGTTAGTGAACCTTAGAACATTATAAGGGGGATAAAATCATTCAAAATAAAATGTAGAAACAGACTAGGTGTAGTGGTGCACTCCTATAATCCCCACAACTCCAGAGATTGAAGCAGGAACGTCATAGATTTGAGACTAGCCTCAGAAACTTCAGGGGACCCTGTCTCAAAATAAATAAAAAAGGGATGGGGATGTAGCTCAATGGTAGAATGTACACAAGGCCCTGGTCAATCCTAGTACTAGAAAGAAGAAAAAAAAGTGGAATCAGCACTTTTGGAATGCCTGAGTAGGAATTTGGCTAATCTTCTCCCCGAAATAGACTGGTTTAAAAACCAGCCAGACATGGTGGTACATCCCTGTAATCCTCACAACTCTGGAGGCTGAGGCAGGAGAATCACAAGTGTGAGGCTAGACTTAGCAACTTAGTCCCCTGTCTCAAAATAAAACAATAAAAAGAGCTGATATGTAGCTCAGTAGTAGCTTGCCTGAGTTCATTCCCCAGAACTGCAAAGAGAAAGAAAAGAAAAAAATTTATTTGTCTTTGGAAATTAACCAAAAAACACGAATTGAGAGACCTTTTTTTTCAAACAGAGCTCCTAACTTTTAATGAGATCAGTGACAGTCTGTGACATTGTAGTCAGGAGCTGCTGCCATCCCTTTCCCACCTCTGAGGTCCCTCAGGTTCTATCCTGCATAGCAGGGTAAGCCACAAGGACTGGTAGCTCTGTTGTAGGGAGGGAGGAAGGGAAAAAAAGGAAGGAAATAAAATCCTAGTAGGGCAGATTAATTTATATGGTCAGAGAGAACATAGACCAGATCTTGGAGAAGATCCATGTCCAGGATATTGTTGAAAACAATAGATGACTTATTAGCAATCTGGCAGTTATTGTTTTAAGAAGCAATAAGAAGGCCAACCAGCCAGAACTTTATCAGGGAAATCCAGGGACATATATAGCTAGAGTAGCCCTACTAAGATCACACTTTTGTGGACTGGAAATTTACATGTGTGTGCCAAGCTATACCTGCTTTAGAGAGAAGACAAAGGGGCCTTTGTAAGCTGCTAGACCCTGGCAAAACACATAGTAAACTGGTAAACTCACTAAATTTAGCATTTCCCCAAACCTCACATAGATCTTATGGCAAAGAACAGAAGCCTATTGGCTTAGATAATTTAAGCAAAACCTCTGACCTATAACTGGCTGACAGCTAAGCTATGCTGACCAGTAGGTAGCCTTCCAGAAAACAAGACTTAAAAAGATCACACAAAACAAAAAACTGAGCAGTGGCATCAGTGGCTACACACTGCTAGGCAAAGCAGACTATAGGATTATTCAATTCGAGTCAGTGAACAAACAAAAAGAGCCAACAACAAGCTAGAAGCAGGATCAGAATTCAGAGTTGCTACACCATGTTATCTAAAATTTCAGTTTTCAACCAAAAAATCATGAAATACACAAATAAGCCTGAAAAAAAAGAAAAAGAAGAATGCAATAGAAACCTTCAAGGGGTTCCAAAATATTGGTTCTTAGAGGCGTGAATTTCAAAGTAGTTATTTAGTTCAAAGAACTAAAGGAAAATTCTTTTTTTTTTTTAATTCTTTGCTTTAAAGATTAAAATTTCTGAGCACATGCCTGTAATCCCAGCTACTTAATTTGAAACCAATATGGTAATTTAATGAGACTCTGCCTCAAAATAAAATAAAAATGGCAGGAAATACAGGCCAGAGGTAGAATGCTCCTGGGTTTGATCCCTAGCATAAAAAATAAATGAATTTTTTTTAAAAGATAAAATTCTGATTATGGTGACTTTCCAAATATATAAAATCAATAAAGAGGTCTAAATTATAAAATAGAATCATGTGGATGTGGTGGCATGCACCAGTAATCCCAGCAGCTCTGACAGCTGAGAAGGGAAGATTGCAAGTTTGAGACCCACAAATAAAAAATAAAGGAAAAGAAAATATTAACAATGTAGCTCAGTGACAAAAGTGCCCCTGGGTTCAAACCCCAGTGGCCCCCCCCAGAAAAAAGGCTCACATATAAGGAAGCCACAATAAAATAAATAACTGGCCTATTTTTGTTGTTGTTGTTGTTATTTAAATGTTTTATTGTTCTGGAGGCTAAAGAGTAGTAAGATGGCATGTGCAGAATGCTGGAAGAAAAGGTAAAGCACATTACCAGATGTTAATGTCACTTAATTTTTTGGTATTAAATTTGTTAGTAGAGTTGAAATGATATTGACAAGAAAAAAAAACAAGTTTCATTATTTCTTTGTTCTCTCTTCCCGTATTCTCCATTTATGGAAATGTGAGAATTTCTAATCCAAGAGATCAAAAAATGAAACCTTCCTTGTAAAAAAATATTCAAAGTTTAAATTCTTAAGAAAGAATCCCTGCTACCCTGATTTCCACAGTGGTAGGAGTCCCAGTTCTTTCAGGAAAATGATATTTTCCAGGCCTCAGAGTTCTCTTTCATAAAACAGGGGAAATGCTACCCACAAAATTATTGGTAGCCTACCATAATACCTGGCATACAATAGTTTCTAAATGAAGATTCTTGATTTTTGTTAATTTGCACTTGAGAATTTTATACTTACAGTTTTCACTATTAAGGGATCCTAATCTGTCTCTTATATTAATATGTTATTTTGAAAGGAATGAATTTCAGCCTTCGGTCATTGGATATGTTTATGCTAGAACAGGGAGTAAACCTGGCCAGTAGCCCCACTTCTGTGTCCCAACACAATTTTTGTTTATCTCTGCTGATCCACAGACAGAAGTAACTTTTC
The DNA here is from genome assembly GCF_021218885.2 of Marmota monax. Lineage (NCBI taxonomy): Eukaryota > Metazoa > Chordata > Mammalia > Rodentia > Sciuridae > Marmota > Marmota monax. The sequence goes on from NW_026695224.1 coordinate 19,227,341, forward strand.
TAAATTGACCAAAAAGTTGTTTGAAAATTCACCTCAATTCTTGGTTGGTGTTACATCAGTAATGATATAGTATTCATTTGGCCCTCCACATCCCGGGGTTCTACACCCATCCATTCAACCAACTGGATCAAAAATATATATTTTTAAAAATTATTTGCATTAGATATATTTTTCTTGTGATTCTTCCCTAAACAATTATATTAGGTATGATTAGCAATTTAGAAATGTTTTAAAGAATACAGGAGGATGCATATAGGTTATATTCAAATACTACTTTTTTTATTTGTTTTATTTTGCTTTGTGGTGCTGGACTTTAAACCCAGGGCTTGGTGCATGCTAGGCAAGCATTCCCCACTTAGCTACATCCCTGACTCCCAATTTCATTTTAGCTAAGGATATTGCATGCACTTATTTTGTATGGATACCAAGGGATAACTGTAATTTGATGTAGAATTAAAAGAGTGATCACTTGTCATTTCTGATACATTCCTGAAAATAAAAGATGTCATTTAAAATAACTAAAATCATATAACATTTTGACCCACAAAATATTTTATTGCTACTAGTCTTAGAAAAGTAATGGTTGGGCATGGTGGTACATTCCTGAAGTCCCAGCTACTTGGAAATCTGAGACAGAAGGGTCATAAGCTCAAGGCCAGCCTGGTCAACTTAGTGAGATTCTATATCAAAGTAAAACTAAAAGGGCTAGAGATGTAGCTCACAGGAAGAAAGAGTTTACCTAGCATGTGTGGGGCCTTAGGTTTAATCCCCAGTACCGCAAAAAAAGAAAATTCTACGCAAAACTATTTTCAGAAGCAAGTTTTTCTTAAAAAATTAACTTATCTTTGTACATTATAGCAAAATGAAAAATTTATCTTTATGTTAATTAGTCTATAAGAATAAATATTTTTAAAATTTTTGAGGGTCTCATACATGCTAGCCCAGTGCTCCACTACTGAGCTGTCTACACCCAGTCCCTTTTATTTATTGTTTTGAAACAGGGTCTCACTACTTTGCTGAGGCAGGCTTCAAACTTGCAATCTTCCTGCCTCCTACCTCCTAAGTAGTTGAGATTATAAGCACATGTCACCATGTCAACTTAATGTCTTACTTCATTTTTTAAAATAAAGGTGCCTATAATGTTTTAATTAATAATTTGGACCCTTGACATCTTTGGCTATTCCCTGAGCTGTATAAAAAATTGACAACAAGCTTAGCATAGTGGTACATGCTTGTAATCCTAGCAATTTGGGGTCTGAGGCAGGAGATTGCACATTTGAGGCCAGCTTCAGCAAAAGCACAGTGCAAAGCAACTCAGTGAGACCCTGTCTCTGAATAAAATATTTAAAAAGTGCTAGGGATGTGGCTCAATTGGTCAAGTGCCCCTGAGTTCAATCCCTGGTACCAAAAAAAAAAAAGTGCTGTATGAAAAGGTTCTTCCCAAAAAGAATAGATATGAGAATTGAAGAGGAAGACTTAAAGCTTTTATCTTTATTTGCAAAATATACATGTACCTAGTATATCCAAAACAATCTGTAAACCATTAGAAAAATTAATATGGATGTTACAAGGTATTGGATATAATACAACGTCAGTACACAATCAGTTATATTTCTGTATATTAACAAACAAACAAAAAAAAAGACAAATACAGGGATGGGGTTATAGCTCAGTGATAGAGTGCTTGCCTAACACCTGAGGCACTGGATTTGATCCTTAGCACCACATAAAGATAAATAAAGTATTGTGTCCATCTACAACCAAAAAAAATTATATATTTCTTTAAAAATAAACAAACATGAAAGTGACTGCAGTGCAACCTCCTGTTCCATTCCAGTTAATTAAAACCACACCTCCTTGCGTGTGCACAGAGTACATAACAGTACTCACTTTTTTTTTTTTTTTTCCCCTTTGTACCATGGATTGAACCCAAGGGCACTTAACCACCATTGAGCCACATCCCCAGCTCTCTTAATTTTTTATTTAGAAATGGTCTCGCTGAGTTGTTTAGGGCCTTGCTAAGTTGGTAAGCCTGATTTTTAAACTCTCAATCCTCCTGCCTCACTCAGCCTCCCGCATACTCATGTTTAACAGCAATTAGTTTTGTCCATTTATATAGATGGCTTCATAAAATATTCACTGTTTTCTAACCCTCAATATATTCGTGAAATTAATCTGTGTTAGTATGTTGTAGTTTTTCATTCTCCTTGTATTTCTTTGTATGATCATGCACTTTACAAATTTTACTGTTAATGGTCATTTGGGCTATTACATTATCAAATATCCTCTCCTCTGGAGAGGTCTGTATATTTATTACTATTGTATACATGCCTGGCATAGAACTGCTAGATCATATGTGCAACCTTTATTTTTCTTTTTTTCCCCATATTTTTTAATTGGTACACTATAGTTCTGCATACTGATGGGATTTGTTGTTACATTTGTACATACACACAATATAACAATAAATTTGGCCAATATCACTCCTCAGCACATCTTCCCTTTCTCCCTACCTCCCCTGGTCCCTTTCCTCTACTAATCTCCTTTTGATTTTCATGAGATCCCCATCCTCCCTCTTAATACCTTTATTTACCTTTTTCCTCTCTAGCTTCCACATGAGAGAAAACATACAACCCTTGGCCTTTTGATTCTGGCTTTTTTCACTTAACATAATGGTCTCTAGTTCCATTTTCCTGCAAATGACATAATTTCATTTTTCTTTATGGTTGAATAAAACTCCATTGTGTATATACCACATTTTTTAATTCATTTATTCATTGAAGGACACTAGCCTGGTGTGAATTGTGCAGCTATAACCATGGGTATGCATGTATCACTGTAGTATGATGACTTTTAATTCTTCAAGATAAATACCAAGTGAGCGGAGTGGTGCATGCTTGTAATCCTAGCAATTTAGGGGCACTGCTACTTTTAATTCTTTAGGATAAATACCCAACATCTGGGTCATACGGTGGTTCCATGCCTAGTCTTTTGAGGAAACTCCATACCGATTTCCATAGTGGTAACCTTAATATTAACTGCCATTTTTTCTAAACTTTGTGCCAGTGTTACCTAACCAGCACATCTTTTACTGCTCTACATCCTTACCAGCGTTTGGTAATATCGGTCTTTTTCATTTTAATCATTCTGATGGATGTATGCTAGTATCTTCTTATGGTTTCAATAATCATTTCTCTGATGATTTAATAAAGTTGAGTATCCTTCATTTGTATAGCCTCAGTACTTTGTAAAGTACTGGCTAAAAGTCTTTTGTCTCTTTTGGTTTGTTGTTATTGTTGTAGTATTGGGGATTAAACCTAGGGGCATTTTACTACTAGCTACAAACCCTGCCCCCGCCCCTTTTTTATTTTATGTTGAGAGGAGATCTTGCTAAGTTACCCAGGCTGGCCATGAACTTGTGATACTCCTGCTTTAGTCTCCCAAGTGGCTGGGATCACAGGCATTTACCATTGTGCCAGCCTTTTGTCTATTTTTATATTGGGTTGTTTTCTACAATAAAAGTATTTTCTCACTGAAATGTGGTTCCTTACATATTTTGAATAGGTCCTTTGTCAGAAAGTTCTCTCACAAATTAAGATGCTTCTGAATATAAGTATAGAAACTCAAAACTGTTTAATGATTGCATTTTGGTATTTTATTTTTAGTTATTTTAATTTTAATTATTTTGTAGATATAAATGTCAGTATGTTTTTTATTTACATGCTTGGTTTCCAATAATGCAATTCTCTAAAAATGTAAAAAACAGAAAATTTTTGTACATCACCAGTAAATATTCCTCCACACATCCCCCCACAAGAAAAAAATAAAAAATCATTGCCATTGTAGAAACTACATTGGTTTCAGAGTGGTTCTTTAAAGACTCAAATTTTCCAGAATAGAATAGACATTATGATTGCTGTATGTATATAAGTGACTCTATGACCAATGGGATTCTGCAATCTGTACAATCAGAAAAATGAGAAATTATACCCCAATTGATTCAAATGTATGAATTGCCAAGATCATTGTAATGTCATGTGTCGCTAAAAAAAAAAAAAAAAAAAGACTCAAATTTTCTAAAAATCCAAAGATAATGTGTACTGTCATGCAAGTTTGTTTTTTTTTGTTTGTTTGTTTTGTTTTTAATGCCAGGGATCTAATCCAGGGCCTTGCACATGCCAAGTGCTCTACCACTGAGTTTACATCCCCAGTGCTCATGATGAGGTCTTTGTTGTTTTTGTTCTTTAGCATCAGCTTTGTTGCAACACTTCTGTAGTTCAGTTACTTTTATTATGAGTGTGTATAGATACTTGTAAATTCTAAAACTATAAAGTACAAATGTCAGCAGAGTGTCTCATTTCTTTGGATGCAGTGATGAATTACATGTGTATCAAAACAAGTTCCTAGTAAATTTCTATTTTGTGGTTTTTTTTTAATTCACTGAAAATGTTATTTTCCTATAGGTCTACCAACCTTCATATTTATATTATCAACATAGAAGCCAATAATCTCACCTTCATTATTATACTTTTTAAATGGTTTTACTTTCATAATCACAAACTTTGAAAAAATTTTTGTTTTCTCCCCATGATTGGGTTAGAAAAAATAAATCCATTATTGGAATTAACAGACTTTCTGTTTCAAACACCAGATGACACTAATGCAAAACTGGTGTCCTTGAGCTATAAGATTTTCCTATTAAGCCAACATATGAACAGCTTTGCTTTTTTTGTATGTGTACAAGAATGTGGATAAAATTAACTTGGAAGAGTCATTTGATTTAAATGAAGTTATGTTCTGCAGAATGATTGATTAAATGTACCATTTGCAGCTGCATATGTTAAATTGTTGCCTTTAAAGTAGATACTGATGCTTCTTCAGCAGATTTATTTCTTCTGGTTTTCATCTGAGAAGTAATATCATTCTGTCCCCCACAGCATATCACATATATATAGGTTTATCAACTTTCTTGGAAACAAATGTGATTAATTTTTCATTAAATGTGAAATTCCATTTTTTAAGTTCTTTGCTGCAGAAAGGTGTTACCAAATTGTAAATAAATACATTTGTAGATTTAGATAATACAATAAAGGTAAAATCACTGTAGCAAAAGTGGTCAGAATATTCTATATGTGCTCTATAACAGAAAGGCTGAATTTTTACTTCCCATATGAATTTTACAGATACCCAGCTTTATTTTATGTTTACTCCACCTGGCTACTCTGTGCAGGTTGTGGTATAAATCATGGAATAACTGGCTTTAAAACAGGAAGCTGGTGGGGACTTGAATACTGGAAACCCCTCCCAGCATCACCTGAAGCTAGATAAAGTTAGTTGTTCATAGCCATTAGTTTACTTCATAAGGGAGCAGGTAGTTTTATCAGCAAGGGCTATCCTTGAAAGGGAGTTGTTTCTTGTACAAGATCAGGATGACACTGGTAATTGCCTATCTTTCTGATTTTACCATTTGTTAAAATGTGGATTCTGTTCACTTCCCATACATCTCACTTGTCACTAATCAGACCAAAACAGATTAGAACTAGAAAATAGAGGGCTACTAAATCTCTCCTAGCTGTATGTTTGTTATTGTTGTTCTAATTAGTTATACTTGACAGTAGAATGCATTTTGAAACATCATACATAAATGGAGTAAAATTTCTCATTTTCTGGTTGTACATGATATAGAGTTACTCAAGTCATGTAATCATATGTGCACATAGGGTAATGATGTCCAATTCGTTCTACTATCCTTCCTTAGCTGGCTTTTTTACTGCAAAAATTGGTAATACTTTTTATTCTTTTAACAACAACAAAAAAAATCCATGACCATTGCTAGAATACATTAATGGCTAATAACTTTTTTAGGGACTCAAATCACATATCATGTTATATACTCATTTTATCCTCTAATTTTCCTCTACTGCACTTAATTGCAGTTGATAATTTTATATTGAATTGCTAATTTAATTTTATTTTCCACCTGCCCCACTGGATCAGAAGCTGCATGAAGAGCTTGTTCTCTTACATTATATCCAAAGCACCAAGCATAGTGAGTTGGGCATAATAAAGGCTCAAAAAATATTTGTAGAATAAATGAAAAAATGAACAAGTAAATGCACAGAACAGAAGGATCATCAGAAAATATGTTCAGTTGATGCCTAACTAAATAATAAAAAGCCTTCAGGGAACTGGGACAGCATTCTTTTGCAAGTACCTCTGGCTTGTATAGTACATTCTGAGCGTACAATAGGTATGTGTAATGTTTAATAAAATGTGTGAATTTTACATACATTAATGTTTATAAAATAATTCTAACACAATGCTGTCAGATAATTGCTTAGGCACTTATGTGTTATCTAATCTTTACAAAAGCATTGTTGTACAATATTTCTCTGCTCACTTTACATATGAATTTACAGTAGAAAATACCTTGTCCTGGGTCCTAAAGATAGTAAGAGCATCATAACATTTTTTTAAATATTTATTTTTTAGTTTTTTAGATGGACACAATATCTTTATTTTACATTTATGTGGTGCTGAGGATTGAACCCAGTGCCTCATGCATGCTAAACGAGCACTCTACCACTGAGCCACAATCCCAGCCCGCATCATAACATTTTTTATTCAGTCCTGGAGATATAACCCAGGGCTTCTTGCATGCTAGGCAGTGCTCTACCACTGAGCTGTATTCTCAGTTCCAAGAATGGGAATTTGATCACATTTCTTCAATTCTGTTTAAGTTAATAGGTAGACATTGTGTCATTGAAAATTATAAGTATTTAAAAAAAAAAAAAAAAAAACAAAAAACCCTGCTAACAATGACAAAGGATGTAGAGTAAGGTATCCAGAAGGGCTCAGTCCAGGTCTGGTATGGCACTTATACTATCAGAGGCTCCAGAGTATTTTCATCTTCCTTCTCTATTGTGCCCAGCAAGTGACTACATCCTCTTTATTATGTTTGCACAGGTAGCTGCTGCATCTGTGAGAATTACATCAATTCCCAAGAAGGGATGGTGAAATGTCTCCTAAATAACTTGCTTGGAAGCCACATTGGGTGACTTGTGCTTATGATCTCATTGACTAGAAACAAAATACATGGCCACCCCTCGTTGCAAAGATTCTAGGAAAGTCAATATTGATGTCTTTTGATGTTGTTTTGGTTCTTTTAGTTTCTTCAAGTTTACCATTGAAAATCCTAATACATCTTCAAAAGTATATGACTACAAGGTTGAAAATCCTGTGCTGTATGTACAGTGAGGGATTTTGTTTGTTAAGTTAGAAGGTATTGTGTGGTTAGGTTGTGCCTTAGAAAACGTGCACTTGTGTCTGTGGTGAGTGGTTGGAGTAACAGAATAGATCATTTAGAATACCTTTGCAGTAATCCAGCTAAGGGCTTTTACTTTCCCAAACTAGGGAAATGTTTGTAAGAATAGAAAGGAGATTCAGGCTGGAGTTGTGGCTCAGTGGTAGAGCACTTGCCTAGTATGTGTGAGGCACTAGGTTCGATTCTCAGCACTGCAAATAAATAAATGAATAAAATAAAGGTCCATCAACATTTTTAAAAAATTCTTTTAATAATAGAAAGGAAATTAAAGATTCCAAAAATGTAGGACTCAGTGGTGATGGTTAATTGTCTCTGCGGAAACTAGAAGAGGGTGAAGAATTAAAGATGGCTCAGATTCCTAGTTGAATTGAATGAATGGTACTACCAGCTGAGACTAAAGAAGAATAAAGGAGAAGGTTTATAAAGTGCCTTTTTATGACAAAATGTGTTTGAAATATCTGGATTTTTTTCATGCGTCGATCTTTAGTCACTGGGAAAAAAATTAGGATGCTATATTATATGTTATTTTTTTATTGATAATTTTCCTTAGGAATATATTTGGTTTTTGTTTTCTAGAAGTTTCTGGCATTTTATAGTCAGATTTTATATATATATATATATATATATATATATATATATATATATATATTTCTGGCTTTTGTGTCATAGTTAGGGCTTTATTTCAAATGAGAAATATTTATCTCTCTTTTTTTTTTTTCCTTGTACTTCTATGGTTTAAATATTGACAGGAATTTCATTTTGAAGAGTAAGAAAAATGAAGGGAAAAAAAGGGAAGGGGTTTTCAATTGTTTGAATACAATTAAACATGACTACTATTTCCAGCATGTATTACAAAACATGAAAATATACTATACTGATTTTTTCTCTTAAAAGTACCCCCAAAATTTATTTATTTATTTATTTTGGTGTTGATATCTTGAGAAGTACTTTACTTTTTGTTTCCTTCAAAAAATAAAACATCCCCAAATTTTAAAAATTTATTATAAATTAAAATAGTTATTTCACATATATTCTGACAGCAGGAGGATGCATTAGCACAACAGGCCTTTGAAGAGGCTCGGAGAAGGACACGTGAATTTGAAGATAGAGACAGGTCACATCGGGAGGAAATGGAGGTGAGAGTTTCACAGCTGCTGGCAGTAACTGGTTAGTACTTTCCCCAAAACTCTCAGGCTGTTTGTGATATATGTGCATAATATTTTTTAATGCTTTAATTTTGACTTTCATTTTAAAAATTGTACTTGCTTATTCTATTTGTTAAATGAAATTGCTATAAAGAAACGTATTCTAATTTTAAGGTTGTATGTGAATTCCTCATTTATTGTTTTTCATAAAAATTATTTATTACAATAAAGTATATTTTCCTCTTAATTCATCAATCTAAATATTTTTGAGATTATTTGTAAAAATTACCAATGTTAACATAGAACACTATTATTTTGGGGTTACTGGGGATTTAACCCTACAGCACTTTACCATGGAGCTATATTCCCCAGCCCTTTTATTTTTTATATTGAAACGGGGTCTCACTATGTTGCCTAGGGCCTCAATAAGTTGCTGAGGCTGGCCTTGAACTTGTAATTCTCTTGTCTCTACCTCTGAAGTTATTGGGATTATAGGTATATGTCACCATGCCCAGCAAATTTAATAATTTTCAAACTACTCAAAGAATAGAATTAAGAAACTACTTCTCAACATTTGTTTATTACAGAATAAAATACAGGAAAGTGTGTTATGCAGTTTTAAAGTTTGGTATCTTTGTTGGCATGGACATATATATTTTTTCCTATATAAAATTGGAGCCTGCTTTAAGCAGATCTCAATTATAAGAATTAAAAGAATACATAAATGGTTGAGTACTAAAAATTCTTTAAAAATATATTTGAACAAAATAAAAATAAGAACTAGTGTGTTTTAAAAATGTTCTCGGAGGTTAATATTAATATCTGTCATTCTTCCAGTTTATAAACTTAGTATCAACATGAACATTTCCTACAAGAAGAAATAGAGTTAGCATGGACACAATACCTTTATTTTATTTATTTTGTAGTGCTGAGGATCAAACCCAGTGCCCCAGCCCAGCATGTGTTCATTTTTAATTAGGTCTATTAAAGCATTCATTTTATCAAATATGGTAATCTCTTTATTAAAATTTAATTATAGTATATCAACTAAATAGAATAATTTCCAGCCATGAAAAACAAATGTTTTGTACCTAAGGGAATCAAATTTATAATTACAGAAGGTAAATGGTGGTTACCAGGAGAAATGGGGAATGACTATTAAATGGGTATAGAGTTTCAGTTTTGTAAGATCAATCTGTTCTAGAGATGAAACATACTACAGTGTCACTACTGAACTGAGTGCTCAAAAATGGTTAAGATGGTAAATTTTATGTTATGCATTTTTACCACAGTTTTTAAAGTTTTAAAATCATTGTTACATAATACAGAAACTTTATAGGTTTTTTTTCCAAGCGCAAAATTATATATACAATATCATTTAATGTAAAAGTGTGTATGTGCGCATGCACACATATGTGCATGTTTACAAAGATAGTGTTAAGAGCCTAGACTAGAGCCAAACTGAGTTCTGAATCTAGTGGTACCACTTACTTTGTCACATTGGACTAATAACTTCACCTTTCTGTGACTATGTTACTCATATATAAAACAGGGTTATAATGAGCCTGTCTTCTAGGGTCATTGTGAAGATTAAATAAGTAAATACATGGGAAAGCACTTGTAGAGCATGTGGCACTGATTAGATGTCAGCAGCTGTTATTGTTACTATGTCCTTTTGTGTGGTATTACAATATATCCGCTTAGAATAAATTTAAAATAAAACCTATTCAGTGGTTAGTGTATTAAATAGATTCAGCATCTTTTAACGATTGATAGTCCTTTGTAAATGAATTTATTTGTCTAATGAACTGATAACAACTAGGGATGTTCCCAAGAATACCTTTTTTTAGCTCGGAAAAGAAAACAGGAAGGATATATGTGACATACTTGTTTTCTCTTAAGATTTTACAAACTCCCATGCTACCTTTTTTATTTTTTATTTGTAAAATTAAGTTTTTAATGTATGATATGTATTTGTTGTCTTACACTTACCCTTTTTGCTTATGCTATTTGCAACTAGATGTAGAATATACTTGTCTACCATTTATCAAAGCGCAGCTTAAATGTTATATATGACTGTTCTTATTCATCTTCCAGTTTGTAGTTAGTGGAAACCATAGCACTGCTTATTTCTGTTAGTATTCTTATGGATAGTATGTTGAAACAATTATAAATATGTCTGACCTCCACTTAATTGAGATCCCATAGATAGAGCCCGTAATTTTTGTGTTCCTCACATTTATTCACCACAGTGTTTTTACATTGTGTTTAGTTGTTAAATGAACATCTTCAGAAAAGCCCTATCCTGCCTGAGAACTAGAATTGTAGGATAGTTTGTGGGATAAAGTATATGATACATATTAATGATGCAAATATTTTAAATATTTACAATTTGTTGGTTTATATAAATTAGTTAAATAAGTAATAAAGTAATGAGCCCCAACTGTGTTGTGCTGGATTCTGCATTAGGAACTGGAAATACATAGATTAAAAATGCAGGGCTTCTGTCCTTGAGTATCATTCTTGTGGGAAAAATTAGTGTGTAAACAGATAATTGTGTCCTTTAGCAGCCTGCATTTATAATGGTGGGTTCAAAGGGGACTGCAACAGTGTAAAGGAAGGAGGAACATTTAAGTTGGCTTTTGATTGAAAGATTCAACGGAGAATACACTTGCAGGGATTTAAAGGAAGAGTTTGGGTTTGCCAGGTAGACAGACTGGGGAAAGCTTTCCAAACAGGAGGAGCACTAACTGCAAAGGCATGAAGGAATAAGGGAGCTTACTAAGTCAGAGCATGGTCAGTCTTTCTGGAACCAGCTACCATGACCTTAAATTAATGTATTTGAAGAATAACTGTTTGATAATTAAAAAAACAATTATTTTGGAAGTTTTTAACTTGTTTGGTTTTTCTAATTTATAATATTGTTACTTGAAAAAATGTTTGATTCTCTTCTTGGAGCTTATCTGTGTCTGTGAACAAAAACTGTTAACAGAGGAGCCAAGTAATTTGTTGCTGAGATTGTTTTTATTAATTTTTTTTTTTTTTTTTTGGTCAGTGACGGTGAGCATAGGCTTTGTAGTCAGACCTCATTTACATTTCTGCTCCATCACTTGCCAGTCTCTCTTAAGGCCCAGTTTTCTCATAGAAATTGTTGTGAGAATTAAATGAAAAATGCTTGTAAAGCACTTAGTGTGGTTCTTGGTATGTGTATGCCTATAGTAAATAATAGCTCTAAAGTACTTCTTCAGTGCTAAAAGCTCTACCACAGTGCTGGTTCCAGTTAATTGAATTATCTGGCTAGCAAGAACATCCTTTTAGTTCTCTCAAGTGTTTCAGGGCACTTTCTCTGCATTATGACTAGAGCATAGAGAAAACAGTTAAATTTTCATCAATGATTTAGATCTTATAGTTCCTTACAGCAGTAATGTGAAACATCAGTTCTTGTAGAGAGCTGTCATCTAGGAGATTGGGCTGGAATCTGTCTCCAGAGTATGCACTGTAGGGAGGTTTGAGGTTTGCATGCCTTTTGGTACTTTGTATGTATATGTTTTCTTCATTTCTTTCTTTCTTGCTATTTTACCCATAAACTTTTTTTTTTTTTTTTTTTTGATGGTGCTGGGGATTGTACTGAGAGCCTCGTACATACTTGGCAAGCATTCCGCCACTGAGCCCCATCCCTAGCCCCTCATAAACACTTTTATTAATTTTTTTTTTAGTCGTTGACAGACCTTTATTTTTATTTATTTACATTTGGTGCTGATAATCGAACCCAGAGCCTCACACATGCCAGGCAAGTGCTCTACCACTGAGCCCCAGCCCCAGTCCCTCATAAACATTTCTTAAGGTCAGCTTATATTCTTGCAGTTTATTTTCTTTTTCCTAAAAGAACAGTGGAGAAAAATGTTTTTCTCCTGTAATTAAACATCTTTAGGGATTGAAGTATCACCTTATCTATCATTCTTACTATAATTGATGAAAGCAAGACTCTCAGAAAAATTAATTGACTTGCTCTCTTTCAAATAGTTGGTTAGTAGAAGAAAATGTGAGGACTTAAACCATAGTTTTCTAACTAGGAGGTCTCCACAAATACAGCCTAGCAGTGGGAAATTAATTTCCACACCACCCATAAAGATGATTAGGCTGAAAAAGCAAAATCTTCCAGGAGAGGTTAAAAACCATTTTGCCTGGAATAGAAAAGGCTGAGGCAGAAAAGAATAATATTGGTTCTAGTGGGTGGTCCTAATGGCTGACTGGAGACAAGGACCAGAGAACACTGGTAACTCCTGGGTGGCAGTAACCCAGTAAATGGTCTTTGGAAGCCTAATATTCTGGCAACACAGAGGTTTAAGGATGTCTGCCACTGTTTGAATAACTTCTGAGACCTACAGCTCTGTCATGTTAAACTTGTAATGGTGCAGCTCATGAGCATAATGTATGTATAAAGTTAAGGTTTTAAGAGTGCGAAGCAGAACTCCAAGTGGTTGGTGGTTCAGGGGTTTGGATTTCCACCAGTGTCTTTTAACCTAAAAATCAGTTATTAAATTCCATTGGCATGTTTCAAAACTTTACAGATGATAAAATGGAAAGTTTTCTAATCACCATTCCTGGTGGAATTAGCATGTTCTTTTTCTAGGTTTTAAGGAAAAGATTATTTCAGTAGTATAGTATCTTCTTCACCTTTCAGAGGGCAGATTATTATTAATTTGGATGATGAAAGACTATAGTGAAATGAAGAAACATATTTTAGTAACCTTGCCTAAATCACAGGTGTGCAATAAAATGATGTGCAAAAGATACAACATGCTGCATATAATATCTTACCCTGTGGATATTTTTAAAAGGAATATATTTGTTTGAATATGCATAGTTGTACTGTAGTCGGATACATAAGACAGTGATACTGTAGCCAGGCATGGTGCACACACATAATCCTGCTTCAGGAGGATTATAAGTTCAAAACCATTTAGAAGGTCCTAAACAACTTAGCAAGACCCTGTCTGAAAATCAAAAAAATGCTGAGGATGTGACTCAGTGGTTAAGCCCCCCTGCATTTAATCCCTGGTATAGAAAGAAAGAGACAGACAAACTTGTACACTGTGGAGGGTGGAACCAGGTATCTGAGGGCAAAAGTGTGAGGGTTATCACTTTTCATTATATATTCTTTGTACTTTATAAATTTTATATCATGTGCATCTATTGATTGTTTACAGAAAAAAAAAGAACATTTGTTCTTAGTATTAACACATAATAATGAAAAACAGAAGATTCTTAAATATTCTGTCTATAAACTGGCATATAGGCTATTTTTTTTAATGTGAAACCATTCTGTTTTGTTGATGTTGTTGTTGTCCTGAACCAGGTATTGAACTCAGAGGCACTCAACCACTGAGCCACATCCCTAGCTCTTTTGTATTTTATTTAGAGATAGGATGTCACTGAGTTGCTTAGGGCCTTACTGAGTTGCTAAGGCTGGGTTTCAACATGTTGTCCTCCTGCCTCGGCCTCTCGAGCTGCTGGGATTACAGGAGTGTGCCACTGTGCCCAGCCTGTGTATATTTTTAAAAGGAATATATGTGAAATTTTATACAGAGTCCCATTTTATTAAATAGATAAAAGGGTCATAACTCTGGATGAAGCAGAGGTAAGGGTTATTCTGATCTTCCTTTGGGGTTCCTGGAGTTTTTTAAGGAACCCTGTAGGTGGCAGAGGTAACTTGAGGGCCTTTGATGTGGTAGAATAAACATAAGGTTTGTAATGGGTTGCTAACTTTACTATTTTGCCATGTGACTGACATTGGGAAAGTTGCTATTCCTTCAGCCTCATTTATGAAACCTACCTCAACAATTGTTGCTAGCTCAGTACCTGGTGCTTAGAATGGAGGCTTAGTGAAAGGTAGTGTCTTCACCCCTTCACCCACCTTTCTATCCTTATGTCTGCAAACATATCTTCAGTAGCAGTAAAAGTAGGCATATCCTAACTTCAGACTATGAGACTCAAAGATATCATTTTGCCAAGCTGTTTTGATACTCATGGTTGTTTTGATTTGGTTTGGTTTGGTTGGTCAGTGAGTTTGTTTTTTGAAACAACCAAAAATTTTAATTTTTTCTTGGTTCTTTGGGGGACTGAGTTAGCTGTTACTCCAGGGTTGAGCAGTGACTAGGAAGGGATACCTTCTGGAAACATACAGTTCGGGTTTTGTTTGTTTGTTTTATGGTACTAGGGATCAAACCCAAGGCCTTATGCATGCAAGGCAAGCACTCTACCAACTGAGCTATATCCCCAGCACCATAGTTGGGGTTTTAAAAAAAAATTTGTTCTAATTAGTAGAATACATTTGACACATCATACGTAAATGGAGTATAACTTCTCATTGTACATGATGGAGAATCACACCAGTCGTGTAATCATATATGCACATGGGGTAATAATGTCCAATTCATTCTACTGTCCTTACTATCCCCATACCCCCTCCCTTCACTCTCTCCTTCCTAATCCAAAGTAACTATTTTTTCCTAGCCACTACCCCACACCCTATAGTTCTTGATCTGGGTGTTAGTTATGTGGGCCATGTTCACTTTTCAAATTCATTGTTATATACTTAATTTGTCATTTTCTGTACTTTATTAAAGACAATTTAAAAGGAAAAATAACCTTAGACATTACTATTCTTTAGTGTTCCCCATTGGTGTCTATATATAGAAGTAGCCCAGTGCCTTTTCTTTTTTTGGTTTTTGTGAAGGAAGAAGAAGGTTAATAGTACTGTGACAAACCTAGTGCTTTAATCATAGATGAATTAGATGCCTCACTTGTCTGTCTGATGGCAGCTTGTATACCGTTTCGAGAGACTACCTTCAGCTTGATTGAACTCTTGACCTAAAATGTTATGTTGCACTGTTGGCAGTTGATTAGCTCCAAGGTGACAAGGTGCTGAAAGAGATTTTTTTTTATCATTACCTAGAAAATGCTTTCACTGGGTTAAATTATAAAGTGTTAGCAAATAAATGGTTGTTTTTAATGTCAGAGAATGGGTAAATAATTATGTTCTATAAGGAGTTTTAATACAACTCAGCAAATCATAGGATAATTTTATTTGCAGACTATTTGGAAATAGAAAAACGTAAAACACTTTATGTGGGTTTTGTATTTGTGTTTTGCATGTTTTCAAAGCCTTCGATTCTGTGTGGTCCAAGAAAAAAATTTTTCAGCCTTTATTTACTTTAAATTCCCAAGACTTTGCTTTTCAAATCATTTAACTCTACACATACTCACTCTTATGTAAGAAAAACATCAACATTAGAACATATCTATACTGGGCTTTCTTGGGACATGTGTTGGGAAAATGCAAATGAGCGTGAGCTGGGAATAAGAAAGACTGAGAATGAGAGGTGGAAGAAGATAATTGAGGTAGGAAGAAGGAAGAGGTGTGTTCTTCTAGTTTCGATTTGCTTTTATCATAGAAAGGATAAATGTTTTCTTTTACAACTTAGTTTATAAAAATTACTCTATCTGCAGGATGTGCTTGTTGTTCTAAGCATTTAGAATGTTATTTTAAAAGTTCACATAGGTAAATTGGGAAGTGATGAGCAATTTTAACAGTGACAGCACAGGTGCATACTGTGTGCTAGGTGCTATACATTTTAATTTTTGCTGTACACTTGATTCTTTTTATTTTTACCCCTCCATACTGGGATTTGAACTTATTGGTGCTTTATGACTGAGCTACATCCCTATCCCTATTTGGTATTTTTTGTTGTTGTTTATATTTTTTTAGATATACATGGACACAATATCTTTATTTTTTTATTTATTTTTTTGATGTGCTGAGGATTGAATGTAGTGCCTCACAAGCACTGTGCCACTGAGCCCCAACCCCCAGCTACCTATTTTCTTTTTCTTTTATTTTTTTTTAAAGAGAGAGAGAGAGGAGAGAGAGAGAATTTTTTACCATTTATTTTTCAGTTTTCGGTGGACACAACATCTTTATTTTATTTTTATGTGGTGCTGAGGATCGAACCCAGCACCCCACACATGCCAGGCGAGCATGTTACCACTTGAGCCACATCCCCAGCCCCTTTCTTTTTATTTTAAGAAAGGGTCTCACTAAGTTGCTGAGTCTGGCCTTGAACTTGTGAACCTCTTGTCTGGGCCTCCTGAGCTGCTGGGATTACAGGTGTGGTCCATTGCACCTGAGTGAATCTCCATTTTTGAAGAACTGAGGCTAAGAAATGTGAGAATAGAAATGAAGAGAGGATAAGAAATATGCCTAAGGTCACGTTTTTATAAAAAATATGATAATGTAAAAAAAAATATGTATATATATATATATATATATATATATGTATATATATATATATATATATATATATATATATATATATATATATATATATATATATTTATGTGTAGCCATGACCAGTAGAGAAACCTCTAACTGCTGGGGACTATTCCTTGTCGCTCGTTTGGAGTCATCCAATTATTATTAATATAATTTGAAAATTACTCTTACCCAAGACAAAAGCTGAACTGTTCTTTTCCCAAAGTATTATTGGTAGGTTAGTAGTGATTTATAAATACGTAATTAGGATTGATTTTTCTCGGTGTTTCTTCATTGCTCAGCCCCTTTCTAACCTTCATTGACTGAAACCAGATGCTTATATCACCATCTCTGATTCTGCAGAATTGATCTGTCCTTATACATAGCATTGATTCTGTATGGAACATAATTGTTTTTTTGAGGCATATGCATCCATAGCTCTTTTAGTCTGGGATTGTGCTCCATAACTTTAAGTATTTAATTGAAAAGAATGTGCTAATATTTAGTCATTGTGTGTCTGCTAACAAAAAATAGTTAAAATCTGCTAGAGGAATACATCAAATTTTAAGGAAAATCAAAGATATGAGTGTTGGATTTTGTTCGAAAGTAAATAAGGAGGCTGTCATTTTTGTTTAAATAACAAAACCCTCTTAAAAGATGACACAGCTGGAGCTTCTGACAAAACTTGATCTCAGAGCTGGGGGTATAGCTCAGTGGTAGATGCATGCTCAGCATACACAAGGCTCTGGGTTCAGTTCCCAGTGCCTAAAAATGAAAGCAACAAACTTGATCTTACACAAATGTGATTTGTTGAGATCTTGTTTTGAAGGTCAAAGATGTTTCTTCTCTAATAAAATAACTGTTTTAGATCTTAAGAATTTGATTTCTGGTAGTTTTCAAAAATGACACAGACAATGGAGAATTAGTTGGTATACAGTTCCATTTAGGTAAAGATATTATACAGGTAGTTGCAGATAGCCTCTGCTGCTGGATTAGTTTATAACAGTTGTCTGAGAAAAAAATATCCGGGTGAAACATGATGGTGGCTTTGACTAGGGTGAGAATGTTAAAGAGAGTCAGAAGTGGTTAGGTTATGGATATTTTTAAAGGTAGAGCCATCACAATACACTTTTGGGGCCTACCATAGTGACACATGCTGAGGCTGAGGCAGGAAGATCACAAATTAAAGGCCAACTTCAGTAGGTTAGTGAGAATCTCTCAAAAAAAATTTATAAAATGACTGAGGATATATGTAGCTCTGTAGTAGAATGCCCCTGGTTTCAGTCCCCAGTATTTAGAAAACAAACAAAAAAGAATTCACTCTTGGGTATGAAAGAAAGACATGTTAGGAGTTTAACAGTAAAATGGTGTTGCCATTATCTACCATAGGAAAACTTGTGTTGGAGGGACCAACTTCTGTATACAAATAGATATTTGTACTTGGCCAGCATTTGGAAGCACTCAAGAAAGCTTGTGGAAAAACTCCCATTAGAATTTGTGAAAGAGACTGAAATAAACTGTTGCATGTAGATAAAAGGAGCACTATGTTATATATTACAGAGTGTGTCATGCATAGTGACATTTATAAATGTTCTCTATTAGGCAGTTTGCCATAGATGGTTTAAATAGGGTGTTCATTCATTCTGCAGCGAACCTTAAAATCCTCAGTGTTTATAATTGTCAAGCCTCTTGATTGTTAAATATTTTATAAAGATACTTCTGGGTATTATAAGCATACCAGATTTTCATTTTTACTTATGAGACAAATTTTATTCATAGTAATTCTGAATTTTATTTCTTAAGGTAGAGATCTCTAAAATTTACTTCAGAGATGGGATTGTTATATTTTACAGTTGTATAATCAATAGACCATTTACTTTACTGTGACTCCATTTCTTTATCTGTGAAATGAGGGAAAATAATAGCACATATATCTTACCATTGACAGGAGGGATTAAATTAGTTCTTTCATGGAGAATACTCAACAGGGCCTCGCATATATAGTTAGTGCTCAATAAATGTCAACTATTGCTAAAAGGAAAAGTTTGTTTCTAAGGTTATTGGCTATGCTGATATGTTAGTTAAACCCTCTAGTTCCTGAACTGAAACAGATTCTTTATTCTTTTATTCATAGTACATATTTATGATAATGCTCTTTGGAAAATAAAATGGTCTTTACTCTTGACTTTTAAAGAAATTTAGCAAAATATGTTGTATGTAATTTTAATTGTTCTTTTGCCAGATACTGATTGAAAAGTTTTTTGGGAAATTATATGTAACTGGCTTATATTTTATATGTCATATTTTATATATCTGGCATTTTGATTTTAAACCACTTTCTAACCCCAAATTACAATTTTGTCATTTCAGGCAAGAAGACAACAAGACCCTAGTCCTGGTTCCAATTTAGGTGGTGGTGATGATCTCAAACTTCGTTAATAGTAGCACAGCAAATGTGCTGCCCATCTTTACAAACACATTGCTTCTAGTTGGCAGAAATAATTCATTATAAGACCAGAAACTGTGATAACTGGAGGTACTACGGTCTATTTCTCAAACCTAAGGCAGTAAAAGACATCACAAACTGCCATGGTTTTGCACTATGATTATAATACCTACATTTCTAATTTTTAAAGCATGTAGCCAGTAATAATTTCAAATTTTTTTCTATGCAAGCTTACCTTGTTGGCATTATTTTAATTCAGTTGAAACTATCAATTTGTAAAGCTCTTTTTTCCTCCATTCTAATTTAAAGTTCATGTCATTTTAAAACAAATTTAAGTTTTTAATCCAGAGGGCTTTCTTTAATCAGTTGCTTTTTTTTAATATACTTTTAGATGTGTTGGTTACAGTTTCTTTTTAAATAGGCAGTCTTGGTTTGTTTGTTTGTTTCTTTTTTCCTGCATTTCCTTTTGTTTTTATTGTCTATTGCATTTAAAAATTGTTGATACGTTTGCATTATTTACAAGCTGAAAACCTAGTAGCATAGAACTGTCTGCCACAGCCTTCTACCACAAAGTTTACAGTTGTTAAAGTTGCAGTATCCTTTTAAATGCTAATAATGAGCACCCTTTCTTTCCTTTTTAAACATAAAAAATTTAAATTTTTATTAACTCTGTAATCTGCCCCAGGTGTGTTTTAGATTCTGCTTTGTAATCATGAGTTTGGGTGGAGATATTCTCCATAGATGATAACATTCTACTGAAATGCCTAAAGAAGTCACAGGCTGGCTTCTGTTTTATTCAGGGATTTTTTTTTAAATCAATCAAAAGGGATACTGGAGCTTCTTTATGTATGTAACAACATATTAAACTGGAGACAGTGATGAATCAGCTACAAAGGTAATATTGTATTAAAATCATGTTTAAGATAGCTGCTTTTATGTGTTTTATAGTGCATGCTTTTGTAAAAACAATACTGGGTAATGAAAGATTAGTCTTAGAAAATGTTCATCTGTGCAGAGGATACATTTTCTTTATTCTGGGGGAAAACATTCACAATTATATATGGTATTTTGCAAAAGGACTATTATTAGCACCTTTTGAGATGAATAGTTAAGAATATTTTTTAAATAGGCTTACTGTCAAATTGGGTGCAACTTTTTTTTTTTAATACAAGACTGGAAGAAAGTGCTGAGTCATTTGGCACAAACTTACAAATACTTTTCATGGTCATGTTCATTAAATGTTAATACATTTCTGAATTTTTGCAAAAATGTATTTTATCATAACAAAATGGCATTATTTTGAAGAGTAGAAAAACTGACACACAATTCAGAAAATGAAATCTGAATAAGGTCATTGCATTTAAAAAGCATATAAATATACTTGATTGATGAAGGAGGTGTGATTTTCAATGTATATAGGTCTTTTAATTCATAAACAGATATCCTGTATCAGAATAAAAAATATTTGTTATATATTTGAAGTCATGCATGGTAAGGAGTGTGTTTAAATTGTTATAAACAGTAATACATCATAAAAAACCATGCTGATCTTGTGTAACTAAGTACTATGAATGAATTTGGTTGGTATTTGGTGTTGTGCAGCTCACATGTTTACACACTCAGTGCCCTAATTTCCCCTGAGGGAATCGCCTTTTAAGTGATCCTTACAGTGGTGTTTTAAGGTTACTTTATCACAGAGCTCCTTGGTTTTTGACTTCTGCACTTAATATTTTTTTAATAACATGATGATGGTACATTTTTCTCTATTGCTTCCAGCTAAGGGCTTTTAGTCCACCAGTATAAGATCAAATGTTAATAAATAAATGTTCCTGTTGCCATTCTTCTGTAAATACTGGATTTCCCCGTGTCGTTTAGTACTGTGTTGCTTCTGTCTGTCTTAATGCTGGCATTAAGATTATAAGCCCCTTTTTCTCCAGTAGTTCAGGCCTTGAAAACTACTTTTTTTAAGTTATTGATGCAATTTGATATGTTTTCATAATCCATATTTAAGCAAAATTACATCATTGTATCAGCTTTTCTAAATTCATCTCCATCAAAACTTGCCTTAAGCTACCAGATTGCTTATGCCACCATTAGCCATTCTGTGTGTTACATGTTTTACTTTCACAATAAACTTATGTGTAGTGAAAAATAGGTCTTGGCTCTTTATTGACATAATCTGATCATTTCTATCCCAGAGTTAGTTATGACATGAAAATTGATTCTATTGTTTGATCCTGCTTTTTGACTTATTAATTTAAAAAAAGCAACAGTGACATCTAGTGGTCATTTCTTCTAATTCCAAAGAATATTTCCCCACCAACTCCCTTTTCCCCCTCTGTGCCAGAAATAACAGCTTTTAAATTGTAGAGGTAAGGCTGGGTGTGGTGGCACACACCTGTAAACCCAGCACCTTGGGAGACTGAGGCAGGAGGATCTCAAGTACAAGACCAGCCTGGGCAACCAATCATACTATCTCAAAATAAATAAAAAGTGCTGGGATGTAGCTCAACACTAGAGCACTCCTGGGTTCATTCTTCAATATTGCAAAACATAAAATAAAAATAAATGAAGTGATTTCAAATGAAATGTATATCATGGTTTTGCCCTTCCTATGAGGTATAACTATAAAGCAGTGACCCTTGAGGGGAATATTAAAAATAATACACACAGGGGCTGGGGTTGTGGCTCAAGTAGTAGCGGGCTCGCCTGGCATGTGTGCAGCCTGGGTTCGATCCTCAGCACCACATACAAAAACAAAAGATGTTGTGTCCGCCAATAACTAAAAAATAAATATTAAAATAATAGTAATAATACACACAGATTAGTACTATCTTGCTAGTTTTAGGAATGTACGCTAATTTTTATTGTGTTGGCATTATATCATACATTCTTAGGACTTGTATTTTCTTAAACTATAAAAATAAACCTTTTGCTTTAGAAATGTGACTTCCACTTGATCAATAATAAACACATTTACTTATTTATCAGATTTACTGCAAATAACCAAAGTACCTTTAAATGCTGAATCAAAACATTAAGGAAATTCCAACAAATAGGATTCATATTCTGAGGCTTAATTAAAAAACTGAGTAGTAACACCATGATTTTAGTTAGTATATCACTTGTAGAAACAGATATTAGGATATGCTTATTTTGGGTTGCTTTGTGACAAATACCTTAATTTATGCTTCATTTGGCAATGGGGAGCTTTTCAAACTATAAGCTTTAATCCATTGCTGCATGTGAATATGAATAACACATTACCCCAAAATTTGGCAGATGAAAGCAAATATTGATTATCTCAGTTTTGCAGGTCAGCAATCTAGAAGTAGCTAAGTTCAGTAATTCTGGTTTTGGGTCTCAGGTTAGAGTTAACCCAGGCCACAGTCATCTGAATACTTAACTAGTTAAAAAAATCCTCTTCCATCCCTACTGATGTGGTAATTGACTGCCCTCAGTTTCTGGCAGTCTGTTAGACAAATAATTTGGTTCCTTACTAAGAGTTAAGACAGAAACCTTCAATTCCTTGCCATGTGAGTCTCTCCATGGCGCAGCTCATAATATGGCAATAGGCTTCCCCTAGGGCAAATGAACCAAGACATCATTTGTCCAATATGAAAAACACAGTCTTCTAAATAACTTAATCTTAGACTTCCCTAGGTTCTCATTAAAATTGAGTCACTATATCTGGCCCACACTCAAAGGGGAGGAGCATTAAGCATCTCCTGAAGGGAGAGATGTCAAAGAATTTGTGGACATGTTTTTTAAACCACCATAGCCATATTACCATACACATATATATATACACACACACAAGTATTTACAAGTATTTAATCTTCAAAACATTTTTTAAATGTAATGTTATAATCTTTTAGAGGTAGATTTCAGAGAATGATTTCCCTTAGATACCATCAGCTCCTATTCTTGCATCACCACCATCATTCATGGCATTTCAAAAATGTTCCAAAGTTCAAATGTTGGATGGGATCAATGATGGGAATTGCAGCTTTGTATGTTTACATATAGGATACTTCAAAACAAGTGACTCAGTTATTATTGTCCTTAGCAATCCCAGTGGTTCAGGATACTGAGGCAGGAGAATGGCGAGTTCAAAGTCAGCTTCAGCAACTTAGTGAGGTCCTGTCTCAAAATATAAAATGGCCTGGGGATGTGGCTCAGTGGTTAAGTACGCCAGGGTTCAATTCCCAGTTAAAAAATATATATATGCGCCTTATTCGGGTTTCAGAAAGTTTAGGGAAATATGAGTAATATAAAGAGGAAAAATTTTGATTATAGGAGATAATATATATCCACACTTCTGGTATGGTACTGTGGCTATTGAGCACATGAAATATATCTAATACAATTGAAGAACTGAATTTATTGTTTGTTAAACTTTAATGTAAAAATTGAGGTGGTGGGCTGGGGTTCTTGGCTCAGTGGTAGAGCACTTGCCTATCACATGCAAGGCACTGGGTTTGATCCTTAGTACCACATAAAAATAAATAAATAAAAGTATTGTGTCCAATTATAACTAAAAATATATTAAAAAATAATAAAAATGTCCATCTATAATTAATAAGAAAGTATTTTTCTGTTAAAACTTATTGTTTTAGGGAAACTACATTTCACTTCAACCTTTGCAAATTTAGTGCCCAAGTTGTGATGTACTGTTAGTATAAAATATCAGATATCAAAGACTTAGTATATAGAAGAGAAAATAATCTCACTAGTTTTTTCACTAGTTTTTAATTTTGACTACATATTAAAATTATTTTTAATGTACTGGGTAATATTGGTATTTGATACATTGAGTTAAATACATTATTTAAATTTTTTTCATTTTAATGTGACTACTAGATAATCCTAAAGAAAATCTTATAAGTGGGTAAGTACATGGATCATTAAAATGGAAGGAAAAATTTATAATGGAAAATGTTGAGGCTCAATTGTTGTTAAAAAAAATTAAAACAAAATATGAATTTTTATCTCCTAGGATCATTTAAGGGAATTAATACATATCCATTGCCCAAAATAAACACGATTGATGCTCCTCAGAGAAGCTACAGTCTGGCCCCAAAACTGATCCAAAGCAGTAGGAACCTTTTAAGTTATATTGGAAGTGTCGCCTGTTAGAGTATATCTATGATGGTCTGGGTGGGGGTGGGTGGGGAGGGAATGCTTTCCTGAGGAAATATGTGAGATCTGAAGGGTGGCAGACACAACAGCTGGGAAAGTTGACACAAGAATTATAGGAAACCAGCCAGTTTGAGAAACAGCATCAGAATATGATCACGACATGGAATTTGAAGGGGTTGCAGTAGTGAAATGAATCCAAAAAGGTTAGCAGAGACCAGGGTAGAAGTCACAAGTAGTGCTGATCTGGCTTTGCTAGCCATATGAAAACATTGGGATCATCGCTAAGGGTGAACCAGAAGCCACAGAGGGGTTGTAAGCTTGATGGAATGGGCAATTGAGAAAATCCATTTTGGTTGATTAAAGAGAAGGCTAGAAGCAGTAACTTTGTTGCACCTGACCATAAGGTGACCTGGTAGGGAGATTTAAGGTTAGCCTAGTGGTCTTGGAGACATTTCAGAGCTGAGAGGAAAAGTATAGGGAACAGAATTTTTAGATTTCTTCATTTCTCTTATAGTCAGAACAGGCTGGTTGTATTGCCTTAAAACACAAAAAATATTTTTAATTGATTTAAAAGATTTATCCTTTATGTGCTGGGCTCAGTGGCGCACATCTGTAATCCCAGCAGCTTGGGAGACTGAATCAGGAGGACTGCAAATTCAAAGCCAGCCTTGACAACTTATCGAGTTCCTAAGCTACCCTGTCTCAAAAATAAGTGCTGGGGATGTGGCTCAAAGGTTAAGTGCCCCTGGGTTCAATCCCTAGTACCAAAAAAAAAAAAAAAAAAGATCCTTTATGTGATGAATTAAATCAGTCGTTCACCTAGGCTGACAGCAGTACTGGAACATGGACAGCCATTGTGAGAGAACCAAGAAAATAGTGTCATGAAAGAGGTACTGGTTTTGGAAACTCACCTGAAATTGACACATGTCCTCTGTTTTCAATGGACCAAGCTAGACACAACCACACCCAGCTTAAGCTCTGCATGGAACTGCAGGCCTACTTTTTGCCCAGAAGGGAGTCAATATTTATGAATAACTAATAGTTACCATGAATTCCTATTTCAATGATTAAGTATTTGGGGCTGGGGATGTAGTTCAATAGTAGAGTACTTGCCCAGCACGTTCAAGAGTCTAGATTCAATCCCTAGCAGTGACAGGGTTGAAGGAACACAGGACCTTACTCTTTTCAAGAAAAATATATTTATGAGAGACAAGTCCCCAGTAGTCACACATTGAATAGAATTCTAGAATCTCATTATATGCCTTCTACCAAGCTAATATACAGGAGCTAATATATAGCGGGAGAATAAGGACAGGAAAAATGCAGGATACACTTCAAAAAGAGAAAAAAGTGGGGCAAGGTATTGTGTCCAACTACAACTAAAAAAAAAAAAAATTAAAAAGAAAAAAGTGACTGGTCTGTTAACTACGAAACATCATGGGGAGACCATTCAAGGATCCTGTACCCTGAGAGGGGTGTGTTCTTGGTAAGGCTTTTAAGCTTGTTACATTTTTTTAAAAAGTTTTTTTAGTTGTTGATGGACCTTATTTCATTTATTTACTTATATTTGGTGCTGAGAATTGAACCCAGTGCCTCACACATGCTAGGCAAGTACTCTACCACTGAGCCACAACCCCGGCTCACGCTTGCTACATTTCTTGCCTTCAAATTATCACATTTGACTGTTGTACTATGTACTAAAAGGAGTGGCATCCTTGCAGCCTCTCCCCCAGCCACTTTTCCCCAGCTCCCCCAAGCCACTTTTCTGAGCAACACCACTACCCATCTCGCTACTCAAACTGGAAAACTATATCTTGACTCTTGACTCACATTCTCCCTCATCTTCCATACCCAATCTGTAAAATTCTGCCAATAGATTCCATCAAGTCTTTTTTTTAAATTTTCAGTTACACACAAAGCATTTACCTGTAAGCACTTTTATAAGAGCAGATCTGACAAATCTCTGAGGGTAGGTATGATAATTTTACAGATAACGAAACCTAAGGCATGGAGAAGTAATTTGGCTAAGACACAGAATTATTAAGTGACAGAACTGGGATTCCGTTTTTCAGTCCATGAGCTGTTAATTACTGTGCTGTGTCCTGAGGCTGTCCCTGTAAGTCTGGTTT
Organism: Marmota monax; assembly: GCF_021218885.2. Classification (NCBI taxonomy): domain Eukaryota; kingdom Metazoa; phylum Chordata; class Mammalia; order Rodentia; family Sciuridae; genus Marmota; species Marmota monax. The sequence goes on from NW_026695224.1 coordinate 19,253,841, forward strand.
GAACTGCTGCTATGATCACCTGTCTTCCTGAATACATTCTTCATCAGCCACTTCAATATTTCTGAACATCCCCACCCTTAGTTTGAGAGAATAGCCATTAGAAACATTCTGAGTTGGCCTACTTACCTGAAGCATCTGCTTCTACTTGATGTATTGGGCTCTGGATTATGGCTTCCTGGTACCATCATCCCAAAGCTGTCAGACTCACCTTACAAAAACCTGGTGCATCCCACTTAAATAAGCAAAGATAAACTTGTTATTGGCTAATTTTCACATAAACCTACCTCCCTATTATCCCAACAGGGGATTTCTTAGGGGCTTCCTCTACTTTGTTTTTCCTGTTATTTGGTTTACCAAACTGAAAAATAATTCTCATTTTGTTATGTAGAGGCTTGTGACTTTCTCTTTGTCTTGTATATATAAGGCTACCTGGCCTACCCCATCCCAATTCAGAACCTACTCCCCCCCCCTTTTTTTTTTCACTAGAAATAAGACCTTTTAAGTGTTTTTAAATTTATTTTAAAACTTTTGCAGTACCAGGGACTAAACCCAGTGGTACTCTACCACTGAGCTACATCCCCAGCTCTTTTTATCTTTTACTTTGAGGTGGTATTGCTAAGTTGCCCAGGCTGACCCCAAACTTGCAATCCTCCTGCCTCAGCCTCCTAAGTAGTTAGGATTACAGACTTGTGGCACTGCACCTAGCCCTCCTAGAGTTTTAAATAGATCTACTATTTCCAATCTGGTTGGATTTAAGTTCAATTCAGATACTTTCTTAATTGACTAAGACTATTCTTTGCCATTTTTTTTCCAGGTCCTCTTCTCAAGCTATTTAGCCCAGCTGCCCAACTAACCTTTCCTAGACATGTGTTATTAAAACTTGCCGTGGTGAGTGTAAATAAGGATCCCCTGATCCCCGTTTCCTGTTCCCATATTGGCATTGACAATTTTTTGAAATGTTTGTTTGAAAACAATTTCCTGAAATGTTCTTCCTTATTGACATAGCTAATGTTTCTTTTGTTTTTACAGAGAAAATATGTTTTTTTTTTCTCTTGGAATTCCTTCCACATCAATTAATAGAGTATTTCACTTTTTAAAAGTATCTTATTGTACTCATCTGGGTTTATTTAGCCAATTCCCTCCTGGACATCCCAGTGATCCAGTTCTGTTGTTATGGCATATGATGCTGCATTGGACATTCTACTCTGTTTTAATGCCAGTACCAGTGACTTCAAGTATTTATGGGATCTCCCCTGTTACACTTTGCTGCCAGTGTTTAATGGTCTTGATCAAATCCTTGGCATTCTCTGTGCCTCAGTTTCCTCAACTATGAATGAGGAAGGAATTCCTCCAGCAGGTTCAGCCTGAACTTTTGGGCTGCATACACTTGAGCATCCTAAAATGAAAACATAGCCAAGGCTGTTTCTGAGGTCAGTCCTTTGCTGCCACTTTGTAATCACACATCCACCCTGGGATGAGAGATTATACCCTATTTTACAGCTAAATGAATGAGGTGCAAAGCCTTATTCAAGGCTCTTTGTTCCGTAGCCACCAGAACCCAAGTTCTTTCCATTACATCTGCCCCTCAAGGAAGAAGGTTTTTAAACAGGGGAGACAGTGACATGTGGCCTCCTTTGGATCCCGCCCAGGGGTGACTCTGTACTTCTGGATGTGGTTCTAAAGGAGGCTTGGCCCAGGGCCCCTTCTTTTCTACCTAGTAGTCTTCACCAGCCAACCGGCCCCCACTTCCCACGCATTCTAGCATACTCTAAACTTCTTCAGGTTGACGCTAGCTCAGGGGTGACTGGATGGGGGAATCCATCCCCCGACCAACAGCAGCAGCCCCCGTCAGTCCTGGCCCATCGAGAGATGGGGCACTCGCGGGCCGTGGGGCTCTGGGACTCGACGTCCTTTCTCCTGTTGGGTCTCAGACCGTGTGACCTTATGCGCCCAGTGAATGCTAGCGAGACGCGTGTAGACGGAAGATGAATGTTGTGTAGCTATGTGACGTGTGTATTGCGTGGTGTACTCTCCCTAGTGCAGACATGTGAAACGTGTGTGAGGTGGTGTGCAGATGTGGGGGCTCACGACCTCTGGGGCTCTTGGCTTTTAGAATTCCCAGTAGTAAAGTCCTGCCTTAACCTTCCCGGGGACTGTCAGGGTCACTTGATCCGGAGCTTGCGCATGCGCGACCCCGCCTCAGGTTCTTCCCCTGTTGCTGGAACTCCGCCTTTGCCCCGCCCCCGCCGCACTTTACGGCTGGGCACTCTGCTTTTGCTGCAGTTGCTCCAGCCGTCGCTGCCGCCGCCGCCGCTACCGTGCTTGTGCTACTGTGGCTGCTGCCAGTGAAGTGAAGTGAGGTGAGGTGTGGTGTTGGGCCGGTGCCGCTGCTGCCGACCCGGAACGGGATGGAAAACTGGGCTGTCACGGGCTGGCGAGGGTAGCGAGTCAGTCGCGGCGTTGTCTCCTTAGGTCCGGACCTGTCTGCGCTACTGTCTGCGCTACTGCAGGGAGGCCGCCCGGGCCCGGGGAGCCGAACCAATGCTGGATCTAGAGGTGGTCCCTGAACGCTCTCTGGGGAACGAGCAATGGGAATTCACGCTGGGTAAGTGTGGGACCTTTTGTCAGGACCCACTCTCTTTGGGCCCTTGAGCTTCTAGTCTCTGCCTCTGAGTCGGTGGCTGCTCGCCTTTTTGTCCCCTCCGTTCTCTGGGCTCCAGGCATTAGATTCCCACTCGGACCCGACAGATCAGTCTGTCAGTCGCCTTACAGGGTAATGACGCCCTCTCCTTGGGCCTCAGCAGGATCCCTCCTGAGGCAGTGGGACTGTAGCTGTAGTAATAATAATAACAACCGAGTCTGTGAATCGGTACTATTGTCATTTCCTTTCCTATTTTTACTCACTAAATAATAACTAAGAGGTGGCTGACACCCCTAATCACCACTATGATCTCTCTCCCTTTGCTTTGGGGGTTATGTGTTTCCTTTTTCAGAAGGGAGAATCTGAGCTCCGATGTTTGCATTCCTTCACCCTAGTGTGTTTACTTTGATGTCCCAGTACTATGAAAAGGGGGTGGTGGAAGTAGGTGTTGCTGCTGCTTGTTTGTGCAGGCCTGAACTTTTATCACTCTAATGTGGGCTACTGAGGTGAGTCAGCTGCTCATTAGATTATGGCTTATCCTTGATACACAGCATATTGGAGAAACCAGTAGAATTTTGGTACATCCCATTTGATGATGCTCAATTGCTCTATACCTCCTGTCAGTAGTAGGAGCCAGTTTTGTTGAAGGGTCCTAGCCAATATCTCTCTTAATTTAAACCACTCCTCAAAATTTTGCCAGTATGAAATGCTGCCTTGGGAGGCTAGTGTTATCATGTAATTCTGTTTGACTTGTAGTTTATGTCTTTCCTCACCTTGACAGCTTCTACCCACACCAAGACCTTCAGGACTGGGTAAAGAACTACACCATAGCTTCAAACTGACTAGTTTGTGGATCTCTTTGTGGTACAGCATTTAGAGTCCCTTGGTCAAATGTAGTGCAGGCTAGACTTGGTGGCGCATGCCTCTAATCCCAGCAACTCAGGAGACTAAGACAAGAATTGTAAGTTCCAGGCCAGCCTCCCAGCAACTTAGAGAGACCCTGTCTCAAAGAAAAAAGTTAAAAAGAGGCTAAGGGTGTAGCTTGGTGGTATAGTGCCCCTGTGATCAATCCCCAGTATGGCAAAAAAGAAAAGAAAATACTGACTTTGATATTGAAATTTTTAGAAAACTGAGTGGGAGAGCAACACTTCCTCTGGCAACTGGTGTTTTGACTACCTAAGCCCAAGTCCTAATTGCCAGTTTCCAAGAATCAAGTGTTTGGGTAGTTCTTTCAAACTCTCTTAAGCTATCAAAAATAGAAGAACATTTGCAATACGTTGGGTCCAGAATTGAACTTTGGGGGAAGCTCAGAAAGACCTAAGCCTTGATGATTCTTAAAGTCTGCATTTTTAAATAGTTTAAGTTATTTTTACCTTCTCGATCTTCTCCCTCAACCCTAAGGTGATGATAGGTATGGGAAATGAATCTGTGCTCTAGAATTATATTCCTAGAATAGAGAACTAGAGCAGTGTTTACCTCATGACACCACAACACTAAGTTAGATATTGTTCTGTCCTTTTGCCAGGTAAGAAATAGGTCAAAGAAGTAGGTAGAAATGAGAAACAAGTAACTGAACAGGGATTTCCTGCTTCCTACTGCTTTGCTCTTTTGAGGATGAACTAGGCCTTGTCACCAAGTTTCTTAGTAGAATTTGTGCAAATGCAGATGTATCTGGTCCTGTCAGTCATCTGCCTGGCATCACAATGTGGAACTGCATCCAGCATATTGGCAGCCTTCCTAGCCTTTGTATAATTTTCAGAGATTAGAGAAATTTAACAGCATAGAGATAAGAAAACCTAAGCCAAGAGGAATCTAAATGCTATTGATGGTTTAACCATGGTGGAATAAAGGTAGTACAAATTTGAAATATTTTCAGTCAGACTTGCAGAATGTATTGATTTGGAGGCATGTCTCTGAATTTATTTTTTTTTTATTTTTATTTTTTTTAAATGTATTTATTTATTTATTTATTTTTTAAGAGAGAGGAGAGAGAGAGAGAGAATTTTTTAATATTTATTTCTTTTTTAGTTATTGGCGGACACACGTCTTTGTTTGTATGTGGTGCTGAGGATCGAACCCGGGCCGCACGCATGCCAGGCGAGCGCGCTACCGCTTGAGCCACATCCCCAGCCCCTCTGAATTTGTTTTTGAAATTAGTCTTTAAAATGCCTAAGAAGCAGGGCATGATGGCACATGCTTGTAATCCCAGTGGCTCACCTGTAATCCCCAGCAGCTCTGGGGACTGAGGCAGGAAGATCACAAGTTCAAATCCAGCCTTAGCAACTTAGCAAGACTCTGTCTCAAAATAAAAAATAAAAAGAATTGGGAATGTGGCTTAGTGATTAAGAACTTCTGGGTTCAGTCTCTGGTACCAGAATAAAATAAAATAAAATGCCCAAAGAAGACATTTGAAAGGTCACTGGATAAACTAGCATTCTGAGATGACCTTGTTACACAGAGATTGAGGACTTACTTCGTTGACAGTAGCATGTACCTCTGTGGGCTCTACTCAAACATTGGAAATTGAATAAGAAGAGAAATAATCTTATGCTAGGGGTAGGGAAGGATTATAGAAATAATTTGTTTTATTATAATGTGGTAGAAGATGTGTAATTTGCTGTGGAGAGGGAGAAGGGAATTGACCTGACCTGGGGATTTAGGAAAGGCTTCTTATTGGCCCACAGGAGTTGTAACCCTTTCAGTCAAGTTGGGAGGAAAAAAAATAGATGGTGTGTGCAGGGAAATATATAAACAATTTGGCATTATAATTAGAGCATGATGAGTAGGTGAGGTGGCACATGCCCATAATCCCAGCTACTCAGGAGTCTGAGGCAGAAAGATCATAAGTTCAAGGCCAACCTGGGCAGCTTTATGAGACCCTGTCTCAAAAAAAAAAAAAAAAAAAGGTCTATAGATGTGTGAGGTCTTGGATTCAATCTCCAGTACTACAGTAATAGCATGATATGCTGGTAAATGAAAAAAATTTCCCAAAGTCCTGGTTCTGTTGTGTTGTAGCTGCTCAGGATACTATGGAGGAGACTGTGGGTTTAGTAGAAAAAAAAAATGACTCTGTTAATAAAGTCTGTAATAGGCCTTGGTTTAGAAAGAACATTTTGGAAACTGGATTCAGAAAGATAGGAAAGAAAGGAATTTAGAAGTTTCTGATGTGAGACACTGGGTAGATGTTGGAAAAATTAAGTGAGATATAGGATACAGAGATTTATTTTATTTTTTTAATGTGATGCTGAGGATCAAATCCAGTGCCTCATATATTCTAAGCAAGTGCTCTACCACTGATCTACAACTATAGTTAGTCATTGTTGGGCACAATACCTTTTATTTTATCTATTTGTTTTTATGTGGTGCTGAGGATTGAACCCAGTGCCTCACATGTGCTAGGCAAGCACTCTGCCGATGAGCTACAACCCCAGCCCCCTAGCCCAAGATTTTTAAAAAGTCATTTTTATTCTGTTGACTTTTATTTGCCTTTAGTTGTATACAAAAAACAGTTTGAGATGTGGGTCAGAAACTGGGTGGTTGGTTAAATGAGAAAATGAGACATAGGCAGAAGAATTTATAACCTATCTATAGAGACCTGGAAAAGTTAGAGGAATATCAGGAAAAAATGGTATTGGTAGAGAGGTTATGAAAATTTTCAAAGGGAAACAGTCATTACCAGAACCCATGGTTTAGGACCTGTGTGTTCTACCTCATTTGTTTTGTTCTACAGATGTGTATGACCACTTACAGTTATGCCAGTGATTGGGTGCCAGAGATATGGTGATAAACAAGACAAACAAGGTACCTACCCTTTAGAAGGATATAGGGGAGAATAAAAGATAAAATAGTTGGGTGGAGATCTTGCTAAATAAGAGTTGTGGACTAAGGTGTGAGCCAAAACCTGAAATGTGAGAAAACAACTGTTGAAAGAACATTTTAGCAGCATTAAGAGTCTAGTGCAAAGGCCTAAGGCAGAAAAGCTTAACATGTGTTAGTAACAAGGGGGAGTCATCGTGAACAACGGAAAGAAAGATGGAGATGGGCAATGTCCAGATATTCAAAGTCTTTAGGTGACAACATGAAAAGCAGTTTTCCCTGTAATGGGAAGCCATTAAAAGGTTATAAACAGGTAAGTGATGAAATCTACAGGATAGATTTATACAGTTTAGAAAGTTAACCATTTTGTTAGAGCTAAGACATGCCCCCCCACCTTTTCTTTGCCATTCATATAGTTAGTTCCCATTAAAAGTGTTTTGTAGCTCTTCTTACCAGTAGCTGTGTGATGACTGATCATCATGGCTGCTGCATCTTCCTGATGGGTTTCTCTCTAAGTACTCAAGATCCTAAGATATTGAGACCAGGACTTTTAATAAAAGATAAAATAGTCCCCTGAAGAAACTGGCATTTGCACATGAATTTGAGAAGATGTGTGGCTTTTCCTTTTTTGGCAACTGAGCTTACCTGTCTACTTCACACAGTTGTTTGTCCATTCTCTCTGGAAGTAGCATAGGTGCTCCTCCATTTGAGGAATGGTAAGACTGAATGATGCATCCAGCCTGTTCATATTCCCACCCAATATTTATTAATTATAAATATTAATAATTATATTGTGTGCCAGGCCCTATGCTATAGAAGGCTAAAAAATACTTGAATTCAACTCAGCTTTCTAATTCCATTCAGCTTTCTTCAAACTGCATGCTCTCAAATAAGAATGTTTAAATACATATGGACCACAAGCTTTGACTTGTTTTAAATATTTTTTTAGTTGTAAATGGACACAATACCTTTATTTATTTGTTTGTTTGTTTGTTTGTTTATTATGTGGTGCTGAGGATCAAACCCAGGGCCTCATACAACGCCAGGCCAGTGTGCTACCACTGAGCCACAACTCCAGCCCTAAGCTTTGACTTTTCAATTCTTCATTTGTATGCTCTTTTCTGCACATCACATCCTCTTGATCAGGCAGTCTTGATCAGCCAGCTTGAATGTAATCCCCCCATGCTGCCCTAGGATTATATGATGATTCCTGCCCTTTCTCTGTTATTCACTCTATAATCCTACTCCCACTGATAAATACTCTACAACCATTATGTAGGTGATCAGCTTTGAGCAAGGAGCTATCCTTGCACTATCCTTGCATTCATGAAATTATATAAGTCTTTGTTTTTAGATTATTCCAGGTCTATTTCTTCTATTTCAGAGTCCTATAATGGGCTCTGAAAACAAATTTTAGTGATTTCTGTGAGTCCCTGGAATGTTTTGAGACATCATTGGGATTTGGATTACTTAAACTGGATGTATATGTAAATTTCCTTTTAATAAGCCATGAGGTTTTTGTTTTGTTTTGCTTTTTATATTAAGAGATGTTTGTGAGGGCTGGGGGTGTAGCTCAGTGGTAGAGCACCCCCCTCTCACGTGCGTGAGGCACTGGATTCGATCCTCAGCACCACATAAAAATAAATAAAGATATAGTATCTAACTACAACTAAAAGAAAAAAGGTTTTTTTTGTTGTTTTTTTTTTAAGAGGTGTTAGTGAGTTTTTTGGTTTTTTGGTTTGGCACTGGGCATTGAACTTAAGGGAGCTTTACCACTGAGCTACATCCCTAGCCCTTTTTATTTTTTATTTTGAGACAGGGTCTCGCTAAGTTGCTGAGGCTGGCCTTAAACTTGTGATCCTCTGCCTCGGCCTCCCAAGTTGCTTGGATTACAGGGTTTGTGGGGGTTTAAGGAAGAGTCCAGTGAAATGCTTGATAATTTGATTTTTTTTCTTTAATATATTTTTTAGTCATTAATAGACCTTTATTTTATTTATTTACATGTAGTGTTGAGAATCTAACACAGTGCCTCACTCGCGCCAGGCAAATGTGCTACATACAGCTGAGCCATAGCCCCAGTCCCGATAAGTTGATTCTGATACATGTATGATTTTAAAATTTTTTAAATGAGCCCTTATAAATTAATGTTTTTGTTTTTGTTTTGTGATGATGCTGGGTTTTTTTGTTTGTTTGTTTTGTTTTTTGCTACTGAGATTGAATCTCAGGGTACTTAACCACTGAGCCACATCCATAGCCCTTTTTATTTTTTATTTTGAAACAGAGTCTCGCTAAGTTGCTTAGGGACTCACTAAGTTGCTAAGACTGGTTTTTGTTTGTGTTTTTGGTTTTTTCCAAACTTGTTATTTATGCATCTTTATTGTGTTTCATTTTAAATTTATTTTATTTTTTCTGAACACTTTTATTTGTTCTTTTTAGTTATACATGAAAGTAGAATGTATTTGACATCATACATACATGGAGTATAACTTCTTATTTTTGTGATTGTACATGATGTGGAGTTGCACTGCAAAGTTATGTCTGATTCATTCTATTGTCTTTCCCATTCCCATCCCTTCTCCCTCACCCCCAGATAGGATACCCTGTCCCATCTGGTGAACTCCCCCGCCCCACCCTTCTGCCTGTTGTGAGTCAGCATCCGCATATCAGAGATATCATTCTGCCTTTGGTTTTTTGGGATTGGCTTATTTTACTTAACCTGATAGCTGAGACTGGCTTTGAACTTGTCATTCTCCTGCGTCAACCTCCTGAGCTGCTGCGATTACAGGTGTGCACCACTGCACCTGACTACTAAACCAGTGTGTTTTAACAGACCTTCATTTGAGAGATTCTGAGACAGATGCTAAAGAGGAGAAGGGACCTGCCCTTGGTCATAGGTGACAGTCCACAGCAGTGAGGACTAGAACTTTAGTTTCCAGAGACATGAAATCAGTGCTTTTCTCACTATGGCCTTTTGTTCATGTTGACTTCTCTGAGCCCTTTGCCTGCTTCAGATCAGAGAGGAAGCCCCTATTACCAGGAAGGATTTTTTGTTTTGTTTTGGTGAGTCCAGGGTCTCTTAACCACTGAGCCACATCCCTAGCCCTGCCCCCTTTGAGACAGGGTCTCACTAAGTTTCTTAGAGCTTCACAAAATTGCTGAGGCTGACTTTGAACTTGCGATCCTCCTGCCTCAGCCTCCCAAGCGACTGGGATTGCAGGTGTGCAGCACTACACCTGGCTCAGAAAGGTTTTTTTTTATATTCATTGCCTCTCCTTGGATTATTTGAGTATTCCCTTAGTGCTTGCTGGTTATCTTTATTCTAGCTCTTACTGTTTAGTGAACTTTATTTGCTCTTATATCTGTAGACTTTAGTAGCCCCACTTGTCTGTAGGCTTCAGGGATCAGTGCCTAGCCCAAGTAGTCATACAGGTGTCCTTGTTTTATTTCAGGAATGCCTCTATCTCAGGCAGTATCCATTCTTCAGAAGCACTGTCGCATCATCAAAAATGTCCAGGTTCTCTACAGTGAGCAGGTAAGTGGTGGCTTATTTGTTTATGAAGTAGCACTCCTATTCAGTGAGTCAGCTCCATAGGAGATGCTCTAGAAGAAGCTGACTGGTAGAAATTGCTGTTTTCCAATGGGAGGATCTCTAGCACTAGTCAGTTATTAAGTATATTGGCTTGATTCTGAAATTTGGGGTCTTTTTTTTTTTTAACTTTATTTTATTATTTGTTTGTTTGTTTGTGGTGCTGAGGATCAAACCCAGTGCCTTGCACGTGCAGGGTGAGTGCTCTACCACTGAGCCATAACCCCAGCCCCTTGGGTCTTGATTATCTATGCTGCCAACTCTAGAAGAACAATAAAAATTAAACCTGTTTTCTCTCTGTACTCAACTTACCTACTGGAGCACTCACCTAGCACATGTAGGACGCTGGGTTTGATCCTCAGCACCACATAAAAATTAAATAGATAAATAAAATAAAAACGTATTGTGTCCAACTACAACTAGAAAAAAAAAAAAACACGGAAGGCCTTCTACTTCAGGCTATTTCTGGATTTCTGTCCACTTTTGTGTTTAAAATTATCTTTTCTGCTAGGCATGGTGGCACATGCCTGTAATCCCAACAGCTTGGAAGGCTGAAGAGGATCTCAGGTTCAAGGCTATCCTCAGCAATTTAGTGAGGTCATCAGCAACTTAGTGATACCCTATCTCAAAATGAAAAAGGGCTGGGGATGTTACTCAGTGGTAAAGCACCCCTAGTTCAATGCCCAGTATACCCAATAAATAAATAGTCTTTTCCGATTTATTGGTTGGCTTATATTCAGATGTTGCAGTGTAGATCTCTAACTAGCAGAGCATACCTTACTTGAAAGGAAGTAGATATAGCTTATACCTTCATCCTTGAAAGGGCAGTCTCCTGTGCACTGAGCTCTGAAATCTGAAGTTTTTCTATGACACAGACCATGTGCTGCTGTGTGGAACAGTTTTTGGGTAAAATGGTATATTATTAATAGAAAAATCTTGATAAGAATCAAAAGATGATGATCTTTCAACTCTGTTGTGATGCTTTTTAAACATGGATCTTATCCTTTCCTTGCTTTCTTCCCTTTCTTTTCCATGTCTCTTCTTCTCTTCAAGTGCAAAAAAAAACCATTTTTTCCCCTATTAAAAGTTTCAGAAATTCTTGTCTCTATGCAAATCATACCTTGGAAATTAGAAGTGCATAGCAAGTAGATTCCATCTTTCTTAAGAAGGAAAAGATATTAACAACTACTAGCAGATAGTTTTACTGACCTCTTTCTTATGTTGGATAGCTGGAATACTGTAAGGTCCTGCTTAAATACCACATATTTGTATTTTTTTCCCAGGGATATAAATATTAAAAACATTGATTGTGGAAGTGATTTGCTGCTTTTGAAAATTGCTCAGTCTGAATTGTAACAATGCCAGGATAAGGCATAATCAGGTCTTGAGAGTATTGGAAAATACAGATTCTCCCAGCATTCCTTCTCTAAGCAAGATTCCTGAAAGAACTAAAATGTTTCTTCATCCTGCTTATTTTCATGGAGTGGCCCTCTCCAAAATGGAACTTTGTGTTCTGGGTTATAGTAACCCAAGGTCAGGGTTCACTGCTCCATTATCTTGGTTGATACCTAATAGTTTAGACATTCATCTAGACCTACTGGAAAATTATAATATTCTTCTAGTTTTTGCCAAGTATGATGGTGCCAGCTGGGTCTGCTACTTTGATGATCAAAGAGGTGGAGGGCAGCAGATAGTCTGAGCAAATCCAAGAAGACTTTTAAGAGAAAATTTCCCCAGTGAGGCTCATTAGCATCTAGCCGATGTTACTGTCTCTGACAGCCACACCTCTGTTGTTTCAAGAAGCTCTATAAAGCCAGGTGTGGTGGTGCATGCCTGTAATCCCAGCTACTCTGGGAATCTAAGGCAGAAGAAATGCAAGTTCAAAGCCAGCCTCAACAACTTTTAGACCCTGTCTCAAAATAAAATATAAAAAGGGTGGGGATGTAGCTCAGTGGTTAAGCACCCCTGGATTCAATCCCCAGTACAAAAAAAAAAGCTCTCTAAAAACTTTTCTAAATTTTTTGAGCAACTGTATACTAGTTTCAAGTAGGGTAGGGTTTTGAATGGTGGTGTTTTCCCTTCTACTTCTGGGCAGCCTGAGTCTGGGCTATGAGAGGCCTCAGACATTGAGTCCTTCAATTGATTGTTTTGGACCAAAAGAAGGCAGATGCGGGGCGGGGGGGGGGGGTGCGGAATAAGAGGGAAAGGTCTGTTGTCAGCCTTGTGCTTGGTGCTTTCTGACCTACTGTCTGTCCTCAGAACAACCCTGGAGGGAATGGATAAAGGTATTCCTTTGCAGAAATCAGAGCTCAGAAGAGGCAAATGTAGAAATGTGAGTCTTTTGATTTTAGAGTTGGGTTTTTCAGAAAGAAGCACATATAATCTGGAACACCCCTGCAATTCCAGTTACTCAAGAGGCTGAGACAAGAGGATCACAAATTCAAAGTCAGCTTTAGCAACTTAGTCAGATCCTGCTTCAAAATAAATATTAAAAAAGAACTGGGGATGCAGCTCAATAGTAGAGCGCCCCTGAGTTCAATCCCCAGTGCTACCAAAACAAACAGGAAAAAGCCCAGGTGATATGGAATGGGGGAGAGAAAAAAAAAGTAAGAATGCCATCTATGTGTATTCAGATCACAAGTTATTTTTTGCTCCTAGGATTTGGCTTAAGATATTCGAAGAATAAATGTGTCCCCTCAAGATGGTACAGAAAGCCCAGGTGTGGGCTTAGGTTCAACTGATACGTATAAGCAATATCTAATGAATTTGGATACTGGGCCATTTTACCTGTCTTTTATTCCTAACTTGACTGCTCTTTTGGTTTGATGGCATTAAACTGATACGACAAATGTAGATGCTGGAGCCTGAAAAGAAAATCACCTATATGTTCACAGATTTTGTCCCTTTCTCCCAGGTATTTGTATCAAACCTGGAAGGGGGAGGCTATTTTCAGCCAATATTATGAATCAGGAGCTGCAGGATGGAAGTAGAAGACACAGTTTTTTTTTCCTGGTTTCCAAACCTCATTAGTTGGGACTGCCTGCTCTTGGGTATCCCCCTGTGCATTGCATTTATATCATAGGCTTTCATTAGGTGCTGGTGAATAAATAATTTGGTCAGAGTGTGCTATTTTTTTGTTTTGTAGTGTCCTCTGAGCCATGACCTCATCCTTAACCTGACTCAGGACGGGATCAAACTACTGTTTGATGCTTTCAATCAGAGACTTAAGGTAAATATAAATGACAACTATAGCTTTAAAGACTGCTGAGCCAGTCTTTCCAGACTAATTTGTATGTACTGTTGTGAGATTTTTAGAAACTCACAGGCGAAGATGGACTTTTTTGATTAAGTGATCATCATCAAGTAGGGACTGTTCTCCTAAAAGGAAGGACATTGGGAGTGAGTTGGAATAAAGGTTAAAAAGAAGCTAGAAAGGGCTGCTTTCCCTGGCTTTAAAGGGGAGTATAATGTTGAAAATTCGGGGAACATGCTATGAGGGAAGGGAAAGAGATTTGAAAATTTGGGGAACTTGCTCTAGGGGAGGGGAGAATGTCAAAGACTTTAGAAACGTGCTGTGGGGAATGGGCTTTCACATTGATTAGGAAAACAAAAGAAAAGCTAAATAGCTAGGTGCAGTGGTACATACCTGTAATTCCAGCCACTTGTGAGGCTAAAACAGGAAGATCACAAGTTTGAGAATAGCCTTGGCAATGTAGAGAGACCCTATCTCATAATAAAAAAGGATTGGGGATATATAGCTCAGTGGAGAGTCCCCCTGGTTTCAATTCCCAGTGCAGCCAAAAAAAAAGGAGAGCTAAGTGTTTGGCATAGTTTGCTCTGAGTCAGTATTTTTATTTAAAGTTATCAAGAATGGGGCCAACTATAGAATAGGACCAAATGACTTTTGTCATGTTTGTGTATTTTGTTATGTTTTACTTCATTGTTGTATCAAACTGTGACTTAGAAGATGAAAATGGATACTGTTCTAATGTCTTGCTGGAGCTTGGGGATTAATCCCACCTTCAGTGGGTTGATTCTTAAACCCCATGGTAGAAATGTAAACAATTTGCTGGTATGTAGAGTGTCTTAATTGGCATTAGAGTACAATTTGCTAAGACCTGTTTTAGTCCAGGATGTTTTTAATATACTCTGTTTTCAAATGCTAGGCCTCACAGGTTAGTCACATGACACCAGAGTCATGTCTCACAGTCATGAGATGGAATGTGAGTTCCAGGCAGTGTCATACCAGAACCCTTTTCCTAGTAAGGTTATGGAGTAGCCTGTCTAAAAGACTTGAGTACTTCCCAGTCCTCTTCATCTCATCACAAATGAGCTACTGAGAGAAAACAACTTGGAAAGGCTTCCATTGGAAGAAACCATCCTTCTGGGGGGTCACTAGCCAGTTGTAGGGGTACCCCTCAGAGAGATAGAGTACCTGTGCCTCCTACAAGCAGAGCTTCTGGCTGAAAAAGGAGGCTCTCATCTATTCCCCTTTTTCTATAGCTCCCCCCAGCTCCACTTGTAATGCTCTCAAGCTTCATATTACCCTAAATAGCTTCATACTAGAAAGGCTTGCTTGACATGTATTAAGCCCCTTCCTTGTACAAATTAATGAGTCTGACTTCAAGGGGCTTAACTTTGGGATCAGTGAACAGCTTATACAAATATGAGAGTATGGAGGAAAGGGTTCATTCAAGTGCTGTGAGTGGTCCAGCAGTAGAAGCAATTCTTTGTAGTAGGTAAGATCAAAATAGCTGCACATTAGTTGAGAGGTATTCAACTTGGTTCAGTGATAAGCTGTCTAAACAAAAATCTGGACAGAGTCTATAGCCAAAAGTGAACTACTTTTGAACGTGAATGTGTCAGTTTCTATGGCAGTGCCAGATGCTCCTACATAATACACTACAGCCTCTTGCACAGTTGGACTCAGATTGGTGGAATAGACAGACATTTAGCTAGCTTGCAACAGCCTCTTGGATAAAGGCCAGGCCTCCCAGTTGGAGGACAGTAGATGGTCCTTCAGGCACCAGTCAGCCATGCTGCTGACAGCCAAGCCTTGACACCATAGCATGGAGGACTCTGTAGTACTTATTACTTGGCAACATTAATAACTGTGTTCAGGTTCTTTCCTTTGTCTCTGCTCTGAGTTCTTAGCATTTCATCTGAGGCTGAACAAAGCAAATTTAATAAGGATCCAGAGGTTCTTCAGGTTCAACCAGATTCTCTTTACTCTGACACTTGTCCTGAGCTAATGTGTTGTAGTATGTTTTTTCGCAAGATAGACTTCCCCTTTTATCTTTTTGTTTTGTAAATAAAGTAAGTAATAAGTTGGTTTTTTTTTTTTTTTTCTTTTTTGTGGTACTGGAGATTGAACTCAGGTATGCTCTATCACTGAGCTATATTCCTTTTTTTGAGTTTTTATAATTCATCAAAGTATGAAATGGAAGGAAGGGTGCTTAGTACCCAACACATAGCCATAACAAGGTACATGAATTATTATTTATTTTTAGGCAGGTCTTGCTGTGTTGCCCAGGCTGGTCAAATTCATGGGCTTTAAGTGATCCCCCTGCCTTAGCCTCCCAAAGTATCTGGGACTACAGGTGTACGCCACCATTCCTGGCTTTTTCTTCCTACCAGTTTTAAAATGAAAACAAAAGATAATGTGCAGTACTTCAAGAAAAAAAAATGTTGGTGCTGGGGACCAAATACATGCTAAGGACCTTAAGCATGCTAAGCATACACTTTACCAACAAGCGACATGCCCATCTCCTATCAATGTATTTTAAATCTTCTTCAATGTGTCATTGTATCAACTTGAGAGGATTAACTATTCCTAAACATTTGAATTTTTTTTTTTATTTAGGTAATTGAAGTATATGACTTGACTAAAGTAAAGTTAAAATATTGGTAAGTTTTCTTCCCCACTGGTATGTGTCATACTTGATACAAACAGGCTTTATCTATTACCTTCATTAAATTAGTAAAGGATTCCATTGGCAGAAGTTCAGGGATTACAGCCTGGTGCTATGATTTCTGAGGCAACAACTTTCTGGCCTACTCAGTTTCCTAGTGAAGTAAACCTCATTAAGAACATGCTGTATGTTAAATACTTCACATATGTGTTATCTAATTTAACACCCAGCAAAGTAGGAACTCAGCTTAGAGGTGATATGACAGTCACTGAGTCTTAAACTGTCCTCTCCAGCATAGCCTCTCTCTCCCCTTTTCAAAACAGAGGTAAAACCAACCAGATAATTCTGACTCCAAGGCCAGTCTTACAGAGACCACCATTTGAGAACCTAATCTTTTTAGAATAAAAATAGGAATGACCTGTACCATCCACAGATCCTTGAGTAGCAGTGTGCTGTGCTTGCATATAGAATATTCCTTCCAATCAGCCTTCTCAACAGGCTTTCCTTTACAAGGTATAACAAGGGTATACAAGGGTATAACAAGGACCTGATTCCTAGGACAAGCTCAGGTACTTTTTGCTGATAGAGAAGTGGACAAGCAAATGTGTAATAATTCTGGCTCCTGCAGGTTGTAGTTATCATGAGTCTTCCTAGAACCTTAATACCTTAAGTTCTGGTTTCTTCTCTTTCTTCCTCTTCAGAGTCACTGATGTCTTAGAAAGGCCTGGAGAATCAACTCTGTATATCTACTTCTCAAGAACTAACTTCAAATGCTAGGGATGTAGTTTAGTGGTAGAGCCCCCCAGGGCTCAATCCCCAGTACCACAAAAATAATTAATTAATTTAATTAAAATCTTATTTTTATATAATTGTAGACTTATACATTTATATTTTAAGACTAACTCATCCAGAGAAAAGAACTCAGTGGTAGAGTGCTTGCCTACCAAGTACATGGCCCTGTATTCAATCAATCCCCAATACCACATTTAAAAAACATAATTTTCAGCCACCATTTCTCATAATCTGTGGACCCATCTTGGAAAGCTTAGTATTAAAAAAGAATTTTTGTTTTTCAGTGGAGTGCATTTCAACTCTCAGGCCATAGCTCCTACCATTGAGCAGATTGACCAGTCTTTTGGCGCAACCCATCCGGGAGGTAAGCCAAGTCATCTGATTCCTCTGGTCATTAATGGCAGCCCTTAGTGATAAACCTATCAGTGTCACCATCCTATCTGACTTCAGGATTTAAGGTTGGTACTTGGGTATGAAAGAAAACTCCTGCCTCTTGCTTTCAACCTAATAGATCAATTCAGAAACAAGACAAGGAAAGTGTTGCCAGTCATTGCTTTTCCGGGCTGGTTTAAGTTAGTGACTTCAAATGCCACTCAACTGTATCATTTTCTTCCCCCCCACCACCCTTACAGTGTACAACTCTGCTGAACAGCTCTTCCACCTCAACTTCAGAGGCCTGTCTTTCTCTTTTCAGTTAGATTCATGGACTGAGGCTCCCAAGTACGAGGTTAGCTCTTCCTGTCCCTTGGTATTTGTTGCTTGTTGCCTGTGTTATATGGGTCAGTAATCTGTCTGTCATGGTGAAGGGAGGATGGGATAGGCAGCTTTTCTTTGGTTTCCTTATTGAGTTTTTTAAGGGCCAAGGTGGGTAGAATGGATGGAATTCACAAGAAGCACAAGGCCCAGGTCAGCATTCCCAACCCTCTTCAGAGGGTGTTCAGACTCACTTTTCAGAGATGAATCCAGTCATGCCTTAACTTTTTCCTAATCACTGAAATTTTCTAAGCGACCAAGGGTTAGGAGATTTTATCCTCTGATTTTCAGTTACCTATTGCTTTAAAGATGAACTTGCATGGTTAGGGTGAGTTCATATTAACCCAGGGGCAGGTTTGACCATGTGCTTTGACATAACCAGTTCTTAAAGACCCTGAGAGCCAAGGAGGATCAGAACCTGAGTCACATGACCTATGGTGTACCTTTAGTAAGACTCTTATCCTATGTTTGTAGCCCAATTTTGCCCACGGTCTAGCTTCTCTCCAGATACCCCACGGAGCAACTGTAAAACGAATGTATATCTACAGTGGAAATAGCCTACAGGATACCAAGTAAGTGTGAGGAGCATAAATTTCATGCTAAAGCCATGGGCTCCTGGTGAGGGAAGACCAAGCTTCTACTCATTATGTACCTACCCATAGGGCTCCTGTGATGCCCCTGAGCTGTTTCCTGGGCAATGTGTATGCTGAGAGTATAGATGTTCTTCGAGATGGAACTGGACCCTCAGGTTTACGACTTCGCCTACTTGCTGCAGGTCAGTTTCTGGCTTTGAGTTGTCTAGATTCCTTATTATACCTATGTAGAGACAATCTAAAATCCCAGATTCTTAGAGATACATCTTATTCCTTTTGGGCTACAATAATAAAATACCATAAACTGGGTGGCTTATAAATGACAGAAGTTTATTTCTGACAGCTCTGAAGGTTGGGAACTCCAAGATCAAGGCATTGGCAGATTGGTATCTGGTGAGAGCCTACATCTGGTTTGCAGATATTTCACTGTATTTTCATTTATTGGAAGGGACTCACTAGCTCTCTGGGGCCTTTTTTTTTTTTTTAATATTTATGTCTTAGTTTTAGGTGGACACAGTACTTTTATTTTACATTTATGTGGTGCTGAGGATTGAACTCAGTGCCTCATGCATGCTAGGTGAGCTCTGTGCCACTGAGCCACAACGCCAGCCCTCTGGGTCCTTTTTTGTAAGGACACTAATCCCAGTGTTAACACCTCCCAAAGGCTCCATCTCTCCTAATACCATCACTTTGGATTTTAACATATGGGATTTAGGGGCACACAAATGTTTAACGCATTGTCAAATGGTTG
This sequence comes from Marmota monax, assembly GCF_021218885.2. Lineage (NCBI taxonomy): Eukaryota > Metazoa > Chordata > Mammalia > Rodentia > Sciuridae > Marmota > Marmota monax. The sequence goes on from NW_026695224.1 coordinate 19,272,685, forward strand.
ATAGGTGAAAAACGATGTGATATTCATGTTTAAAGCTTTTGTTTGTCAAGAGACAAAACAGCACATCTTGATAAATGACAATGATGATGCTTCTCCCAGCATGTACATAATCCTGCTATGTGCTTGTGTATCTTTCCAGGTATTTCCAGATTATTCTTAGAGGTAGAGCCTATGGGCTACAATGTTGTCTGCTTTCCCGTTTTCTACCTTTAATGGCAATTTTTTTATGTAGACAGGCAGGATGGACTTGGTGAATTGTGGTTGTGCTGATTATGAACAACAACAACAAAAAAAGGCAGGGGGGGAACTTCTACCTTCAGTAATTCAGTATTTAGTCTCTCCAGGTTCCAGTTTTATCTCTTACTCATACCTGACCAATGTCAGCTGCTTTGGGCCTTACATCATGCTTAATAGGACTGGGATCTCCCTTGTAGAGTTTATCCCCATAAAGACAGCCTAAAATGATCCAAGGGAGGGGCTGTGTCTTCATAGAGCATTTGTTCATATATCAGAGTCTTGCATCAGTCCCTGGGGCATTGGTTCTTAACTGTTAAAAATCTGGTATATATGGGCTGGGGCTATAGCTCAGTGGCAACACTTGCCTAGCATGTGTGAGGCACTGGGCTCAATCCTTAGCACCGCATAAAAAACTAAAAGCATGCTGTCCGTCTACAACTATAAATTTTTTTTTAATCTGGTATATAAACTGTGAGCTCACACCTCTGAGCAATCAGTCTACAACCTCCAGGTTGAGTTGTTTGTCATTTTGGAGAAAATTAATAAGTGATAGCAAGATCAGATGATTTCGTATCTATCTTCTCAGGAGGATTGTTGCCTGAAACAGCAAGATAGTTAAGGATCTAGAAGAACATTTTGTCATCGGTGACAGTAGGAGGAGCCTATTGAGTGTAGAAAGTCTCAGCCATCTTTTAAGTGAGACATTTTATGAGAAATCTAACCTAGGTTTTCAAAACAGTTTTTGACTCGATGTTTACATCTTGGCTCTCTATATATTAGTATAAAGATTCATACAAAAGTCACAAAATGTTAGTCAGTATTAGTATTAACAATTAATTGAGTAAAATTTGAGATTTAGTTCCCGCTTTTGTTCTTAAGTATATTCCAAAACTTGAAGGTTTAAAGTTATCTGAAGAGAGTATGACTTTGATGATGGTTTTTTTGTTTGTCTTTGCTTTTTGTACTGGGAATTGAACCCCCAAGGGCACTTTACCACTGATCTACATTGCCAGCCCTTTTTTTATTCTGAGGCAGGGTCTTGCTAAGTTACTTAGGGCCTTGCCAAGTTGCTGAGACTGTACTTGAACTTGGAGTCCTCCTGCCTTAGCCTCTCAAGTCACCAGGATTTCCAGCATGAGCTACCATGCCCAGCTTCAGTGATGTTTTTGTTTTGTTTTGGGTACCAAGGATTGAACCCAGGGATGCTTAACCACTGAGCTACATCCCCAGCCCTTTTTTATGTTTTATTTAGAGACAGGGGCTCCCCGAGTTACTTAGGGCCTTGATAAGTTGCTGAGGCTGGCCTTGAACTCACTATCCTCCTGCCTCAGCCTCCCGAGCTGCTGGGATTACAGATGTGTGCCACCATGTCTGGTGCTTCGATGATGTTGTAACATAGAAAGTCAGGACAGCTATAATGTTTTGGAAGACATACTCCAAGGAATCAAGAACTTAAGTAGTTTCCTAAAAGTGAGGGTATTCTTATCTGGTTAGGCTTCATGCAGAGTGAGACAACCGAGAAAACTAGCTGTGAAGGGCCCCTTCTCTGCAAACTCATATAGATATTCACAAGTATCTAGTAGATGGAGGAATATATTAGACCACCGGAAACCTTTGGGCCTACATTGACAGGACTTTTTTTGCACAGTGTTGGGGATTGAACCCCAGTGACACTCTGCCCCTGAGCTATGTCCCCAATCCTTTTTTATTTTTTGTTTTGAGACAGGGTCTCAGTAAATTGCCTAAACTTGGCAATCCACCTGCCTGAGCCTCCCAAGTAGCTGGAATTATGGGTGTATGCCTTGCTTTGACAGTACTTTTAGTATGTTCTGTAGGTCACCCAGGCTTGTTAAGTTTACAGGATTTATGGCAAAGGTTAAAAAGGATCCTGCTTTTCCCAAGATCTAGTTAATTTTAACACTACTTTTATATGCCACTTGGTATGCGTGTGCTGAGAATAGACTTGTGGGTTAATCAGAAAACTCAATATCTAATTATTTTATGTCATTTTTTAAAAATTATCCCACATATCAAATTGATTGTTACACAGGAAAGAAATTTGACTACTGTAACACTTTGAGCAAAGTAAGGTGATATCATTTTATCATGGTACCAGGAATTGCAATTCTCTAATTCTTGGCTTCCATCTTACCATTATCTTCCATGTCTCCCTATCCCCACAATAGGGAGCTCTTACTGTTAGTATGTCTCATTTTTATTTTGCAATAGCCTAAATTGCTGAGGCTACCCTTGGACTTGCAATCCTTTTGCCTCAGCCTCTTGAGCTGCTGGGATTATAGGTGTACAGCACCTAGTGTGTCTCTATCATTTGTGCCATAAGCACCTCTGCATCTGTGTGGTGTGTCATTTACAGGAACCATTTCTGCAAGGTATTAAAGAAAGTCAGGATTAAAAGATTGTTTCCAAAGTATAAACTTTTGGCAAATTAGAAGGCTTTTTTATTCCACTTTTCTGATCTGTCTCTTGAGTGATGATGGTTATTATCTGGGGTGGAGGACTCTGTCGGGTATTTGTCTAACATTAAGTATGAGGTGTGTGCTTCACTGTAGGGTTGTTTGGTTTTTGGTTTGGGTTTTTTTGTTTTGTTTTTTTGGTACTGGGGATTGAACTTAGGGACATTCGACCACTGAGCCACATCTCCAGTCCTGTTTTGTATTTTATTTAGAGACAGGATCTCACTGAGTTGTTTAGCGCCTTGCTGTTCTGAGGCTGGCTTTGAACTCTCGATCTTCCTACCTCAGCCTCCCAAGCTGCTGGGGTTATAGGCATGCATCACCACTCCTGGTTCACTGTAGCTGTTTTATAGAGTTATATTGTAGGTTGAGTCTCTGATTGGCTGTCTGGGGTTACCACCTTTTGCTTAATATGGTTGTATGTATAAACGTGGCTGTAAAACCAATGTGATACTGCAATCTGTACACATGGAAAAAAAAATTCATACCCCACTTGAATCAAATGTATGCTATGTCAAGATCATTGTAATGTTTTGAGCAACTAATAAAAAAAAAAAAAGAAATACCTTTTGCTGGGCACAGTAGTACATCCTTGTAATCCCAGCTATTTGGGAAACTGAGACAGGAAGATTGCAAGTTCAAAGCCAGCCTCCACAATTTAGCAAGACCCTGTCTCAAAAATAACAAAATTATTAAAGGTCTGGTGATGTAGCTCAGTGTAAAGCACCCCTGGGTTCAATTCTCAGCACTGTAAATTAATTAGTCACAGTTCTTTTTTTTTTTTTTTTTTTTTTTTTTTGTGTGGTGCTGGGGATTGAATCCAGGGCTTTGTGCATGTAAGGCGTGCATTCTTAACAACTGAGCTATATCCCCGGCCCCCTAGTTTTTTTAAAAAAAGAAAAAGAAATAGCTCTTGCTGTACACAGTGATGCATGCCTATAACCCCAGCTATTCGGAAGGCTGAATAAAGCAGGAAGCTAAAGCAAGTTTAAAACCAGATTGGGCAACTTAGCAAGACCCTATCTCAAAATAAATAAAAAGGGCTGGGGATATAATTCAGTTATACTGGGTTCAGTCCCAAGTATTAGGCGGTGGGGAGAAATAACTCTTAACACAGTCCTTTTGTCTTGTCAATACCTGCTGCTGATGACTTACCACAGCTGTATGATGATCAGGTTGCATCTTCTCCACTATGTCACAAGCTCCAGTGATAAAGCTTATGGACAGGATGTAGTATTATGGACAGGTTCTCCAGTATTTCCTCAGCATCTAATAGCATCTTAGCCCATGGTAGACAGTAGAGAAATACTTAGTACCTGATTGAAGTCTCTAGAACTTCCATGTGAATTTGGGGGTCTTGAATGAATCCCTGGCAATATTTTTGAGTAGATAGTGATTTCTCATAGAGTTTTACTTAAGCCTTGGTGACCTGGTATTTCTGTTTGCATTACAGTCTTGCCACTTGACTAGACCTGATAATGCAGCATGCAACTGGTAACATCTCTCTGGGACTCCTAAATCTTTGGGCTACAGTGTCTCTAGCCCTGAGCAGAACCTGACATCTATCTTCTCCTTTGTTCTCTGCAGGTTGTGGGCCTGGCCTATTAGCAGATGCCAAGATGCGGGTATTTGAACGCTCAGTATATTTTGGTGATTCCTGCCAAGATGTTCTTAGCATGCTTGGCTCTCCACACAAGGTCTTCTATAAGTCAGAAGACAAGGTAGGAAAGATGTGTTTATATAGTGAATAGTCTCTTTCTTTCTTTGTATCTCTCATTTTAGTCATTAGTAGTTTGAACAAATATAAATTATGCTATTTTCCCACAGAAACTGTTCTACTTAAAGTTGATGGTGAAGTAAATTTAAAGCTTTTTTCTGGCCCTTGTTGGTCAAATGACCCTTCCTGTGTCACTGTCCATAATGCCTATGTTTTCTTAAAGACCTAGGCCTAGTCGATAGTCAACCATCTCTGGCCCCTTTCCTTCTGGACTCACCAGCAGTTGAGATTTCCCATACTCTCATTTACCCAACAGCTTAATGTTAAACAGGGAACACAATTTATTCACTTTCCTTAACCAAGAACTATTTAAAGGGTTATATTTTAATTTATTATTTTTTTTCCTATAGATGAAAATTCATTCTCCTTCCCCTCATAAGCAAGTTCCATCCAAGTGCAATGACTACTTTTTTAACTACTTCACTCTTGGGGTGGTAAGTTGTGATGCCTTAGGAAAGTATTTTGTTTCTTTTGGGATGGGCATTACACCTTTGCACACCTGACTGTGCACATGCAGCTTTAACCGTGCCTAGGCATCCTAGCCCCAGCTAACTTTGCCTAGTGTTATTTCACATAGGCTCTGGTACTCCAAAGTAGACCTTTCCTACCCCAAAATGCCAAAATACACCCAGTTCTCTGGTATGTCTTGACTTATTTTCTGAAGAAGTCTGAACAGATGGAGACTGTGATAGTCATTCATTTTAAACTGTTTTTGGAGCTACTTTTGTAGAGCATAGAATCCTTTTCTAGAGTCACAAACCAGGAGTGTGCTTTTTATTTTTAAAGGACCATCCCAGAGGCATTGTTACAACACTGTACTCTGGACCTAAGGAACTGGATGTAGCTGGTTGCTGCCATCAGTGCTGATAGTCCAGCTGGTGGGTAGGGTGGGTAGGATGCATGTATGAGAAATGGTTGTATAAATAGTGTGCCTGCAGAAAATATCTCAGGGCAGAACTGACCTAACCATAGGTCTTCTAAGTTAGCTTTGAGCCTTCTGTAATCTGAGACAGCAAAGGATAGCTTCCTAAGAGGGAGAAAGGAGAAAGGTCTGCTTATATGGTAAAGACCAAACATAACCAAGGGTCAGTTGGGGCAGTGGGGGTGGGAGCCACTGTAGGTCACAAACTCCTGAGGGTAGAATAAAGGAGGGAATGGTGATGTTACAGCTTGACCCCTGAGTTCAAGAGCCAGTGAAAATAGCTAGCAGAGAAAATTCCAAGAAGGGACAGCTTTGGTAGGACTCTGTTGGCTACTGGTACAGAGTAGATTCAGAGGTGACCTTGGGGTCCCAGACCTGAGCAGCTGTCAGAAGCTTGGATGGGTAGCTTTGTGTTTCAATGGGTTGTATCAAATTCAGGTCCAACTCCTGGTGAAACATGGACTTTAGTTCTAGGGATTGCCATAGAGAGCATAAAAGAAGCCTGGAAAGTCTGGCAGGTCATAGCATTCATTATAGCCAGGAGGGCTAGGAATATAGCTCAGTTGGTAGAGTGCTTACCTCACATGCACAAGGCCTTGGGTTCGATCCCCAGTATCACCAAAAAAAAGAATCACAACATTATATCCAGGTGCCTTTGAGACCCTCTACTGTTAATTGGTCCCTGAATCTTCTTGATAGTCTTTGAGTCAAAGTCTGCACTCAGATTTTTCATTAGGCGCTTTTGTAGAAAAGGTCTCCCTTATGTGTTTTTCTCCTTAGGAAGTATAGTTACAACCCTGTGCCTGCCAAGCCTGCAGCTATTTGCCCTCCTTCCTCCACTGAAAATCCCTGGTTAAGGTTGCTTGGCCTTAGCTGTCCCCTTGACTATTGTTTGGAAGAGAGCGGATGCCTGCAAGCATCCCTTTGGTGGAATGGAAATCTCCAAGATGGATATGTCTTTAGAAATTGTTCCTGCACTACCTCAATAATAGAAATAATAAAAAACCCTTTTCTATCCCAGGACATCCTCTTCGATGCAAATACCCACAAAGTGAAGAAATTTGTCCTACACACCAATTACCCTGGGCATTATAATTTTAACATGTAAGTACAATTACACATATCTGCCCCTTTTGTAAGTGAGCTTTGGGCTGGGGAGAAAACAAAACAAACAAAAAGAAAAAAAAATAAAACAGGAAAAAGAATTTGTGACTTTGAGCATTCTCTAATTTATCTCTACCTGAGTTCTTTCATTTTTACTTGTACATGCTATGCAAGTGCTCTACCACTGACCTACATCTCCAACCCTCTGCCTGAATTCTTGCTGTTTTACAGGAGGTGGACATTTACTGAGTGCCTGCTGTGTCCCTGCCACAATGTCCAATGTTTTACATTCTCTCCATATGTGCCCATTTTCCAAGTAGAGAAAAAGGATCAGAAGCCTCAATACCTTATCCAAGGTGTTAGGCTCTTTAGACCTTAAGGCCATGCCCTATTCTATTCGTCCTCAGTACCTAATCTGGCCTCTCCCCATGAATGCTGTGTCAGGGATCCAGAGCCATGGCATTGGGGAGGTGTCTTTGATTCTGGTTTTTGGGGGGTACAGTATTGGGATGTAGGAGTGGTCAGGGCTTCCAAGATTGCCCAGCCTTTATCCTCATCTACCTTTTCTGTAGTTATCACCGCTGTGAATTCAAGATCCCACTAGCCATAAAGAAAGGTGAGTAGTGTCCCCTCGGGGTAAGGAAGAGGTTCGGGAGTCACTTTTCCATTCTGAGATGCGAGAAGAGCCAAATAGAGAGGGTGGTAGTAGTTAGATTAGTGAAGCCTTTGCCTGCCTGCTTCTGCTGGTAATCTCAGCTCCTCTGGGATAGGTCCCTTATTCTGGGAGCTGCATTGTTCTTGATCTAGAATCTCCTGGAGGCCTTCAAGGATTTTTCCTCTGACTATGGGATTGCTGGCCTCTGAAGGGGAAATTTTCCTATCTACAGATGATTATCCAGTGCCCCGAACCCATCCTTAGTGCCTATCTCATGCTACTAGTTGGTAGCTCATACCTGGCTAACCTTCCTTCTCCTCTCCATCCTCTTCAATCCTGGAGCTCCAAAATTCTCCATCCTGCCTATGCTTCCCGTGTACTCTAACCCTGGGGCAAAAGGTAGCTAGATCTGAATTCTGCCTACTGCTGAGGACACAGGTGGCCTAGGCCAGTTACCAGCCTGCCTATTGTGTTCTCTTTTCAGAAAATGCAGATGGTCAAACAGAAACATGTACAACCTACAGCAAGGTGAGTTCCTATTTTCCTACCTGATGCAACTTTAGAAAGACTTGAGCATGAGCCTGCTGGCAGTTTAGGTCATGTTCTCCAGGCCTGTCATTAGTCACAGGTGTGTTTAAGTCCCTACTAACCCTTGCTGCTCCCCATCCATCTTGCAGTGGGACAATATCCAGGAACTCCTGGGCCACCCTGTGGAGAAGCCCGTTGTCCTACACAGGTGAGTCAGCATTTGCTGTCTCTGATCATTCCGTCTGCTCCTTGAAGCCCAAAAGGCTCAAGGAAAGTCTGCCAGTGGGTATTGCTTTAGAAATTATAGAAGTTTCTGATGTTGCCAAAACATACTTCCTGCTCCATCCTGCACATTAGGACTGAGCTAATTGGTCTTGTTGTTTGCCCCCTACCATACTTCTAAGTATGGAGGCCCTCTCATCACCAATTATTCAAAATGAGAGGTGGTCTTGACCAATTGTCCCAGGCTCTTCTTTCCTATCAAAGCCACTACCTACTATAACCTAAAGACCCTTCCTTGCTGCTATGCTGCCTACAGCTTCTTCTCAGGCTCAAGGCTCCACTTGAAAGAACCATTCTGACTTTTTACCACCCCTGTCCAGTTCCACCGTAACTTTTTGAGCCCTCTTTGATTATCTAGAATTCTGAATTGAGTCAGGCCATTCCTACCCCTAGAACCTAAAGGGCCTATATGGAGACAGAAGTACACTCAAAGCCACAAGAGATAATTAGCTGGTAGCCCACATCCCAAAAGGGAATGCCTTGCTGACCTTGTTCAGACCTTTGTCTGCTCCTCTAATTCTGCTTTCTCTGGCCTCAGGTCCTCCTCCCCAAACAACACTAACCCATTTGGTTCCACATTCTGCTTTGGTCTTCAGCGGATGATCTTTGAGGTAAGTCCTGGAGTTTATAGAAATAAGCTGCTGAGGCATTGGTGGTCATGGCAAGGACAAGCAAGTGATTGAGGAAAATTGGGAAGGGCCTAAGTGCCAGGGTGGGTAGATTAATTTTTCCTCAGCAACCCTGTCCATGTACTTGGCCTACCCACACTTAATAGTAAGGGCTCAGAAATGATTTGGGGTAAGCTGGGGATGTAGTTCAGTGGTAGAATATTTGCCTAGCATGCACAAGGACCTGGGTTCCATCCCCAGGACCACAAAGTAGGGGAAAAGTTGAAGAAATTTGGAATTATGGAGGCTGAAGCAGTCTGTTTCCAACAAAATGAGAAGGATTACAGGGATCTCTGTACTGAAACCAGGTACTCAGGGAAAGGGGCAGTGGGGACAAACCCTGGGCATGTTAGGAACCTTTGTGAATGAATGTACTGTAGGCAAATGGCTCTGGAGGCCCCACTGGCTTGGGAGAAGAATAGATAGCCTTTTTTTCTTTTTCTTTTTCTTTCTTTCTTTTTTTTTTTTTTTTCTTGGAAGCTATACTTTTAGCAGACCCTTAGCAGTTCCAGAAGAACTAGGCAAGTAGGTGTGGTAAAGGTCAAGAAGCCTTGGCTTTGTGTATATGACCTCTAGCCAACCCCTCTGCCACACAGGATCTGCCTTTATTCCTTCTCCCCTGTCCCTTGATCCACTGTCCTCTTCTTATACCAGGTCATGCAGAACAACCACATTGCCTCGGTGACCCTGTATGGGCCCCCCCGGCCTGGTGCCCACCTGAGAACAGGAGAGCTACCCTAGAGACATCACCACCCCTGCCCCTCTACCCATGGAACTGTGCGTTGCATCCTGCTCAGTGGGTCTCTATACCACCTGTGGGTATTCTTGGACACCTTGCCAGTGTTGAAGGGCTCTTGGAATGTTATGAGGTGGAACGAACGCAGGCTGGGTGCTTTGCCATGAGACAAAGGGCCCAGATATTCTCTGTCCATCCTAAGCCTGCTGCTGCCAGCAGGAAACACAGACTGCAAAGAGAAGCACAAACTTTGATCCTTGATATCTGGACTCAGAAGCTCTCTACTAACATGTAAGGAGGCAGGACATGTCAGCCCCTGTCCCACACACATTGGGAAAACTTGGGGCTCTTTCTGTGGCCGAGGACATGGGTCCTTGCTTTTGGCTCCACATTGCCATGTGACCCTTGTGGCAGGAAGGTAGCGTGTCCATAGTACTTGGTAGCAACATTTGCACTACATCCACTTTTGTTACTTGATGAGCTGGCTGTGGCCAAGGTGGCCTACCTGCCCTTCCTGGTTCCTTTCTGGCACCCATTGCCCACCAGTCCTAGGAAGCACACCCAACTGGTTGAAACACAGCTTTCTACCATCCAGGTATGTGTTCAGGCCTGGTTCCCACCACTCTTGGAGCCAGCTTTCAAGGTTGCCTGTGCCCCTGCTCTGCCCAGCCTGGCTGGCAGGGCTGCATGTTTCCATCCTGTTTGCCTCTTTTATTTAATGCCAAAGTTTTAGCCAAAGACATCTTCCTCTTTCATTGTGTTTTAGGATTCTGTTCTGCACTGTGGGCCAGCTCCCTGCCTCAAACCTGGGCATTGTCCTCAAACCAGGCCATTCATGGCTCAAGGCTGGGGGGCTCCAGGGAGGTTGGGCTGCTTGGTCTCTTCATGGGTCTGGCTAATGGAAAGTAGCATATATATGCTTTAAAAACATTAATCTTTTTGGAAAGAATTAAGAGAAATGTATAATTTTAATCCCATTTTTAATATTTTGGTCTAGCAACTTGTGATACATAGATGACAATTTTGTGAGTTTTTCAAATGTGTGTACAGATTTTTGTAAATATGAAACTTTTGTAATTAACTCATGTACAGCCTCATCCTGTATAGTTCATGATGAATGTGCAGGGGATCTGCTCCACGTGCCTGTATGGTTCCTAGTCCTATAGTCAGGCTTATGTGGCACTCCCATGACTTTGATTTTGTAACTGACTAATGTCTTCCCATTTGGACAGTGGTCTGGCCAGAGACCCTGCACATTTTACTGTCAGGGGTAGCCAGGACTATTCCCATCCTCTTGGAATGAGGGACCCATCCTCATCCCCTGCCCACATCCCTTCTCCAATAAAGCACCTGTGCCCTCAGCAGCAGCTTGCCATGGGCTGTTGCTGAGATATTTGTACTGAAATAAGTGTGGAAGTATTTATTTCTTAGGAAGGGGGTGGTTGAAGAATATGAGAAATTTTATAGTAGAAGAGTCTGAGGAGACAGCCATGGCTCCTCTGAAGGGGACGGGACAGCTTTTAACAATGGCATAGTGTATGGGTATAGGAGATGGGGAAAGACTTTGGGAACATGACATAGTTGTCCTTGATATGGCTCTATCCATGGTGTACCAGGCAGACCTGGATCCTATTGGAGTTGGCCCAGGAAAGCAGACCTGAGAGGGGAAAGATCTAAAGATGTAGACAGGGCTGGGAATCCAATTGAAGAAGCAGGTGGCAAGCAACATGTCTACTTTAGACTGAGTTATGACAGAATGCCTGCCAGGTCCATGAAGGCTGTGGGACCTGGCCTTGAGGAGCTGCATGTGTCTGCATCATCCTAGGAGTTCAAAACCAAGCCTCCACCTGAACACACACCTATGTGCTACTAGGATGACTAAATATGTCCATTGCTCTGGGGCCTGCTGGGCAAGACATGGTCTTCCTCCACCTCAGCCATAGCTCTACTTGTGGTCACCAATACATTGTTTTTTAGACCTCCTCTGTGTAGTATGAGCCAACAGGAAATGCCAAACTCAGTTTCCATACCCTGGGATTCTGAGGAGGCAGACACAGGTAATCTAGGAAAGAGTAACCCACACCTTAATAATCCACACAGGAATCTCCTTCAGGCTCTCTTCTGTTCCATCCTGGGGCTAAGAGAAGCTTGGCACTGTGATGGGTGGCTAAGAGCCCCACTGGAAGGGGCCTGCAGCAACGGGCTGCCTATGTGCACAGACTGGCCCATGTGACCCATGCAGCAGGCGCCACATAAGCCAGATGTCAGCAGCTGAGAGCCCATGTACTACAACCAATTCGCGGTAGAAGCAGGGGTCGAAGGTGCTCAGGTGTGGTGCTGCAGAAGGCTGGGAAATGCCAAAGGTACGGAAAGCTGGGTGAGGCTCAGGTGTGAGCCGGAGGCGCTGCAGACACATGCCTAGAAAGACATCATCGATGGGAAAGAGCTCAACCTGTGCACAGGCACTTGCCAAGCGGCGCAGCGTAGCTCCAGAAAGAACAAAACCACCACCACCTGCGTAGGCTGGGTAGGCAGGCAGGCCATACACAGCCTCTGGGATGTAGTACTTACTGGCCCTAGCACGGATTGGCCTCGCCTGCACTATTACATCACCTGCAAGCAAGTCCTGCGCAGGATCCCTCGATGCTAGGAACTCCAGCAGGTTCCCCACGTGTACAAATACATCAGCATCACCTTTAAAAACAAAGCGCACGTTGGGGCAAAAGGCTGAGGCCCAGGCCAGAAAGTGGATCTCCTTAAGTGTTAAGTTGAAAAAAGTGTCGTCGAAGGCCCAGAGCAAGATGTCCGAATATGCATGGCTCTCAGCATGCAGCAGTGCACGCCAGTGTGTCTGTGTGCCCACCCCCTTTGGGTCAGCCTTATTGGTGCCTGCACTCCTGGGCACCCCCAGCAAGAACACACGGCGTACAAGTGCCCCCTGCACGCGACCCTCGGCACCCCACGTCTGGCGCACGGCTTGTCGCCTCTCGAAGTCAGCTGCCACCGACTTGACAGCTATGAGCAGGTCAGGTCGGCCACCAGGTGCATCATCACCACGGCACTTGTGAGGCTGGTTAATGAGGAGTGAAAAGCGCCGCTGGTCCTTGGCGCGCAAGTAGCGGCGGAAATCAAAGGAGCCGGTGGGAGTGGGCGATGGCGGCGTGTCCCCTTCGTAGGCCGGTGGGGCTGCGCCAGAGTCCAGTACCTGGAATGCTCGGGGACCTGGGGTGGGTCTCTGTGCCTCCCGCCCTTGCGCTTGCGGCGTGCTAGTAGTGGGGGCCGCGCCGTCGCGCTGCGCATACAGTAAGAGGCCAAGGGCGGCGCTGAGGAGCAGCGTGAGTGACGCGTCCCGGCGTAGGCGCAGCCGCCTCCTCATGACCGCGTGGCCGACGCCCGCCCTCTCTTCGAAGGGTCGCCCGCAGAGCCTCTGGAAGCAAGGACCGGTGGCGGTTGGGGGTCAGAGGCTCCAAGCCCCGCCTCCCGGAGAGGAGGGTGCGGGAGACCACACCCTGGGGGGGGGGGGTCTTAAACTACCGGCAGTTCATTCCCCTCCGTTGCACCTCCTCCTCGCACCCCTGGGACTAGCAGCCTGAAGGGACAAGATGTTCCCCCTTGTAGCGAACTCCCATCCCCTGGACTCCAGCCCGGGACTGTGCCCAAGAGGCGAAAGCAGGGCAGAAAGGCCCTTTCTCAGCCCTACTTTTTCCCACCCCTCACGCTAAGACCGAATCCCTTCTACCTTTCTCCTCCCCGCCCCAACCTCTGTCTCTGGGATCCCGACACTCACTCTGGGAGCGGCGTGGCCCCCCGACGCTGGAGCCTCGGGCTCAGCGCAGGGTCCTAAGGGCGGCCATGGACGGGGCCTGGGCCAAATGCAGCGTTGGCAGGAAGGGGACCGAGGCCGTGCCACGTGACCCTCCAGCTGTGCGCGCCCGGACATCTGGAGCTCAGCTCCGCCCCGGCGCCGCGCCGGGAACTCCGAGTGAAGATAAATCCCTGAGAGGATTCCTTAGGGGCAATTCTTGCTGGGAAGGCCTGTTCTTGGTGCTAGCTCAGACTCCCCAAGACCGCGTTTCTGAGGCCCGGTAAGTATCGGTGTCTCTGGTTACCCCCACTCTCACGGAATGCCCCCCGCCTGCCACCCAGTAAACTGCCGAGTGAGGACGGTTTGCACACACAAAACTGCTTCTCCAATTCTTACAACAGTTCTCATTACTTAGGCCCAGATGGGGACGCTGCTTCTTAGGCCCAGGAGGATCATACAGGCAGAAAGTACTGTCCCAAATCTTTTGGAATTCAGTCCAGGAATCCTCTGTGCTTCCCCCATCCCACCTCTCCTTTGTCCCCATTGGGATACAAGACAGCAGGTCAACCCTGTCTGCATTAACTTCCCAGGCAAGCACTGCAGCCCTGTCTTCCAGGAGCTTATAAGCCTGAGTCCAGTCCCAGATTCAGTTTTGAGTCTCCTGCTCCCCCGCAGAGCCTCCTGCACATAGAAATGTCTTGTGTCTGTGCCACTGCTGACCAGACTGGGTTAGCAGGGATTGGTAAAGCTCCTGGAAGAGGTCACTCAGCAAAGGCTTTGACCTGAGATCAAGGTGAGCAGAGTGGCACCCTGGAGCCTGAGAACCCAGTCCTTGCCTAACTCTGCTGCCAGCTTTCAACTATCTCTTCCTGGAACTCAGGGTCTCCAGACCTCAGCCTATGTGGTAGAGCTTGGAGTAGAAAACCCCCAGCAAAGGTGTGCATCACTGCTTCACTTCCCACTCCTTTCCATGGTACCTCCACCCAGAATCTCCATGTTATTAACTGAATACACCTCAGTCTTAACTGATCTGTCAGCTGGCTTTCTTACCACAGTATTCCCTGACCCCCAAACCCCTGGTTTTCCTCTTTATTCTTGGGGTTACACTTTTCTAGTAAGTGTCCTTCAGTCCCACTATCTGTCCATTCATGAATCTTTACCTGTGACCCAACTCCTAAACCCAGAACTATATACCCAGCAGCCTTCACACTCCCTCACTGGATGTCCTACAGGAACACCATTTCCCATGAACAGAGCAAACAGGGCAACCCCAAGCCTCCATCCCACTGGCAAAGGAAGAAACTTTGGGTCCTCTTTACCCCATTCCAATCCAGGGTTACCAAGGCCCATTCTTCTTCCTGAAGATCTCCTAGTGTTCATCTCTTTTCCTCCATTGCTGCAGCCACTGCCCCAGTATCTTGTCTCCTTCTTGCTGCTTTTTCTTGCATTTTCTCCCTCTCTCCCTCCCCCTCTCTCCGTGCGCGCCCCTCCTTCCCCCCCCCTCCATCCTCACCAGCCTCCCAGTCTTAATTCCCAAACCCTTCAAAGGCTTCTCACTGGCCTCATTATTAAATCCAAATTCTGTAAAATGGATCACCAGACTCCATGTTCTCCTTCACTGATGGGTCATTCAGCAACCCCCTCCAGCCACTCTACACTTCTCTTCCCTATTCCCTTCCTCAAGACCCCAGGGTGTTGCTATGCCCAGAGCACTGCCTTTCTCTCAACTCCCCACCTCACCCTTCCCACCAGCTCATCTCTTCAGGAGCCTAACACCAGGCTGGGGTAGGCCTCTGTGTTCCCACAATTCCCTGAGTGAAAGTTACATTTTATTACCATTGCTAAGTACTTGGGTCTCACACTGAGTGAGCTGGGGCAAGCGGGATTTGGGTATTTGGCTCACTACAGTATTTGCAGCACCCAGGGTGGTGCCTAGGACAAGGAAATTCCAGGCGCTTATGGAGTCACTGTTCAAGGAGTGAAGGGGGTGAGGGCTAGCCAGAAGATTCTCTTTTGGGGATAGGGGAGGATGGGAACGACATTCATACTGTCTCCATCAAAGAATCTAGAGCAGAATCCCCAGTGGTATGTCCCAGGAGCTCAGCAGGTGTTCCTATGGATCCTGGAGAAGGCACTCAACTCTGCTGCAGCAGCTCAGTGAAGTAGAGGTTTTAAATGTAGGGTTCCAGTGGATTTGGAAGGAGGGTCAGCAATAGTAACAGTAGTAGCAGAAGGGACTCTAGAACCATCCAGATGCTCCAAACGCTGCTGGGCTCGTGGTGGACTGCTGCATCCTTGGAACCGGGTCTAGGCCAGGCCTCCATCAGGACCTGCCAGGCCCAGCAGGTCCTCTGCCAGACTGGTGAGCTCATTCTCCTCTAGCGCCTCTACTAGGCGCTGCAGTGTGGCTCGGCGGCCCTCCGCCTGCACGAAACGACGCAGCAGTTGGAAGGCCTGCTCGTACAGCCCATCACGCTCGTATTCATAGGCCAGTGAGTCCAACGCTGGGTCGCGCAATGCCCGACAGCTGCGCTGCAGTGAGCGTCCCACCCTACGCCACTTGAGGCCCACTGAACGTGCGAACGTCTGTTGGTCCTGCAGGCTCAGTGGCCGATTCACTGTGGAGGGAGTTGGGGAGGCAGATGGGTGGGAGGGACCCAAGAGCCGGCCCCCACCTGTGCCCAGCCACTGACGTACAGCCTAACCATCACCCTTGCCCAAACTCCAACCTCCCGGGGACCCCACCTTTGCGCTTGCACCTCACCTACTGGCCGACCCTGGAACAGAAACGTCTGTCCAGACAAGGGCGGTGGCTTTTCCTCTGGCGGAGAGGGGACCAGGGACTGCGAGGGGGCTGGGACGACATCAACATCCACATCCACATTATCACCCTGGCCCTCCAAACCACACGTTAGATTGCAGAGCGCATCTTCCAGCTCAGCTAGTTCCTCATCCCGGAGCCGGTCGGGCTAGGGAAGGGAGTACGAGGTCAGAGGGGCTTTTATCCGTGAATCCCCACCCTACCCCATGCGGACCCCATCCTGCCGCACCTTCTGGGCTAAGATGCAATTCAAACAATGCTCCTCGTCCGTCAGCCAAGCATCTAGCCTCTCGGCACCAGCGCGCAGCTCCAGCTGCAGCGGTACAGAGCGTTGGGCCAGCGCTGCTGCCAAGCAACTTTGCAGCTTGGCGCGCAGAGTTCCCTCCCGGTAGACGTGGAGGAAGCGGCTACAGGGCTGTCTCCCACAGAAACGCAACTGCACAATCAGCTGCGGGTCGCTGCGGTGGATCTTGAGTATCTGCAGCACGTCTGGGCTCTCGGCGCTCTCTGCGGAGGTGAGCAGTCAGGCTCCAGGTGGTCCCCAAGTGGGGCGTTCTCCAAGCGGGAGGTGGGGCAAAGCCCATGGTCAAACCCCGTCCCCATTCTCTGACCTGGGATACTAGATTATCCAGAGTACCCAGCTGGGAAACAAAAAAGGGAATGCAAACAGCAACAACCCAGAAAGCAGGCCAGGACCTATCATAGAGTACATTCCAAGATAAGAGTGGGTGCCACCTAGCCCTATCTCTTAAATCCCAAATGGAAGAGAGGGGCTTTGCAACACAGAAATGGGGCATATGCCCTGGGCCACCAGGCTATGTGCATAGGCAGGCAGGGGAAGGGCAGGAGGTCTCAGGTCTTTGGCTTCCACCTAGTGTGGTTCCCTTTCCCCTGGAAAGAGAGGGGTTCTTGATTTTCTAAGGTTGGAGCTGGATGCCCCAACCAGCTTCAGCCTCCTGTGGCTTCTACCCTGAGATGAGAAAGAAGAACCTGGAATGGTAAGTAGTGGGGAAGGGTCTTGGGCAAGGAGTACTGTAGTGAGAGAGGAAAAGAGAAGAGAGAAACTTGTGATTACTAGAAAGGAGTGAGCTGGCTGCTCCAGAGTGGGGGGCATAGAGTAGCAGGACATTAGTGCAGAAATAGGTAGATGTACAATCATGGATAAACATGATTATGCTCAAGGACACACATGCAGTAAGCAGAGAAGACAAATCCTACACAGCCAGTTTTCTCTACCTTACACTTACCCTCCCTCACCAATTCTTTTCCTGAAAGTGGCTATAAGCCCAGGCCCACCAAATCCAGGAGGTGGGGTATTACCCCTGCCCCACCCACAAAAGAGCCTAGCCCACCTCTTCTTCTCCCATTCCTACCCATTTACCCACCTGTCAATGATGTCTGTAGAGCCCTGTATACTGCCACCTTCTTCTGGGGGTGTGCATAGGCATCAGACAGAACCACCTTGTCCAGTAAGGATTCCAAAAACAGGTATGCACTGCCCACCCACTCTTCGTGCCCATTTGGCCCAGCTGCCATCTTGCCTCCTAGAGACAGACAGGCATCTGGGTTATCCTAGCCTTGGAGACAACCGTCCAGTCCCATGTGCAGCTCCAAAACACTGCGAACATTTGTTTGTCCTGCAGGCTCAGTGGCCGATTCAACTGGCACACTTGAGGTAAAGAGTTCACCGTCTTACAGGTGGCACCCTGTGCCTCTGGCTCTAAACAGAGCCCCTCCTAGCCCAGACTTAGTGAATATTGTCCTTCCATTATCTTCCAGAAAAAATCCAGGATCATGGTGGCAGAAAAGTGGAGGTGGACCCTGCAGTGGAAGCAGAGAAGCTCTGCCTCCTCCTCAGGTCAGTGTCTTTTTTTTTTTTAATATATTTTTAAAATTTTTTTGTTTTAGTTGGACACAATACCTTTATTTCATTTATTTATTTTTATGTGGTGCTGAGGCTCCAACCCAGGGCCTCGCATGTGCTAGGTGAGCATTCTACTAGGTGAGCGCTCTACCACTAAGCCACAACCCTAGCTCAGGCCAGTGTCTTTTTTTACCAAAACTGACGAGACTATTCTGGATAGTGCCAATGCCCCAAGGCCAACCAGACCCAGGTCCTGGCCTTGCCTTCAGCTTAAACTTGGGTCCCCAGGGTCCCTGTGGGTCCACAGCCCCTACCCTTAGGTTATTTCATCTACCTTCCCACTACTACACCTGGCTTCACTTCAAAAGAAACCTGAAGTTTAATCCCACCCAGATTCCTTCTCCCAATCCCAAGACACCTCTAAGAACTTTCTTCCTTTGTTTTCTCAATCTCTGTCCAGGTCTGGTCATATGAAGCAAGTCTGACCAAACTGCATATTCCACTCACTATTCTAGTTTGGGTTTGGGGAATAGGGCTCAAGTTGGACCAGTGAGAATCAACCCTGCAACTCTGCCTGGATCAATAGGAAAGATGTACTAATTTCCTTTCCCCTGGGGCTAAACTGAAGGAAGGGGCGGTCTGTTTTGCCATTGCTTGGGAAGTGCCTGGTTGAGAATGAAACCAACACAGAAGGAAACAAAGCCAAGAGATGGAGAAGGGAACTTCTAACCACACTATGGCCCTGGATCCAGCTGTCCCTGAAGCTTTTACAG
The DNA here is from genome assembly GCF_021218885.2 of Marmota monax. NCBI lineage: Eukaryota > Metazoa > Chordata > Mammalia > Rodentia > Sciuridae > Marmota > Marmota monax. The sequence goes on from NW_026695224.1 coordinate 19,291,331, forward strand.
CCTGGACTGTTCAGGTATGTAAGAAAACCCATCCCTCTTTGTTATAAGTCCTTGGAATTGGGCTCTTCTCCAACTCAAATTATTCTATTGTAGGTTCATTCCTATCCAGATAGTCAGAGCTCCTTAGTAGTAACATCTTCTCCAGTCATCTTCTATCAAAGTCTGGCAGGAAGCAAAATTCCCAGCCAGGCAACCAATGCATTGACCCTCTGTTCAGTGGCCTCCCAGCTATTGGCCCAGGAAGAGGCAAGTCCGCCAGCTCACCTGAGGGGATACCCCCTCTTTCTAGAAATGAACTCAATTCCCCAGCTCCTTATCCCATAAGTCACATTCCTTTACTTTCTGTCAGCATTTACAGATAGTGGGTTCAGAAGGGTGCTGAGCCCAAGCTCTGGGCAGGACAGAAAGAGGAGTCCCAGCTGTCTTCTATTTATAGACAGGGAGCCTCAGGGGAGGGGGGTCCCAGGAGGAGCCAACCTTGAACTTCCTTGAGGAGAAAGTAAGAATCTTGAGGTTAAGGCAGAGAGCAGAGGCTGCATTTCAGACCTTCCCCAGGCTCTAACCTGAGGGCCAAAGCTAGAACACTATTTAGGCCCTCCAGCATTACCCACCCTGGCAAGAGAAATGAAAACTGGCAATGGCCCTACCCTGGGTCTGAGCACAGGGGACACACTTTTTGGAGTCCCCACTCCATACAAGTCATTACATAATTAAAACATTAATACTGTGTATTTACCCAAAACAATAGTCTGAAAATTAACAGATCAGGATGGGGGGAGTGGCTGAGGTAATTTTTGTTTCATTTTATTCAGCAATATCTTCTACTTTATGTAAGATAGAAACATTTGGGGCTGGTACTATAGCTCAGTGGTAGAGTGCTTGCCTGGCATGTTCAAGCCTTGGCTTCAATTCCCACCACCAAAAATAAAATAAAGACACATTTCCTTTGTGTTAAAAAAAAAAAAAGCAAAGTAAATGTCTTTATTAAAAGGGATGGGGGGCCAGGCGTAGTGGTGCAGGCTTGTACTCCCAGCAGCTCAGGGGCTGAGACAAGAGGATGTGGGTTCAAAGCCATCCTCAGCAACAGGGAGGTACTAAGCAACTCAGTGAGACCTCATCACTAAATAAAATACAAAATAGGGCTGGGAATGTGTCTCAGTGGTCAAGGCCCCTGAATTCAATCCCTGGTACCAAAAAAAAAAAAAAAAACAGAAAAAAATAGGACTGGGGGGGGGGGCTGGAGTTGTGGCTCAACGGTAGAGCACTTGCCTGTGTGAAGCACTGGGTTCAATTCTCAGCATTACATATAAATAAATAAAATAAAGGTCCATCAACCATATATATATATATATATATATATATATATATATATATATATATATATATATAGAGAGAGAGAGAGAGAGAGAGAGAGAGAGAGAGAGAGAAAGGGCTGGGGTTGGGCATAGTGGTGAATGCCTATAATTCCAGCCTGGGAGGCTGAGACAGGAGGATCATGAGTTCAAAGCCAGCCTCAGCAATAGCGGAGGTGCTAAGCAACACAATGAGACCCTGTCTCTAAATAAAATTCAAAATAGGGCTGGGGATGTGGCTCAGTGGTTGAGTGCCCTGAGTTCAATCCCCAGTACCCCAAAAAAGGTGGTGAGAATGTACCTCAGTGATAAATCCCTAGTAACAAAAAAAAAAAAAAAGAAGAAGAAGAAAAGAAAGAAAGAAAAACAACAGGATGAAACTCAAAACTCTGCAGATGACAAGTAGGGCCAACAGAGGTTGGGAGCAAGCCAAAGAGGCAAAACAAGTGGGAAGCCCTGGATAAGTGGCCTAGGGGACCCTGGAAATGTTTCCACTTTCATATCTTCCTAGCCCCCTGACTTGGAAGTAAATGCTGACCTGATGACCTCAGAGAATATAAGTAGGGACAAAATGGAACAGATCAGGCCTGCTAGGTAAGCACTGGAAACCTGGAGATGGGGCCATGCCCAACATACTAGTACTAGGCACGTGGGGGAAGTCAGCTCAGCTGGAGCTGGAGCTCGAGATTTTCCTTTTGGGAATCATCCTTCCTGCGTGTCCTTCCACAGAAAACCCCTCTTCGGGAAGCCCCGAGCCTCACCCACCAAGAGTCCGCCCCTGCTCCGTCTGGGCCAAGGCTTCCAGGCTGGCCCTAGGCTTCCAGGCTGGCCCTGTAACATTTATCTGGATGACATTATATGGATATTTGAGTACCAAAAAGTGCGCCAACTACAAGAGGCCAACCAGGCATCGCACCCTAACACAAAACATGTGTTCTCATGCAGCCCTACCTCTGGCTGATCGGCAGGGACAGCCCTCAAGAGTGGCCCAAGGACTGAAAGCCTGCAATTCTGGGCGACCAGCCAGGAGCGCCCCCTACTCATCTGCTGCCCCCGTTTGGGAGCTCTTTAGCTGTTTCAGGCCTCTTTACAGGAGCTTCCCCGGTTCCCACTAGTCCACCTTCATTCTGCACGTGCCCGGGGGTCGCGGCTCACAGAACTGTTCAGACCAGCCCTGCCCTTCCTTCACCCTCACGTTCAGGGCCCTGCCACCCGGCAAAAGTCCTTGGTTGGGGCAAGGAACCTGCAAGGGTCAAATTCCGTACTCCCCACCGCCTCCCATTGAAAGAGCCCAAGAGGCCGCCGCAGTAGCTGGCCAAAGCAGCAGCGGTAACAACCGCGCGATGCCCACGCTTGAGAGCCAGGATCAGCCTCTGCTCCTGCCACACCAGCAAGCCCACCCATTAACTGCACTAACCTGCCCGCCTTGGCCGGGCCTGGGTTCCCACGCCCGCCAGGCTCCGCTGCAATGAGCCGCTTCCGGGTGTGCGCCGAGGCGCTGGGGCGGTGCCCCTGTTCGAGCCGCCCGGTTCGTCCTCGTGTCCCGCCTTCCAGGCAGCTCCTTCCCACCCTGCTGTTCTCTGCTGCCAGTCCACTGTCTCTGGGCAAAGCCCATCTGGTCCGCTGAGCAGGTAAGATTACCAGCGCCCGAGGTTGGATGGCAGGAAGAATTGCCAGCAGGTCGTGACTTTTGGGGCTTGCAGTTTTTACGAGGGGGGAGGGCTACAGTGTAAGAGCTGCCAGACTTTCATCTGTTCCTGGTGGATCAACAAGAAGGCGCCCCCTGGTGATCAGAATTTTCTAGTGCCCCCTGGGGATCTAGTTTGACAATCTGATCTCTACTAAACACACTAAAAACCCTGTGCCATGGGTCCCAGGTACAAACCTGGCCTAGGTATCCAATCCCCAGCGTACACGTCACACGTATTCCAGAAGAGACCTCTACCTTGGAAGATACGGGGGGGGAAATACTAGTAAGTGATGTGAAATGTGCACAGAACACTTCAGGCACCTTGAAACAAAACTGGCAACTTCATAGGTCAGGCGCGGTGGTGCACGAATGTAATTCCAGCTACTCAGGTAACTGAGGCAGGAGGATCCCAAGTTAAAGGTCAGCCTGGGCATTTTAGCGAGGCAGTCTCAAAAAATAAAAATGACTGGGGTTAGTGGTAGGTTCAGTCTCTCTCTCTCTCTCTCTCTCTCTCTCTCTCTCTCTCCCCCACACACACACACCCCCACGCCCACACAAAAAAAAAAAAAAAAAAAAAAAGGAGGACGCACATTTTCCCTCTAAAAGCTGCGCTCTGGGGTGGCTCTAGGGAGTTCCAAATTACTAAGCGGGAGCCAGGGCTGCTCAAGGATCAGGATCCAAATTTGAACTACAGCTCCTCAGAGGCAAGAACCGTCTGTCCCCAGATCTCATGCTTTTCCTTGCAGGTCTTGCCGGTTTTAGAAAGCACCCGGGACACTCCGGGGCTAGACCCCCGCTGCAAAGACGTTTCCCCTCTCTGGGTGGATCCCGCCGGGCTCCGCCCATGCCACTGCTCTCTGATTGGCTCGTTGTCCCTGACAAAACTCTTTATAAATTCTTCCGTCTCCTTAATCCTAGTCACTCTCTAGTGGCTGGCGGGATTGGACAAGGTTTCTCAACTTGGAACCTGTGTAGTCACCTGGTGACTACACAATTGAAAAAACAGTTTAAAGAGCCAGAAACGCTTTGACACCCAGGGCCGACATTATGAACCTGAAACCTGCGCAGTGGGGCAGAGCCCCCACATTTTGCAACGTATTTATTTATTTATTTATGGTGCTGGAGCTCGAAACTAGGGCATATTAGGAGAGTGCTCTACCTCTGAGCTATATCCCTAGTTCTTTTATTTTGAGACAGGTTCTCCCTAAATTGCTATTTGCCTTAAACTTGTGATCCTCCTGCCTCAGTCTCCAGAATAGCTGGGATTACAGGTGTACACCACCGCTCCCAGCTCTGAAATTCTTAACGTTGTGAATAGGAATCCCATATCTTCATTTTGTACTGGGTTCTGCAAATTATGTAACGGCTTTCAGTCCACAAATATTTCTACATCCAGGCTCAGCTGTTTCCTGGGCCCAGGGATGACCCTGTCTCTCTCTCCAGTCCGAAGCTGTTGGAAGTGGTGAAGCCCCCCGACCCAGAGCCACACCATGGTGGAGCCAGGAGAACAACTGCCCCAGGAGGTACTTGCTCTCATCTTCAGCCACCTGTCTCTCAGGGATCGTACTGCTGTCGCTGGGGTCTGCAGGGCCTGGGCAGCTGCTGCCACCAGCAGTGCAGTGTGGCACGACACAAACATCAGGTGAGAGGGCTTTTCTGTCCCCTGCCATTCCTCATTTTTATACTTTCCCTGTGAAGTCAGGGATTAGGGAGATTCATTGACTTCCCGCAAAAACAACAAAAACCTAACATTTATTAACCGCCTACTACATACCAATACATATTAACAATACATAAGATTCATATATTAACCCATTTAATCCTCATGAAAACCTGGTGTGACAGTATTATTATTGAACTGATAGGAAACAGAGGCAAAGAAAATCACTTCCCGCTGGCCACTCATCCATAGAGTGGCAGAGGTGAAATTTGAACCTGGCAGTTCAAGGTGCCCATGTGCTTCCTTAGGACAGCTATAGTTCCTGAAATATTGGCTGTCTATGCCAGGGTTTCAGCCGCTGCCGTGGGGCAAAGGCATGGTGCAGAGGGAGAGGTGTGTGCATTGGGAACAGGAAGTGGGGAGGGCAGCTGGCACCCAAATTGAGAGGTTGGTGGAGGGTTCTCCCCTGTCGTTATGAGGCTGCCAACGCCTTTTCTTCACTGTTCTAACCCAAGTTGTGACAGTGAATGGGAAGGCATACTGCCGCCATTTCTGTCTGTCTGCCTGGACCACATTCACAACTTACAGCTGGAATTTGAGCCGTCGAGGAAGCCGAGTCGCCAGGCAGCCACCGAGCTGCTGATTGCACTGGCAGACCGTGCCCCCGGTCTTCGAGGTTTGAGCCTGGAGTGCCACGGAGACAAACCGCTCTTTGACGCAGGCCGAGACATCCTGGATGCTGTGCATGCCCTCTGTGGGACCGCCAGCGAGCTGCGCCACCTTGACCTGCGGCGCTTGCCCTTCACACTGGATGACACGCTGGTGCTGCAGGTAGCCTGTGGCTGTCCAGAACTCCGCAGCCTTTTCCTAGATAACCATACACTGGTGGACAGCGTGGGGCCAGGCTCAGTACTCAAGCTACTGGCTGCCTGCCCGCGCCTGCGCACCCTTGGCCTGCACTTGGCCAGCTTGTCCCACGCTGTCCTCGATGCGCTGGCTGAGCCAGATCGCGCGCCTTTTGCACTCCTGGCCCTGCGGTGCGCGAGCCCTGAAGATGCACGCGCGTCCCCACTGCCCGATCAAGCCTGGGCAGCATTGCACTGCCGCCACCCTGGGCTGACTGTGGAGCTGGAGCTGGAGCCTGCACTGCCAGCTGAAAGCGTGATGCGAGTCCTGCAACCTGCAGTACCCGTGGCTACACTGCGTCTCAACCTCTCGGGTGACACTATAGGTCCGCTGCGTTTTGCCGCGTGCCACTACGCCACAACCTTGCGCGCACTTGAGGTGCGCGCCTCCGCCTCATCAGAGCTGGACACTGCGCTAGAGGAGCTGGCGGCGCTGTGCGCGGGCCTGCGTGAAATACACTGCTTCTGCGTCGTGAGGACATCGGTGTTGGACGCCTTCCGCGCGCACTGCCCGCGTCTGCGCAGCTACACGCTCAAACTAAAGCGTGAGCCACATCCTTGGCGGCCCACGTTCGTGCGGTGATTGGACAAACCCTCCTTCCCCTCTGCAAATCTGAGGCCTCGGAGAAGCTGGAAGGAATTTCCCAAGCACACTCAAACTGCCAGTTCTTTCCTTGGGAATTCCATGTCTCTTGTGCCTCTTGGGACCCGTGGCACGGTGTCGGTTCGGTACAGCACAGGTGCCCTGAGTCCACTCAACTTCTGCAGACGCCAGCTCTGTCCCGGCCGCACTGTGGTCCCCCAGCTCTTCTGCATGCTCCATGCCAGCTCTGCGGTCCGGCATGGAGGGAGGGCAGGCACGGGTGTGGGCCCGGCCTTAGGGGTGAGCGTGAAATAAACAAATCCTACAGTATCTCTGCATCCGGTGAAAGGCGGGCTAGGTTCTGAAGGGGAGGATGAGGAACGCGCAGAGCCGAGAAAACGCCGTCTGGGCAGAGGTGCAAGATGGGGCTGCGGGTGCGGGAGTCAGGGGCGGGGCACTTCGCCCTTTTGGATTGACAACGCCCCAGCGTTCGGCGGGAAAGGTCTAGCTTCCTCACTATCTTATAGGCCCGCTCTATCTGGGGCTTCACTAGGACTTTCCCAGTTTATCGTAAAAAGGCCGCACACGGGCGATTTTTCCCAAATAAAGGAAATAGAGAGACTAAGATGAGATTCGAACCCAGGTCTCCCTTCTCACCCCATCCCTCCACACACATCCGATTCAGCCAGCCTTTCTGTCTGCTGGTGCCCCGGCCGCTGTCCGAGCCCCGCCCCGCGGGTTCGCACGTGGCCCCCGCCTGACCCGGCGCCCGGAGGCGGAGTAGGGCGGGGCGGGAGGCAAACGCAGCACTTTCACGGCTTTGACAAGCCCGCAGCGGCCGGGCCGCAGCGCTGAGCCGGGCCGACACTGCGCCATGCAGGAAGCGCCAGCCGCGCTGCCCACGGAGCCAGGCCCCAGCCCTGTACCTGCCTTCCTCGGCAAGTTATGGGCGCTGGTGGGCGACCCCGGCACCGACCACCTGATCCGCTGGAGCCCGGTGAGGGCTGGGGCCCCTCGACTCTCCCAGTGGTCCCCGGGGTCCCTCCACGTCGGTGAACACCCACGCCCACTCAACCCCCGCCGGGGACTGGGCTGTGGGTCACTCCGATTCAGCCGTCCAGGGTAGTTCACCTTGGAGGGGATGTGTGAGATGAAGATGAGGCGACTTCCTCGGGGGCGGAGGAAGGGTTAGGAACCTCCTGGAGACCTGGAGCCAGAGGCATCTCCTAGGTCATTTAATGAGAATGAAATGACCCCACCCCATAGACAGATCGGAAAACAGACCGAGAGAAGGGAGGGCTGGCACTGGCTCAATCAGGGTCACATCGTGGCTCTGGCTCTGGCTCGGGTCTGGGACGGGTCCGAGGTGGAACCAGGGTTGGCCTCTGCTACTCCTCTTTGAGAACCGAGTCTGGGTTACGCTAGGGGTAGGGATTCACTGTGGTCGTCCGGAGCCAGGCCTCAGGTGGTTCTGGCCCGGCCTTTCCATATTCCCATGAGCGGCACTGACCCCTGAGTGAATGAGTGTGTGCGCGCGCGCTAGAGCGCCGGCCTGATGGTGGGCGGGCGCCACTCACCAAGTTTGGTCTCTACCCGCACCACGGGTGGGCGGCATTCTCGGTAGAGTGGGACCAGCTTCCTTGTAAGCGATCAGAGCCGCTTCGCCAAAGAAGTGCTGCCCCAGTATTTCAAGCACAGCAACATGGCGAGCTTTGTGCGTCAACTCAACATGTGTGAGTCCCTCAGGCCGGGTGGGGACAGGGTGTGGGTGATTTGGTGCCAAAGATGGAACGACTCACCCCCGCCCCCCACGCCCCACTCTCCAGATGGTTTTCGGAAGGTAGTGAGCATCGAGCAGGGTGGCCTGCTTAGGCCGGAGCGCGACCACGTCGAGTTCCAGCACCCGAGCTTCGTGCGTGGCAGGGAGCAGCTACTGGAGCGCGTGCGGCGCAAGGTAGGGACAGCCAGCAGAAATGAGTAAACCCGCGTGGGGTGTTAGAACTGCTGGCCCTGTTCGACGAGATTCTGCCTCTGCGGTGTACCTTCTGCAGGTGCCCGCGCTGCGCAGCGATGACGGTCGCTGGCGCCCTGAAGACCTTGGTCGGCTGCTGGGCGAGGTGCAGGCTTTGCGGGGAGTGCAGGAGAACACTGAGGCGCGGCTTCGGGAGCTCAGGCAGTGCGGGGGAGGGGCGGCCCTGGTGGGAGGTTCTGGGTGAGAGGATGCTGGCCACCAGAGGGTTCTGGGCAGCCCCTTCAGCTTTTGGGTCTCAGCAACTCCTTCCAGACAAATGGGCCCAGTTGTGGAACTCTAGACTCTCCATAAGGTGGATGATTATTGGGGTAGTGACCCAGGTCCCTTCCCTGCTGTGCCATTCTGTGTGTGTGTGTGTGTGTGTGTGTGTGTGTTTTGGGAGGGAGAGTGTCTGAGAGAACTCAGATGCCTCAGCACCCTCCCACCCCTGCCCCTAGGCAGAACGAGATCTTGTGGCGGGAAGTGGTGACACTTCGGCAGAGCCATGGTCAGCAGCACCGGGTCATTGGCAAGGTGTTCCTCTTCTTCTACCTCCCTCTCCCTCTCACTCCTGGGCACCCCTCCACACCCAGTCCTCTAGCATCCAAATTAGCCCCTTTCTCAAACCCACCTGGAACTGCCTGTTAGGGTGAGGGGAGTGTCCAAAATAGGAATAAGCCCTTCTCTTCCTCTTCAGCTGATCCAGTGCCTCTTTGGACCACTTCAGGCTGGGCCCAGTAGTGCAGGAACAAAGAGAAAGCTGTGAGTGAGAGCCAAGGATGCTCACCCCCAATTCTCCACTTTCAGGACCTTCTCTCTGCCTAAGACCCCTGGCAGGGACCCCTTCTCTTCCAGAAACTCCTTCAGGCAGAACCCTCAATCCTACTCCTGGCTGCACATCAGCTTCCTCAACTCATCTGGAACTTTTCCCCCTCCCCCAACACCACAATCTGGTACTCCCACTCCCAGGACCTTACCTCCAAATTCCCACACCAGCAATCCCTTCCCCTCCCCCCAAAACATCCCAACCGCAGAGCTTGGGGCTCAAACCATACTCCCTCCCTCTCCTCTACCCCCAAAGGGCCCCCATCTCTGGGGGGGAGCCCCTTCCACTCTAGCATGTGACTGATGCCCTGGCAACAGGCCTCAGCTCTGCTGACTTGGCTGCTGGGGCCTGAGGGAGGGAGGGAGGGAGGGAAGTGTAGGCTGAGGGGCATGGGGACTGACCCTGCCCCTACCCTGAGGGACCCTGGTCATCCTGTATAGGTCCCTGATGCTGGATGAAGGGAACTCATGCCCAACACCTGCCAAATTCAATGCCTGCTCCCTGCCTGGTGCCCTCCTGCAGGACCCCTACTTTATCCAGTCGGTAGGTTTCTTTTTCCCCTTTCTCTAAAGCACAGCTGTTTCTTCTCCCGATTTCCCCCCAAAGAAGATGGAAGCCAACCTTCCCACCAAACAGACCCAGGTTCCCCAGCATGGACTGAGCCTTCCCCCTCACACCCTGCCCCTTAGGCCCTATAGTCCAGATGGGTGCTGTTTGGGTTCTAGCTTTCCCAGTGGTAGAGGTCAAGGACTGGGTCTAGTTTTCTATTTACAGCCCCTCCCAGAGACTACCTTGGGCCTCAGCCCTCACAGGGCCAGGGGCCCCATCATCTCTGATATCCCAGAAGACTCTCCATCCCCTGAAGGGCCCAGGCTTTCTCCCTCCAGTGGTGGCAGGAGGTAAGGAGGACAGGGGCTGCCCTCTGGGGAGCCTGTCTGGGAGGGCCTGGCAGCCCAGATGGCTGTAGGGGTGGGGGCGAGGTCAGTGCCAGGGTCTGGTTGAAGCTTTTCTCTGGTACAGGGAGAAGGGCCTGGCACTGCTCAAAGAAGAGCCGGCCAGTCCAGGGGGGGATGGCGAGGCCGGGCTGGCCCTGGCCCCAAACGAGTGTGACTTCTGCGTGACAGCCCCCCCACCGCTGCCTGTGGCTGTGGTACAGGCCATCCTGGAAGGGAAAGGGAGCTTCAGCCCTGAGGGGCCCAGGAGTGTCCAACAGCCTGAACCAAGGGGCCCCAGGGAGGTACCTGACAGGTAAGCAGAGCCCATTCTTGAGGTGAGTCCTGCAGGCCACTTTTGCAGATAGAGCAACACTCTGGCCCATGAAACTTCCCTACTTTGTCTGCCCCTTGGTGGCTGAGGAGGATATTGGGCACTTATGATTTCTCAGAATATGCTCCAAGGAGCACCTACATACAAATCCTAAACAAAGTAGGAACTCCTAGTCAGATCACCCAGCTCCTCTGTGGTAGGACTGAGGAATCTGCATTTTTAAATGAGTTCAATGGAATGATTATAATATACACAGTAGTTTAAGAGCCCCTTGAATTTATACTTGCATAGAGAGAGGATCTGTCCTAAGACTTCAAGTCCTAGAGGAAGCAGGGACATTCTGTGTCCATTTATGAGGAAAGGAGAGTGGCATTTTCTAGATGTTGGGGGATTTAAATCCTCTTGCATCCAGGTTCTTTGGGAACTTAATAGGGGGTGAGCACTACAGGCCAACAGCAGATTTTTGTGCACAGGGGACCTCTGGGTCTGGAGCAGGGTAACAGGAGCCCAGAGAGTCTGCTGCCTTCGATGCTGCTTCGGCCTCCCCCTGAAAGTGTGGAGCCTGCAGCACCCCTAGATGTGAGTACTTCTGGCATAGAAGCACATGCACTTCTGGTTCCTGCTGTCTGCATAGCCTGAGAGGCAAGCACTAACCCAGAACTTTTCCCAGGTGTTGGGCCCCAGCCTTCCAGGGCGAGAATGGACCCTGATGGACTTGGACATGGAGCTGTCCCTGGTAAAATGGGGCTGGGGAGGGCCACACCCTTTGGTCCATAGCTGTTCTCAGAGAGCCAAAGCCATGTCTGAGAATTGCCCAAGTGAGTCCCCAGGTTTCTTCCCCAGCTATTGGGCTCCCTCCCCAACTCCTTCCTGGGGTTCTCCCATGCAGATGCAGCCCTTGGTTCCAGAGAGAGGTGAAGCTGAGCTGGCAGTCAAGGGATTGAGTTCTCCAGGTCCAGGTAATGGTTGTGGGGACTCAGGATGTAGGAGGGAGGCCATGACTGCTGAACTGCTATGATTGGTGGAGTAGGCCGCTTGGGTTTTACAGGGAGATTCCCTGAGTTCAGGCTGCCCTGTAGATCCTTCAGAAGCTCCCCTTCCCTTCACCATTGGGTGAGAATGGGAAGGTTAAGAATGATGTTTCATCCTGACTTGACCAGAAGTCAGGGGGCAGGGCTCTCCTCCCCTAGGAAAGAAGGGGGAACACTCCTTCCTGCTGAACACAGCCTCGCTCTTTCTAGGAAAGGATTCCACGCTTGGGGGCCCACTCCTGCTGGACGTCCAGGCAGATCTGGGAGGCCCAGCCCTGGCTGTGCCCGGGGCTTTAACCATTTATAGCACCCCTGAGAACCGGACCTCCTACCTGGGCCCAAGGGCCAGTCCCTCCCCCTGAGACCCATGAGCCTCTGAAGGGATCTTTTGATGTCCCCTGGGGACAGGGGTGAGCCTATCCCCCACTACTTAGCGGCCTTTCTCCATTTACCCCCATCAGAGCCGTGCACATAAACTGCATCTTTTTCTGTGTTTCTGGTGTCTTTTCTTTATCGTCGAGGGAGCCCAAGACTCAGGGGGTGGGATGAGCAGCTTTGCAGAGATCCCAGAAGGCTTTAATAGAGAACCTTTGGAGAGCCATGGTGCTGGGGAGCCAGCCCCTAACTCCTCGGGGCTTGAGCCTGGCCACTGCAACCTCCTGGAAGCGGGGACTTCGGGTCGCATCCAGCTCCACAGTGCACTTTCTATATGACCCTGGACAAGTCGGGCCCCTTCTCTGAACCCCATCTGTGACAGGCAGAGAGCAGGGGTTGATGAGAAGATAGATGGAAAGCTCCTGGGAATGGGCAAGCCTAGTGTGGGTACAGGATGTGTGGGATCGCGGCCGAACTGTCTCCTCCCTGGCTCGTGTCCAGTGCGTCCGGGATGGGGAGGGAAAGCGGACTATGAGAACGTGCCCAGCCAGGGCGCGACCTCGCAGTCAGACTCTCAGCAGCGGGGAAGAACGCCCCCCCCCCATTCCCGGCAGCCCCGTCCGCCCCGCCCCCGTAGCAGCTGCTGCACCGGTCCCCACCCCTCCCGGCCCTTTCTGCACTGTCATCTCCTGCCCCGCGGAGGCTCAACCCGGGAGCGGGCCGCCCGAAACGGGCCGAACCGCGAGCCCCACTCCACCGGGCAGAGGAAGCAAGGGAATCTCAGATTGGGCCGACTTCGAGCCTCACCACCCGCAGCGGCGCTCGCAGGTCTGTGGGCCCCGCCCTTCCGCAGGACTCTAGCTTGGGACTGGGTGGAGGGGAGGTCAGGGTACCCTACGGTCGCGCATGCGCAACGGCTTCCGCAGTTTCCACGACCCTCGGAGCTCGGCTGCAACTGAACCCTCACCGCCAGCTGGGGATTGGGGGCCTCACCCAAATCCACGCTTCGCTACCTGGAGCTCCGGGAAACATCTGGGCCTGTCACTTGAGAGAACTAGCGGCGACATAACTTCGATGTTCACCTTCGAGCTATGAAAGTTTCAAAGGGAGGGTCCAGAACAGCCGGGGTCTCTGCTCCCCATGCAGGACTAAAGTCAGGGCTTGGGTTAACAGGAGGAGGCGACTAACGTAAAACAACCTAGGAAGCCGGAGGGAGAAGGAGGGGCCAGTCAGGTCTATAGCCTTTCTCTCTGTCTGGCTAGAGTAGGTGCTGGCCCCCTCTGTCTTCCGTGCCCTGCAAAGGGGGACAGTCTTTGGAAGCCTCAGTCCAGGAGAACAGAGGATCTCTGTGTACACGTGCAGTGATGTCAGTTAATGAAGTAGTGAGGCGAGATGCTGGTCACTGGAGTGCACAGAAGGAACCATCTGCCCTTGAACACTCTGGCATTGGGGTGGACAAGAGAATATTTGAGTGTTGGAGGATGGGTCCATGAGTGGAGGGAGGGAATGGTATTTCAGGCCTAGGGAGCAGCATCAGCAAAGACTCAGAGATACCAGGAACATAGTGAGTTTTCCCAGAACAGAGTGGTGGGGAGAAGTAGAGAAGAGCCTCACTGTTCTGAGTGGTGAGTGGTAGCTAGAATAACCAGACCAGATAGCTAAGCTAAGATAAGCAGTAGGGGCAGGAATAAGGGGTAAAGCCTGACATTCTGCTTGACAGGAGACCTTGGTATAGTTCAGATTGGAGCAAGTCAGAATCTAATTCTATTTTGCTTCTCTGAGTCTATCTCCTCAGCTGTAAAATTGGAACAATAAATCCTACCCCAGAGAGTTGTCAAAGTCACTATGCTGAGGGATGGTGGAATTAAAATGAGAAGTACTCAGAGGGACTGTTACAGGAGATGAAGTGAATGGTGGGGTTGACAGGCAGGAGCTGATGGAAACACTGAGATACGCTTGTCACAGATTAGACACGAAGGGAGATGGAGGGTCAAGGGTAGTTCTGATCTGTGCTTGAATCTGGGGGATAGGCTGACAATTTGATAAGAGGGGAGGGAGAGGAGCTGGGGATATAGCTCACTTGGTAGAGTGCTTGCCTCACATACACAAAGCCCTGGGTTCAATCCCCAGCACCACACACACACACACACACACACACACACACACACACACACACACACGAGTGGAGGGAGAGGTGGCTGGAATGTGAAGTGACCAAAGGAAGCACATCTTGACACTAAGGGGTTCTGAAAGAGACCTGGGAGGCAAAATGGGGACGAAGACTCTATAAACCAGGAAAGGAGGGAAAAGAGGAACACTACATGGGAAGAAGAGACCAGGAAGGATGCTGTGTAAATAAAGCCAAGGCAGGGAAAGGGGCAGAGGGTGGGAGGGGTCCAGGGCCTGACCCCTTTATTTAATGTCAGGGGCCTTGCTAAGGCTGGCAAAGAGATGGGCTGTTGTCCTTGCTTGGTAATAAATAGACAAAGCAGATTGATTTCTACCTAGTCCCTACAGTTTGGTAGAGACAGTCTCAAAATGGGAAGAAAAAGTTTAGCAACCTTTCATGAGCTGGGCCCTCAGTATTTCAAGATCAAACAAGAGATGACTGTGAGTCATTCCCAGGCCAGCAGGGAGTCAACTGGGTCTTGGGTGATGTTAGGAGATCTTGGTCAGAGGTAGGATTCAGGAAGATTCAGGTATCGCTGCTAGGTACCTGGGAACCAAGAAGGGCCATGAGATCATGTTGGGGTTAGAACTGGGTGGTGATGGTGAGGGTAGAGGAGGAGGGCCTGTCCTGGCAAGTTGAAAGAGGAGCAGGGCAGGCTCTCAACAGTTTGTGCAGAGGGTACTGGAGGACAGATTGTGTAAACAAGGAATCCTGATCCAGGGGTTCTGCAGGGTCCAGGCAGGAGGTAAAAGACTAGACTCAGAAGTGAGAATGGCAAGAGAAATATTTGTCAGACTGGAAAGGACTTGACTGCAAGCTGTAACCTTGGGTCTATCCTAGGTTTTTCTCCAATTGAGATGGAGAAGCAGACTGGAGAAAGACCAAGAAGTGGTGGCAAATGCCTGAAATCCCAGCAACTAAAGGCTAAGGCAGAAGGATTCCAAATTCGAGGCCAGATTCAGCAATTTAGTAAGGGTCTTAGGAGACCTTGTTTCAAACTAAAAAGAGCTAAGGATGAAGCTCAGTGGTAAAGCACCCCAGGGCTCAACCCCCAATACGGGGACGGGGGCGGCGACGGACGTTTGTTTGGATAAACTGGGTCTTACGGTCGGATCTGCAGGAGGCTGGGGCTCAGGAGGGAGGCCCTGATTGGGAGAGCCTACAACTGACGTTTAGAGAGGGGAGGAGCCTTAGAAGACTGGAGAGAAGCTGCAGGCAAGAGGCGGGAGAAGAGTTCAGTACTGTGGTGCCCGAGTCCAGTGCTGCGGAGCCATCTGGCCGCTGAGGTCAAGGTGAATTTAGACCACAGCCAGGGATGTTCACTGGGATCCTGGAAGAGAGGTCAGGAATGGAGGACCCCCGGTGCCCACTACTTCTCTCCCCCTCTCTGTACAGCCCGGACCATGGGCAACTCGCAGGAGCGGCCTTCGGAGACCATTGACCGTGAGCGCAAACGCCTGGTGGAAACGCTGCAGGCGGACTCGGGACTACTGCTGGACGCGTTGGTAGCACGGGGAGTGCTCACCGGGCCAGAGTATGAGGCACTGGATGCACTGCCTGATGCTGAGCGCAGGGTGCGCCTCCTGCTGCTGGTGGTGCAGAGCAAGGGCGAGGCCGCCTGCCAGGAGCTGCTGCGTTGCGCCCAGCAAACCTTGCGCGCGCCAGACCCAGCCTGGGACTGGCAGCACGTGGGCCCTGGTGAGCGCACGTAGACCAGGGGCGTGGCTTGGGAGCCAAGCAAAGGCTAACAGAGGGTTGGAATCGTGGTATCCCCCAAAAGTAGGTGTGTGTGTGTGCTAAGGATTGCAGAAAGATAACTTGAGCCTGAAAGACCTCCCACTTCTGCCCCAGGCTACCGGGACCGCAGCTATGACCCTCCATGCCCAGGCCACTGGACGCCCGAGGCACCCAGTTCGGGGACAGTGTGTCCCGGGCTGCCCAGAGTTTCAGATCACTATGAGGCAGGAGGTCCTGAGGGCTCTGAAGCAGTGCAATCCGGAACTCCAGAGGAGCCAGAGCCAGAGCAGGAAGCTGAGGCCTCTGAAGGGGCTGAGCCAGAACCAGAACCCCAAATGGATCCAGAACCAGAGCCGGAGGCAGATCCAGAACCAGAGCCTGAGCCTGACTTTGAGGAGGGGGATGAGTCTGAAGGTGTGAGGCCTTGCAAACTCTGTAGTGGTTTAGCAGAGGGCATAGCTCAGGAAGTTGACTATTGTCTCTTCCTTTCTAGATTCCTGAAGGCCAGACTACCTGAAGGCCAGAATACTGACCTGACATTTCCTGCCCAAGCCCAAGTAAGATAGAACCTGGGATTATGCTGGAGCTGGATCCAGTGCCACCAAAGCTCCATCATCTTATGTCTTATTGGAAGTGAATAAACTCTAACTAACCTAGGCATTTTTTAATTTTTTTTTTTTTTAGGGTGGTTTATGTCTCTAAGAACCTGAACATTCTGGTGCCCCCACAACACTCCAACATCTAGTTCACAATCCCATTCCACACACAACAGCCCATGCTGTAGGTGATCTCAGAGCTAGACCCATATAGTAGGATGACCTGAAACCTGTTCTTTTCCCTTCGTGAGCCATTTGGGGAACTTTTTAGACACTGGCCCCATTCTATGGAAGAAACTGGGCTTGGGGCAGGAAGCAAGGGAAGAGGACTCTGACTATCTAGGGACAGATAGTCAGAGCCCTCTAGGGAGGGCTCAAGAGTTCACAGCCTTTGAAATTGAGATTAGAGGGGAATTAGAAGGACCTTAAGTAGACAGAGGCCACACGTGTAATTTTAATTGCCGTTTTAATTGTCTGGCTTCCCTCTGAACTGGGAGTTCAGTGAGAATTTTAACCAGTAACTGGCACAAGGTGCTCTATACATATGTGTTGACTAAATGAATAAGAACTCTCCAGCTGTGTTTCCAAGTTTTATAGATGGGAAAACTAAGGCCTGGGATAGGAATGGGACTGGGTCAACCTCACGTAGCTGAGTCTAAGCAACAATCAGCTGTGTATTTCTCCTGGCCCAGGACAATAAACCTAATGGGCCTGCGGGTGGCTGCTCCCAGGCTATGCCAACTCTTGCCTAAGACCAACTGGGAAAGTGTGGGAAAAGACAGGAAGAGCAGAGGCCAGTGCAAGGGTCAGGTGAGCTTTTGGGCTCGATGCACAAGACCTGAAGCCCAGCATGTATGTGTCCATGTGTGTATAATGAAGGTAAAGTAGAAACAATTGATACCTTCCAGTAGTGTCCTGTCCCTCCACTGTTACCTCCAAGCTCCAGGCAGTAGAACACAAAAGTATTGAATAAACACATGACCAGTGAAAGAGGCAAAAATGCTGGAAAGCAAACCCCAGCCCAGCTGGGTCTATACCATCAGGACCCCTGCCCTTTGAGCCTGTGTGAAAGCCAACCCCAGGCGCAGGCAATCACCCCAGAAGAAGGGATCCCAACCCCCACCAGGACCCAGTAAGAGGTAGACAGCAGGAATGCTGAAGGAGCACCAAGGGGCAAGGTGGGGGAAGGGACAGACTGGAATATTGGACACCCAAAGCATCTCATGCAAAAACAAGTTTCTACTCCCAAACCACCCCTTATTCCCATTAACACTCAACACCCCCCCCCCCTGTCCCCAGGACTCCCCTCTGCTCAACAATTTGCCAGAAATGCTGCCTGGTCCACAGGCACCAGGAAGACTATCAAGGGACAAAAACCTCTGATGCTGCTGCCTGTCCTTCCAGAATGCTCCTGGCCTCCCAATGCCCCCAAGAAACACCCAGGCTGTAGAAGCACAGAGCAATCAGCTTCTTATTCTGGGGGCTGATCTGGAGGCCTCTGCATAGGACTTCTGCTGACAGCCCTCAATAAACATCAATCAGGCAGCAGGCGGCCCAGCTCTGCTTCATCCAGGCGATTGGTTGCCATGATGTGCTCCAGCTGCTGCCGATAGCGTTCCAAGTCCTGCATGAAGTGGGGCACTCGGGTATTATCCAGCACCCCATGGGGCCGTAGGTGATCCACATCCTCATAGGAGACCTGCAGGGAGGAAGCTGAGCTTCAGAGCTAGACAGAGCTCCTGGCTTTTAGACAGGTGGTCCCAGCTCTGCTGATGGCTCATGGCCATTTGCTCCCAGGGCTCCTTCTTCCCATCAACCCACCACACCCACAGTCCCATGCCCATGCTATGTACCTCTAAGCTCAGACCTGGGTCTCTGTTCTTTCTCTCAACATTTTCTTTTATTCTCCTATCTTCTGATATAGGTATCCAAATGCCTCCTGAACACTTTCCCCTGAATATCTAGCTCTAAGGCACCTCCTCATAGTCAACATCTGGGTACCAGCCCAACTCTTCAGTCACCCAGGTCAGGTCCAGGGAGGATGCTTGGACTCTCACCCTCCCACTCAGGGCAGCCACTGAGATAAAGGAATATCCACTTTCCAAAGAGCTCTCCAGCTTGACCCTTCCTCTCTAAATACATGATCATGCCTGGTAAGGCCATCATCATCAATCTGTAAGAGTGACAAGACAGCCTCTTCTTCTTGCCAGCATACTCTCTTCCCTAGGACTCCCTTTTCAGTTCCCCTGCCATATAACTCCAGAGGGAGCCTTCGAAAGCAAATAACTGCACCATACTTTCTGCTTAAAGCTCTTCCAGCTCCCCACTGCTTCAAATGAGATCCACTCTTCTCTGCCTGGCACAGAGACCCGAGACTTGGTGGTCCCTGGCCATTTGTCCAGCCTCCTTCCCCAGGCCTTCCTAATTATTCCCTTAGCCTGGAATGCTCACCTCCTTTGAAATGCTGCACCTACACAACCCTATAAGCTGGGTCAAGTACCTACTTTTGATTGAATTAAAATGAAATGAAATGACTAGAAAGTCATTTCATCTCCTCTGCTCAACCCCATCCATGCTTCCCGCACCAGAGAGGTCAGACACTCGGATCTCAGTCCAGCAAGAATCAGAGGTGCAAGGAATATTGCAGAAAGTGGGAGGGCAGACCGGGAACCCAGTCATCACCTTGCCCAGCGAGGTCAGCAGTGGGAAATCAATGGTTTGGCGGTGCCGCAGAATACGCACGATGCCGTCCAGGTACACTTGGTCCTTGCTGAAGCAGCCTGTGAGTGCAGGAGCCAGTGAGTTCTTGAGGTGGAGCCCCAACCCTCGCCTCCGCCCAAGTCAATACCCTGCGTCCTGCCCACCAGGCTTGGAAGTGTCGGTCTGGCCACGCTTGGCGCGCACGCAGTACTCCCAGCGAACGTCAGCGTCCTGCACGTAGCGCGCCAGGTCCTGGAAGAGCTGGCGGAAGGACATGCGCGCGGCGCGATGGATGGTGTAGTAGAGCAGAGCTGCGCGCCACAAAAATGGCTGCTTGCGAAACAGCACGCTGTGCAAGCTGGCCAGACCCTCCTCCGTGGGATTGGCTGGCCGCAGCCCATACTGCAACCGGCCCTCGGTGCTGTGCCACGGTTGCTGTGCATTGTTCACGCCCCGCAGGTAGTGAGTGCCTGCGGAGAGGGCGACGGGGAAGCTGCGCTGGGCGCGGGGTGTCTGGAGAATCCACCCTGCGGACCTCTAGTGGCGACTCTAGTATCTTCACGTCCCCAAACTCAGGCTGCCCCAGCCCCAGACAAACATACTCACCAAACCCCAAGCTGCGTGAAGACCCTCCAAAGAAGAACCTGCACCCAAGGGCTCATACAGACTCAGACTCATGCATGAATATTCCTCCACCCATCTCAGCATATTCTCTTATTCTCTCTCTCCCCGTCCCTATGTCCCTATCCCAACTCATATTGTCCCTCCACCCCCACCCCACCCCTGCTTCCTCCAGCTTTCCTAGAGAGAAGGAACACACACACACCACCCAGCCCCAATATCTTGCATGCCCTCATCAATCACTAGATAATCACATTGATTCCCCCAGCAAAACCACTTCTTGCCCAGGACAATAGGATTCTTTATGAGGAAGGAAAGACAGAAAGGAATAGTGATTAGTGTCCTGTGCCCTCCTTCCCAGCCTGGTCTGCCTGCTCCTAAATTATACTCTGTGTGACCTCAAACAATTCTATTTCTAGGATCTGGCCTACCACCCACCCTAGAGGGCCTGTCAGTTGGCTGGGCTGGTGGGACCCTCAGGGTTCTCCCTCTGGCCTGTCAGAGCCTCAGCAGCCTTGCCCCACTGTCAAAGGAAATCAGAGAGAGAAAAAGACATCCCCCAAAGGAACAAGAGATTAGGGTAAATCCGGAGAGTGGGCAGGTGTGTTCTGGCCTACCTCTGTGAGCCAGAGGGAGGAGGCAGCTGTTCAGGAAGGGCAAGGGCCTGTCCTCCTCCAGAGGGAAGAGGGAGAAACAAAGGAGGGGGTTACTGGGGCCCCTCACTGCCCACTCCCCAGATTTCAGCCCTTTCTCATCTCCACCCCTCTACCCACCTACCCATGACCCCCAGCCTGACCTATCTCATGGCGAAGCATGCCCTCCAACCAGTATTGGCGAGCTCCAGTCAGGTTGATGGCCAGTGTGGGTCGGCTGTTCTCCACCATCATCACAGCCTGAGACAGCAGGTCCTCACTCAGCTGCACCACAACCTGCAGATGGCAGTGTACTGAGCCATGGTTACTAGCCTTGGGGTCGCTGTGTAGGTGGACCCATCAATGCCAAGGTCAGCCAAGCTAGACACTGTTCAGGGCACCCTTTACCACTTCTACTCAGAGCTACCTCCCACCTCCCTGAGGCAAGAACAGGATTTGTCTCGGATCACCTGCTGGCCAGGTGTGAAGCTGGGCCTGGGACCACCTGCCAGACAGACTGATTTGGGGCATGTTAGGGGCTGTGTAGGCAGGAAAGCTCACCTCTCCAACGCATCCCTCTTTCTGCATGTATTTGCGCACAATGGACCAAATCTGGCACTTAGTCAGCAGCTGGCCCCCGGTGGCAGCCTCAAAGTGTTCATAGGTGCCAAACTTCTCCAGAACAGCCTCAATGATTCCAACTGCCTGCACACAGGCCACAGTAGCTTGTCAGGCTAGGTCCCTTGAGTTGTCAGGGGCAGGGTAAGGTGGGCAGGGTGGACTGACCTGATGGATGAACTGTCCAGAGGCCTCACAGTACTTCTCCAGCACAGTGGTGGGCATGGGCTCCTGGTACTCGAACTGTGGGTTGTAGGTGTAATGGGACTGGAAGAACTTGTCCCTCTCACGGTCCATATTGGTTGGCCTCAGTGCCACCAACATACAGGGGCTCTTGGTACCACCACCTGCATCCCTTCGAGTCTTAGCAATGTGAGGCAGAGAGGCTGCAGCCCGCAGGGTACCCCTACCTGCACCCCGTCCCTGTCCAGGAGGGGCTGGTCCCCGGGTGCCACGCCCTCGACAGCCAGCACTGTTTACAGTGTAGGTGCTCTCACTCCTTCGCATGTGGCCACGGCCCAAATGCAGTTTTGAGAAGGGCTGCTGCTCAGGCTGGGGCTGTAGCCCTGAGGGGACTGCCAGAGCCAAAGGCACAGCCAGGGACTGAGGCCAGGGGTACAGGGGTGGCCCATCTCGGTCTGGGCTCTTTAGCCTATGGTGCAGGGACTGGGGACTGGCAGGCAGACTGGGGGGTGCCTGCTCATACACCTGAGCCCCCGAGTCCAGCACCATTCTGTCCTGAAGGTCACATCCAGCTGGGTCTCTCCAACTTCCCACACTGTTGACCTCTGGGGACACAGAAGGATGTGGAAATCAGCATGAGTGGGTGTGGTCAGAGGAGCTGAAGGCCCTATAGGCTCCACACTGGCCTTGCTGGGCTGTTGGTGGGCCCAAGGTCTGCTGCCAAGGGTATGGGTAGTTGTTCTCCTACCCCCATTCCAGTGTCCTTTCCCTCTAGCAAGCTCATGCAAGTAACATGGGCTGGAACAAAGCAAGAGAGACAGTTTTACATACCCACCTAGATGGTGCTTACTATAATTCCCTCAGCCTGTGAGCAAAGGGCAAGGACTGGGTCCCTACTCATGATTCTAATCTCTGTGCTCAGCGCTCACCCAGAGTAGACAGAGAGCAGCCTCAGCTGCCTGGATGAACCATAGATAAGAGGGCTCTCAGGGGATGCCTTCTATTTACTGCATCTTCTTGGTACCACTCTCCTACATGGCTTCACCTACACATTCGTTCCCACCTGTCCTCTGTCAATTTGAATGCCTGAGTGCCTCTTATGCCAGTATCTACTGTATTGCCCTCTCTTCTGGGCCATCTATTCATATCCAAATTAGAATCTGCTTTTGGGAAGCAGAGGGAGACTTCAAATCCAAGCCAATCTCTGGCCTGTACCCTACCTGATGCATCTTCCCAGTGGTCATCCAAAGCCAATATCAGGGCACTCACCCCTGACTCTGTGCCAGGGCTCAGTCCAATCCAGTTTCTCCCAAAGACTGACTAGAGACTGCAGACTCTTGAGCACCCTTGCCTGTTCAGGGACTCAATTCCAGCCTTTCTTTTTTCTCCTACATCACCAATCTCTTCCTCTCCACTGAATTCTTTCCATCAGCATAGGTACATGTTGTAATTTATCCATCTTAAAAAACAAAGCAAAACCTGCATTTGAATCCACACTTCTCCAACTACAGCACCACTGCATTTCCCTCCAGCTGCTCCTTGTTGCAGCACAACACCCAAAGTCATCTCTACCCAGTCTCCAATTCCTTATTTCCTATTATTTAAAGTTCACTTCACTTAGGCACATGTCCCCCACTCTCCATCAAAATTGACCTAATCAAGGTGATCGACAGTCTTCATATTGATCATCAGCACTTCACACAGTTAATCCCTTCATCTTGGAAACTTGCTGTCCATTTCACTTTCCAAATACACTGGAACTTAGTTCTTTTTCCATCTCACTGGCAGTTCTTTCTTGGTCTTCCTTGCTGATCATCCCTATCTCCCCAAACTCTCAACACTATAATGGCCCAGGACTTGACTATGGGAACTACTCCCTTCTTCATTTATGCTCATTCCCTAAGTAACCTCACCCACTCTCATATTTTTTTTTGTTTTATTTTGCCTTGGTGCTGG
Source organism: Marmota monax (assembly GCF_021218885.2). NCBI lineage: Eukaryota > Metazoa > Chordata > Mammalia > Rodentia > Sciuridae > Marmota > Marmota monax. Next base: position 19,314,243 of record NW_026695224.1, read on the forward strand.
AGATCAAACTGAGGGCTAAGCATGCCCTGTACCACCAAACTATACCCCCAGCCCTCACTCTCAGCCCTCAATATGAGTCATCAGCTCAAATTTCTTGCATAAACTTTAGACAGGTATTGCCAGTTTTCATACAACATTTTTGTTTAAAAGGCATCTCAAACTGCATATGTCCTTTGTCTAGAAAGCCCCCTTAATATAATGACACTAATAGAAAGTGACTTCCCTAAAATCTCTGCACAAATATCAAGATCTTAGAAAAGGTACTCTAGCCAGGTGTAATCCCAGTCACACACAAGTTCAAGGCCAGCCTCAAAAACTTAATAAGATCCTTTCTCAAAAAATAAAAAAGGCTGGGGATGTATATCAATGGTAAAGTATTCCTGGGTTCAATCTCCAGTACTAGAAAAAAAATCACCTTAATGCACCTCTATAAAATAATAAACTTCCTCCCCCATCTTCACCACAATCCACCCCCAGCCAGGAATTATTGTTTTCCATAGCACTATCATCACCTAAAGTGTACTGCTGTAAGCTTTATATTTTTATGATACATCTGACAATTACCTGTTTTCACCTTTCTAGCATTCACAGCTGTGTCCCTAAAACCCAGTGCCTGACCCAGAGCTCAATGAATGAACTCAAGAGCCCTTCTCAGAATTAGAATAACCAGCACTTTGCTTCCTCATTTAGACCTATCTTCCCCCTCCTCACTCTCCTCCACCCAGTCCAGTGACCAGCTGCTTGAAGATTATTTCAGGTCTCAGGTTTCATTCCCCTAAACTAACTGAATAGTTTCCTGGACTCCACACTGGTCTTCAGGCTGCTACCTGGACAATTCCCTTCCATTTCCCCTTCTTTCATTAGACCTACCTCCTCGCAATTACCAGAATACGCCTGTTTCTTTCACGTTTCAGGTCCTTCCGCCAAGAATGCCCCCGCAATGTCTCCCTGGAACAAACTCTTAACCATTTTCAGGGCTCCGTTTGGGCCTCACCTCCTCCGGGAAGCCTTCTGGGCGTCTACAAGGTCCCAATGCCTCAATGGTTTCTTTACCGCCCTAGGCAGTCACTGCTAGAGCTTGGGTCCCTGTCCTCCTACCATCCCTCGAACTCCCGGTGGGTAGGGGACCCGTCTGATTCGCCCTCATGTCTCAAGCACCCAACACCAGATGCAGAATGAATGGCTGGATTGGGGAGGAGCCCTTGACTACTGAAGGCGTGGTCTGGTTCCAGATGAGGGGTGTGGCCAGCGCCTAGAGGTTTACGTTGAAAAGCCAATGGGAACCAAGAGATCCAGGAGGGGCGTGACCTGCAGCCAATAAGCGGTAGGGGGATGGGCGAAGGGCGTGCCCAATGGAGGGCGGGGCCAAAAGACAATGGAGCGGGGATGGGGGTGGTTCTCTGGTAAATCAAAAGGGTCGACCGCGCGCCTAGTCTCGGCCTTGGGGTTTGGGTAGGGGGTTTGGTCCGCGTGCAGCGCCCCCACCTGTTTGTTCCTCTGCTTGCCGCCTGCGGTTCTCGCTCCGCAAAGCGGGTCGCTCGTCGCCCAGCCCGCGGGAGCTGACGCCGATGACGCACCGCTCTCCGGCGCGCGCACGCTCTCACGAAATCGGGAGGAACCTGTCAATCTGTGGCGACGTGCACCAAGAGAGTCTGAGAGGGCTGAGTCCAGCACCACGCCATGCCACTGGGCGGGGTGTAGTTGTCGACCCGTCCCATTGAAGAGTTTCCAGGCCCCGGCTGGGGGCAGGACTCAGGGAGGTGGAAGTACTAGTCATTGCCTGGGGGTGAATACCTGGGGCGCAATCTGTGTACCCGATAGGAGCTCGAGTACTCCGGAACATAGTCCACAGAGAGGAAAATGTCTGGATAGGTGAGGCGCTGCCCATATTGCCAGGACTGCAGCCAGGATACCTTAGGCGTGTGCATGAACCCCCTAAATTTCACAGAAATTTTTATTTCATCCCTCTCCTTTCCCAACACATAGAGATTCAGGCGTACGTGGCTCATATTTTATTCTGCATGCACGGGAGCTTCAAGAGCAGGGCCCCGAGGGAAGACAGGAGGAGAAGGAGGGCGTAGGCGCTGGCACCAGGCTGAAGAGTGCACGGTGGCCCGTGAGGGGCGAAGGCGGAGAGCCGTCCTGCAAGGAGATGAGTGCAGCCTGACGCTGCTCTCGGGACACGTCCCCACGCAGGTCCAAAAGGGCAGAGACATGGTCCTCGCTGTAGTGACACCAGAGGTGCATCGGTCCTGCACTTCCCTTCCCTGGCTCCTCCCCCTTCCCCGCTCCACCGTCCCCTCACCTCACGTCGGGAAATTGTTGCCTCAGGCCTGCCACCTCAAGGCCAAGCAGCGTGGGGTCCCGCAGGTTCAGCAACTCCCTCAAGGCGAGCAGCACCGGGGCACAATGCGAGTTCTCCTCCAGACCCTGGGCACATTGGAGTGGGGTTTCAGATCGCCCTAGGCTCCCACCCAATCACTGAGACTCTTGCCCGTCTGCCCTCCCAACGAGCTCTCACCAAACGGAGGAAAAGCTCCTTCAGCTGGGCAGCATCGTGCCGCAGACGCTCGGCAGCCTGGGTCCGTTCGTCTGCATCCCGGCACACTAGGCGGCCTTGCATCAGCGCTCGTAGGTACTGCAATACCACGGTGCGCTCTGCCTCTGCCAACAGCAGCTGCAGGGCAGGTGATCAGAGGGATTATATCGCCTCTCCCATCCGACTGCCCCCTCCCAGTCCTTTCCACTGGACGCACTTTAACCGCGGGGCTCCTCACGCGCCAGAAATCCTGGCAGAAGCGCGACGTCTGATCGCACACACAGTCCAGCAACTCAGAGCTCGACAGCCACCGGCGCGAGGGCACAGACTCAAACAGAGGCTGAGGAAAGAATGAGAGGAACTGGAGCTGGAGATATGAGCCTATCTGGCAGTCCCTGCAGAGAATCCCAAAGGTACACCTTATCTCTCCCATCCTTATTCCGACGGGAAGGAAGCCTCACCTGGAGCTCCAACTGCAGTGCCTCCAATACTAGACGGCAGATCCTCCTCTGCAACTCGTCCAGCGCGGCTTCTATCGGAGCCAAGATCCCTGAAGCCACTCCGTCAGGTTGCAGGCTGGACACAGAGGAGCTGGACCAAAAACACGACTTCAGGACCAAGGCCAAGGCCTGAACGGGCCTCGGTGGTTCAGCCACTCCGACGCCACCTTGTGGCGCAAGTGTGTGGCGGGAGGGGGTTCCTTGCCCTCTGAAGGTCTCAGGTACTGACCAAGCTAGGAGGGGTATTCTCAGAAGCTAGAAGAAGCACACAGCCCAGCGGGACCTGCCTCTAATTCACGATGTGACCTTGAGAAAGTCAGTTTTTTGGTTTCTGCTTCCTCGTTTATAAGGGAAGGGAGCTAATCCCAATCAGGAGGAGCACAACTCAATCATTAATTTGTCTGTTCTCCCTATCCCCATCACAAAGAACACAACACTCAAGAGGAAGGTAATTTTTCTTATTTCTGTCCACAAATGTAACCTCAGACATAACTGGGCACAGAATATAGCCTTGATAAATATTTGCTGAAGGGATGAATAATGGCCCTATGTGCCAGGCACTGTGGTAGATATTATACATCTAATATCTCATGTGATTCTGAGACCATTCCATTATTACCCACAGAATACTAATGAGTATTGATTAATGAGAAAATCAATACTCAAGAGATATTAGGTTACTTGGTCATGTAGATATTAAATAACAAAACTAGGATTGGAACCCCTGAGTTATATGGGCTCAAAGTTCTGAATGGCCTAGTGTGGGCCTGGTTGGTACCTAATAGAAACTCAGCAGCAGGTGGGTGAAGGTAGTTTTTCTTGGGGGCCTTCTAGTACCTCAATGCTGTTTGGTGGTTGAAGGCGGCCAGGAGGTAGGGCACATAGTGAGGGGCCATGGCTTCCCCTCTGAGGTGATCTCTGGAGAATCGGATCAGAGCATCACTGAAGCTGCAACAGAAAGATGTGGCTGGACTTTCTGCTACTGTGGTGCACCCACAAACCCAGCCCTGGTACTCCTGCCCGACTTCCAAATCCTGTTTGAAGGATCCCTTTCCCATTGGTGTATACTATTCACTCAAATCCCCTTTAGGCTGTCCTGGGAGCAGGGTGGGGATTGGGAATGGGTCCGTGCTTGGCAGACCTCCTCAAGAACGCTCCCAGTTCTGACAGTGCCATGCCATGCATCCGCTGCTGTAGCGATTCACTGACCAGGCTGGTCACACGAATGTTCTCAGCCAGGATCTATAGGCAAAAATAGGCAACCATCAGCAGAGCCCTGAGCTCTGCCCTCCTCTCTGGCCATTCTCACCCACCTGCAGTACGATAGCTGGCATTGGTGAGTGGTAGAAGCCAGATGGGTCTGTGTTGGGCTCCTGCTCCCGGCCCCACTCAGCTATTTCCCCATCCAGTGCCTTCTGCAGCCACTGGGCCACACTTGCCTAGGAGAAAGAGCAAATGGCAGCAGGGTGGCAGGATGTAGCAGGGTAGTGACCCTGCCAAAGACAGGAAGGCTCTGAACTCTACAGATAAAGGCCACAGCTGATGGGCAGAGTGTCTCTTCCCTAACTACTTACCTGGACTTTGGCCACAAATGTTGCCTCCAGCTGTTCAATGTTCTCCAAGGTCAGGAGGGGCTCCAGCTGGGAAACATCAGCCTCAGGCCCCAACTCCAGGCTCCCCATCATTTCCTGCCTGGAGATGGGTGGCCCTGTGTCACACTGAGTTCTCCCCCACCTCTAATCCTCCCACTTCTTGCCAAGGACACTGACCCCAAGTACACGTGAAGTGCCCAATGCAACAAGGCGAAGGCATCAGCAGCTCCCAGCTCAGGCCCTGCAAGGAGTTGCTGCAGGCTGCGGCGCAGGCCATTGTGCAGGGTATGGGCCCAGAGCTGCACCACTTTGTAGTGTGGTGGGCAACAGGGTGCTACTAGTGCCTCTGCTGTGGCCAACTCAGCAGGCAGGGCCACTTGCAGAGCCTCCAGCCACCTTGCTAGGGCTCCTGGTTCAGGAAGTGTGGTTGTTGAAAAGTGGACTTGCTCCAGGCCTCTCTGTAGTGCACGCAGACAGCGTTGCCGCCAGTCTCGGGGAGCCTGCCCCACAGGAGTTGTGCGCCCAGCCTCCACTTCTGCCACACGAATAGCAGCCACCAGCAGGGCTGGATCTTCCCGTGCCAGCTTCCTGGCAGCCATTGCAGCTGTCTCCACAGCCTGGCTCAGTGCCTCAGCCAGAAGGCCCAGGCCCTGGAATACTGGCAACTCAAGGCCCCCCAAAGGTGCCCATGTCTCTTCTTGCAGCTGCTCCAATTCCCGCAGGCTCACATATGCCTCCAAGAGCCTCTGGGCATCAATCAGGGTCTGCGTGTGGGCCATTGCAGCCGGCACTGATGGGGGAGAGAAGACAGATTTGGGTCTCAGCCTTCCCCCCTGTGCAATGGATACAGCAAGGGATACTGAGGCTCTGAGACTGGAGTGTTATATAAAATGTTTAATAATCAGTACAGTCTTGACCAATTTGAAAGGATCCAGGCAAAATCCTAGCAGCCTGGTGGGTCATATGCAAACACTTGAGCTAAAAGAACAAGAGGAAAGCCATTCACCTCCAAATAGATACACCTCATTAGAGAATTATTTCAATATGTTAGCAGTATATTAGTTCAGGCTAGCCACAGCCACTTGACTGGATTATCCTCATTCAAACATCCCATTCATGGGAAACCCAGGATGAGCTGATTTCACATGCTGCTTCATATGCCATTTGTGTGTTGTTGTTTTTTTGGGGGGGAGGGGTACCAGGGATTGAACTCAGGGGCACTCAACCACTGAGCCACATCCCCAGCCCTATTTTGTATTTTATTTAGAGACAGGGTCTCACTGAGTTACTTAGCACCTCGCCTTTGCTGAGGTTGTCTTTGAACTCGTGATCTTCCTGCCTCAGTCTTCCAAGCCACCAGGATTACAGGTGTGCATGATCATGCCCAGCCATGCCATTTGTTTTTGTTTTTGAAATTTTATTTATTTTTGTGATGTTGGGGATTGAACACAGGGTTGAGCACATGCTAGGCAAGTACTTTACACAGAGCTATACTTCCAGCCCCTTATATGCCATTTGAAGCCTGGTTTATTCTCTGGCTGGTTCCTAGTGCAGTTCCCCCACCAGAGCTCCAGCCCTTGATCAATGGTGGGCATTTGTGGACTCATTATTGGAAGCTGAGGCCCAGAGTCCTTGCACACTCACCTGCCTGCAGCCGGGGCAGCAACTGAGACAGGGCCTGTAGTTGCTTGTGTTGGGAAACCTGCTCCCGAAGGGGCTTTAGGCTCTGTGAAGCCTGGGCCATACTCTTGAGCAACTCGTGGGCCTGGCTCAGGGCTTCACGGGTTCCCTGCACAGCCTCAAGGGCACGGGCCAGCTGCCACACACCAGTCTGCACACCTTCCAGATATGACTGCACCACTGACTGTGAAGAGAAGAGCCAGTGAGTCCTGGGCAGCCCTAAAGCCCACTCCTAGTTCTGCTGTTCCTTGTCCTATGCCTACCTTAATACGTGCTTCTAGGGAGCAAGTACGCTGCACCTCGCGACTGCGGTACTGGCCCAGCCTGGTCAGCTGTTCTGGCCTGTAGAAGATGCCTGAGGCCCACTTGAGTGCTGCACCCCTGGCCAGCTGCTCTGCCCTCTCCTGCTCTGGCCACTCAGTCCCTGAGCAAGAAAAGCCTGGGCAACCATGTCAGTCAGGGAGGGCCTGTGGCTGCCAAACATGCTGCCCTTCCTGTTCCCCAGTCCATTCCCAGGACAATCCACTCCTCTTTGTCCTGTAGAGATCCAGGCAGACCTGGCAGGGAGGACCAAACACCACATTCCCATATTTCTTGCCATCAACCCTCCCCCAACCCACCCACCAGGGCTCATACCACAGGGAAGTGCAGGCTTCATTTTGTCCTTGGCCGCTGAGTCCATCGCGGGTCTGGAGGAGTCGGAAATGAAGTGGGAGCAAGGATGAGGATCTGGGTTAGAGAAGACAGAGTGGATGCTCCTTGTCTCCTTTAGGCTGTTGCCTCTGTTTAGGCTCTGCTGAAGAGAAGGGAGGTTCTTGCCCAGCCCCCTCAGGAAATGAGAGGGAGGCCAGTGTGATGGGGGAGGCATCTGGGAGGACTTCACTTGTTGGGTTGGTGGGATGTGCCCCTGCCGATGCCAAGTGAGGCAGGGTGGAAACAGGCCTCACTTGGCATCTGAAAGACCCTGTTCCTTCTCTGAGATGGCCGGGACAAGTTTGGTACAAAACTTACCAGACTTGACCAGATGTCCAGTTCTCCCTCCTCCACAAACAGCCTTGACCTTGAGAATGACCCTCTAGCCCAGGCAGAATTGGGCACGCCCTTCACTGTTCACGGGGCCTGGGTGACTCCAACCACTCTGGCACACAACAGCAGAATTCCTCTCCCCAAGGAAGCCTCTCTTCCACTTCCCAGGCCAGAAGCCCCTCCCTCCCCAAGGCAGAAAGGAAGGAAGCTGAGTCTCTGGCATTTTATTCCCAACAGGAAAGAGCATCTGTAGTGAGGTGGGGAGTGCTGGGCGCCACTTCCCGAGGGGCGGGGGTGGGGGGGTGGCTCTACTCCCTGTGATCATCAAGTCTTGACAAGCCCTCTTAGTGATCAGAGCAAAGACATGAAGTAGATTCAGCCTCAACCTGGGATGAAGGGTAAAGTGTACCCTGGGAGGAGGCTGTGTACCTCTGCACAGCAGAGGTCATAAACTGTAGTGAAGAGGGAGCACAGTGAGTGATGGCAGGATAGAGGTCTGATGGCTGTGTTAATTCTGTGAGTAATAAGAGCCATGGAAGGGACTACAGGATAGCGATAATTTAGTGGATATTTGGTGCAACACCCAAATCCATCCTTCAGGGCAGAGGCCCTCATTCCCCAGCTGCCCATAGTGTAATCTGCTGAAGTTTCACAGCTACCAAGTGTAAGGCTCTGAATCAATACTAGGGTACAAAGGCTGGGTACCTGAACTGAAAATGTAACTCAGTGGTAGAGTGCTAGCTTAGCACAGATGAGGCCTTGGGTTTGATCTCTAGAACTGCAATAACAACAACAACAACAACAAAGACTGGAACACTTGAGAAGGTCTACCCTAATTTCAGAGCTAGTGGGCTGTGCTGAGGCCTCTATTATAATTGCATCTTACTCATAATTCCGCTTGTCTTACTCCCTTACCAAGGTGGATCCTCAATAGACTTGATGCCAGCAAATCCTTGTTTCAAAGTCTGTTTCCCAGAAAACTTGACCTAAAATAACAACAATAATAAGTAATAACCATGTTAAAAATAACAAAAAGTCAGGTTCCATGGCGCTCTCCCATAATCCCAACTAATTCAGCTGAGGCAGGAGGATGGAAAGTTCCGTCTCAAAAATAAAAAAATAAAATAAAAAGGGCTGGGACTATAGCTCAGTGGTAAAATGCCCCTGGGTTCAATCTCCATTATCACAAATAAACAAAACATACCAGCAAAAACATAATTCTTGCAACATGCCAGGAAGTGCTCTGAGGTCTTACTTGTATTCTTACAAAGGTAAACAGCTTTGTATTGGCAGAGAAGTTGTTGTAAAAGAGTTCCACGACCTCTGAGCACTGTAGTGTGGACAGAAAAGAAGATGACCCTGGGACCATGGAAGGAGGGCAGGGATAAAGAGAAGTGGTCAAGCTAGATGTAGTTAGCGCTTGCTGCTTGGCAGGAAGTAAGGGGCAGAAAGAGGGTTGGTGACCCCAAATCAGTGAGGCAGCCTTTTCCAACAGTTTTTGGGGAGCAGGCTAGACTTATCAGACAGTGTAGTCTCTCCTGAAAGGGCTGGGCAGATGGTTTGGGGCCAGGTTGGCAAGGAAGATTCCGACGGCTTCCTATTCTCTACTGTCGGGGCTGCTCGCGGACTTCCTCCACATCCCTCCCCCACTTGTCAGGGCTTGTTTTCGTCTTCTTCGGCACTTGAATATTTACGGATGTTCCCCGAAGTTTTACGCCCTTGTTTGCAGACAGGAATTGCGCCAGTTCCCTGGGAGGACACGAGGCGGAAGCGGAAGTAGCGACGGTGGCTCCGGCGGCAAGGAACGGAAGCGGAAGTGGCGGCGGCGCCGGCCTGGCCTGGCTGAGGGGAGGCGGCGGGCGGGCGCGATGGCGGAGGCCGGGCCACAGGCGCCGCCGCCCCCGGGCACTCCAAGCCGGCATGAGAAGAGCCTGGGACTTCTCACCACGAAGTTCGTGTCACTTCTGCAGGAGGCCAAGGACGGCGTGCTTGACCTCAAGCTGGTGCGGCACGGGCTTAGGGGCAACAGGGGGAGCAGGATGGTGGGCCAGGCCTGCGCCGGTAGCGGGAACCCTTGGACGTGCCCGCTGAGTCTTCTGAGAGCTGGCCGCCATCCGTGTGCTTTCTCGCAGGAGAGAGGCCGGGGGCTGTTTCATTCATTCGGCCGAGGCCACTGAGCTTCACCTGTGTGCCAGGCTCCAGGCTGCAGGTGCTAGCCCTCGTGCCCTCCCTGACAGATGAGGGGTAAAGAGCATCAAAACATCCCAGTTCAGAGCTGTGCCAGGTCTCCCCACCCCGGGGTCCCGAGCTCCTGAAGTGCCTAGAGGCACTACAGCGGGTTGGAACCCAGGCTACATCCTTCCCAGACCACCCAAACCAAATCTCAAGGTAGCTGGGGTACATCTGAGAGTGAGGCTGAGCACTCTACTCTCTTCTGCCCGCCAGGCAGCTGACACCTTAGCTGTGCGCCAGAAGCGGCGGATTTATGACATTACCAACGTGTTGGAAGGTATTGGGCTGATCGAGAAAAAATCCAAGAACAGCATCCAGTGGAAGTGAGTGGGGATATCTGGGAAAGCAGTGTGGTCACCTACCCAGAAGTGTCAGGGTCACGGGGTGGAGGGTGCCATTGAGAGCAGGGGCCATGGGACTTGGAGTTCCTGGCAGTCCCTCTCAGTCTCATTCCCCCACTCAGGGGTGTGGGGCCTGGCTGCAACACTCGAGAGATTGCCGACAAGCTAATTGAGCTCAAGGCAGAAATTGAGGAGCTGCAGCAGCGGGAGCAAGAACTTGACCAGCACAAGGTGTGGGTGCAACAAAGCATCCGGAATGTCACAGAGGACGTGCAGAACAGCTGATATCCTCCTGGCGGTCCCTGCTTTGGGGGAGGGGGCAAAGGGCCCCTGGTTCAGCTGGGTTTGTTCCTTGGTGTCCTGGGCCCTGTCCCTCCTGGGAGGATGGAGCCTCATAGCCAGGTCCTAGCTTCAGGCTCCTTTCTCAGAGCCCTTCCCCTTCCATTCCTAGCCTATGATCTCCCCACATGGACCCAGGCCCCAGAACTTCCCCTGAGGGTGTGTGTGTGTGTCACACCTTTGCTAAAGTGTTGGGTCTCCTTTGTGGTCTGACATCTGACATCACAGGTAGGGCATCAGCGGTTCTCCTTAACCCTCACACCTTGGCCTACGTGACTCATGAGGACATCTGCAGATGCTTTGCTGGTGAGCAGAGCCTGGGTAGGGGGAGATGGGGTAGGGCTAGCCTGAGCCACAGCCCTGAGTATCAGACTCAGTCCCCAAGGAGAGTTCCATTTCTTAAGATAGTCCCTGGGGCCTGCTATATGAGTGAACGCAAGAATTCTGGGGTGGGTCCCTGGGTTTGCCCCCATCAACATTGACTTCTGGGTTTGTCTTGACAGTAGCACAAGGAAGAGAGTGTATATGTGTTTGTGGGTGACATATGCAGGGGACAGTGGTCCCCACTTCCACCCTGTAGTTAATTCAGTTGCATTGTGGATACAGGAGCTATTACCCTGTATCCATTTTGTATTCCTCAGATTGGTTCTGGGAAAGGAACATAAGCCTTGGCCAAAACACCATTCCTAGGGAACAGGATTGTTACTTGAAAAGTGAGATGCCCATGGTCAATGATCTTTCACTCCACAAATGTGTTTGAACCATATTTCCTGGTTACTGACCTGGACTATTAGAGAGAGAAGCACTTTAGCTCTGCCCAGTCACTGTGGGTATGGTGGAGGTCTGTTTAGTTCCTTAGAGACTGATCTCCTACCTTGCTCCAAGGGACAGGCACCTCCATTCTCAGCTCACCCATTCTCGTTCTAGGAGACACCCTCCTGGCCATCCGTGCCCCATCAGGCACCAGCCTAGAGGTGCCCATCCCAGAGGTGGGTACTCAGCCCAGTCAGGCGGTGTCAACTGAGGGCGGGTGCTGGCTGTGGAGTCTGATAAGTCAAGGGTGGGGTAGGTAAGGGGAGGCCTGGGGTTTGGGGTTATCTCGGAGGATGGGCAGCCTGGTTGTGAGGACACTGTTGCCCTGACCCAGGGTCAAGCAGGAGCCGTGCCTGCTTGTAATTCTACCTGTCCCTACCATCCACCTCTAGGGTCTCAATGGGCAGAAGAAGTACCAGATTCACCTGAAGAGTATGAGTGGCCCCATTGAAGTGCTGCTTGTGAATAAAGAGGCATTGAGTTCGCCACCTGTGGCTGTGCCTGTGCCACCACCTGAGGATCTGCTTCAGAGCCCACCTGCTATTCCTACCCCTCCACCTCTGCCCAAGCCTACCTTAGCTCAGCCCCAGGAAACTTCACGTCCAAGTAGTCCCCAGCTTACCACTCCCATCCATGTTCCTGGCAACACAGAAGTCCCAGGGGTAACGGGTCCAGCAGCTGAAATCACAGGTGAGGCCTAGTGGGCAGCTGGTGTCGGGGTTATCTTCTGGGGCCTGAGAAGCAATACCTCTGTTGCGGGGTGCCATACTCAAGAATTGGATTAGACTGTCAGGGTTGGTCTTTCCCTGGTCCCCACCTAACCCCCCTTGCCATGGAAGTGAATAAGCTTTTTTAAACAGGGAAGATCTGACAGTGTCTGACCTACTTTGGCAACCCCTCTTGGACCCATGTTGTCCAGGAGTCTTCCTCCTTATAGGACTTGTGCCTCTGTCTCCTTCAATGACTTGTTTCCAGGTTAACTCCTCTGGAGTGACTGGCAGTGTCTAATTCTTGGAAACCAGTCTGGAAGCCAGAACTGTGGTCTTTCTGGCCATGGATTCTACCCAGCCAATTTCAATGACCCACTTTCTGCCCACTGTGTGACTGGGTTTGGGAAATGTTGTTTCAGTGAGTGGTGGCTCTGGAACTGACAGCAAAGACAATGGTGAGCTCGGCTCACTCCCTCTAGGCCCAACAGCACTGGACACCCGGCCATTGCAGTCTTCTGCCCTGCTGGACAGCAGTAGTAGTAGCAGCAGCAGCACTAGCAGTTCATCCGGACCCAACCCTTCTACCTCCTTTGACCCCATCAAGGTGGAACCGACAGGTGGTGAGTACTTGTCCCTTCTATACCCACCCCACCAGCAGGGAGAGTCTAGCCTTAGCCCAGTACAGGTTTGCTGCAGAATTGGGGCTGAAACCCAGCCCTGCTTTGAACCCCTGTCTGATATCACCACTCTCTGCCAAAAGCAGTATCTGGCCTCTGAGTCAGTGCCAGTGCCCTTTTGCCTCCCTCTTGGGCTAACATGGAACTCCCTGGCCTTCTCTTAAGCCCTGCCTGTCACCTCTAAAAGCACCACTGAGTCTCTTACCCCACTGATTGACACTTGCTCCTCCATGTCACCATCTCATCTTCCTTGTCTCTTCTCTATGTGGACCCCTGGAAAAAGTAATCCCTAGTCTCCTCCTTATCTCGATCATCGTCAGTTGACAGCCAGCAGGGTCCCTGCCCCAGCTGTAGTAGTGCTGCTCTTAATGTGGTCCTGAACCCAGCAGGTTTCTGTAAGGCTGGACTCTGGTGTTCTCTGCTGATGTTATCCCTCTTTGGCTTTAATTATGCCAGTCCTTGCATCTTTCTGTGTATCCCAGTTGCTCTGTTCTGTTTCACACTGTGGAAGGCTCCGGATGTAGGTATAAGAATTCTCTAGCCTCCTCTTAGTGTACAACTTTTGCCTGACCTCCACACCTCTGTGGCACTGACTGTCCTCTTCATCTCCAGTGAACGCTTCATTTCCACATGTCCTCAATTTAACTCATTTTCCTCCTGAAATTTGCTTTTCCATCTCCATGGGCACTCTACCACTGGCCCTAGTCACTCAGGCTGTCTTGACACGTGGGTGTTACTCCAGTTCTTTCTCTGCTGCCCAACCCACATTGCCTAGTGAGGTCTGTCTTGAGACATCCTTTTTGCATTCTCAGCACTCAGGGTGACTACTAGCCACCTTAATTCCAAACTTGTTAGCATCCTTCTCTTAATCCTTACTGACAGAATGATTTTTCTGAAATATAAACCTGACTTTAGCATTTCTCTTTTTATAAAAGTACCTTCATGGCTGGGAATACACTTCAGTGGTAGTATGCAGGAGTCCCTGTTCAATCCCCAGCACCAAAATGAAAAAAAGTATCTTCAATGGTTCCCTAAAATGGAAAAAAAAAAAAAAAAATCCAAATTCCTAAACCTGGTTTATGGCATCCTTTTTGGTTCTCTCCAGTATTATTTTCTTCCCATGTGTATCCTTCCCATATGTAGTAGGGGTCATCACCCTGTAGTATTGTCCCTTGTCAAAGTGTCTACCTCCTCCAGGTGACCCCACCTAGGGTGTAGCCTCTGAGGCCAGCATAGAGCAGGTGCTCAAAAGGATGGGAGTGAATGGGGTATGGCATCCTCCACCAGACAGGGTGTGCACACTGAACCCAAAAAGGGACAAAAGTCTGTTACCCTCTTCAGAGCCTCTGAATTAGAAAAGCTATACCAGTCATCTGCAATGGGTCTGGTACCCTGGGCTCAGCACTGAGAAATTCAGATGTAGCAGAAGAGATCAGAAAATAATACCAGCTTGGCCTGGGTTGGATCCTTAGCTATGTGGAGCCCTGGGTAGGTGAAGTAGGATCTGAGGAACATGGGGCCTCTATTGTGACCAGGCTGGATCTCTACCTTGAACATGGCTTTTTTATTTTTATTTTTTGGTACCAGGGATTGAACCTGGGGCACTTAATCACTGAGCCAAATTCCCAGCCCCTTTTTTTTTTATTATTATTATTATTTTTTGGTTATATGTTTTATTTAGAGCTAGGGTCTCACTGATTGCTTAAGGCCTCGATAAGTTGCTGAGGTTGGCTTTGAACTTGCCATCCTCCTGCCTCAGCCTCCTGAGCCGCTAGAATTACAGGTGTGCACCACGGTGCCCAGCTCAACCGAGACTTTCTTGTCTTTCAGTTTTGGAACTCCCCAAAGAGCTGTCAGAAATCTTTGACCCGACACGAGGTAGGCTGCATTCCTTCTGGTGTTGGGGATAAGGAATGTGATTCATTGCATGTCACAGCTGTTGTTTGTCCCTTTTGAGGACCTTTTGGTTGTGTTTGGTACTCAGGACAAAGGGTAAAATCTCCTGATTGGGGTTTAGGGGAATCTTTCATGGATTTTGATGAGTGAAGTGGTATAGCTAGAATGTCACTGTGTTCTCTCTATTTTCAGAGTGTATGAGCTCAGAGCTGCTGGAGGAGCTGATGTCCTCAGAAGGTGGGTGGTATGGAGAGGTGGGGCCTCAGAAAGTGGATGGCTGTGGGCAGGAGCTTGGGTGGCTATTGGATGGGGCTTTGGCACAGGGCCTTAGCCTAGTGCTCTCTGCAGTGTTTGCCCCCCTACTTCGTCTCTCTCCACCCCCTGGAGACCACGATTACATCTACAACCTGGACGAGAGTGAAGGTGTCTGTGATCTCTTTGACGTGCCTGTTCTCAACCTCTGACAGGGATATACGCCGAATGGCTGGAACCCAGACTGTCTGAGTTGGGGGCTGCCTGGGGACTTTCCCCCCACCCTGCCCTTAAAAGGCTTGAGAGCCACAGACTCCTGGCTTCCCCAGCTTTCCCACACTGCAGTTCTGGCCACACCTCTTGCACTGGCGCTTGTACTGTGCTAGTAGAGCAAGGGAAAGGGGCTCAGCCCTCTCCATCATGGAGCCAAAGTGTTTGCCTCTTCTTTTCTGGAGCCTCCCCCATCCCAGGCTCAGCTGCTACCCAGTGGCACTGACCTGTCATTGTCCCCATAGGGCACCTTGTCCAGCACACTGCCCTGCTCCTGCCAGCCCCTCTCCCCAAAAAGAGGGAAAGGCAGGATGGAGCTGGGTACTTGCCAGCCAATACTCTAGCTTCCTTAATCACCCACTTACCCCAAGCTTCTCCTGGACCTCTCATGTGCCCCCCACTTCTGCTGGGCCCTGAGCCCTGGGAACCTGCAGGTGGCAGTGGTGGGTGGGGGGTGCTAACAAGAAGGAACTGAGGTCTTTAGCTAGAAATCCCTGCAGGTCAGTCCCTGAGGCCTGATACCCCGTAGCTCCCCTTCATTTCCATTTATTCATTTACCCTCATTTAGAGCCATTTGCAGAGATTTAGAAAGATTTACAGTAACGAATGGATTCCTATATAAAGATTATTTTTATACTTTTTGCAGCAAAAGGAAATTGTAATATTTGTACAGTGTCCAAATAAATAAAGACCATGCCTAAGGCTATCTCTGATCTGATTTTTTGGGGCCCCTCTCTGGGACTACTTTGGATTGGTGGCAGGATTGGGTTGGGTCACTTTGCTGGAATGGGAAGTGGAGCAGCAGCAGGCAGCCTGCCCTCCCCACCCCCACCTGCCACACCTTGGCGCGGGGCGGGGCTGTCTTGCTGGGGCAGGCGGGCTGGGCGGGCGCTGGCCTACCCTCCTGCCCCCGGACTCCAACCCGGAACTAGCCTTGGCTCCCTTGGGAAGGCCGCGGCTTCTGGCCAGGAGTGGGGGCCTTGTCGGTGAGTGCGTGCCACCGGAGCCAGGTCGCGGACAGAGGAACGCCCTACTCGTCCTCAGGGACTCCGGGGCAGGTGCGCCCTCAGCAGGAGGTGGCACATTTCGTGGAAAGTGCAGGCACCCACGGCTGGGTTGGACCATGGCGCCCCCACGGAATGTGGTGAAGATTGCTGTCCAGATGCGTGACGCCATCCCACAGCTCATCCAACTGGACCAGGTCATCCGGCCTGTCCGGCCTCCTGCCCACTGCCCACCTCTGGGGTCACCCATTTCCCTCGGGTCAGCTCAGCCCTCCTTATTCAGCCCCCCATCCCCCAACTCTTCCCCACTCCCGCCACGTGAATGACAGCTCCACTTGCAGGCAAAACCCCTGGCCGCTGTGTTGAAGGAGGTGTGCGACGCGTGAGTCCGGTGGGCCGGCAAGGGGTGGGGGAGGGGCAAGTGGGAGGAAGCCTCCTACCTGCCTCCCTGAGCTCTGTGACCCGCAGGTGGAGCCTGACTCACTCGGAGCGGTACGCCCTGCAGTTTGCTGATGGGCACAGGAGATACATCACTGAGAATGTTAGTCCCCCTGTTCTCCAGCCCCCATGCTCCACCCTATGACCTCTCTAACCCACCTGGCCCTGATTCTGCAGACTCATCCTCCCCCTCTCCTAAAGTGAATTTCACTGATCCCCTAATCCTGACAACCCAGTTGATCACCCTCAGAACTCTCCTTGACTGTGTTTCCCCTTTCTGCTGTTTTCTGCAGAACCGCGGAGAGATCAAGAATGGCAGCATCCTGTGCCTCAGCACTGCCCCAGTAATGCCCCTCTTGGCCCCATCTTCTCTTGCCTGCCTCTCTACTGCACTCCTTTAAAGTGCCTGGTGGCCTCTGCCCTAGGTCTGGCCCCAGCTCAGCAGTGCCCCACCTAGTGGAAATCTGGGTTCCTACTCTTCCAGTCCTTAATTTTCCAAACTCCACCTCTGCTCTCTTCCCACTCCTGCCAGGACCTTGAGGCTGAGAAGCTGTTGGGTGGGCTGCAGAGTCCAAGTCGAGAAGTGCGCCAGGAAGCCCTGAGGCACCTGGTTCTGCTGGCCACAGACATGACCTTTGCCCAGGAGGTCATCAGCCGTGATGGGCTTCAGAGACTAGGCACCATCATTGAGGATGGGGACGAGTGAGCACAGGGCTGTGGAGGGATGGAGACATGGTAGGGCTTGGGGGGCCTGGTCTGGTCCTGCTCAGCCCCAAATGTGCCCCCCACCCCAGCCTAGGAGAGGTGCTAGCCCTCGGGCTGAAGGCCTTCCTGGAGCTTATGGAGCACGGTGTGGTGTCCTGGGAGACGCTCAGCATCCCTTTTGTCAGGAAGGTGGGTGGGCTTTTCTAGGGGATGTGGGTAGGGCAGTTGGGCAGTGCCAGGGTCTGCCCCTTGTGGTGGTCAGGTGGCAACAATACCCTACCCCTCTTACAGGTGGTATGCTATGTGAACATGAACCTGATGGATGCTTCTGTGCAGCCCCTGGCCCTTCGGCTGCTGGAGAGTGTGACCTTGAGCAGCCCTGCCCTGGGCCAGCTGGTCAAGAGTGAGGTGCCACTGGATAGGCTACTGGTGCACCTGCAGGTGTAAGCTCTGGGGTGAGGTATAGATGGGGGAGCATGATGAGATCCTGGGTGTTAAGCTGAGCCCACCCCTCCTCCTGCTATAGGATGAACCAGCAGCTGCAAACCAAGGCAATGGCCCTGCTTACAGCCTTGCTGCAGGGGGCCAACCCTACAGAAAGGAAGGTATCTATCTATATGGTAGCTGCTTGGAGGGATCAGCTGGTGGGCATTGTGCTCCACCCCAGTATTAAATCATTTAATTCCCCTTCCCATCCGCCTCAGCACATGCTTGACTACCTGTGGCAGAGAAACCTTCGCCAGTTCATCTACAAGGTAGGAAACTAGGGAAACCCCTCCCCACGCCTCTTCTCCCAGTAAGCCCACCTCAAACCCTTTGTCTGTCTGTCTTTCCTCCAGAACATCATCCATAGTGCAACACCACTGGGTGATGAGATGGCCCATCACTTGTATGTGCTGCAGGCCCTTACACTGGGGCTGCTGGAGCCACGCATGCGGACACCACTTGACCCCTATAGCCAGGTGTGTCTTGGAGGTGGGTGGGGCACAGCTTGAAGCTTGGGATAGCTTGAAGCTTGACCTTAAATCTATGATATTGTTCCCCCCAATAATGACCCCAGGAGCAGAGGGAACAGCTGCAGGCCCTGCGCCAGGCTGCCTTTGAACTGGAAGGGGAGTCCTTGAGCACAGGGCTGAGTGCTGACCGTCGACGTTCACTCTGTGCCCGAGAATTCCGCAAATTGGGCTTCTCTGTGAGTGACCCCTACCCCAAGTCCCCACCTTGGCCTCCATTCAGGCTATGACTATACCAGAGGCTATGGCCCTTTCTGAGTGCAAGTGCTCCCACCCATAGAACAGCAACCCTGCGCAGGACCTGGAACGTGTGCCCCCAGGCTTGCTGGCCCTGGACAACATGCTGTACTTCTCCAGACATGCACCCAGTGCATACAGCCGGGTCAGTTACCGGGTAGGGGAGTGGGGATGGCAGTAGCCTCACCTTGGCAGGATCCCTGTGGGCTTAGCCAAGACTGTCCCATTCTCTGCTCCCACTACCCCAGTTCGTGTTGGAAAACAGCAGCCGGGAGGACAAACATGAGTGTCCCTTTGCCCGGAGCAGCATCCAGCTGACTGTGCTACTGTGTGAGCTGCTCCGTGTTGGGGAACCTTGTGAGTGGAGCTGGGCAGTGTATCTGGGGACAGGGGACGGAAGGGCAGAGAGGGCCAGGGGCTGCACACACCTTCTCCCTGAGCCCCTCCTGCCCCCCCGCTCCAGGCTCCGAGACAGCCCAGGACTTCTCGCCCATGTTCTTCGGACAGGACCAGAGTTTTCATGAGTTTTTCTGTGTGGCCATCCAGCTGCTAAATAAGACCTGGAAAGAGATGAGGGCAACACAGGAAGATTTTGACAAGGTCAGTGGGGTGGGGTGGGAGGACTGGGAGGTCAAGGAAGGAGGTTGCTCTGAGGAGGGCCCCAGAGCTCAGGTCCCAAGCTGAGCTTAGGGTGGCCCCAGGTTATGCAGGTGGTACGGAAACAGCTGGCTCGTACGCTGGCCCTGAAGCCTACGTCCCTGGAGCTCTTCCGAACCAAGGTGAACGCGCTCACCTACGGGGAGGTGCTGCGGCTGAGGCAGACAGAGCGACTGCACCAGGAGGGCACACTGGCCCCTCCCATACTGTGAGTTGGTAGAATGGCTTTCCAGTGCCAGCTCCCACCTATTAAGGTGCCCCAGGTCAGTCCTGATCTGTGACTCCCCACTTCCCACCCAGAGAGCTGAGGGAGAAGCTGAAGCCAGAGCTCATGAGCTTGATCCGCCAGCAGCGTTTGCTCCGCCTCTGCGAGGGGACTCTCTTCCGCAAGATCAGCAGCAGGAGGCGCCAGGGTCTCTGAGTGTGCTGAGGAGAGGCAGAGGTAGCTGGGTTGGTCCCAGGGCCCCCTCTCATCATTCCTTCCTTCCCTCTTCCTTGTTCTCTGCACAGACAAGCTGTGGTTCTGCTGCTTGTCCCCAAACCACAAGGTGCTGCAGTATGGGGATGTAGAGGAAGGTACCAACCCACCCACCCCAGAGAGCCTGCCCGAGCAGAGTAAGCAGCCAGGGGTCTAATACCTGCTCTCTCCAGATGCCCCATGCCCTAGGGCTGTCTGGGGCCCCAGTGATCAGCCCAGTATTTCTTCTTGCAGTCCCTGTTGTTGACATCAGGGCACTCCTGACAGGCAAGGACTGCCCCCATGTCCGGGAGAAGGGCTCCGGGAAGCAGAACAAGGTATATATAGTGGGACCAGCGGCTTCCTTTTGCATGCCTGCACTAGTCCATGCTCAATGTCCCTGCTTTCTGCTTCCCTAGGATCTTTATGAGTTGGCTTTCTCCATCAGCTATGACCACGGGGAGGAGGAGGCATACCTCAACTTCATTGCCCCCTCCAAACGTGATGTGAGTGTCTGGGTGAGGCTGAGTGGAGCAGATGGGTAGGGGAGCAGATTGAACAGTCTCTCATGAAGCTGGCCCCATCGTCCTCAGTACTATCTGTGGACAGATGGGCTGAATGCCCTGCTAGGCAGCCCTATGGGCAGTGAGCAGACCCGGCTGGACCTGGAGCAGCTGTTGACAATGGAGACCAAGCTGCGATTGTTGGAGCTAGAGAATGTGCCCATCCCCGAGCAGCCACCACCTGTGCCCCCACCCCCCACCAACTTCAATTTCTGCTATGACTGCAGCATTATTGAATCTTGACAAGCTGGCCAGGGGCCACAGCTGCCACCCCTATGCCAGCCACAAGGGGTGGAGGCTAGAGAAGCATGGGAAAAAATAAAGTCAGCTTGGCTCTTAGGTGTGTGTCAAGCTAGCTGTGAACCTTGTAGGCCAAGCCACGAGAGTCATCCTCTGACTTCAAATTTAGTGAATGAGATACGACAACAAGGTAGGACTGCAAACTTGAGCAGCTACATTTGGGGGGCTTGCGCTCTAAGTTGGATTGGGATAGGTTGGGGCTGTTGCCCTTCTTCCAGATGAGTTCTTATCTGAACTAGCTGAGAGAAGTAGCAGGCCAGGAGACAATGCCCTAAATGGATGTTTCCTGGGAAGCATTAATAGGACCATAGTCTAGAAGCTCTGCTTCCAGAAAGCTCCTGACAATCTTACCTCAGTCTTCATCCCTGCTTGGCTCTGGCCCATGTTCTTTGTGGCACTTGGAGGCCTCTGGTGACAGGTAGTAAAGGGACAGATGTAAAACTGGGCCTGCTTTCTGCTGAAGGACAAGCTCAGATTCCAAAGGGCATCCCCAGGCTTGAGGGAGTATATGGGCTGATCTGGACAAGAGGGAACTCTGTGCAGGAAGCACTGCACAGTTCTGATGAAAACCTAACTTAGGAGCATGAATGACATGGGGGCAGATGAGGCAAAGTGTGTTGGGCCCAGCTGGAGGCTGTGGCCACAGCCTCCAAGCCACTGAGGCAGAGTAGAGCACAGCAGCCCATGGGACCCACAGGGCAGGCTGAAAGCTACCACCATCCTGATTTCCTTCTCCATGCCACTCATTATTTCTCCTTCCCAGTGTCTCCTCAAAGATTGTGTTGAACAGTGTTAACCATCAGTGTTTCACCTTGAAAGCAGATGAAATGGCATCTCCTATGGAGAACATGCTGGGGGAGCATTTGCCCCCCTAAGTTACACTTTTGATCCTTGGGCAGCTAGGATGCCCATGCCTAGATTCAGAGATTTCCACCATGCTTAAAACAGTTTGCTCTTGAATTCAAGTTGGAAATGGGAGGACAGGGATTCCAGATGCAGTTAGTCTTCCAATACTGCCAATTCTTCTTTCTCAATGTTTCTACTCCCTTGTCCATGCCACCATCAGGCAATAACCTACTGACTACCAGCCTCTAGTCTTGTTCTTTCAGTCATCTCAATACCTGCTACTACAGATGTTTTCTTGAATCAGATTTGAACACACACACACACACACACACACACACACAAGTGCACACACTTTATATTCTTCAGTGTTTCTCTATTATTCATGGGCTAATAGTCAAGAGTTACCATGAGTGGGCACTAACTTGAGCCACAAGGATAGCAGATATGTAGTTTTTAAGTAGTTTTTAGCCCTTCCAACTGAATGCCTGTGGCCTGCAGGGTTCTCGGAGCTTGGTCCAAGCTGACATTCTCCCTGAACACCATCAGGGCCTATGTGTACTCTCTGTCATTGTGGAACCTCAAAGTCCCTTCTGCCCATTTCTGTCTTGATTCTTTCCTTGACCCTCCAGGTCAAGTTCATTGCTTCCCTAGGCTTGTGGTCCCAGGTGCTTCTTTCTCTGTTCATACATACCTTGTACACTGGACTGTCCATGTTGGCTTTTTGCCTCCCTAAGGCCTGGGCACTGGGAGAGTTTTGGCATCTCTGAAAACCCACATGAAGCACAATGCCTGTAGGCATTTGCCTGTAGGCATTTGAAGAGCATTTGCCAGCTGCTCCTAGAACTGATAAGAAGATAGATGGACAAAGTATGGGGACACATGGAGGGTCAGCTTGACAGATGTTTTTCAGAGCTGCTGTTGAGAAGTCACTGGTACTATTTAGGTGGTTAAACTAGATGACCTTTAATGACCCTCTATTCAGAGATGCTGTCCTATTTCTTTCCTTTCTTTCCACCACTTATCAAGATGGCCTCACTGAATCAGGCATCATCATCAATTGCTCCAAGGGCTTGGCTTGGCACAGTGCGTTTGCTTTAAGGCACACCCAAGAAGGTTGTGCTGGGAAAAGCCTTTAGGCCTCTGGACTTTCCTACCAGGTAGGGAAGAAGCTAGGACCTGGTTGAGTTCAGCCAGTATGGATCAGCCTTGAGGTCACTAAAAGGGTGTCTGTAAGGCTTTGGGTCAACTGAGTAGGGAGGGAAAGGGCCCTTTCATCTGAAAACTTCAGGCAAGAAGTAAAATCTTAAATTTTTAATCTTGTTTGGATTTACAGCAAAGTTGGTGGCTTGGCTGCTGCAGTGCTTATAGGTACTGGAAGAATATGCCTAGGGAGCAGGTGGAGCACATGCTCTAGGTCTGAGAAATCGGGGAGGGAGCAGAAGGTACACATGCACCCTCTGTCCTTGTGGAACCTCAAAATCCCTTCTGCCTGTGGGGAGCTGCTCCCCAGCTCCATGCTCAGTCTGCCTGTGGGCTGACCTCCTGGCAGGGACAACAGAACCCTGTGGCAGCAACATGTAGCTGGCATTCCCATGGGCCCAAGGCAGTGAAATGTAGTTGGAAAGCCACTGCTGCTTGACTGTGGGGCAGGAAGTCTCTTGGGATGCCCTGGGTTGGTCCCATCACCACACCTAGATAGGAGGTCTATAGCAAAAGGAGGTAAGAGGCACTGGGGCATAATCGAGGTCCAGGAGCCCAGGTTAGGACTATGGGGATGAAGAAGGCTGTGTTACAGGGATGGTTACTGACCTGGCCTCAGAGTGTTAGGGTCAGGTCAGCCCCTCCCACGAAGCGGGACTGGACACAAGTCACCTGAGGCAGCTGAGCTTGGAAGCGCCTGACAGCTGCCACGTTGATACCCGGGCACATGGCCACGTCCAATACCCGGATCTGCTTGCATGCTTGCCTAATGGTATCCAGAGTTCTGTGGGGAGACTACCAGATGAGTGCTTGATGCAGCATGGGATCCCAGCCCAGCCACTGCACCTGGCTCCATCTGCTCAGCATCATAATACACACTCACTGCTCTGTGAGTTGACTGCAGCTGGACAGGTTGACGTGCTGCAGCCTTGGCCAGGACCCTGCTGCCTGGACCCAGCCCTCGTCGCTGATGTGGCTGCAATGACTCGGCACCAAGTGTTCCAAGCTGGGGCAGCCTCTGGCCACTGCCACCAAGCCCATGTCTGTGAGTGCTGGCAATAGGCTCAGTGACAACTGCCTCAGCTGGGGGAATTGCAGTTACCTGCAAGGATAGGGTAGATGGAGCATGATATTGGAGCCCAGAAACCTTCCAGTTTCTCTGCCTTTAGTAAAGGGAGTAGCCAGAAGCCTAGGAGAAAGGAACTCCAAGGAACTTTTTTTCCAAAATGTGAGTTGGCCCAGTTCCCTGCCTCCAGCCCCAGGATCCCCAGCCTATCCACACCTTGGCCAAACTGGCATCAGTCAGCTTGCTGCAGGCTGTCAGGTCCAACTCCTGCAGGGCCTGCAGTATGAGCAGGGATGAACTCTGTGGCTTGGGAGAAGCATCCTCAGGACCTGAGGCCTGATACTCCAGCTCTGGGCATAGCTGTGAGGAGAAATCTCTGCTTCTCAGGTTCTTCCTGAGTTTGCCCTTAAATAATCTTAGAGGGAGAGGCAGGAAAGTAGCTGAGTTCACAGACCATCCCACCCTTCCTGACTTTGAGGGCCTCATACCTGGGGACACAGTGCAGGCTTTTCACTTGATTCTTCCAGCCCCAGAAGCCCCCAATCACGGAGCTCCTTGCACCAAGCCAGGCGCAGAACAGAGAGGTGGGTGTGGTAGGTGCAGATGGCCTGCAGGGTCCGATTGGAGAGGGCCATACAGGAGGACAAGTCTAGCACTCTAAGGCTTGGGCCCAGTGCTGGGATCAGAGAAAGCACTGAGGCATCCTAGGAGGAAGTGAGGTAGGGAGGAGAGCACAGAGGAGCAGCTTGTTCCTGTGCCACCAGGCGTGGTGGGGTCATCAGCAAGGGCCTGCCCTAGGTTCTTACCCACTAGCAACAGGGAGCTGCCAGAAGGTCCAAGGAAAGAAGTAACATGGTTCCTATGTTGGATTGAAAGTTTGGAAATGGACAGGGTAGATTGTCGGGGTGGGAGATTTAGAGGGGGTTGCTAAAGGACAAAAGTCTATGATTGGGGCAGGAAGGAAGCAGATGGAAATTTCTAAGGCAGCTGCCCAGTTTGTTCTCCCTGCCCTTTCTGAAGGGGTGAGCTGAGACAGCAGTCTAACCATAGCTCATTGGGTCAGGGGTGGACAGCTGACCCTCCCTGAGCCAATCAGATATGCTACCGCTAGAATCTGAACCAGAACTGTGGGGTTGAAGTGGGGGATAGAGTGTCACCTGCCAGAAGTCCAGTGGCATGTGAGATGATAGGCCACATCATGGGCCAGATCACTTGTGGTGTCTTGGACCTCACTCTGCCTGGGCCCCAAATGGGCTCTGGGGAGGCATGCCAGCAGCACTGTCCACTTAGGTTCTTGTCTTCTTGCAGACTGTGACCCAAATTCAACTTGAACTACTCCTCTTTGGACATAAACACTGGGTAGTTCCTCCCTGGGGCCAGAGACCCAGCTCCCCAAGCCCCACCCTAGGAGGAAGGGGGGCATGGTATGCTCACCTTCAGCGAAGAGCAGTATGCCAGCCTGAGGGAGGTCAGTGGGGGTGGAGCTCCACTCACTGAGCCCAGGGCCTGGGCCAGTTCCCGCCCGCTCACCAGGCAGCACTCAGCCATATCCAGGCTCTGCAACTCTCGCAGGCCCCCTAGGGCTGTACACCCTGCATCTGTCAGCCGTTGCAGCTTTCCCAGGCTGAGGTGCTGCAGGTGCTGCAGGCCACGGCTCACGGCCAAGAGTGCCCCATCAGTCAGTTCTGAGCAGCCACTGAGGTCCAGGGAGGTAAGACCTGGTTGCTGGCGGCACAGGGTGGCCACAGCCTCTGTGGAAAGGTCCCGGCAGCTGTGCAGGCTCAGCTCCTGCAGCTGCAGCCCAGCTACCTGGCCCAGGGAATGTAGGGCCTCAGGTGGTAAGCCAGTGCCACTCAGATCTAGGGCCCGCAATTTGCCAGCTCGCTCTTTTACAAATCGCAGCAGGTTATGGAAGGAGAGTTGGAAGGGAGAGTCGTCCTGGGGGTTGATGGAACCCTGAGCTGGGCTCAGCTCAAAATTGAGGTGGCAATAGGCCAAGGAGAGGCGCTCCAGGCTGGGGACACAGCTGCTGAGCTGGTTGAAGCTGAGATAGGACAGGTTCCGCAGGCAAGCCAGCTTGAGCTCGCGCAGGCCACTCAATGCCTGCCGGACACGCTGGGCCATCTCTGGCTGAGCCAATAGTGTGCCTGATGTGAAGAGGCTGTTGCAGCCACTGAGGTCAAGGGTGCGCAGAGCTGGGCATCCCAGGATCAGGGCCACAAAGGAAGCCTCTGTGGGACTGCCCCCCACCCAGGCACAAGCTCTGCAGGTGTGGGCCTAGGTGGTAGGCAACAGACTGCAGCACCAGGTGCGAGGTTGGTGAGCCATCCAGGTTGGTCAGGCTGATGCAGGAGATGCCCCTGAGGCCCAAACTCTTGATGGCCAAAAGGGAGGCAGAAGACACTGGGATGTTGTACCGCACATTTGTCTAAAGGGCAGAAGCAGGCCTGGGGTTAGCCCTCTGACCAGAAGTTGATGACAGGTCAGGAAGGGCCTTTCCACAGTGAGGACCTACCATGGTATAGGGTCATGTGTGGCTGAGGGGAGTGTGGGTGGGGAGTGTGGGTAGGAAGTGGGAGCTGGGAAGGCATGTCCTGCTGGGGTTTGGAGATGACCACCAAGGGCAGGCCTGAAAAGCTGGTGAAGGACAGGGCTAGATGCTGAGGGAGGGGAAGGAACAGAATGGGGAATTGGCATGCTGAGCACAGGAGGGCTGTGATATGACCTGGAAGGAAGCCCAGTGAAACTACACAGGGTAGAAGAACAAAATATGCTGGTCCCTAACCTTTGGTACCTCAGAAGGAAGCCCTGAGATTCATGGACCCAGCCTCCTACTCCAAGAACTGTATTAGCTAAGCAACCAGCTTCCCCATGACCCCTTTTTAGAGACCATATAAAGAGCCTCAAGAACAGCTGAAGATAGGAAGAAGTGAAGTGGGCACTACTCACCACAACTCTCTGTGGCCCATGTGCCAGAGGTCTAGGGCAGGCAGTGTCTCAGGCACATGAATGTTTGTATTATTATTATTTTTTAGTACTGGGGATTGAACTCAGGGCCTCATGCATGCTAGGCAAGCACTCCACCACTGAACTACTACACCCCTAGTTCCCCTCCCACTTTTATTTGAGTAATAGGGATGATCTACCACTAAGCTACATTCCCAGTTCTTTTCATTTTTTAATTTTGAATCCAGATCTCACTAAGTTGCCAAGGCTAGTCCCAAACTTGCAAACCTCCTGTGTCAGCCTCCCAAAGTGTTGGGATTACAGGAATATGCCATTGCACCCAGCTTTAAAAAAAAAAAAAAAAAAAAATTTGAATTGAACCCAAGAGTGCTGAGTCATATCCTCAGCCCTTTTTATTTTTTATTTTTAGAGGGTCTATTTATTTAAGAGCTAAATTGCTTAGGGCCTCCCTAAGTTCTTGAGTCTGGCCTTGAATTTGTGATCCTCCTGCCTCAAGCTCCAGGATTATAGGTGTGCGCCACCATGCCCGTCCCAGCTAATATTTTGAAACAGGGTTTAAGTTGTCCAAGCTGGTCTCAAACCTTCAATCCTCCTGCCTAAGTCTCCAACTAGCTGATATTACAGGTATGCATTTCTACCACCCAACAACAAAAAAAAGGGTTTTTGTGTGTGTGTGTGTCTGTGTATGTGCATGCACACATACACACACACACAGGCACAAACTAACATAGGTAAGGTTGCCTGGAATTGGGCCCTGAAGAATCTCTGTGGCACAACTCGAACACACATCTATCTCTCCAGGTGAGGAAGGATAAGCCTCCCATTTTGTGGGGGCTGGATTTAATAATTTAACAAGTCTCAGAGGTACCAACGAAGTTGAGTTGGCTCTGCCACAGAGAAGCAGGGAAGAGAGAATGGGGAGTGCATAGTTGGACTAGGGTGGGACCCAAGACATGAGCTCAGGCTAAGTGGTAAGAATAAGTTGGCTTGAATAGGAGTTTGGGAGCCTCTGGCTAAGGGAGAGTCTTTCATGAACCTTCCCTGACCTTGTGCCAGAGGGAGCCAAGGGGAAGTCAGTACAATTTGTGTGTAATAGGTCTATGGAGAAGAGAGGGAGGGGAAGGAACAGAGTGGGGAATTGGCTTAGCTTTTAAAATTTTAGCCCTGTTCCTCTACCTCTTGCCCAGGTTTCAGGCACACAGAACTCAAAGAAGGCTCTTGTTTTAGCATCAACAAGGTCCTAATACAGGAGAGCTAGCTCCTCAAAATACCTACCTTTTCAGTAACTATAAAAACAAGCCTTTGTCCCCTGATTGTACCCCACAAAACAGCACCAAAGGAAATGAGAAAGGCAGAATTGACACTGGATGGGCTCTTGCAAAACCTTATTGATAGGACTCTCCCAGGAAGCATGGAACCCATTCCTAAGTGGGTTCTGCCCCAGGTGGAGGCAGCTGCCCAAGGCTACAGTGGTAGGAAGGAACATGCATAGAGATGGATACTAGTTCCTGGTTTCTCTCACAGTAGATTGGCTAGGTTCTCCTTCCAGACCACACTTCCAAATCATGGTCCTTCCTAGTGAAAGGGGCACTCACCACAGATCCCCTAATGGTGGGGGGATAGTGGGGACTCCCAAGGGCCTGGGTCTCTTTTTCAGATTTAAGGAGAACTGGAGAAGATTCCAGTGTGTGAGGCTAGGGAAGGAGATGAAAAGATCATAGAGAGAAGTTTGTAGAAAAGAAAGGAAAATTATGCCTCCAGCCACTGCCTAACCCTACATGAGATGAGTCAGTCTGAGGCTGAATAAACTAGGGCTAGGGGAGCTGGGAGCAGCTAGGTGGCTCAGCCAGCACCTGCCCCCACCACTCACATATGACTGAGAAGCCCAGATCCCTGCAGGCCCCCAGAAGACACAAGTGCTCAGCCTCTTTCCCCCTCCTCAGAGCCTGAGTAGTCAGTAATGATTCCTTTCCCACTACCTCCCTATGAACAAGGTGGACAAGCAGCCAAGGAAGGGCACTGGCAGTCATCCCAGGGCTAGGCCACACCTGCTGCTAGCAGCAAAAACCCACCCCCAAAATAGGCAGGGCATGGCCTGAGGACTTCCAGTTATTAGGAAGGAGGCTTATGACTAACTGTGGTCCCATACTGTTTTCATTGGTAGGGTGGGGGCAGCCTCTAAGCCTTCACCCAGAGGCCTATCCTGCTCCTGAGTTTAGCTGGACTTTAAGTGTGGAAGCCCAGGAAGAGCCTTTTAGGGAAATTTATCTCTTTGGGGAGTATGGCAGCATGTGAAAACAAGGCTCCTGGGATCTGAACTTTAGCTCTTCCTTTGCCCAGGAAGATGCTTCTAGAGGTCAGAGGGGAGACTGCAAGGTCACCTGCTCCAGCTTCAGCCACCCCACACACAGAGGCCAACTGGGGCAGGAAAGGACAGTGGAAGGCAGAAGCTGAGCTGTTTTTCATTCTTGCTCCACAGTGATCAATTCAGTAGCAGCAATCAGGGTTCCCCAGGGCATGGGCAAGGCCTGGGTGTGTGTGGGCTGCTACGCTTGCCTGCAGTGAGACAAAGTGGAAGTAAGTGAACAGTGGATCAGGTCAAGGGGAATAAGAAGTCACTAAATTCAGCATTCTATCCTGGCCTGGTAGGACACAGGCCCTGGCCTGGCCTTGGTAGGCCAGTGTCTTCCACAACACAGTAGCTGGGGCACTGCCTTCTCATCAACCTGCCTACACCTGGGCTCTCAAAGATGATTCCTGTCCACGGGGTTATGCAGATTGTTTTCTGGAATATGGTAGTGCTGAGGTGTGGGCAGGGCCCTGGATGCCTAGGTGCCTGTGGCCTGGCCTCCCAGTGCCCCCAGCCCAGTGGGACTGAGCTTTGCAGGGGTATCAAATAAATCTTTTTGTGGTGCGGGGTGCCAGGGCACTCTATCACTGACCCACACCCCCAACCCTATTTTGTTTTTTATTAAGAGACAGGGTCTCACTGAGTTGCTTAGTGCCTCACTTTTGCTGAGGCTGGCTTTGAACTCACGATTCTGCTGCCTCAGCCTCCAGAGCCACTGAGATTACAGGCGTGCACCACTGCATTTGGCCCAAATAAATCTTAATCAACATTTTGGAGGTTCTGGTTAGCTGGAGCAGCCCTGTGCTATATTGGTGGACTCCAGGATTCCAGCTGCTGACCCTAGCTTCCTTCTCTCTTCCTCCCTGCTCCTCCTCCACTTCATCTACACCCAGGGGCTTGACTGCCCCCTCTGCCTCCTCTGCCCTTTTCTCCTTTACTGGCCTCTATGAGTCTTACCCCTCCACTGCTCCTCTTCAGGGCTTACCGCCTTGCCTCCCTCACACTGCTGAGCTTGCTCTCCTTGCCTGGCCACAGATGATGAGGCCAACTGCCTCTTTGGAGTCTAATAGACTGGGGATACAGAATGCTACAGAGAAAGCCAGGGTATTCCCTCTTTCCTACACCCCCAGCATAAGCCTCCTCCATCCTGCCTCCTTTCCTGTCCCCACAAGAGTTCTCCCCAAGTCCACCATCTTCATCTCTGAGCCTCCTGCAGCAGACCCCCCTCACTGAACCTTCTCAGAGATGACCTGTTCTGCTTTAAAAAGAAACCAAAGCCATCAGTTGCAAGGTTTCTCCCCTTTCCCTGTCATGTCCACCAACTGCCTCCTGGCAGAACCCCTTCCTTCCCTCTACTGTCCTTTGGGCTGTAGTCAACCCCCTTCTTTTGGTCTGCTAAGCTATTCCCACCTTCACTTCTGGGAAGCTTGCCGTTTCTGCCTTTCTACTGCTCCTTCCTCAGAACCCACAAATAACAACAGTCTTAAATCACACAAGCTCCCTTTATCCTCTCCTCACTTCTATTTCTCCGTTTGTAGTCAAGCCCTTGGAGGCACAAGGGCACACCCACATCTGTATCTGGCCATCTAGTTCTCCCTTGCCTCATTCATTCACTCTTTACCACAGCCCCCACACAGTCACCCATTCCTGGCAACAGCTTCCCTCCAGCAAGATCACCAACAATCCTGGAGTTCCCTTCTCAGTGTCCCCTCTGCCATGCCATCTGCTATGGGTGGTCAGGAGCCATTCCCTTTGACACTACTTCCTAGTGGGGTTTCTGAGACTGCCTTCCTGGCTCTCCTGTAACTTTCCAGCCTGCTTCTGCTTTGGGAGTCTCTTCTCACCAAAGAAGAGAGACCCAGTCCAGTCCATATCCATATCACCCTGAATATGCCTGATCTTGGACGTTAGTTAGTACCTGGATGGCAGACCCAGTCCACAGATTAGTGAGTTCCTTCTGGTTTGTCTCACCTGATAGCATGCATGTGTCATAGACATGCAAGTGTATCAGTGGCACTTGTATGTCAGAGGATACACAATCTTTGTCCTCTTCTGTGTGCCCCTGAGCATAATATACTTCACCCCATGGGGCAATCTTTCTAACTACTTTCTTTCTGATCTGCATCATTTTCCTGAATCCCAGGCCCTAGGAGCCAACTGCTTCGTGGACTTCGCTCTAGATAACCCCAGAGGTAGGTAAAGCTACATCCCCAGTTCTTTTTTATTTTGAAACAGGGTCTTGCTCAGTTGCTGAGGGTCTAGCTAAGTTGCTGGGGCTGGCCTCTAGAGTCACTGGGATTATAAGTTTGTGCCACTGTGTCAGGCTATTTTTTTCAAATTATTATTATTTTGTTATTGTTGATATTATTATTACTACTATTATTATTGGTATTGGGTATTGAACCCTGGAGTGCTTTACTGCTGAGCTATATTCCCAGTCCTTTTTTTAACAACTTGAGACAGGATCTTGCTAAGCTGCTGTGACTGACCTCAAACTTGTGATCCTCCTTTCTCAGCCTCCCCAGTTGCCAGGATTACAGGTATGAGCTACTGCTATTCCTCCTCCTAAATTGTTACCTCCCTGTACTAAGGTACCCTCACCTCTCACATCCATAATGATTAAAGTCTCTTCCATTCCATTTATATGATATATTGAGGTATGTTTTTCTGCTCCAACCTCACTGCTTCTGCCTTAGTTCGGGTTCCCTTATTGTCTGTTAGGAATATGTCACAGAAGCTTTCTTCTCACCACAATTCTAGCCTCTAGTGTCTCTGACTCTAAAACCATCTTTGATCTTTTCACCAAGATGACCCCTACCAAAAAGCAAATCTGACTGTGCTCTTCAAACCTTCTGCCAGGTCCCCCCATCCACAGGAGAGGCTAAGCTTCCTAGCTGTCATTCAAACCCTTCTGTATCAGAAGGCAGCCTAACTCAGCCCACCTCTCCGCATGTCCACTCTCCTTTTCTCCTAGCCAGCTCTGGGAATTCCCACTTCTGACCACCGTCTTACCCTGCCATGCTTCCAGTCAGCTACTTTGTGTTTTGATGGGTCTCACCCCTCACCTACTCCTATTTGTCTATTTGGAAAATATTTATTCCTCTTTCTCTCTCTTTTTGTGGTGCTGGGAGTTGAATTCAGGTCATCCCAGGTGCCAGGCAAGCACTCTATACCCCCAGCTCTATCCCCACCTTGAGTTCCAGGCTGAGTGTCTTCTTCTCCATGAATTCTTTTCTGGATCTTTTCTCTGCATCCCCCATTTGCCTTGCACAGACTCCAAATGCAACACCCTAGTCCCTTTTTGCTTGTGTTTTTCTCCCCCTCCCAAACTCCAGAGCACCACATCTTCCTCACTTCTGCCTCCTCAGTGACCAGCACAGTGCTTGACACTAACAGAAACATGTGAGTGAGTCTCTGATAATTTTCAGTCTTCCTTTTGCCCTGTGACTATTCTAAAGTCCTTTGATGAGGCCCTGGCCTCTATCTCTCTTTTCACGATCTTATGACAATTTGGCCCCCAGAATCATTAATCCAAGTGGCCACTAAGGAACTAGATGCTTCTGAGGAACTTCCTCCACAGATAGTTCCATGTTTCCATCCCCATGGCTCTGCTTCCTCAGGAAGGGGTGGCATCTCTGCCTCTTAAGCAAGACCAAGCCTAGTGCACTAAGCCTATCCCTGCTACCACGTCAGGTGGCACCCACTATTCCTAATCTCTCTTCTGCCTACATACATCCCTCCTCTATGGACTTTCTCCCTCATTTGACACATTTGAGATTTCTCCTAATCAAAATTACTTTGTCAAGTCCACCTCAACCTCTTGTTTCTGCCCAATTTATTTCCTTTCTTCCAAGGGGAAGTTTCTTACAAATGAGGTCACTCTCTATCTACACTTCCTTTCTTTTCTCATTCATTCTTCAGCTTGCCTGGCTTTTCCTCCCCACTAGATACTAAATATTGCTGAAATCACTGGTAGTCCCTTGGTTATCAAATGTTATGGACACTATTTTTAAAAAATTTTCTGAACTCTTTATGGCATTTGACACCATTAATCATCCACCTGATCCTTTAAAGCTCTCCTATCTTGGACTCTATGCCCTCCTCTTTGGAATCTCCTCAGTCACTTCAATAGAGATGTCTCTTCCTTGCTGTGCCTTGGACTGGCATCCTCGCTCTGGAGCATTTGCTATGACCTGCCTGCTGTTCTCTGGCTCTTCATGTTTTCCCTGGGGGAGGTTACTCAGATCTATGGCTTCATTTCTATCCATTTAAAAATTTTCGTTTTGCTGAAAATAGAACCCAGGATCTCATAAATACTAAGTAAGTGTGTTCCACCACTGAGCTACACCCCCAGATCCATACATTCTTTTTTTTTTTTTTTTGGTACCGGGGATTGAACTCTGGGGTGCCTTACCACTGAGCCACATCCTCAGCCCTTTTTATTTTTTATTTTGAGACAGGGTCTCTTTAAGTTGCTTAGGGCCTTGCTAAGTTGCTGAGGCTGGCCTTAAACTAATGATCTTCCACGCCTCTCAAGTCACTGGAATTACAGACATGAGCCACTACACCCGGCCCCTAGCCAATTCTTTAATGACACCCAATTCTATACTCATTACCCAGACCTTTCTCTAAAATTCCTCACTCAGAACTACTAACTGGATTGCACTATCTAAATATCTCACACTTCAATTTTTCAGTAAGTCGAAAGTCAGATACCCTCAGATACTAAAATCACTGACACTGGATAGAAAATTTGACAACAGACCCTACTTAATACATACGTTTTGTTATGTGACAGGTGAGGGTTCCAACCTAAGAAGGGGAAGATGGTGTTGGGGCTATTTGAAAATTAATCAGTTTAGCTTCTTATAACATAAATGAAAATAAATTTTACCAATAAGTATTCAAATCATAAAAAAGAAGAAATAATCTGCTGTCAACATAAAACTGCTCTAAGAAATAATGTCTATTTTGAGAAAAAGAAGAAAAATGAGGGCATTTTTATCAGATCTCAGAGGAGGCAAGGGATCTTTACGTTTAAACAACAATGGAAGAAATAAAAAGAAAAGCAATGTTGAGAAACAACAACACAGAAACTTATTTCTGCATCTCTTAAATAAAAACACATATCTACCAATCAAAATAAAAGGCAAACATATTAGAAATATATTTCAATAAATATATAAGGAATTAATCTCTTTAATGTATAAGAAGTTCATACAGATGGGTAAGAAAAATACTAAGACCCTAGCAGTTAAAAGGATGAAGAACATGAATAAACAAACAAAAAAAAAAAAAAAAGAGGGAAATACAAATGGTAAGCTAATGAGAAAAACTGTTGAACCTCACTGATCATAAAAGAAATCAGTTCCAAGAGCTATTATTGTTTGCCTTTCAAACTAGTAAGAGGTCTGCATTTACCTCCTGGCGAGGCTGCCTCCCTACTTTCAAGCTTGCCCTCTCCAGTCCAACTGTACTGCAGAGCTTCTAACATACAGTCACAAACTGTCACTCGCTTGCCTTAACATTCCTTAAAGGGCCCAAGATGATAATCAGGAGAAAACCCAACTCTGCTGTCTGGCACATCTGTCAGCTTACAGTCTGCCTCCGTTTTAGTCTCATCTCCCATACGTATCTCACATGGAACTTGTGTGGTCATTTCCAGGACTATCCAACATCTTGGTGTCTCTATCTGTGCTGTTATTGGTCTGGGAAAACCAACCTTCATCTTCACCCTGTTCCTCAAGGAGGCCTTCCCTGGAATTACTGGTCAACCTTATTTGCATATCCTTCTTCAGGTCCCTGTTGCACCCTTCCATGCCAGGGCCACAACACTGTGCACATGATATCATGATCATTTATGCTACTTGTCTTTCTCCTGCATGGGACTATGAGCTCCTTAGAAAACTATCTTATTCATCTGTATAACCCCAGCCCTAAGCCCAGTATGCATGGACGTGTGAGTACATTAGAATGGATGGATGGATGGATGGATGACATATGAACAGGACTGTGAGCAAGCTGAAGTGACAGACAACTGAGAATGGGTCAGGTGGGTGGTACCTTACCTCCCGAAGGGCATTCTGGGCTGCACAGTACCAAGCCCGACTCACGAGAGAGGCCTCTTTCTGATCTGACAGAGGAAGGAAGCTCAGAATATACGTGAGCATCTGAGGGAAAAAGACAGGGCATTGGGGCTGTTAGAGCTGGGGGTCCTTTGGAACCTACTCCAGCTGATAGCACAGTGGATTCATTTTGGATCTGAAGTTTCACAGAGTATTCACTTCCCCTCTCCAACTTCCAGGCATCTTCACTGTGAGTAAACCTTTCCTGAGCCCTCTCTGGATGCACACTTATACTAACTGGTAAAAATCAAACTTCCTGCCCAGTTTAATAGAAAAAGCCTGGGGTATTGGGGCCATATAAACCTAGTTTCAAATCCCTAATCTGTTAATGATCTCTCTGATCCTTTGTTTTCTTTATCTATAAAATGGCAATGTAATGAGACTTAAATGGGTTTCTGTGAGAATTAAGTAACAGCACAGTGTCTTGCATAGATCTGGAACATGGTAAGTCAAATATCTTCCTTTGATTCTCTGAAGCCCCACTTCCTCCTCCTGCCCTCACAAGTTCAGCTCTGGGACCCTCACTCTTTCCAAATTCTCCAATGCCAACTTGCCTTCTTAACTGGCTATTAAGAAATGATCCCGGCAAGACCCACCCTGGGAGCCTCTGCCTGTCTTCCATCTATGCTCTATGAGGCTGGGGTGGTAAGGTTGGATGCTCTAAAGGGGACTGGAAATGGGTCACTTGTGAGGCTAAGAACAATTTATTAGCGATTTTTTTCCTTCTCAAATCTTCCTTTCTTGAGACCTGTAACATTGTTTTCTAGGCCTTAGCCCAGCATTCTTTTTGGCCTGCTTCTGGATTCTTCTGTGACTCCCAGGCCTCATACTTGGATCTTTTGATCTTCAGTTTATTCATACATAAACAACCAACAAGAGCCTCATATTGTCCTACGTACTAAGTGCAAGTGCAGTATTGCCAACTATCTTCCCAAATGACTCACCATCACCTTGATATTTTGCCTTCAGTCCAACTTTCCCCTTTAATGCCAATAGTGCACCCCATCTGAAGGTCCTGGTAACACTTTGGACTCATGTTCTTCTATCCCTTATTTCAAAATACAAGTATAAAATAGAGGCTTTAGGAAACACTAACCAAGACTCATTCAAATCCCAGCTCCATTACTTCCTAGCTGTGTCTCTTCAGGCAGTGTACTTGACCTCTCTGAACTTCAGTTTCTGTATGTATGAAATAGACATTTTAAAAAATCTAGATCATAGTCTTATAGGGACTAGATGATCCATAAATGGTTGCTGGATTACTGTTACTAATATTTCTACCTTTACAACTTTACCACTATAGCAGCTAAGATCTTCATCACCCCAGACCTGGATTCCTTCCACAATCTTGACCTTACCTTCAAGTTCAACTTAGCTAATCCCTTCTGTACTGTCACAAGGTTAACTGTCCTAAACAAAACAAAACAAAACCTGTTTCCTGTTTCAGCATACTCCTGATGGAAACCTTCAGGGTTATTCAGTCCTCTCAGGAAAAAATCTCCACTCCTGAGGCAGAACTGCCAGGTCTCCATGCCTGATCTGGTCCACTGGTCCCAGAGCTTCCCTGATCCATCCTTTCTACTGCCCCCAGCATGTCTTGTGGGCCTCTTTCTTGGGTTGTCATTCCTTAAGCTTGATTTCACTACTCCACTCTGATTTCTCCTTCCCTTCTCAGATGCTGAACATATATGAGATGCTCTGTCAATACTTACAGGATTATAGTAAGGATAGGCAGTCCTCTACCTCTATTTTCACCAAAGATTTGCTCAGGGAAGGGATAGGGAGATAAAGCAGATGATTACTGAGAGGAGAATGACTTTGAAGTACAGCCTGGGTTAGGGAGGGGAAGCATGGGGAAGAGAGTACTGACAGGGACTGGGAATGACCAAGCTCCTATCCTTAGGGGGAAGCAGGGAAGCTGCTGAGCTAAGATAGTGGCCATCCTGTCTCCTAAGCTAAACAGCTAGCAGCTAACTCCAGGAGCAAAGGGAGGGGGAAAAAATTGATCATGGGAGTGGAGGACATGATTAATTAAACTTAGAAAGGTGGTCTTTATAGAGAGACTAGAGAATGGGATGAATCCCATCCCAAGGGGCTACTAGACATACCAAGCAGCTTATAGAGATACAACGGAAAATCCACGGGATCTATGGGCAAAAATGGATATCCTCTGGGGCCAAGGAAGAAATGGATACAGTTGCAGAATACTCATTGAACTGGGAGCAGGCCTATTTTTGCTGAGAGGGAGCACTCCAGCAGTGATGGGAAAGAGTAGCCAGTTTCCTATGGGTGGTGGGAGGGGGATGCAATCTTCAGGGCAAAAGGGATGGAGAGGCCATTCCAAGATACCACTGGCACTGGAGACAAAACCTGTTATCTTCTGGCCCAGGAAGGCAGAAGGCAGAGTGGTCTTGCCCCTGGCTAAGAAGAAGCAAACAGCCCATGGGGTGAAAGAGGTAGGGGCGCCATCACTATGGGACTAGGGGCTGGGTAGCAGGCCTGTCTTTGCTAAAGAACCTCAGCGACCATTCCCAGAATTGATGGGGAGGGAATAGTCTGTTTCCCACTGCCCGGGAGAGCGGACGAAGGAAGTGGAGTGAGCAACCCAAGGGGCCAACGGGGATAAGATCGGTTACCCTTCAGGGACGATGGAATGGAGCAGACATCTTCCAGAACTGAGGGGGAGGGGACGGCAATCTGAAACGAAGGGGATGGGCAGAAATCTGTCCTCGCTAAGGTGACAGAGCAGGCATCTCCTGGGGCCGATTAGGAAGGAGAGGACGGTTCCCCAAGCTAAGGGGATAGAGTGGCCCAAAAGTGGGGCCGTTACCCAGAGCTTGCAGGTCCTGGGATCCACCGGGCGGGTCGTTTCCGCCAGGCGGAAGGCGCAAGGAGAGCTTACTGACAGTCCCTCCCCAAAGCTCGGGACCCCAAGGGCGGGGCCTGTCCGGAGCTAGGCCGGAGGGCGGCTTCTTCTCACCTCCAGGGGCAGCGACTCCGCCATCGCATCCCTGCCGCCTCCGCCCCCGCGCAAGACTTTCTGGGAAAT
Source organism: Marmota monax (assembly GCF_021218885.2). NCBI lineage: Eukaryota > Metazoa > Chordata > Mammalia > Rodentia > Sciuridae > Marmota > Marmota monax. The sequence continues at coordinate 19,352,087 of NW_026695224.1, forward strand.
GTAGTTCCGTTAGTTCTGGGGGCGGGACTTGGGAAAGGAAGTGAGTCCCACTTCCGTCCATGATCTGACGATTTTGGTCTGCACCGGAAGTGCAAGCGTTGCCGATGTGGTACCCACCGTCTGGTTTGGTTCGCTCGCCCTTGTTTCCCTGCCTGGGTATTTGCGTCGCACCATGGCGGTAAGGAGAACGGGTAGGGCGGGGTCCACATGGGCAAATCTCTCCCGCGGCCTGGAGAATGAAAATAGAGGGACATCAAGGAATGCGGGACGGGCCAGAGGGGGGCGCTATCCAATGAGTGGACTATACTAGTGTGAGCGGGGTGTTGAAGGGAGACAGAGATGGCGGCGCAGGACCACACCAAAACTAGTACCAGAGGGGGTGTGTTATTTCGCCGTTATTGTCACATCTGCAATCCAGTAGAAGTCCGAGAGAGGTACCATATAACCCCACTCAAGAGTGCCCTCGAGGTGCTGTCAGCCCAAAGCTGGGCCTTGCTGGGGGAGCTGGAGAAGGCATAAGCCTAGCGTTCGATTGTTCAGGACCAGCAGGAAGCAATCGAAGCTGGAGATGCTGTAAAGATGGTGTCAGCTCTAGACAGTATGGACTGGAGGAGGAGTGGACATCTCAGGGACTGTGGGGACCTGGCTGAGATGCAGATGGGACAGTGTAGCTAACCAGGGTGGTGGAGGAAGTGAGGGGCTGAGAAGAGCTCTGACGGCATCTCATATTTCCTCTGCAGCCTAAGGGCAAAGTGGGCACCAGAGGGAAGAAGCAGATATTTGAAGAGAACAGAGAGACCCTAAAGTTCTATCTGAGGATCATACTGGGGGCCAACGTAAGTATCTGCCTTTCTTCTCTTACCACTCGTAGCTCCGCAGTATTCAGCTCTGGTGAGGAGTGGTGGTGACAGCTAAGGCTCCAAAGAAGTACATTCAAAAAGAAATGAGAGGGGACTGGTGAGTGTAGCTCAGTGGTACAATCTTTGTCTAGCCATGAACATAATCCTGGGTTTTATCTCCAGCACCAGGCATGTGGGACACTGGCAAACAGAAATTAATGAGAAAGGATTCAGGAATAAGGTTCTGGGCTAATAAAGCAAAACACAAACAAATAATAATGAAGTGAGTCCCAGCTAGACTTCACTGCCTTCCCCATTGTAGATACATAAGGGCTTCTTTCTTGGGCTGGCTTGGGTTTCAGAAGACAGTCTTGGTACTTAGCCTCAGGAAGCAAGGCCTTTCTCCCAACCCTATAGGAACAATCTGGCTCTGCCCATAGCCTGACCTAGTTCTTAGGTACAGTTGTGGGAGTCCCATGGTTTGAAGCATTTTTTGACCCCAGCCTGATCCTGTTTGCTTGTAGGCCATTTACTGCCTTGTGACCTTGGTTGTCTTCTACTCATCTGCCTCATTTTGGGCCTGGGTAAGTATCTTCATCCTGGAAAGTGGATGAGTGCATAGGTCCAGTGGTTGGTTTTGATATCCCTATTCTCGCTCTGCAGATGGCCCTTGGCTTTAGTTTGGCAGTATATGGGGCCAGCTACCACTCTATGAGCTCGATGGCTCGGGCAGCCTTCTCTGAAGATGGGGCCTTGATGGATGGTGGCATGGACCTCAACATGGAACAGGGCATGGCAGAGTGAGTGTCCCCCACCGCCAGCCCAGGTGAGCGGCCCCAGGGCTGGGGCACTGGGGCCCAGAGAACCTAAGGCTCACAGCTATCTGCAACTTGAAGAAAGTGGAAGGAAAACAAAATGGGGCCCATTTACTGTCTTTGGCAACCTCCCTTCTATCCACAGGCACCTTAAGGATGTGATCCTGCTGACAGCTATTGTGCAGGTTCTGAGCTGCTTCTCCCTCTATATCTGGTCCTTTTGGCTTCTGGTATGTGGGCTTGAGGGTTTCCTTAAAAAAGGCATCTAACCCTCCCTATCCTTCATTTTTTGCACCCAACTTCAAGTTATCTTTTCTCTTAGGCTCCAGGCCGGGCCCTTTATCTCTTATGGGTGAATGTGCTGGGACCCTGGTTCACAGCAGACAGTGGCACCCCAGCACCGGAGCACAACGAGAAACGGCAGCGCCGACAGGAGCGGCGGCAGATGAAGCGGCTATAGCCATTGAAATTGTGGCCATAGGCTCCTGGGCACTGGGTTGCATGGCCTCAGTGCCTGGAGCAATGAGAGCCTAATCCAGGCCAAAAGTAGCCTGAGGTATAGAATTGTTGAATAAATAGAATGTGGCTAATGGGTGTGTGTGTGTGAGTTAATAAGGGACAAAGCAGGAAGAACTAGTCGTATGGTATTTCCCTCTTGCTACAGGCTCAGCTTGGGGAGACATTGAAAGGAAAAAGGCTCTGGAATTAGCTACGAAAACTTTATTTTGCGGCAAGTAGGGAGGTCACACATGAGCCCATGCATGCACGCGCGTACACACACACACACACCTAATACTGCTTAAGGTACTGGTCAGTCCCTGGACACTGGGTTCTGGGACCAGAATTTTGCTTTGGGTTCTCCTTGCTCTGTAGTCTCTTATGCTGCAGGCTGGGATCCAGCTAAATTTCCTGAGGCAGCACCTTCACACTTCCAGGCCAGGAGTCTTGCTCAGACCCAGCGCCTGTACCAGGTCATCTCCAAGTCCACTCTTCAGTGTTCGTCTCACTGTAGGGACAGAGTAGGGTTGGAGGGGGATGATGGGGTTCGGGAAAGCAGTGGGCTTATGGTGGGTACTCACAAGATTTACGGTTGCCACGGGAACGCTTCCTTTCTCGAGCTGTAGCTGCTCGGGGATTGCTCTTGGTCACTGATTGCACTAGCAAGTCCATGATTTCATCTGATGTGTCACTGGGTAAACTGGAGCCTGGGGATTCTTCAGAGGGTGCAGTGGAAGGTCCCACTGCTGGCGGCATGACTGGGGAGCTGCTCTGGACCATACCTGTGGGAGACCAGATAGGGAGGTCAGGTCAAGGTGGCCTTATTACCCATTCCCCACAGCAGCTATAGGTCTACCTCTGCTGCGACGGCTATGTGTGGTGTCCTCCGGCCTGCTGGTCAACAGACTTTTCATACTGGCATGACTGTCAGCATCACCCTGTCCTGGTCCACTCCCCACAGCCACTGGGACAGGTGGATTGCTGGGGGTTTCCCCTGCCACACCTGAGAACTTCTCTGTCTGAGGATGGGAAAAGGATGAGCTGAGAGTAGGGGAAAGAAACCAAGGGGTGGCAGTCAAGACTCAGAAGGGTAACTACCTCAGTGATCATGCGTCCTCGGGTCTTGTTGCGCTCACGGTAAGTGGCTCGCTTCTGCTGCTGCTGCAGTACTCGTTCACGGCAAGTCCTATATTCCAGGGCAAATTCCCGCAGCGTGTGGCAGAATTGCATGATGCGCACTTCACGGGCTGCTTGTGCAGTGTAGCCCAGGTAGAGCAGGAAGGCATGAAACCTAGGCAGGTTGGAGTGGGGGAGGGATGGGCAGTCCTGCTTGCCCTTTGAGAGATGTTGGTGGCAGTCTTGCTTCTTTGGGGCCCATACCCCTACCTGTTGTAAACACGGCGGTGCACTACCCTCAGTGTGGCAACACGGCGGGCACAGTGGGCCAAAAAGTGGGTGAGACGAGCACGCAGGGCTGGAGCCAGTTCATGTTTAGCCAAGCTCCTCAGGTTTTCCTCAGCTGCCCAGCTCCGGCGCTCCAGCTGTCCCAGGTTCTCAGTCAGTTGCTCAAAGTCCACCTGGAAAAGCAAGTGGGTACATGAGCTGTCACCCCAAAGGTAACAGGTTGCCTGAGGCTGCCTCTGCCAGACTGGCCATTGTGGGCCTAGGGACACAACTAACATTTGGCTTCTGCTCTCCAAAAGTTCAATCTAATATGCGAGACAAGTCCATTTGCTGCAACAGAGACAGAAGGCTTCTTGGAGGAAGTGGCAGCTGAACTGAGACTCAAAAGACTGAGTAGGTGTGTCCTGGCCAAGAGAGGCAGAGCATAGTTCACACACCTGTAGCTGGAGCACACCCTAGCACAGCCCAAATAGGGAAAAGTGGGAGGAGCCAACCCAAGGAAGAAATGCTCGCTTGTGCCCCAGCCCATTTTAACTGAATCTTTTGCTGGTGCTAACCTTGGCACAGCGGGTCAGGGCAGGGATTTCTGAGTAGAGATCGGAGGAATCAGGTAGGGTCTGGAGCACCAGGGAGCAGAGATGGTACAGCAGCGACTGCCGGCGCACCGTGTCCTTCACCTCAGACACCTTCTCCAGGTAGCTCAGCTCAAAACCACTGCTCTGAAAGACTCCATTTGAGCCAGGGCCTGGCTGGCTCCAGAGCCCTGACCTCTAATCCTCACGTGCTCTCACTTACCTGGGAACCATTGAGGAAGTTGCCCACAGCCAGCAGGGTAGCCAGGATGCAGTGGAAAGTGGCATTCTGCACCAGCTGTTCCATTCCCATTTTCAGGTCAAATAATGGCTCTGCGATTTCCTGGTGTAGGAGAACCAAGGGCTTTAGACTCATGTTCATCATGCTTACCTGTCCCCACTACCTGTCCCACTTTATGACCCAGATACCCGTTCCATGCTGTCATAGTCCAGCTTGAAGGCCCAAAGTTGTAGGCGGGCAGCCAGGCCCCCAATAGAGGCAAGAGTCATTAGGAAATTCTCAGCTGGGCCCAGGGGTATATCAGGGTTGGCCAGCTGGGCCTCTTCAATCTTCTGCCTCTCCTCCTCCGTGGGCATCATGGTCAGTAGCTTCTGAGGATGCAACCACCGCCCCACAGTGTTAGCTTGAGGCCTCATGCTCCTTTAGTCATCTCTCACTCCTCCTTTAGTCATTTCCCAGGGTCTGGCAAATGCCCTGCAGATATGTTAAGCCCATCCCTACCACCAGAGGGAGTGGAAATGTCAGTAAGATGTCCAGATCTCCCACCTCCCTTTCACATCCATTGGGTATCCCCACCTCAATGCCATCCTTGCTGACAGCAAACTCATCAAAATTGAGCAGGGCAGCCTTAATGACATGCACAGGTGGCAAAGTAGTTAGGCCAATGTTGATAGCGTTGCTGCGCTTGGGGTCCAGCACTGTGGTCATTGTCCGGCGGCCCTCACCAGCTTTCTATAAGATGGGGGGAAGAACAGTGAAAGATTGGGGAAAGGACTAGCTGGGGCAGCAATCTTGAGAGCACTCCAAGGTATTCCTCTGAATGGCTTAATGATCCTACAAATGGGAACCCAGGACACATAAAACATTGGGATAAGCTGAGATTCTAGTTAGGGCTCTGTCAATACTTTATTAAGAGAGCCCAAGTCAAGTCCTTCTCTCTTTATCCTGGTTTCCCCATGTGGGAGATGAGGGACTATTTCACCCCCTTGAACTCTGATTTTCCCCATCTCTGGTGTATTTACCTTGGAAGGAAGTACATCCTTGGCTCGGGATTCAAACAAGTGTTCCAACCGGGCTGTGTCCACTGTGACAGGCTCCAGGGAGGCCCACAGGGTGGTGCAGGGCCCAAAGCGGCTTCCAGACTTCCCGTGATCCCCAGCCAGCTTTAGCTCCCGCCAGAAGAGTTTTACAGTCTTCCTCTTGGTGGGGAGGGCTGGGCCATCGGGTGCTGAGCGGGGAAGTGGTGGGCAGGAGGATGGAGGTGGGGGAGGAGGATGTGGGGGGCCTCCAGAGTGCAGGGGAAGTGGAGGGGGAGGAGGTGGGGAGCCTCCAGAGTGCAGGGGAAGTGGGGGAGGTGGGGGTGGAGCCCCTTTCCCGGCCTCCACAGATTCTACATTTAATATGTCCTGGTCTTCATCCTCCCCCAGATCTGAGAAGTCCAGGTCCCCAATGCAGAGCTTTGGTGTACGGGTTGGGAGCTCCTGGATGGGCTCAGCCTTGGGGCTTGATGGCACCAGTGGTTCCTTAGGCTCCACCTCAAGGCTCCGCTGGGCCTGGAGCAGGACTCGAGGGACAGGGCTCTGGGGGGGTCTGGGTACAGGGGTTGGCTCTGAGGAGTCCCATAGTTCCCGGATGCCTAGAAAAAGAGAAGCGGCTATTGGCATCTTGCCCTCTATGCACAATAAGGGTGGGATTCTGGACTCTGCCCACCTGTCTACTCACCTGGGGGTCCATCAGCCTCATCTGGTGTGGCCCCAGCCAGTGTTTCTGCCCGGCCCTGGGCCAATGCAGCCTGCTTCTCTGTTTCTGCTGCTGCCACACCTTCCAGGAACCGGGCTCTGAGGGGAGATACTTGTCAGTGATGGTGTCTGACACAAGTCCATCCCAGGGTGGTACACATGCCTTGCTGAGCTCCTGGACACTGCCCCCAATTGCAGGCACACACAGGCACAGGGAATAGTCCATGCGCTGAGCAGACCCCTGTCCCCTCGAGGCAAGCCCCTTTTCAACTCTCCACATCTGGGGAGTTAGTAGCACCAACCCAACATTCCTATGTCAAAGTACAGGGAAAAGCTCTACTTAACATCTAACTTGCAACTTTCTTGTTCACTATCCTGACTTTATAAGGAACTTCTGAGCAGAAGGGAATGGCTATCCCTCCTTTGGCCTGTCTGGCAGCTTCTGAGCCCTACAGCCTGCCTGCCTGCAGAAAGGGTAGGCACTTAAGTTTATGCTATCCAATGTTTCCTTTCTGGCCCCTCCAGCCTCTGTTGGTCCCTGTCACTGCCCTTCCCACAGCGTTAGGTTGCTCCACTACCCACATACCACACAGCACCCTAGATGCCCTCCTTGCCCTGTTCCTGAGCTGGGTATCCCTATCCCCATTTCTGGTCTAAGCTGTTAAAGTTTCACTATTGAAGCACAGGGACTACTCTGACCCCAGTGAACTGCTTTCCCACTGCTTGCTCTTTGGATTACTATGGAGGCATTAATCTGGTGGCAGGAGCAGGGTCTGAGAATCCCCCAGTTCTGGCTGCTAGGGGGCATGTGGAACCCCTGCTGGGGAAGCAATGCTGAAGCCCTGAGCACATGGCAGACCTGGCAGGTTGGCCTCTGTACTTACTCCAGCCTGGCCTGCCCAGTAGGGGACTGGGGGACGGGTGGGCTCTCAGGGGCCCTGGGTAGGGGGATGAGAGGAAGAAATGGTAATTGTGGTGCTGGTTCCACCTCAAGGCCCATTTGCTGGCACTTACACAGAGGTTGGGCAGTGATATTGGGAGGAAGAGGAAGGAGTGGAGGAGGTAGGACATGAGGACACTGGAAGGGGAGGGGAAAGAATGACATGAAGCAGGACAGGGTGCAGGAGAGTCAAAGAGCCGAACAAGACTGACAGAGAAACAGAAAGAAAGGGAGTAGGGAGACAAAACAAGAGGCAAAAACAGGTGGAATGTCGGAAGGAGATAAAGGGAAGCCACAGGAGGAGGTCCAGACAGAGCCGAACCCCACACCCAGCAGTCACTTACCAAACGGGAGCAGTTTGGTGAAGTCTGGAAAGAAAGAGAGAAAGCACGCGTTTGGGCAGAGGAGGCTGAGGGCCCGTGGAGGGGCACAAAGTGGAGGGACAGTTGGAGATAGGGCTCTGGGAGCCACCTCTATCTTCCTACTTACTTGTAGATGCTCCTCTCACAGGAGTTGCCGGCTGAGGGCGCCACAGAAATGGCAGGAAAAAGGTTCACCAAGGTACCAAGCCCAGAGGCAAGGCCCACAGGGCTGGAGGCAGGGCTTATCAGCTGGGCAGGACTGGTGGTAGAGGTGGAGCCTATCGGCGAGGCGGAGCCTGTGGAGCTTCAGGTCGGGCCTGTCACCAGATTGGGTCAAGCCTGGCAGACTCACCCCTCCCCAGCTACCAAGGCTCGTACTTACCCAGGTTCTGGGGAGCGCACAGGACAGCCTCCCCCTTCCAGAGATCGGCGGCTCCTCTTGCCCTCCTCTGAAGAGGGCTTTCGCCGCTCCCGCCGACCACCTGCAGCTGCAGTGGCTGCTGCTTCCTCCAAGTCTCCATCTTCCAATCGTAGGGCGCTCTAGCAGAGGTAGGCCAGGGAGTGAGCCTGTGGTTGAGGCCCCGTAGGCATGCTGGGGAACTGCACCTCTCCCTCCCATTTTCCTACTCTGGGCTCACCTCATAGAGCATAAGCTGAGTGCGCAGGTCGACATCAGTGCCCGCAGTGCCCAAGTGGCGCTGTACCAGTGCCTCCATGCCCTGCTGCTCCAGTGCATCTGTCACGTCGTAGAAGGAGTCCTGATCTGGGAGCGCAGCCAGTGTCTGGAGAATAGGGATAGAAAGCCAAGGCAGAGGCTGGTGGGGACTACAGGTCAGCAGCCCCAGGGCCCCATAGTTAGCACCTGATCCCCACCCACACCTTATTGATGAGGGTGACAGTATACACCAACAGCTCAGGATCGGCACCATTCTTCTCTTCCAGGATAGTCACCAGATTAGCCCAGGGAAGAGCACCTGCCACACAGAAAGGGGAGTAGTCATGGGGGGTGGGGAGCAGGCAGGAGAGAGGGCTCAGAGTAGAGGCAGAGGAAGGGACAGACTCTGACCGGTGGCGCTGGCCACAGAGTTGACTGCCTGGATGAAAAGCGGTGCGTTGTTTTCAGAGTATTCCACAAACACCAGCAGCAGCTTCAGGGCCGTCTTCACCACCAAGCGAGACTATGGGAAGATGTCACTACAAGTGAGTGGGGTTTGGGACAGACCTCTGCTAGCTCCTATAGGAAGGGGGAAGGGGGAAGGGCTCCGGGGGTTAGACCTAGAAAGAATAGTCTAGGCTGAAAGACCTGGCTCCAGGGGTAGGCCCAAAAAAGCCTTCTAGGCTTAGAGGAGCCCCAGACTTGCTCCATTTCAGTCCACTTTGCAGAAGAGGAAATTGAGGCTCAGATAAGCAATGGGAGAAGGGTTCATGACTGGGTAAAGGGTCACTTACCAGGCTGGCACACAGTGTATACAGCCATTGCACTGTCTCACTGTGGGCTACCACCCCCAGCATCCCGTCCACAAAAAGCATCAGCTGGCCCAGTGCTGCAGACACAGGGATGGAAGAGGTCAGCAGAGGTGGGGGTCATGGGGGCAGAAGTCATGGGGAAGGAGTGGGGCTGACCTCGAAGGATGTAGCTCTGGTAGTTGTGGTCGGCAGCAGCACCCACACGAATCAGGCAACTCAGTCCCTCTGAGTGCACAAATTCAGGCACCAGGTCCTTGTCTTCCTGGTAGCACCACAGGGGATTTTAGGGAGGTTTGGGCTGGCCCCCCCCCCCCCCCCCCCCAGCCCACCTCTGAGCCTCACCTGGAAGATCTGCTTCAGTGAGAAGAGGGAACGGCGGAGCTCAGGGCCACTGGACCCATATAGTTTTTCTGCAAGGGGTAGGTAGGCGTAAAACCCTTAAGGTGACAGTCCTCCTCCTCTAGAACACAACCACAACCTCCCACCAAAGAAGATTCTAGTATTCTCTAGTCCCTGACTCTGGGTACCTCCCACTACTGCCACCACCGTAGTCTAGTTGTGGCATTAGTCCTGGCCCTGGGAGGAGAGGTCAGGGGAAGGCAAGAGGGGGCACATTCAGTCTCCAATCTACTCTGTCCAGTCTTGCACAGGCCTGAAAGAAACTGGACCAACTGGGCTATGAGGGTGGGGATATTGGGAGACTGCTGGACACACTCACCCAAGATAGCGTTGACTCTCACTGAGAGCTGGGTTCGCAGAATCAAAGTGGGCTTCCGCCCTTTGCTGGAATCAAGCAGCCTAGTCAGCAGCTCCCAGCCCATTCCTCAGGGTCCCACCCCCTGAACTAATACAGCAAAAGTCTTCCACATGCCAATCCCTGGCCCAGTTCCTTCCTTCCCAACCACTACTCCAAGGGCCCAAGGCTTAGCCAGACAGGAGGGTTTGTGTAAACACAGGTATTTTAGGTATGTGGGAGAGCTCCTGCATTCATCTTAGGCAGCAAGTAACACTGGCCAAGCTTTGGGATTCCCCAGGCATAGTTCCCTGGGGTGGCAGGAGGTGACCTCTAGCCCGGGCTATAGATCAAGTGTCTCAGCTGCTGACACCTGAGCCAGCCCCTGGTGGGGACAAGGGTGGGGACTTGGACCAGACACATGCTAGCTCCTGTGGAGGATGGGGAAGGGCTCCTTGCTTCCCTGGCTCTATCAGTTCTAACCTGATCTCTTCATAGAAGCCCTCCAGCATCTCCCGCTGCTCTTCCAGGGACAGTTCGGAGTCCAGGTAGTACCCAGAGGGAGACACTTGCAGGGCACAATCCTCCAGCTGAGGATAGAAGAATAGCTGTAAGGCTGGTGCTATAGTTTAGATGTTGAATGTCCCCTGAAGTCCATGTGTTAAGGGTTTGGTCCTCAGGGTGGGGCTATTGAGAAGTGATGAGTTGCTCACCTTTGTAAGGCTCTTAAGATGCCTTCAGAGAGATTATGAGACCCCAGCCAATCCAGTATTTCTCTTTACTTTCTGGTCCATGAGATGTGAGCAATTTGCTTTGCTAAGTACTCTTGCCATGATATGCCACCCTCACCATGGGGGCCATCCATTTTGGATTCAAACCTTCAGAATCATAGGCCAAAAATAGCTTTTTATCTTTTTATAAGTTAATTGCCATGGTATTTCATTATAGTAACACAAAATTGACTAATGCAGCTGGGGAAGAGGTGGCAAAGATATGTATAAAGACCCTATGCCTGATGACCTGCCAACACAGTAGCACATGCCTATAATCCTAGAGACTTGAGAAGCAGGATGATCACAACTTGGAAGTCAACCTTAGCAACTTAGCAACAACCTGTCTCAAAATAAAAATAAAAAGAGCTGGGGATATAGCTTAGTGGAAAAGTGCCCCTGGGTTCAATCCCCAGCACCAAACAAACGAACAAAACCTCCTATAACCTTTTACTTTCCACCTGAGGTGTGGTCGAGAGGCACACAAGCATCTTCACTGTAGCTGAACATTCCTTCAGCAACTGTTTCTCAAGTACTTTCTAGGTACTGAGCCCTTCTGTCTCAGGTGCCAGGCTTTCTTGCCCTTTGTATGTGCCATCTCCTCTCCTGGTTAGTACCTATTTTTTTTTTTGGGGGGGGACGGTACCAGGGATTCAACTCAGGGGCACTTGTCCACTGAGCCACCTCTCCAGCCCTGTTTTGTATGTTATTTAGAGACAGGGTCTCACTGAGTTGCTTAGCGCCTCGCCATTGCTAAGGTTGGCTTTGGACTCAGGATCCAAAGATAACGCTTTTGGAAAGCCTTCCTGAATTGTCCAGCCAATGTTAGGCAATCCACCCAACTCCATATATACACTCCTTGCTGAGGCATCCCACATAATCTTATCATATCCTTGACATGACACTAGTTTTCCTCCCCACTGACTAGGTTCAGGCACTTCGCCTGTGTTGCTCCCTGCTATACCTGCAGAGTTTAGCACAGTACTTGGCACACAGTAAGTGCTCACTGAATACTTGTTGAACTAATGAACACAAATGAACAAGGGGCATGGAGAGAAGATGGGAAGAAGTTCTTGCCTTCAAGGAAGCTCACAAGCATGTGGGGTGATAAGCTGTAGCTACAAAGCATTGAAGCCCAGGGAGAAAGTGTTAAGCATGCAGTGAGGTGCAAACCCAGCTGACAGAGCTGGGAACATCTCTGCAAGTAAGATATTGAGGAACAGGGGATGATACATAGACTCTCCAGACCCTTTAGGCCTTAGTTGCTTTATTTTTCTCCCAAGGGGGCTACAGTTATAATGGTCCTAGTTAGACCTCAGATTTTAGGGTTTGACTCAGTCAGTCTACACAGGGCCCTGAAATAGGCATTTGTAACAGGAAAACGTGCTCCATCCATGTATCCACTTTCCATGTTTCTCTCCCCCAAGCCTGGCTTCCCTCCACCACCACCACATGGCACTTAGCCCCTTCAGAAACACCTTATAGAGGCCAGAATGAGGAGACTCCAGACACTCTGAGAGCAGCACTGTGCCTTGTTGTGGACACCTCCCCCACAGTACAGTGCTGGCATGCAAGACTATGCAAAGTCCCCTTTATTGAGTGACTCTGGCCCTTGAGGTGCTATGGCCCAAGAAGAGCCTGCTTCTGGAAAGCCAGGAGGTCTTATGGTCTCCATTTCACTGAACAAGTCAAATCCAACATTTGTCCTGCTGTTTGGCCTGCCCTGCCCTGCCCTGCTCTGGACCCCACCCAAGGACTCCAGCTGCCCTTGGTCCCTTGGAGGAAAGGGAATCCAGCTCTAGCTTCTGTCTTTGCTTTGCACCCCTACTCCTGCCTCAGAATATGATCTGGCTCCTTCCTGGCAGTTTACCCCTATAGGGCCCTTGGGTGACACCCTCCCCCCTTGCTTGGGACATGGGACATAGGACAAACACTCCAGCCTGTTCTCTGACCCACTTCCTGCCTGGCTGCCTGCCCTTCCCAGGGCGCCTTGGGCGGGCCTGGCCTCTGTCCCTTCCCTGGGAGCAGAGTCATCCTCTCCAGGTCCTACTGAGAATAGGCCTGAGAGGGTGTATCAAGACACTAAGGCTAGAGTATCTCACCCAGGGCTAGCTCAGTTAAGGCCACCTTCACATTCCTCATGATCCCTCTTCCCACCCAGCGACACAGCAGCTTACCCCCAAACTCCAGCCCAGCCTAGCCCCATCTCCTTGCACCTTGGACTGGAGTATTCTGGGATCTTAGAGAAACATACATACCCCAGAGCCACAACCCCTGCTCCTAGTCATTCCAAATCACACACATTCATGAACCTGGCTGTTTTAGGTTCAGAAGACACAGCAGGAACCAGACAGTGCCTCTCTCTCGGCCTTCCCATCCTTCCAACCTAGCAGGGAAGACAGTCAGGCCTGACTCAGAAAAAGCTCACAATAAATGTCGAATCACAACTTCCATGAGTGCTAAGAAAGGGGAGGAGCAGATGTGGTAACACTGGAGGTTGATCATATTAGCCATGGTAACCACTCACACACCCAGGTATATGGTCAGGCATGTCTGTGCACAGGCTAAAGTAGCACATCCCCAGAGGTTAAGCCCACAATGCTGTCCTCTCCTCCTGCACTAACTCTTATGTGTTCCCATCCCAAGTGAGCAAGGAATGGCCCTTTCCTCCAGAATACCTGTTGGGGCTAAGTGGTCCATCTCCTCTAGCTTCCTCAGGCAAGTTAACCCTTTCCTCTATGATAAGAAACTAGGCCTCTTCAGCCACTTCACCTGTCCAGTCCTGCCAGGGTTCCATTCCTGGGAGGAGGTCCAGGAGTAATACCTAGCCTAATGCATCCAAGACAGTGTTCCCCAAACCCCAGCTATCTGTCCTGGTGGAGGTGGGGGATGGCAGGCTAGAGTCAGGCAGGCAGCAAAAAGGGGAGACTTCCTGCCACCAGGGTGGTACTTATCCTTCACACCCCTGGCTGCTTCCTAGGGTCACCATTCTGAAAGCCCAAGCCTCTGGACCTTGTTTCTAACACCCTGGGGCTAGGCCAGGCTTGAGCAAGTCCAAACCTAGTCCCTGCTGACAATGATTAGGGTCAGCATACTCTATGGGCCCATATTCTCAGCTCCATTCTGGATCTTGTCTTCCTCACTTCTCTGGTATCTGTCTTTTGATGGAGTCCCTCCCCCATTCCAGGCTTAGCCCCTCACTTCAGCCTTCAGCCCACTTTTCTATTTACTCTCCAGACTCAAGCTTTTTTGGCAGCCCAAACCCATTGACTACATATGTTTTTTTTTTTTAATTTTTAATTTTAATTTTTTATTTTTTGCAATACGGGGTATCAAACCCAGGGACTTGCATGCACTAGACAAGTGCCCTACCACTTAGCTACACTCCAAGTCTCCTTATACATGGTTTTATATACAGGATAAAGCTTAGGGGAAGATGGTGTCTATCCTCCCCCCATTTTTGATACTGGGGATTGAACCCAGGGATTAACTACTGAGCTACATTTTGGGGTTTTGGTGGGGTGTTTTTGTTTTTAAATTTTGGGATTGGGTTTCACCAAGTTGCTGAGGCTGGCCTTGAACTTGTCTTGCTCGGTCTCCTGAGTTGCTGGGATTACAGACATGCACCAAACAGAACTAGCTTTAGCTCCCCAATACTTTTTATAAAAGTATAATCGGGTGAGAATGAATATGCAGGAATAGAGTGCAAGGAAGATGGAGGAAGGGCAGAATTACATGCTGAAGAATTTTTGTTTTAGGAAATAATTGGCCTATTACTTATTTTGACTCCTTTTCTATAAACACAGGACCCTGTGCTCTGAAGACCCTCCTTTCCTTTTATCTTGTGTCTCTAGTTAGACTGAGACTTCCTGGATGACATGGATGAGATGTCATGGATGTGCTTTGGGGAGGGAAATCCACATTTGTTTTGCCTCCACTGTGTGGATGCCTAGTTCATTTGATTATCCTGATAATCTTTTTACAAGTGAGGAAACCAAGGTTCAGAAAGAAGATGAATTGCTCTTGAATGGACCAAGGCTAATTGACTCAGATCTTGGGTGGATGGGACTTAAAAGTGCTCCAGGGAACTCTGAAAGGAAAGTGGGAGTGTGGGCTGGGGCCTGCAGGATTGCCAAGGGCTGGATACTGCCCCCTCAGCTTCCTGGATTCTGTAAATATCCCAAACTGGTCCTCCCAGTTCTAGCAAGGAAACACAAATGAACACACACACACACACACACACACACACTATATGTTGCTAGTCACTGAGGTCACAAAATCTACTTCTGAAAGGATCTAGGTACTATAATTCAGCTTCTCTAGCCCAGAAAGACCAGGAGATGGAACAGGTCACAGGAAAGCCTGGCAGGTCACCACTCATGCTCACATCCCAATTTTCTTTAATCTTCAAAGTGACTCCCATATTAGGGAATGAAAGAGCTCAGTTCATCACCAGAGCACTCTACAGTCCCCTTAAGAATTCTCAGGGACCCCTTCAGTTAGTCCCTAACCTAGAAGGTCAGTTTCATACCTGAGCCCCCTTGCCATAATGGGTCCTGAGAGGTAAACAGGGCTGGAGTGGGTTGGAGTAGGGTCAGGACATATTTTGGCACCAAGCCACCCCCGTCCTACTCTAATCTTCAGTCATATCTGTCTGGGGGAACAAAATTATTGGTAATGACCAGTTATCCTTGCTGCCAGGAAGAGGAGACTCCTCTAGCCCTTGCAACAAGGTCAGAGAAACACCTCAGGTCCTCTGCCCAATGCCCAGGAAGAAGGTAGTGGTATCCGAGATGTGACAAAGCCTTTGAGGCTCAGAGGAGGCTCCTAAGGCCCTTTCTAGAAGAGAAGACAAAACTGAGTAGCTCTGGATTAAGAGATAAGACACCAAAGAGCCAATTCTCACTGGGGTGGGGGCAAGTCCTTGGGCTGGGACAGCCTTTTACATATATGCGAGAAAGGCACTCCTGAGGGCCCCCTGACCTGGGAACTTTTAGCCTGGCCCAAGGCACTGTCAGGCTCCCCCCACCAACCAGGGCCAGGAGATGAGTCAGAGGCTGAGGACAGGAGCTTCCTCCTAGACTTGGAGGAAATGAGCAAGGCTTTCTCAGACCTGCAAGCTCTGAAATGGTTTAAAAAGGGAGTCCCCAGGGAACTCTAGGTTCAGTAGGTTGTTGGGGGTAGAGTCCCTGTGAGAGTGGGCCCTCTTCTATACACAACCAGGGAGGGTGCAGGGTGTGCAGGGATGATGGACCAGTGCTCCAGAGTGGGAGGGCAGAGGTCACTTGGCTGTGTCCTGTCCTCTGCTTGACAACTGTACACAGGAAACAGCAGTGGGTAAGCAACCTCTCCCTCTTATTTCTGCCCTATAGCCTGGGACAGTGATGCCTGGGTTTGGGGCCATCTCTCCCTTTTGGAAGGCTAGCAAGGTAGGCCTGAGTTATGTCTGGGCTTCTGGTGCACCAGCTTAAAGTACTAGGGGAGGAACCAGTTGTTAACATTTCCTGTGAGGAGGAGCCTTGCTCCCCCCTTCCTCAGCTCTCTGATGTTCCTGCCCCATCCTATTCACAGTCCCTCTTCCTCCAGCCTTCTATTCTGGGTCTGTGGTCACAGTTTATATTTGGGACAAGCACATCACAGTGCATCTGACCATTCCTGGAAAAGCTGCCAGCTCCAGGGAGTCCTGGTTCCAGACACTGTGGTAACTTAGCTTGAAGGTTCCCAAAGGCTCTTAGTGGGGGACGGGACAGTCTTCAGTACTCCAGGTGGAGATCCTGAAAGGGGACAGACCAGGAAGCAGAGTTGCATGTGAGGGACTTAACATTCTTCCATGCAACTCATGTCCTTAGCTAAGGAAAAGAGAAAAGGTCAGGGCACCTGGTAGGTTGGGAACTTGGTCTTATTTTTTCCTTTTTCTGTGGTGATAGAGATCAAACCCAGATTCCTATTGTATGCTAAACACATGCAGGAGATCAGGTATCTAAATGAAGGGGGAGAAGGGATGGTTCTGAACCTCTTTCCTGCAGCTGACCTCCCAGGCCTAACCCTGGTTGTGAAGAGGAGTGTCAGAGCTAGGTCCTGCTCCAGAATGGGAGAATGGTAAGAATACTATACTCTAGTAGTCCAGCCTTGTTTCTGAAGTAGTTCCAGGATGAAGAACCACCTCATTTCTGTACCCCTTTTTCCCTATCCCACCTACTGAATGGCAGGTGGGCTCTGGCTGGACATACTTCTAGGCCCACTTCAGTCTGCTCCTGTGAAAAGGGCAGGACAAGATGGGGATGCATGAAAACTCCGGAGGTGGGCAGTATGCTGCATCCTTCCAGCTGTGGCCTTGAAGCTGGGCTCTGCAGGGACACGTGCCACTCCCCAGACGATAGTCTCCCCACCCCTCCCGCGGCCGCTGGGAGGCGGGGCTGGCCAAGGCTCCAGGAATGCAGGCCTGGGGGCCTGGCGCCCAGGGCACATTCCAGGGAAGACCCCGGGCCCAGGGGGCATGTTTGCGCAACTCGGTGTCCTGCTGAGGCACCCCACCAACTCCCACGGGCGTTTCCTAACTACTCAGAACCGATCCACTGGCGGGGAACCCCAGGGGATGAAAGGGCGCCTCCCGGAGTCTTGGCCCGGAAACAGCGCGCCGGAAGGGCTGCCTGAGGGGGTCTGTGGGCTGCGAGCCCGAGTGCGGGGAGGTCTGGCCGGCCATCTGGAAAAGGGCCTCTCCAGTACTGTGCAAAGTCGGCCTTGGGGCCGGTGCAAACTAGGGCAGGACGGAGGTTTAAAATTAGCCGGGACCGCCCCCTCCCTTCCAGGCGCGGGCCACAAGCCGCGGGTGTACGCGGGGGTGGGGAGGCGGTGACTCAAAGGGCTTTTCCACTTTGTGCAGCCTCCCGCGTTCCGCGTAACCCGGGCCTGGTCGCTTCCCGTGGACTCCTCTCACCCGGCAGTCTCTTCTTGGCCGGTACACCCAGCCTCCAGATACCACTTCACCTCTAGTGGCCCGCCCTGGATCCGTCCCTCCTCCTGATACACCGCACCCCTCTCACCTGAAGCAGGTGGAAGCTGGTCCCTCCCTAGCTCCGCCTCCTGGGTCTGTTACAGCCCTAACAATTACTGACACTCAGCCCAGGACAGCCACCCTGGCAGACCCGCAGCAAAAGGGCACCGTGCACCTCTTTAGGTGGGCCTCACTTCGAGGGGAAGCCAAGACAATGCAGACCACAAGCTGATAGTCTCCGCCGCCCGCAGGCGTGAACCCTGGGATCCCAGTTCAAGTTTTTTCCTGAGTACACGCTCCAGCCTCTTCTTGAGAGACACCTCCCATCGGGTTTCAGGGAGCGGACTCTGAACTCCCTATCGCCCCAACTTTTCTCCGCGCCCCTCTCACCTTGAGTGGCGCCCCTAGCAGCCGGTGCAGCGCAGGTATTTGAGCACCCAGGGGCAAGGCCCCGTCCAGGCTGCAGGTAGGGGCCCGTCGTGGCTCCGGGAAGTTGGCACATGCAAAGGGGTCGGTGTCTTCCAGGTACTGCACCCTCACGGTCACCACTGATACTGGCTCCCCGTCCCCGCGGTCTTCCCCGCCTGCCATGGTTCTGCCACGGGCTCGCACCGCGCGCGCGCCTCGGTGTTTCTGACCCTCAGCAGCTTCCACTCGTCTAGCCCTGCTGCTGGGGCTGGGCCGGACCGGACGCTGTGGGGGGCGGAGCCAGACGGAGGCGGGGCCGAGGAGGGGGTGGGACTAAGACTGGGCCCCAAATGCGCGCAGGGGGTAACCACTGCCAGGGGCGGGGCTTGCACCAACCACTCAAAAAACCCGATAGTGATCCCGTTAGTTCCCTGACTCTGAGGGCGGGAAAACCCGAGCTGGCGCCCCGCCTTGGAGAGCGCAGAGGCTGGGAAGGCTTTCCTTGGGCTTGGGGTAGGTGAGGCTGCTCTTCTTTGCGGGATGCTAGGGCAGGTGGGGCAAAAGTTCCTTCACATAGTGGCCGACCAGGTCTCCCTAAGTTTAGGGATGAGATGGCCCTGATTCCTTCAGTTTGAGTGTTACTATTTCCGTCACTTGGCGAAAAAGCAGTTGAGAAGGGTTTCTTTCAGTTTGGAGCAAGAAGTAAAAATAGATTTCGGCTGTTTGAAGGAAGAAGTGGAATCTGTTCCCTTTAGTTGTGGGAAGAAGAAGGACGAGTGCCCTTTCTCTAAAAAAGAATGGGATGAGTCAGTTTGAGGAGGCAGGTAGCACATCTTCCTCTCAGTTTGGAGGGAGAACTGGGATGGGTGTCCCTCAGCTTGAAAAGTGGAGTCAACTTTCCTCTGTAGCGAGATGAGCTGAATTACCTAAAGTTGGGTAGATCCCTCTGAGTTTAAAGGGAATACCATAGGTTCCTTTGGTTTCATGGAAAAGGTGAGTGGAGTTCCCTCTAGTTCAGGGAAAAGGGACGGTCGATATCTCTCATCTGGGAGATGAGATGTGAGAAACAGCTTCCTTCTCAGCCTGGAGTGAGTTGGGCCTAGTCCGGGGCTTAGGGTGACTGGGGACGTTGGGGACTGCGTAGTCCATCACGGCTTTGTGGAAGCGCCCTGTGCGCGTGCGCAGCTCTGGTCCGGGCGGGGGCCTTAAGTGGGTCTCAGGTTTGGGGGAGCAGCGCGCAAGGCACCAGCGTACTGCCCCCGCGGTCTGCACAGGGCGGCGGCTTAGTGCGCGGTCTGGGCACTTGGGGCTGGCTGCTTGCGGCCGGGCGGCAGTCGCCACGGGACCCTCCGCCCCTCCCGCAACAGGCTGTCTCTGGAGGACGGTGGTTGCTCACCACTCCAAATCCGGGTGATGGGAGGTTTTCGGGGGCGGACTCGAAGGAGTAGATTTGGGGACTGAGGGAAGGGCTGCTTTGGGTAATTTCCGGAGCTGGGATTAGTCTAGAGGGGATGGAGGAGAGGATTCCGACTATGGTCGTCCGGGGCAGGGTCTCCGAGTCCAGATCTGGCCCGAGGTATCGGAACCGGGATTGGGGGGAGCAGGCCCCACGTGCTTGTGACGCGGGGGCGCCCGGTAGGCGGCGGCGGCGACGCTGGGCCGGCGGCCGTTTGGTGCCGGGAGGGCGGCGAGGTAGGCTGCAGGATGCTGCGCGCTGCACTGGCCCTGCTCGGGCTGCCCCTGGCGGGGGCAGGGGCGGCCGAAGAGCCCACCCAGGAGCCGGGGTCGCGGGGCGAACCTCCCCCAGGCTTGGCGCTCTTCCGCTGGCAGTGGCACGAGGTGGAGGCGCCTTACCTGGTGGCCCTGTGGATTCTGGTGGCCAGCTTGGCCAAAATCGGTGAGTGTGTGTGTGTGAGTGCGTGCGCCAGGCCAGCGGTTGGCAGCAGATCCGCCCCCAACCCCCGGGTCCCTGGATCCCCTCAGCTTCTTCCACATTGTCCTGACTTAGGTTCGGTTTCCAAAAAATCCCGGTTCGCACCCAGTCCCTGCGCCTTCTCCTGTGGGTCTCTCTCCTCTCCGTTCTCCGTGGAAGCGCCAAGCATTTTCCCTTCCTGAAGGACTGCCCGTGCTCTCTCCAGCTCCATCTTTGGGTTCTTTTACCCTCTTTGCTCTCCTCTTCCCCTTGCAATGAGTCCCCCTCAGTCCAGCCTCTCCCCACCAATGCCCAGCTTCCCAGAAATCTCCTTCAGCCTTGAAGTGAGGATGTGTGGGGACGTTCAGGGGATGGTATTCTCCGAGGAACACAGACATCCTGGTCCTAAGGAAGCCGACTTCCCTGGAGACGACGCCAAGTATCCATTCTCTTGGGGATGCTAAACCACCACTTTTCCTCTAGCTCACCTCTGCACCCCACATAAAAATAACACATTCTTGCTCCTAGGTATCCTCTGTCCCACGCACTCCCATTCAAATTCACATTCCTCCCACTTCGGGGTATAAGAAACTTCCATTTATTGGGGCTTTGCTGTGTGCTGCCTACCCTAGTTGCTTTTATACTTCAACCTCCTTCAGTCCTCAAAACAGTGAAGGGTGTTTCAGACTATTTTCCTTGAATAGAGCTGCTTTTCCTTGCCTCTGCCCCTTCCTTCCTCCTCCCTTTTGTGCAGCTAGTGGTCCCTCCTCCCCCCAGAGACCCTCCTCCTTCTCCCTGTTGTGCAGGCTCTTCTGTGGGGGTGACTAATTATAGCTGAGCGTTGCTACTCACTCCCCATCTATGCTGGCACAGCCTGTACTCCGGCTTACCAATGCAGCCTTCATGTAGGAATCTCACAGCCTCGTATTTGCCCCAGGGACATTGCTTATCCCCCAGGGACATTGCTTGGTCGTGGTGGTGGTGGTGGTGCAGGCCTAGACAGAAAGGGAACTCTGTACTTTGCTTTGGCAGCTGGGGATTAATAATGGAAAGTGGTACTCAAAATGCCTTCAGCGAGCCTGATTCTGCCAGAGAACTGGCTTTGTGATGGGTCTTGGGTTGCAGTGCTGGGTCTGGTGCATGCTGAGGAGATGAGAATGAAGTAAGGTTTCTGAAGTAGAGGAAAGAGGTACTCAAGGCAGGGATGAATGTGGGGAGTTCTATTGACTAAGCTCACACTAGAGATCCAGCAGCAGTGAGAGCAAGCTAGGTGCAGCTCAGATTTGGAGCGAAGAATTGTGTTTACTGAGAAGTCTGTGAGTTATGGGAGAGTTCCTGTCTTAAAGTTTATAGCAACAACTGTGGTTTCCACCGTTTGGGGGAAAAAGAGAAAAAACAATTCTCATAGAAGAGGAGAAATATAGAATGTTCAGGAATACCTCCCAGTTTCATTGCTAGGTCCCCATCACACACATCTTTTATTCAACACATATTTATGTAAAGCCCACTGTGTTCCAGGCATTATCTTAGGCCCTTTGAGTACAGCTTCCAAAGGGCATTGTCTTGGCATAGGGTTTCACACCTGTGTCAGGAAGAGTACAGGGAGGCCTCCTCTGCCAGCACCCTCAGGATTGTGTGGGGAAAAATGTGTTCACTTATAGTCTGAGGGCCCAAGGGAGATCCATATTCTAGGGGACAAAAGTATAAGTCTCAGTAGTGCTAGAAACCCTTTTCTTACTTTCCTCTCTTTTCCTAGAAACAGATCTCTTTATTATTTCCTCCGAGTCATATTAACATTTGTTGAACCTACTATGGTCTAGGCCTCACACTAGGCACATTTGCACACTTTATATAATTTTATCCTCATACTTTGTGATTGGTATTTTTCCCATGTTACAAGAGAAGAAATTGAAGTTCAGGTAGATTTAATAATAATCACAGTGATAAATCCAGAAAAAGACATGGAGATCTGGCTGCTAAACCTAAAACTTTTTATTTTTTTGTCAGGGTGGGGGGTACCAGGGATTGAACCCCAGGAGTGCTTAACCATTGAGCCACATCCACAGCCCTTTTTATTTTGAGACAGGGTTTCACTAGGTTTCTTAGGGCCTCATTAAGTTGCTTGAGGCTGGCTTTGAACCTGCAATCTTCCTGCCTTAGCCCCCTGAGCTGCTGGGATTACAGACATGTGCCACCACGCCCAGCTAAAACCCAAAACTTTTAAAGTACTGAGTCCTTGCTGAGCCCAGACAATGAAAAATATGTTGGGCTAGAAGGTCTACAAAGCTCCTAGGAGGTGTAGTATGCATTATAGTTGGGGAACCCTAACTATAATATGATAACATAATAACATTTATCATAATAATATGTAACATTTATTGAGCTCTTACTATAAGCAGTGTGCTAAGGGCTCTTAAGTGGATTATTTATTTTATCCCCACAACAATCCTATGAGACTATTATTGTTTTGTTTTTTGTGGTACTGGGGGTGTAACTCAGAGACACTCTACCATAGAGCTGCATCCCCATTTTTTAAACTTTATTTAATTATTTATTGGTACCTGGGATAAAACTCAGGCACATGACCACTGAACCACATCCTCAGTCCTATTTTGTATTTTATTTAGAGACAGGGTCTCACTGAGTTGTTAAGTGCTTTACTTTTTGCTGAGGCTGGCTTTGAATTCGCGATCCTCAATCCTCCTGTCTCAGCCTCTCCAGCCACTGGGATTACAGGTGTGCGCCACCACGCCCAGCTTATTTATTTTATATATTTTTTTAGTTGTATATGGACACAATACCTTTATTTTATTTATTTTTATGTGGTGCTGAGGGTTGAACCCAGTGCCTCACATGTGCTAGGCAAGCAGCATTCTACCACTGAGCCACAACCCCAGCCCTTATTTATTTTGAGACAGGGTTTTACTAAGGCTGTCCTTAAACTTCAAATCCTCCTGCCTCAGTCTCCTGACTATCTGGGATTATAGACATGTTACTGTACCTAGCTGATTGCTATTGTTTTTACTTCCTCCTTGCTGATGAGAAAACTGAGGGTCAGAGAGGTGAAGTTATTTCCCTAGATCAGAGAACTAGTAAATGGGGGACTTAGACCTTGAACCCAAGCAGCCCGGGAAGCCCGGATTTCTACAGCTGTGTTATGCATAAAAAGGATTTGCTTAGGTTCAAATAATAGCTGTGGAAAGGAGGTCAGAGAAAGATGAGGTCCCCTGAAGATGAGAGAGGAGGGAGCATTTCCAGGAATGGAAAAAGCAAGCAAAAGCCTTGCTGCAGTGAAGGGTTTGTAGCCCTGGAGGTTAGAGATTCTAGAAATTTTGCATTTTGATTTTCTTCCCTTGGTCCCAGGGTCAGGGCTTCTAAGACTGGGAGGTTATAGGCTGGTGTGTGGAAGGTGTTCCATAAGCTCATACCTGCTACCCTCTTCTTGCATTGTAGTGTTTCACCTGTCTCGGAAGGTAACATCTCTGGTCCCTGAGAGCTGCCTGCTGATTTTGCTGGGCCTGGTACTAGGGGGCATTGTCTTGGCTGTGGCCAAGAAAGCTGAGTACCAGTTGGAGCCGGGTACCTTCTTCCTCTTCCTGCTGCCTCCTATTGTGCTGGACTCAGGCTATTTCATGCCTAGTCGGCTGTTCTTTGACAACTTGGGTGCCATCCTCACCTATGCTGTGGTGGGCACACTCTGGAATGCCTTCACAACAGGCGCTGCTCTCTGGGGCCTGCAGCAGGCTGGACTTGTGGGTGAGTGATCCTGAAGACCTGGGCTGACAGGCAGAGGTTTTTGTCAGACCCATCACCTCTCTTCTTTCTCCTCCAGTTCTGAAGGTCCCATGCTGGCAAGAGCCATGCTATAAAAGATCCATCTCAGGCCCCTCCCACCTGAAGTATAAGGCAACTCTCCAGATGGGCTTCAACCCTCATTTACTTCCCTTCTAGTCAAGTCTGCACTTCTGCTGCATGACAACTGAGTGGGGACCTGGCTCCCAGTGTGTGCGCTGCTGAGCTGGAGGAGCCTGCATTACCACTCTGTTTTCTCCTGCCCTGTGTTACCACACTGCCACTTGCCAGCCCTACTTTCTTGAGACACAACTCACCATTTCTGTCCTGGCTCTACTCAGGCCATGTCAGTGTGGTTTCCTGTTTTTATTATTTTTACTAAATATATATATATATACATAAAATGCTAAGCACTATGCTGGGCATTCTCTCCTTACTTATCCTATTGACTCTTCATAACAAACCTGTTGGGGTATAATTTGTCCCATTTAATGGATGAGAAAGTAGAGTCCCTAAAATTCATTTGCTATCAGATCCAAGATTACCAGAAGTCCAAGATTAGCCTCCATTTTATTGAGGTGTTTTTCCTTTAGCCCCTCCCCTGTTCCCCTCTTTATTTCCTTATCAAAGAAATCCATTCAATCCTGATGTTGATAATTCAGACTTCTTCCAAAGTAAAAGGAGATGTTTATAGTTCCCAGCTGGGGACTTCAACCTGGTTTTCCTAATAAGATAATGAGCTATTTGGGACAGGAAGGGAAGAGTGGACATTAGATCCTAGTCTTAGTAGTAATTTTAATAATAGTAATAGCTATTGGATGCTTACTATGTATCAGGCTCTGGCTAAATAAAGGACTTTTGTTTTAAACTTTAAAAAATTATAAATAATTGAGTACATTATAATTATGTATATTTGTGGGATTCATTATTACATACATACACAATAAATAAAGAACTTTTTAGGTGCATATTGTTATTTCCAATTTGTCCATGGGAAAAGTGAGGCTCACAGAGATTATTTGACATGTTCAAATACCACCTGTAGGACTTTTTTTGCTGTCTTCTTGCTGAGAACCGTGAGTGTCACATCTCTTTGGCTGAGAACTGCAGGAGTGGGAGAAAGCTCTCTCCTGTTATCCTCCCTAATAAAGCCAGTCGACAGCAATTCCCACCTGCTGGGAGCTACTATTATGATTGCTACAGTTTTCATTACCAGTACCATCTTAGTTTTTCAGTTTACATAGAGCTTTTTTAGCAATATCCTGAGTTGGTTTTTGCAGCCATTTTGTGAGATGGGCAGATGAGGAAGCATGGTTAACAGAAGTCATGTTACAGTGACATCACCCATATCACACAGCTGATGAGTGGCAAAGCCAGGCTTTGGGAATAGGCAGCTTGCCTCAAGTCTCCTGACCTGCAGGCCAATGCCCTCCTCACCTTCCCAAGTACTTTTTGGGCTTCCTATTTTATCAGTGAGGGTAGCATCTGGTCTGTTCCAGTGAGTGCCACATGAGTTGGGGACATCTTCACCAATTACTGGTCTGTCTTCTGTCTCTCCCTTGCTAGCCCCCAGAGTGCAGGCTGGCCTGCTGGACTTCCTGCTGTTCGGGAGCCTCATCTCAGCAGTGGACCCTGTGGCTGTACTGGCTGTCTTTGAGGAGGTGCACGTCAATGAGACTCTCTTTATCATCGTTTTTGGGGAGTCCCTGCTCAATGATGCAGTCACTGTGGTGAGTGCTCAGCAGGCTGACATCCCTTGACCTCAGGCTACCACATTCTGACTAGTTGGGCATCTGAGCAGGCTCAGACCCTTTCTTCTGGTCCCCTGGGGAAGAAATAGGTTTCAGCTTTTCCCCTCTCCCAGTGGCCTTGGTTGCTATCTCCCCCTCACTTGCTCCTGAATTTCCTCTTTTCACTTAGGTGCTGTACAAGGTCTGCAACTCCTTTGTGGAGATGGGCTCTGCCAACGTGCAGGCCACTGACTACCTGAAGGGAGTCGGTCAGTATTTCCCCCTTTTTGTCTCCCCCAGGTTGCTGAGTCCCACCCTCCTGGCAACATGACAGCAGAGGCTATTCGGGTTGCCTCATTTCTTACTCTCCTCTATGGAGAAATGGGGTCTGGGCAAAGCTTGCCCTGGGATCCTGAGCCTTGGGGAGTGTGGTGGGTATCTTCCGCCACTTCCTACCAGGCAGCACTCTTGTCAGCCTTGGGAGGGTCTGGACCAGGGGTCATGCTGATAACCCACTCCTCCCCCAGCCTCCCTGTTTGTGGTCAGTCTGGGCGGGGCAGCCGTGGGCTTAGTCTTTGCCTTCCTCCTGGCCCTGACCACACGCTTCACCAAGCGGGTCCGCATCATCGAGCCGCTGCTGGTCTTCCTCCTCGCCTATGCAGCCTACCTCACTGCTGAAATGGCCTCACTCTCTGCCATTCTTGCGTGAGTTCTGGGAGCCTTGCAGGCCGGCAGCTGGGAGGGGGCACTGGAGATGGTTGCCTCTCACATGGACAGAAGTGGGACCCTGAGGAGTTTGTAGGTTTTCTTGAGCCCTTGTGTACTGGTTCCTCAGTCTCCCTTGGAGAGACAATAAACCTCAGGTAATCTTCCAAAACTGGGCACCCAGAACTGGGTACTCCAGGGCCCAGTCTTCCTCTGACTTAAAAACCTGGGACCACTGGCTGTGGTAACTAAGTGCTTCAAAAGATGCCTCAGAGTCTGCTAGTTGGAGCATGTTTCTCGTCATTTTCCCTCCTGGAGGCACTGAGTGGAAGCCTAGAGATCTGGATTCCCAGGGCCACTCCCCTGACTTGCAGTGTCCATGCATTCCTAGTTTTTGTCCTTGCCTTCCTAGTTTTTGCCTCTGAGAGTCTGACACCCTGTGTTGGGCAATGCCCACTCTTGCAGCATGCTCAAACCCTGGAGGCTGAGCCCCCTGGAACACCTTCTCACTTAATTCTGTCTCTCCATTCTTCTCCCAGGGTGACCATGTGTGGCCTGGGCTGTAAGAAGTATGTGGAGGCCAACATCTCCCATAAATCACGCACAGCTGTCAAATATACAATGAAGACTCTAGCTAGTTGTGCTGAGACTGTCATCTTCATGCTGCTTGGCATCTCGGCTGTGGACTCTTCTAAGTGGGCCTGGGACTCTGGGCTGGTGCTGGGCACCCTCTTCTTCATCCTGTTCTTCCGAGCCCTCGGTATTGCTGGCACCCTCTGTTTCCCCACTCTCCTCCTTGTCTCCCCTCCCCCTGCAGGCTCATTCCCCAATCTGAGTCCACATCCTTGTCAATTCCTATGCCTCCCCCTAGTGCTCAATTCTCCCAGTCCTTACCAGACCTTAGCTCAGACACTTGGTGCCACCCACTCCCAGTGTTTTCCACTCCCAACACCTTGCTCCTGCTGACCTTCCTCCTGCTGTAGGCGTAGTCCTGCAGACGTGGATGCTGAATCAGTTCCGGTTGGTCCCTTTGGACAAGATTGACCAGGTGGTGATGTCCTATGGGGGCCTGCGGGGGGCTGTGGCCTTTGCTCTCGTCATCCTGCTGGATAAGACCAAGGTCCCTGCCAAGGACTACTTTGTGGCCACCACTATTGTGGTGGTCTTCTTCACAGTCATTGTGCAGGTGGGAGTGCCCATGAGGCTGGTGGGGAAAGGGTCCAGTAGGCCCTGGGGAAAGACTTGCAACCTATGGAACAGGCATTCCTCCTCCTGTTGGGAGAAGCAGGAACTTAACTTCCAAGACCTTGAGTGCACTGGGGTAGGGGGACAGAGCTGAGGCCTAATGATGGGAGAGACAAAGACAGCAGGGAACTGATTAGGGAAGGGCTCACCTCCTGCCTGTCCATAGGGCTTGACCATCAAACCACTGGTCAAGTGGCTGAAGGTGAAGAGGAGTGAACATCACAAACCCACCTTGAACCAGGAGCTGCATGAGCACGTGGGTACCAGAACCCCAACCCTCCACCTGTCCCTTTCTCCCTTCTCCTATTTTGGCAGAGTCCTGATCCAGTCCCCCTACCCACCCCCTTCTAGACTTTTGACCACATTCTGGCTGCAGTGGAGGACGTTGTGGGGCACCATGGCTACCACTACTGGAGGGACAGGTGAGGGAGCTGCCCCGAGGCTCCTTCAACAGCAGCAGCCGCACCAGACAGGGCAGCATGGGGGATGTGCCACCCTTCTAAGAAGGGACACAACCAGGTTCAGGCTGGGTGACCTCTGTCTGGAGCCTTAGAGAAGCATTACTGTGCTCAGGATAAGACAAGGCTCCCTAGTGTGGCCTGCCTGGCCCTGCATGATCTGGCATTTTACCAGATTCCAGCCCCATCATGCTCTGCTATGTCTTGGATGGTCTTCCTGCTAATTAGTTGGACCCCATTAGAGCCTTAGGATCCACCAAGATCCCTGGGCCTGGCCACTGGGACCATTGCACATGTTCTCTCTACTAGAACATTCCCTTGTCTCATCTTACTGTAACTTTTGTTCATCCTTCAGATCTCACCACAAGCATAAATTCCTTAGGGAGGGCTTCCCTGGCCTCCCTGAGAAGGACAAATCCCTATCATATTCTACAATTATCCTTGTTAGTTCTTGTCATGGTTGCAATTTTACAGTTATTTGCAATAACTTTAATTAATGTCAGAGTTTCCCCCAACACTGTAAATTTTACAGAGCAGGAACTAGCCTTGAGATTCTCCCGGCTGAGACCCATTCCAAGAAAGCCAGGCCAGTGCTGGTGGTGTCCCTGTCCTATCTGAGGAAGGGCCAGCCAGCCAGGCCTTGGGGATGGTACTCAGGGCTGGGCCTGGCATCCTCTATAGGTGGGAGCAGTTTGACAAGAAGTACCTGAGTCAGCTGCTGATGCGGCGGTCAGCCTACCGCATCCGGGACCAGATCTGGGATGTATACTACAGACTCAATATCCGGGATGCCATCAGCTTCGTGGACCAGGTAGGGCATATGGCCGAGAAAGCAGGATAGAAAGGAGCAACAGGCAGGCAGGCAGCCTTATTAGGAGAGAGTTGGGAGTTCCCAGCTGTACTCATGGTCTGATGAAGTAGCAGAATTAAGCTTGACCTAGTGCTGACATTCAGAATCTGGCAAGCAGTATAGAAAGGTGGGAAATATCTGGACCCTTGAGTCAACAGATGTAGTTCAACTATTATCACAGGTGTGTGATTTTTGGAAGCCACTTATATGTCTGAGCCTGTTTCCTCAGTCATAAGAAAGCAGAAATAAGAACAAGAGTACCTATGTCAGGTTTTATGGATTCAATATATAAAGTGTTACTACAGTATCTAGCACATCAAAACAGCAAAAGAAGTATTAACTATTGTTCTCTTTATTATTCTCTTGATGCTGTGGGCCACCTTCCATCTGATTGCTGTCTGACTTTGGTCTTGACCCCTACAGGGAGGCCATGTCTTGTCCTCCACAGGCCTCACTCTGCCCTCTATGCCCAGTCGCAATTCTGTGGCAGAGACCTCTGTCACCAACCTGCTGTGAGTCCATTGAAGCCTCTTCCCCTTCCCCAAGCTCCTCTCCACTGGGCCCTCTCTCCAAATCCCTTCTGGGGAAGATTTTTCAGCACCTTTATTTCTATTCTTCCCCTGGCCTGTGCCTCCTGCCCCCTCCCTAGCACACATGTTCCTGCCTCCTGCAGGAGGGAGAGTGGCAGTGGAGCGTGTCTGGATCTGCAGGTGATTGACACAGTACGCAGCGGCCGGGACCGTGAGGATGCTGTGATGCATCATCTGCTCTGTGGAGGCCTCTACAAGCCACGCCGCAGGGTGAGAGCAGGCAGGACATAAGAGGTCCAAGGGTTATGGGGGCTGATCTGGGGAGGTATGATCGAAGCTCAAGAGGCAATTGGTGCCAGATTGTGGTAAGCTGTAAATGCTCAGTTGGAGAGTGCTGCCAACAGGGTTTCATCCTGTTGGCAATAAAAAACCTTGACTTGTTGTTGTTTTGGAGAAAGGACTGACCTTCTCTGGTAGCACAGAGGGCGCAAATTGAGAGCAGGAGAACCAGTAGGGATGTTGGAGGGAAATACTTCAGATTCAAGCTAGGTGGTGGGAGGAAGAGGACCACAAGGACCTGGGGATTGGCCATGAGAGGAGAGGAGGAAATGGCTAAGGGGCCTTGAGGGTCACTAGAGAATAAAAGTCACAGGAGCAGGGATGCTGAGGAAGCTTTTGGGATCGGCATGGGGGAGGCAGACATGTTTTAGGAAATAGTGAGTTAGTTCAACACAGACCAGTAGGAAATCTGTTGCAACCCCACAAGGGGGCAGCAAGCCATATTTTAAACCTAAAATGAGAAGCTAGCTGCTACTATCCCTGGCAGTTGTGCTTTTTTGGGGGGTGGGGTGGGGTGGGAGTGGTACTGGGAGTTGAACTCAGGGGCACGCGACCACTGAGCCACATCTCCAGCCCTATTTTATATTTTATTTAGAGACAGGGTCTCACTGAGTTGCTTAGCAACCTCACTGTTGCTGAGGCTGGCTTTGAACTTATGATCCTGCTGCCTCAGCCTCCCGAGCCTCTGGGATTATAGGCATGCGCCACCGTGCCTGACCCCTGGAAGTTTTAACAGGCAAGGTTTTTTAGATCATTGAGACAGAATTGACTTTCTTTTAACTTGCACCACATCCTGATTTGACTAAGTATCTGCAGAATAAGCTTCAAAGGTCTCAAGACAGCTCTCTCCATATAGGCTCTCCTGCCCTCAAGCCATCATCTCCTACATCTGGTGTGTCTGCTCCGGTAATGAGAAAGGGAGCTCAGAATGGAAGGTGCTACTCTGTGATTGGCTATGGCAATGCTGAGGGCTTTCTCACCTTTCTAGTTTTGAAACTTGCCATGGTCTTTCTACAGTCCATGATCCTGCAGGCTTTGGTTCACGAGCTGGGGGGCCCTATGTTGTCCTCACAATCTGCCAGACTCCAGGCCCCTGTCTCTTCCTTAGTTAATGGCTGGCAAACACTGTCTCATCTAACCAGTGGGGTTTATATTCTTCTTTTTTTGCAGAGGGTACTCAGGATTGAGCCAAGGGACATTTTAGCACTAAGGTTCATCTCCAGTCCTTTTTATATTTTATTTCGAGACAGGGTTTTGCTATTCTAAGAGTTTCACTAAGTCACTGTTGCTGGCCTTGAACTTGCAATCTTCTTACCTCAGCCTCCCTAATAGCTGGAATTATAGGGTGTGCCACTGCACCCAACAAGTTTATATTCTTTTAACTATTTTTTTTTGTGCAAAATTTTAGCAGAAATAAGAATTCTCATTTATCCATTACCCAGCTCTAATAATTACAGATACATAATACATTTTGTTACATTCTGTAGCCCCATACACCCTGCCCACACTTTTTTCTTTTATTAGTGCATAATAGTTGGGATAATTTTGACAAGATCATACATACATGGAATTTTTTTTTTTCATTCATGGAATTTAATTTACTCCATTCAGTCCTCCATGTTTCCCCATTGTTCCTCCCTCCCCCTAGTCACATGCCTCTTTTCTACTGGTCTTCCTTTCACTCATTTTTTTTTTGATTGATGCTTTATAGATATGGTATAGATAAGGTAGAATTGACTGTGGTATATTTTTAAACATGCATATAGTTTAATTTTGTTAAAATCATTTTGCTTTTCCTCCTTTTTCCATCCTTTCTCCCTCTCTTTTGATCTCCTTTTTCTACTCCACTGATCTTCCCTGTATCTTTATGATATTGGATCCCCATTCCTTTTCCCCCTTATTTTGCTCTAGCTTCTGCATATAAGAGAAAAATTCGACCCTTGATTTTCTAAATCTGGCTTATTTCATGTAGTATGAGAGTCTCCATTTTATTCACTTACTGCCAAATGCCATAATTTCATTCTTTTTTATAGCTAAGTAAACTCCATTGTGTATATATACCACATTTCCTTAATACACTCGTCTATTAATGGGCATCTGGACTGACTGGTTCCATAACTTGACTATTGTGGATTGTATTGATATAAATATTGATGTGACTTTTATCACTGTAGTATGCTGATTTCTTTTAGACAAATACCAAGGAGTGGGATAGCTGGAGCATGTGGTGGTTCCATCATAGTTTTGGGGGGGAATTGCCATACTGCTTTCCTTCCATACTAATTTCTTGCCCACACTTTTATCTTTGGGGATGTTGGTTTACTGGGCATTGAACCCAGGGGCGCTTCACCACTGAGCCACATCCCCAGCCCTTTCAAAAACGTTTTCTTATTTTGAGACAGGGTCTCATCAAATTGCTGAGGCTGGCCTTAAACTTGTGCTACTCCTACCTCAGCCTCTTGAGTCACTGGGATTATAGGCATATGCCAGTGTACCCAGCAATATTTTTATCTTAAAACTTATCATATCACATAATCTCTAAATATTTCAGTTTGTATCTCTAGTTGGCAAGAAATATTAAAAAAAATAAATCATAGTACTATTATCACAAAAATGACAATAATTCCTTCTCATATCAAACATTCAGTGTTTAATAGATAATCTTTTTCCAGATTGTTTTTTCAAATCAGAGTCCAAATAAAGTCCACATTTTGTACTGGGGAAATATGTCTCTTCATTAAAAACAACAACAACTATAATAGTTCCTTGTCCCTCTTTTTTCTCCCATGGTATTTATTTACTGAAGAAACTGGATACTTTATCTTACAGAATTTTCTAGATTTTGTTGATTGAATTCCAGTGGTGATAGTTAACATGTTCCTTCATCCCCTTGGTCATTAAATCTTGAGCCCTGATGAGATTCAAAGACATTCAGTTGGTATGCTATATACTTCTTATTGTATTATATCAGGAATATACAATTTATACATAACTTTGTGTGTGTATGTGTGTATGTGTATGTGTGTGTGTGTGTGTGTGTGTGTCTAGACTGACCAATGGGTTCAGTCTAATTAGTTCTCATGTAGTCAACTTTAAAAAGAAGGAATAAATGTGTGCTTATCCTGTTAAATGTCATCTTATTTAATTTAGCCCATCATTCCATCATTTGGATCCCATGTCTCCTCAGATTCATATCATCTGAAAATTTGCTAAGCCTGTTAATTTGTATTCATCCAAGTCAACATAAAAATGTTGAACAGGATAGAGCTGAGACAGAGTCCTGTGGCATGCTACTAAAGACTTTCCTCCAGACTGACATGGATCAAGCATTTTTTGGGTATGGTTACTCAACCAGTTCGGAATCTACTTAGTTGTAACACAACACAACCTATAATTCCTCATGTTCTTTCTAGAAATATCATTAGAGAGAAACAGAAGCATCTAATATGCAGCTAGAAAGATAACATTATCATTGAAGAGAGAGATAAGGACTGGAGAGAAAGATTTGGTAGCAATCTATATCAGAAGTTTCTTTGGTTATATCAGAATCCTCTGAGAAGCTTGCTCAACTATTCCTGGCTTCATTTCCTGGAGATTCTGATTCTGTAGTATTGAGTGGGATTAAGAGTCTGTGTCCTTAACAAGTGATTCAAATGCAGCTGGTCTTAAGGCTGGTGTTCGGGAACTACAGACATATCAATGGGATAGTCAAAGCCGGGAGAACAGATAAGTTCTCTGGGGAGAGAGTTTGGAGTCAAGAGAAGAGGACCAAGGATGCACTTGAAAGAAAGGAATAGGGAGCCAATGAGGGAGAAGGAACCCTTGGAGAAGCAGTAGCAGATATGTCTCAGGCCTGGGGGCAATGAGGCCTGGCTGGTGTCTAGGCAGAATGAGGGAAAGTGTCAGAATCAAACTATAAGAGTTTGGCAATAAAATGGAGGCAGTAGCACCAATGGAAAGGCTTTATTCAAGGAGGCAGGCTCAGGAGCTTTCCCAAAAGCAGAGAGGAAGTGACCAGTGACAAGGGAAGAAGCAAAAATGCAGGAGTGGAGAAACTGTAGTGATTACTGATGGAGGCAAGAAGGAGTGAAATGAGCAAAGCCAAGGCCAGGGCTGGGGAGTGACAGACCCCTTCATCTCCAGGAGAGAGGCATCTCTGTGTGCATAGGTCAAAGAGGGCAGATGAGAGACTTAAAGGAAGCTCTTAGAACAGGTTCAGGGAATCGGAAAATAAGAGTGATGGGAAAGGGACCAGACTTGGGGTTTGAGGCAAGATGAGTGATTTGGAACACTTTGCAGTACTTTGGGGGAATTACCTACCATGAGATAATGGAAATGTGGCTAAGTTCCTGAAGATAGAGACAGAGACAGGCTGGGTGAGTGCACAGTAGGCTTGATCTTTTTTGAGTTTTAAAAAGATAAGATGAAGGGGATGGCTCTGAAGTAGGTAGATAGGTACTGGGATTGAAAGGGTCTAGGGATCAGGGGAGATAGTTATGAAGGCCTCAAGTGCAGTCTGGGTCTAATGATGGTTGTTGTGGAAATAGCTGGAAAGTTCAGCTGGAGAAAGGATCCTGGGTACTTAGAAGGGGCCAGGATGGCCACAGGGATATGAACCACATGCCAATAAATGGAGATGCAAAGAAGGAAATGGCCCCCATAGACTTATAGTAGTCCCAGGGAATAAGACATGATAACTTGCCTTCAGTCACTTCAAGTCAAAAAGAACTGGGAAAAGGAACAGCAAAGGATGGGGAAAAACAGATTTGGAGGAATCAATTCTAGGGTGAAGGGAAGTTTTTCTACAGTGAACTAGAATACAGTTTCTGGATGGGTTCCTATGATACCGTTTTGTTTTAATCCATGGCTAGTTCTGGAAAAGTTGGGCTGGCAGAACCTGCGGTGAACATGTTGGGGCTGTGGCCTGGGGTTCCTGTGGTAAGCCAAAGCATCCAGCCTCATGGCAGGGTGGGGCTGTCATTGCCAGTACAAAGCCAGCTGCAGCCGCCACTTCATCTCTGAGGATGCGCAGGAACGGCAAGACAAGGAGATCTTCCAGCAGAACATGAAGCGGCGTCTGGAGTCCTTTAAGTCCACCAAGCACAACATCTGCTTCACCAAGAACAAGCCACGAACCCGCAAAGCCGGCCGCAAGAAGGCATGTCCTTTCTCTGAGAGTCCTCTTTGGATCTGGGCGCACAGTTTTGAGTCCTTATGTGTTACAATCTAGCATTAGGGAACCCCTAGTTGAATCATCATCAGGGATTTGGTAACTAGCAGTTTGAGTTCCCTTTTAGATCCTCCTGGGCCTCCAGAAGAGTAAGGGGAGGTGTTCAGGGGGAAAGCAGGCTCTTGGTTATGTAGTCACTTGCTACTAGAGAGATATAATAACAGGGGAGGAGCAACTCCAGGAGCCACTCAAGTCAGCCCAAGCAGATGCACCCAGATTCCCTGCTGGGGTACAGGTGACTCAAATTCCACATGCCTCTGGCTGGCTGAAGAATGGTTAGATGGTAGAACCACTGACATACAAAATTTCCTCCCCTGCTGGGTTAGGAAGACTTGTCCTCTGTTGACCCTACCAGAAGGCAGGGTTGGGGTGCAGAGCCAGGGCCAGAAGCTCAGGGTTTCTCTCTTGGTCCTCAGAAGGATGGTGTGGCTAATGCTGAGGCTACAAATGGGAAACCTCCTCGAGACCTGGGCTTTCAGGATACAGGCAAGCAGGGAGCAGGGGTGGCTGGGCTTAAGGATGGAAGGGAGTTGGGGAAGGGCAGGACCCATCTGCCAGAGTCCTGGAGGACCTTCTCTGGGTGCATTTAGCATATTAACTGGGTTTCACCCATCAGGGACTAGAGGGGCACTCTTGCTTTCAATGTTGAAAATATTCAAAGCAGTAATATAATGTGTGACAGGAGGTACCTGATTGCTAACTGGTTTACAGGCCCTGAGGACTTGGAAACGGTCATAGAGAAGGGAAACTTGCCTGGGCCTTGAAGGATGGGTAAACCCTGGGGCTTAGTGTCCCATGTGCAAAACTATTTCCCTGTGAACATAGTGTTAATGGACCTTCCAGCCCTCCCAGTGCTCATGTTGATGGTGAGGTCTGGGGCTGACAAGAGGATAGAGGAGCTAGAAGGTGTGATCATTACAGCCTCCTCCAAGGGCTTAGCTCCTTTGGTTACCTCCTCAGGCTCTGCAGTCTCCCTTCCCTTCCTCTCAAGCCCTCTTCCTACTAGAGACAGAGGAAAAAGGCACCTCTGTCAATATGGGCTGTGCTTGGGGGAACAGGAGCTGGCTTGGGGTTGCTGGGCTACTCCCCCCACCCCAACTCAGCTCTTGTGCCTATCCAGCTGCTGTGATACTAACTGTGGAGTCTGAGGAGGAAGATGAGAGCGACAGTTCAGAGACAGAGAAGGAGGACGACGAGGGGATCATCTTTGTGGCTCGGGCCACCAGTGAGGTTCTCCAAGAGGGCAAGTTCTCAGGTAATGGCTTCCTCACTGCCTCCCTCCCCTTTGGAGCAAGGATTTTCTTCTCTGCTCCTATGGCCTCTGCTCCAGATAACTTTCTTTTCCTATTCACCATTTTAATCACTAACCAGCTTTTACTGAGCATCTCCTTTCTAACAGAAAGCTGACATACATGATCTGGTTCAACCCTCACAACAACCAAGATGGAGAAACTAAGCTCGTAGATCCTAAAGGACTTGTCAGTTGTCCAGTGTCACATGGCAGAACCAGAATTAGAACCTGATCTGTGTGACTACAAAGCCTAATGCCTCTCACTGCTATTTCTCCATGAGGAGCATGAGATGACAGCAAACCTAAAAGCAGGCTCTTCTGTATCCAGGCTTATCATACCTGCCCTCATGTAGAGCCCCAAGTGAGGGTGGTACCTGACCTGGGGTAGGAATCTGAATTAATAAAAATGGAATTATAGATAAGATGATACATGCATGTTTTCTGCATGTGGAAACCAAATTCAATCATAATACTAGGTATCACTGGTGGTTGGCTCAAGAATTCTCAGGTGACTTTTTAGACAGATTTATTGCAGAAAATTTCAAAATACATAATGATAGAACAGGAAAATAAACTCTTATTTATTCTTTACCCAGCTTCAATGATGACCTATTCATACCACTCTTATTTCACCTTTACCCTCACCTATGACCCTTGCTCTTATGAAAAAAATCTCAAGTATCATACCACTTTATCAATAAATATTAAGCATAATAAGAGGGATTATTTTTAAAAACTATAACCACACTGCCATTACTGTATGTAAAAATCTTTGTCATCAAAGATTCTAGTCCATGTTTAGATTTTCCTAGTGGTCTTAATATTTTTTATAACAGCTTTGTGCAAATAGAAATCCAGGTAAGACCCACACATTACATTTGGTAGATAAGTCTCTTTTATCTTTTAATAGTGGTTCTCAAGGGATGGGATGTGAAGAGATTTGGCATCCCTGAGGATAACCAAGTTTTGGAGACATGTTTGATGTCACATCTTGGGATAGTACCCTTGCACTGAGTGGGTACAGAAAGCCAGGAATGCTGCTAAACATCTTACAAAGCACAGGACAGCCCTATGACAAAGTGGCTACCTCAAAATGTCAACCCTCACAACAACCAAGATGGTTGTCAAGTTTGGAAAACTCTGAGTGAGCCTTGCTACTTTTTTCCCCTTGCAACATATCTATTGAAGAAACCAGGTTATTTGCCCTGTAGCCCTTCCCTGTCTGGATTTTGCTGATTGCATCTCCAAGTGTCATTTAATATATTTTCTGTCTATTATATTTCTTTTAAATCTAGATCATCTCCTTCTTTCCTTCCTTCCTTTCTTTCTTGGCAGTAGTGGAGATTGAACCCAAGGCTTTATACATGCTAGGAAAGCACTACCACTGAGCTATAGCCCTAGCCCTAGCCCTTAAAAGATTTTTTTTTAATTTTTAATTTTTTTTTTTAACTTTTGGAGACAGTATCTCACTGAATTGCCCAGGCTGGCCTTGAATTTGCAGTTTTCTTGCAGCAGCCTCCCACATAGCTGGGATTATAGGCATATGCCACTGTACCTGGCTCTGTTCTCTTTTCATTAGGCTAACTTTGATCCCTGGATTCAGATATTGTTCATTTTCAAGTTACTCATTCACCTTTTTTTTTTTTTTTTTTTTTTTTTGGTACCAGGGATTAAACCCAAGGGTACTTTATCACTGAGCTCCATCCCTAGCCCTTTTTATTTTGAGACAGGGTCTCACTAAATTGCTGAAGGTCACAGTAAGTTGCAGAGACTGACTTCACACTTGCCATCCTCCTGCCTTATCTGGGATTACCAGAGTGTGCCACCATGCCCAGTTTATTCATTTGCCTTTCATTAATTGGTCTTGGCAGCTATTCATCACTACCAGATACAACAATTCATTAAGGGTCATATAATGGTGATACTCTGTATCTTTTTAAGTATGGGGGACTGAAGCTGGGGATACTCTATATGGAGCTATATCCACAACCCTTTGTATTCTTTTGAGACAGGGTCTCACTAAATTGCTGAAGCTGGCCTTAAACTTGTGATCCTCCTGCCTCAGCTTCCCAAGTAGTGAGGATTAAAGACATGGACCACCATAATTAGCTCCTATTTTTCATCTTCATTTGTTAGCAGGAATTCTGTAAAAACTTTCCCTAATCAATTATTTGGTTACTTTGAGGAACAAACAGAAAATAATGGATAAGTGCTTGATCTTTCCTTTTATGTCAGTCTTCAGACCAAGAAGTTAGTTCCCTAGCATCCTCTAAAGGTGAACATTGATGGTTTTTGTTGTTGAGTGATGGGAGATGAGACTTTTTGTTACTAAATTTTAATATTCTAGGTCTTTCAAGAGATAATTTCACTTCTAATTATAGCATCAATATTTTATTTTACTTTCTTAGTACCAGGGATTGAACTAAGGACACTAGACCACTAAGCCACATCCCCAGCCCTGTTTTGTATTTTATTTAGGAACAGAGTCTCACTGAGTTTCTTAACACCTTGAAGCTGGATTTGAACTTGTGATCCTCCTGCCTCAGCCTCCCTAGCTGCTGGGATTACAGGCATGTGTGCTACCATGCCTGGCAATCATCAATATATTTTATAACATAATCAAGAAGGTTTTGGGGGCCCTGGAAGTACAGCTCCATGTAAAGCACTTACCTACTATGTGTGAGGGCCCTGGATTTGATCTACAGCATGAGGGAAAAAAGGAAAGTTTATTAAACTCTTTGGGACTTTATCAATGAATAGTTACGTGCAACACATTGTACTTGACATTGGAGAGCTCAGCTTTCCTGTTTAGAACCTCACAATTCCTGTAATTCAGCAGCCTGCACTTCTAGGATTCTCAGCTCCCATTCCCTATCTTGCCATCCCAGCAACTTCAGCCCGCTGTTAGGTTTGTATGAGCTCATGCTCTGGTCTTAAATAAAGGGCTGTGGTGGGTGCTCAGGCAGTGTGCCAAGCAACAAAGCCTCTGGCCTAGAGCCTCAGGGTCTTCCTCTCCCTGGCTTCCTGTCTCTCTCTTGCTGGCTGGTTGGTATGGAGCTTGGCAGAGTGCAGTTCCTGAGACTGGTGCTGCAGGTTTGGTTAAGGTGATAGGAGATGAGACTTTTTTCCTACCTGGCTCCTGCTTCTTCTGCTGCAGCTACTTCCATTTGTTCAGTAGGTATCTCTTGAGCAACTGCTTTTTGCCCAGCCCTGTGGTAGGTGCTGGAAACACAATGGAGAGCAAGACATTCACTGAATAATTGTACAAAGGGTGTAATATGGCAACTGTGGAATGAATTTACTTATAAGAACGTGCTTATACTTGAGGATTTCACTACATTGGTAATGAGCTCACATGTACTCTCTGTTCCTAGGAAGCCTTGAGATATGCCCTAGCCCACGCATCATTCCTCCCTCTCCAACCTGTGCAGAGAAGGAACTACCCTGGAAGAGTGGGCAAGGGGACCTGGCAGTGTATGTGTCTTCAGAGACCACCAAGATTGTTCCTGTGGACATGCAGACAGGCTGGAACCAGAGCATGTCATCCCTGGAGAGCCTGGCATCCCCTCCTTGTACCCAGGCCCCCACTCTAACCCGCCTGCCCCCACACCCACTGGGTACTGAAGAGTCCCAGGCGCCTCTTGAGCTGTCCTCTGATCCCCGTCCTAGCTTTGCCTTTCCCCCAAGCCTGGCCAAGGCTGGCCGATCTCGAAGTGAGAGCAGTGCTGATATCTCCCAGCAGCAGGAGCTGCAGCCCCTCATGGGCCATAAAGGCCACACCCATCTTAGCCCTGGCACTGCTAATTCCCATTGGTGCATTCAATTCAACAGAGGAGGGCGGCTGTAGCCCAGCGTCTGGGGAAGAATAGGTGACAGAACCCTTGTGGGAAGTATTCCCTGAGCAATGGGCAGAGGAGCTCACTCAGCCTGACATGGGGCCAGAAGAGTCTGGACTGAAGCAGAACTAGGTTTCCTTGGGGATGGTCAAAAGGGTCTCCTGGGCTGGTCCTCACAGAGACTCTTCTCATCCCTGCTCCTAACCCCTTCCATTTCCATTTCAGTAATGGCTCAGGACCCAGTCCAAAGTTCTAGGGGCTGGGCCCAGAGATTTGGGTAGCTGATGTCCCTTCCCTAGGGAGTCTTCCTAGGCTCACTGTAGACAGCTAGCTGTTCCTGCCCCTAAAATAAGGACATCATTCCTTCCCTGCCCTTTACCCTGTCCCTAGTACTAGGTCACGGACAGTGCCCTAACAGTGAGGCTCAGCAAGAGGCTGGTCCTCAGAGGCACTGGAGTGGGAGAGGGAGTGGGCCTCACCCTTGGTCTCTGGTGCCCTATTGGGTCAGTTGGTTTTTTTGTTTTGTTAGGGTAGTGGACATCTTTGTCTCTAATCCTTGCTTTAGCTCTTTCCCTTTGCTGCCAGGTATTGGGGTAATGGTTCTTCCTTTTCCAGGACCAGGGCCCTGGGCCAGGCTTCAGTTAAAACTGCTTCTTAGCCAGAGTCCCACTGGGGATCTGATACTATGGGCCCAAATCTGGGACTCTCTGATGCTTGAATCTGGGTTTTCTGAGGAGGGGACACAGTAGCCTCTGGGCTCCCATGTCACCATCTCAACATTCCTCAGAGAAGGAACCAGGTATCCCAGGGCTACTGCTCCATTGCTCCAGGGGCTGAGATGCCTAGCTGCAGTGATAGCAGGGGCTGAGTGACAAATGGCTTTCCTGAGGTTAGCCCCTGCCTTGTGTTTTGTACCTTAGACCCAAGATATATTAAAAATCTCTCAGATGGATGGTGTCTTCTCTCCATGTGTCTGGGGATTCTAGGGGTAGGGACAGTGGGGGTTTGCCTGTCCAGGGATTCTGGGGTAGAGAATGGAGGGGGATCCTAGGTAGGACTCTTAGTTCTGCTGGTCTTCCCCATACCTCTCTCATACTTTTCTAACATTGTCTGCTTCTAGCAGGGGGCTGGAGTGGCATTCTAGGGGAACACTGTATGTGCTTGGGGTTGCAGAACTGGGAATCTACAAAATAGGAAAGACTAGCAGGAAGAGACACCCCAGAGGTCAGGGGCCAAGTGTCCCAAAATGCAGCAGCCACACCTGGGGACAACAGAAGCATTTCTGGAAAACCTAGAGGCAGATGTGGGACAAATGAACAGAAGTGTCCTTTTATACATGGCAAGTGAGAAGGCAATCTCAAGATGGTTACTGTGCATGTTTATGATACAAATCAGATTAGCGTGCGTCCAGAAAACCCTAGATAACAACACTCCCTA
This sequence comes from Marmota monax, assembly GCF_021218885.2. Lineage (NCBI taxonomy): Eukaryota > Metazoa > Chordata > Mammalia > Rodentia > Sciuridae > Marmota > Marmota monax. The sequence goes on from NW_026695224.1 coordinate 19,393,224, forward strand.
ATCTAATTCCCACTGTGTCAGAAGGATTTTTTTAAGTATCTTTATTGAGATTAAATGCACATGCCATAAAAATTCACCTATATAAAATGTACAGTTCAGAGTTTTTAATATATTCATAGAACTGTGCAACCCTCACCACAATGTAAGTATAGAACACTTTCATCATCCCCCAAAGAAGCCCTGAACCCATGTATTATTCCTCACACCCCAACCTCTATAGCCCTAGGTAATTACTAGCCCAGGACTAGCTGCAGGACTCAGTGTACCAAAAAGGTTAAAAAATCAGTAAACTAACATTTACTTTTTCTGCACTGTGCATGGGGAAAACATGAGGAGAAGGAAGGGCAACTTTGCTTTGCCTTCAAGTTGTTTACTACTAACAATGACAAGGCCTTGTAGTTAACTAATAGTTAACAATCAGTCCCAGCTGTTTCTCACCAGCTATGTCATCTTGGGCATGTTACAAAATCTCTCTAAGCCTCAGTTTCCTCATCTCTAAAATGGAATAAAATCATACTTCAGAAGGTTGCTGCCAGGACTAAATGATAAAATAGGGAAGAATCTGTTCCAGGCCTGGCCCATGGTAAGGGATCATAAGCATTTGTCATCATCCATCTTATACTGCAAGGCAAAGGTATGTGGAAAGTGCTATGGGTCCTTGAGCAGATATGTACAGGCTTCTTAGAGGAGACGGAGTATATGTGTATGTTTGGGGCTGGTACCAGGTGGGAGTTGTGTGGAAGCCAAGATGGAGGGTGGATTAGTAGAAAGAAAGGCCAGAGATGGAAGACCTTTTGTGAGACTGCTCCAGAAGTCCAAGGGATGTAAAGAGGCTGGTACTGGTAGCTGTTCCCAGACTATAATGTCAGGATCACTGGGAAGCAGGTTCCTGGGCCTACCCCAAAGTTCTGATTCAGCTGGTCTATGAAGGTCCAGAAAACAGGTAAGCAAATTTTGGGGGTTGGGGAGGTGGGCAAATGTCTGCTACGTAGGAAAGGGAGCAAGTCACAAGCTCATTCATTGGGTGCCAAGCCTGACTGGGCTGGCACCAGCTAGGTAGGACTTCTGGGAGAAGGTGCTTTACTTAGGCCTTGAAGGAGGAAGCATTTTGATCAGGGGAGATGGGAGAGGGCCTTGTAAGTAAAGGAGACAGTATGAGACAACATTTGTAATCAGATGTTTCCCAGGCCAATCTGGGTGCTGGGAAGAAAGGCTATGATGCCTCTGGATGGCCTTGAATTCCACACCGAATGGAGTTTGGAGTTTATTTACGCCAAAGGTTAGGGATGTCTAGAAGGTTTGGGGTATTAGCTGCCATTACTATTTGGGGCAGTGCTGAAGAAGGGTATGCAAGGTGGAGCAAGGGAAATGACTATGAGTCTCTTATTATTAAGCCCACTGAGGCCCAGAGCTCACATTTTATTTCTGACTGACCCATGTTGGCAAGGAATGGAAAAGCTGAGGGAGGGTTGCGGAAGGGGCAAGGAGGGAAGCCCATCCACATTTTATGATCTCAGTGGAAAAGGCTGGTGTGACTAGATTCTTCTGCCAGTGGAGCCACAGAGATGGGCTCCATGAGTCACTGCTCAGTCCTGCAAGCTCAGCCCACAGAGCCTGCTGTGGTCAGCCGCCCCAGGCTGGCTCCAGGCCCAGCCCCTCAATGTTCCCCACTAGGCCTCAGTCTGTCCCTGTTTCTCTACCATCTCTGTACCTTTGCTATCCAGGGTTGTGCATCCTGCAGCTCTCTGCTTCTTCTCTGTTTCCCTTTCAGACTGAGCCTCTGAATCTCCATCTGTGATTGGTTTCCATGCAACTCACAGATAGGAGCCTCAGGAGGGCAGGGGCAATGTGACCAGTCTCAGATACCCCTAGACATTTGTTCTGTGCCAGGCCCAGTGCTGGATAATGAAAATACAGAAGAGGACAACATACAGACTGCTTACAATGCACATTCTATGTGGAATGGGGAAACCAGGGGCTAGCCCTGCCTCTTTCTCAGCATGTCTTTATCCCCCTTACTGATTGCTATGCCCAGAGTGCCAGGGTCAGCTAGGGCCTGTGGCTTGGGCCTCTTCTTTGCCTCTGGCACTGGGAAGGTATGTGTGCCTGCCAGCAGGTCATCCCAGTTATTAGGGATCCTGAGGTGCTATTGGGTGGGAGTGGGCAGTAGAGGGAGAAAGGGGGAGCAGGAGGCAGTGACTCAGTGGGAGCGGCCTTGGAACAGAGCTAGGGAGGGAGCCAAAGTTGGACCCAATGTTCACTGAAGCTAGAGGAGGGAGGGAAAAGAGATCTGACTGGGGACTGTGGATAGAGCAGAACAACTCCAAGGCCAGCCCTGCTCCTTGCTTGGTATCTGCCTGGGAGTCTGAACTCTGGGTGCTGAATGGGTGTGGGGAGGATTCTGTGTTTCCCACTGTGCCTGCTGCTGATGTCCAGGTTCATGAAGGAGGCATCTGCCTTAGGGCCAGGGAAGGCATTATGTTCACTGCCCTCTCCTCTCAGGGATCAAGGGCCTGGGTATGCTAACAGGGCCTGGTCATGCTGTGGGGTTTGCTGCCTTTTCTGGCCACACAGTTGCCCTCCCAACAATCTTCACACAAATTTTGAGGAAACTGTCAGGCCAGGCTCACAAGCCCCAAAGGGACCCAAGCCTCAGAGCTGGGAAATCTCAAGTGTCTTTCATCAGTTCAGTATTCCCTAAGGGTGTAATGAGGGGGTGGAGCAGGGCACAAATGTAGCCCCAGAAAGCAGTATTTGACTTATTGGGTCCTTCCTAGTCCTTCTGGAAATCCCAGGACAAAAGAGTAACTTTCTTGTTTCACAGGTCAGGCACAAAGAGAAGAGAGTCCCTGGAGCTCCTCCCAAAGGTGAGTGGAGAAGCCAGGTCCGGGCTAGGTCCAGGTCCAGGACCCAAACATCAGCACCAGCCTCCTTAGCTGGACTTTTATGGGAAAGGGTTAAAAAGAGGTGCCAAGGAAGCAAGAGGGTGGAGGGTCTGTGGGCCTGATGCATTCTGGCAGGCCTGGGTCAGCTCCCACTCCAGAGGCTGCTCTGTCTCCTCCACCTTGCAGCCCAGACAGAGGGGTATTCCATCCTGTTGCAGGATACCACAACCTCTTTATCTCAATGACAAATTTTTTGTTGTTGTTTTTACGGTACTGAGGATGAAACTCAGGGCCTCCCACATGCCACGCAAGCCCTCCATCACAGAACTACACCGGCAGCCCACACACACTCTCTCTCGGTGTGTGGACCTGGGCACTTGAAGGCAGAAGGGGTCTTAGGTGGAGGGGCCCCACACTCCCAGCCTCCTCGAAGATATCTCTACTGGCTTCCAGTAGCTGCTGTGGGGTTAGGGAGTCTCTTCCTAGGAGCCTCTCGGAAACCCGAATTCACATTTGTCTTCTTTGGACCAGATTTGCTAGGGGAGCTGGGAAGGTCTTCTAGGACCCTGCTGGCTTGCAAGGCGGCGTCCCCTCCGCTACACCCAAGGACTTCCCCCAGGCGCGAGCTGGGGCAGCCGACCCGCAAGCCCCCTCCCCAGCCCCCAGCGGGGCGCCGCTCACTCACGCTTCCGGCGCGTCGGCAGGCAGCTCGGTGGGCTCGGTGGAACGGCCGTTGGACGCCGCCTCGACTCGCGCACTGAGACGCCGGGGGCGGGGCACTCAAGTCCGGGAGCGCCGTCAGACCCGTGGGTAAGGGGCGCTGTGCGGGCCCACGCCTCCGCGCTTTCCCGCCGCCCGGCGGTTTGCCGTCGGGACCTGCAGGGTGGGCTGTGGCTTCGTCCTCCGGCCCCCAGGGGGCGGCGCGGCGCTGCGTCTCCAGTGGCCCTACTTTCCATCCCCGCCGCCAGGAGGCGGCGCCATTGCACGCCGGGCGGCCAGGCTGTTCCCGCCGTCGAGGCTCAGGGGTGTTCGAAGGCTCGGCTGCGCGGCTCCCGGGCTTCGCGGTTCCCAGCGGCGCTCCCAGGAACGTGAGTGTAGGTGGCGGACGACGGAGTCGCGCGCCAGTCTCCCGAGTTGGGCTGGTGGGGAGCATAAGCACGAGGCAGCCTCACGGGTAGTCCTGCAAAGCCTGGTGTGAGGCGAAGTCCGAGGGTGGAGTTGGGTGGGACCTACCAGGCAAAGGCTCATGGGAGCACGACTAGGGCCCTGGTCAGGAAGGAGACCCCTGACTTTCTTTCCCTTTCCCCAGGCCTTCAACTATACAGTAGCAGCAGCACTTCCTGTGTCTGGGCACCTCCTTTGGCCTAGTGCGCTCTGCCTGGCATTGCTCCTGGCACCTCCTTTGGCACCTCCTTTGGCCTAGTGCGCTCTGCCTGCGTTGCTCGTGGACCCTGTGGGACCATCTTCAACACAGTTCCTGGATGAGCCTAGGCCTCTTTTCACACGAGTCGTAGCCCCTGCCCACTTGCCCTGAGCAGGACCACCCTTAGTAGGGGGTGATGGAAAGGTCCCTGGAGGGTGGGGATGAGTCCCCAGACTCCCAGGGGCACGCCACCGACTGGAGGTTTGCTGTATGCAGTTTCAGGGATGCCTGGGAGGAGGAGGACTCTGCTTCCCAGATTAAGGACCCTAGTCCTCCACGACCACCTGCCCAGGGCGGAGGGCTTTTGGGCAGCCCCTTGTCCAGGGACCTACAATTGCCTTCAGAACTACAGGCTATAGATGGGTCGGGGGATGGCCAGAAGAGCACATTAGGAGGCTCCTCGGTCCAGTCAGAGGAGCCATTCCCCTCTGGAGTGGAGAGCCTCTTGTGCCCCATGTCCTCCCACCTCAGCCTGGCACAGGGTGAAAGTGACAACCCAAGGGGAGGTTTGGTAGGGGACCCAGGTCCAGGAGTGGCATTGCCAGCAGTCTTAGGCCCTGGGGGGTTGGACAGCAGCCCTGTGGATCTTGGAGACCCTTTATCAGACACATCATCAAAACCGATGGTGACAGGTAAGGGAGGCTGAGCTAGGGAAGTCTGGGAAGGGAATGGGGATACCTAGAGGTGGGTATTAAAATTTGGGAAGGTCTCTGACCCTACTCAGGCTGAAGCCCTGATCTGTAGAGGGGTCTTTAAGTAGGTGGCTCCATGGAGACCCAAGCCATTTCTCTTCCAAGACTCTAGGAGATCCAGCCTTCCCAAGTCTGCCGACTGCCTCCTGGCCCAAAACCTCACCTGGGAACTGCTGGCCAGTGGCATGGCTGCCTTGCCAGGTAGCTAAGAGGGCCTAGAGGCAGTGGAGGTGGGGTGGCCTAATTGGATGAATGTTCAATGCCACCTCCCCGACAGGAACTCGTGATGTAGAAGGCCGAGCTGTGCTACTGCTGTGTGCCCACAGCCCAGCCTGGCTTCACCCCAAGTGCAGCAGCCATGAACTCATCTGCCTCCTACTCTACTTGCGAGGCATCCCCAGGTTTGGGGGAGATGGTTGGGGGACTGGGCTTGAGCTGGGAGATGTCAGGACCTGGGAATCAGATACTAAATTGAAACATATCCCTTTAGGCCTGAAGTCCAGGCCTTGGGACTTACCATACTAGTTGATGCCCGGATTTGTTCCCCAAGCTCTTCCCTCTTGTGGGGGCTATGCCAACTACAAGTGAGTACAGAATTGCATCTCCCCTCCATTCCTATTGTGTAGATCTGGGTACAGGGCTGAGCTCTGATTCCTTGCAGGAAGCAGCTCCGGGGTCAGTGCACCAGGTGCTGCTAATGGGAAAAATGCCTGAGGAGGTACCTTCAGGGCTTCAGGTACTGAGCCAGGTTGGCTGGGGGTTGGAGGTGGGGTCTTCTACACCAGCTTAGATCACAACACATTCTTCTCCTATAGCTGGAGCAGCTTCCCTCTCATCAGAGCCTGTTGACCCACATCCCTACTGCAGGGTTGCCTACTTCATTAGGAGGATGCCTGCCTTACTGCCACCAGACTTGGCTGGATTTCCGAATGGTCAGTGCTCTGGGTAGGTGGGTGGGTGTGGTTATTTAGGTAACCTGAACCTGTGGAGGAATCTGTCCTGGGTTGGCTACAGTAGGACAAAGCTGGCTGCAGTGGCCTGAAATTCAGGAAGCCTGGGATCAGCACTGCATTCTGGTTATTCTTGCTCCTGATCACAGCGACTAGAAGCCCTCCTGCAGAGCTGCCAGGCGGTTTGTGCCCTGCTCCAGGGGGCCATCAAGAATGTGAAGGCTGTACCTCAGCCTATGGAGTTTGGGGTAGGTGTCCCCTCGTGATACCTCCTTGAATGTTCTGACTCCCTCCTCTCCCATGTCACCACCACCTGTTGCCCTCAATCACAGGAAGTTGGTCAGGTGCTACAGCAGGCACAGGTCCTGATGCAGCAGGTGCTGGACTCACCACAGCTGGCATGGCTACAATGCCAGGGGAGCTTAGAACTAGCATGGCTGAAGCAGGAGGTCCGAGAGGTGACTCTGAGCCCAGACTACAGGTAAGTATGAGCCCAGCTTCCAGATCTTATCCCAGCACAGCCCACCATATCCATGTCAAAGACTCAGGATTAGTGGGATTAAGGTCTCAGTACAAGGTAGAACGGAGCAAGGGGACCAGTAAGGTGCATGGTCTTACTGTGTACTCTGTACTAGGCCAGCAGTAGACAAGGCTAATGAACTATATGGCCGTGTAGATGGACTGCTGCATCAGCTGACCCTGCAGAGCAACCAGCGAGTGCAGGCACTAGAGCTGCTCCAAACACTGGAGACCCAGGAGGGCAGGCTGCACCAGGTGGGAACTCTTTGACCAAAGTGGACCCCACCCCTGGTCTTAAGTGTGAACCCAATGCACACAGTCCCCAGCTCTATACAAAAGCAGCTCTTCTTGCCTCTTCCTGCTTGTGCTTATCCAGATTGAAGTATGGCTACAGCAGGTTGGCTGGCCAGCACTGGAGGAGTCAGGGGAGCCCTCACTGGACATGCTGCTTCAGGCTGTAGGCCCTTTCCGGGAGCTGGACCAGGTTGCCCAGGTATATTTAGTCACTTGTTCACTTCTGTGGGTATAGGTTACTTTGCCAGTGACTAGAATTGCAGAAGTAAATGGAAATAAGTCAATCCCTTGCTCTCCTGGTATATACTGTCCATCAGAGTATGTCAGTTATAATCAAAAGTTTGCAGACAAATATGTGTGTGCAAAACTGAGACTAAAATTCTACTTGAGTATGTAACAAAGATCTGACCTCTCAGTGTTGTTGGGCAAGCTTTCTTAGGGTGATTTTTGAGCTGAGAGCTGAAGGGTAAGTTGGGGTCAATCAGGCCAAAGAGGGTTAGGGATAGAGGAACTTCTAGGCTGGGAGAATATGATGTGCTTGAGGAGCCATAAGACCAATGAGGTTGGAATGTGGAGCAGAAGAGGGAGAGCAGAATGAGATGAGGCTGGAAGATCAGTCATTGGCCAGATCCTGTCACAGTGATACGTTTAAGAAAGAAAGTATAATCAAAACTGTATTCTAGGAAGAAGATCTAAGTTTCTAGGTAGTGATTTGGAGGATGGAAATGGAAAATACAGTGAAGTGGCAATTCATGCTTTTGAGATGGCTATGAGTGAATGATAGTAAGGCCCTTAGGCATTGTGTCTGAAGCTCAAATGAGAGGTCTGCCTGGAGAGGGTCACTTGGTGGGTGTAGTGTGTGGTCACACCGGATTGTCTAGGGGACAGAGCACACTATCTTCAGGAGCCTAGATGAGAGAAAGGGAGAAGGAGGAAGAACCACTGATAAGCACAAGGAGAGTCAGGAGAGAGGGAGGAATTGGAGTCCAGGAGAGAGAGGGCTGAATGCTGCTGAGAGCTGTATTTGGAAGGCTTGAGAGAGTGGGAAAGTGGATACTGGGGGTGGGTGGAGGAAGGCCTTCTACCTCAAGAGATTTAAAGACATGTAAATGTCAGTGGAAATGATCTGGGTTCAGGACTGGACCATCAGATTTGGGCCAGCTGAGCCCATTCTTTTTGTCCAGGAGCAGGTCAGGAGAGGGGAGAAGTTTCTACAGCCACTGGCTGGCTGGGAGGCAGCTGAACTGGGTCCCCCTGGGGTGCGCTTTCTGACCCTGCGAGCCCAGCTGATAGAATTCTCTAGGGCTTTAGCCCAGCGGCGCCAGAGGCTGGCAGATGCTGAGAGACTGTTTCAGTTCTTCAAGCAGGTGGGTGAGAGGTCCTGTCTCTGGCTTTATGCTCAGAGGGACCAAAAATAGCTGCTGCAGCTTCACCTCAGCCTGAGTGCTTTCTGTTCATCCTGTTTTCTTCCCTTGTCTTTAATCTGACCCTGAAATCCAACCACTTGGGACTTGGTGTGGGGCTAGCCTTCTGAAGGGTGGATCAGTAGAGGAACAGAAAACTTGCTGGGGTTCCCCTTTCATGCCCATCTGGTCTTGGTGTTGCAGGCCTCAACATGGGCTGAGGATGGGCAGCGAGTACTGGCAGAGCTGGAGCAGGAGCACCCAGGGGTTGTGCTACAGCGGCTACAGCTGCACTGGACCCAGCACCCTGACTTGCCTCCTGCGCACTTCCGAAAAATGTGGGCTCTGGCCACGGGGCTGGGTTCAGAGCGCATCCGCCAGGAATGCCGCTGGGCCTGGGCACAGTGTCAGGATACCTGGTTGGCCCTAGACCAGAAGCTAGAGGCTGCACTGAAGCCACCACTGACAGGCAGCACAGCTAGCCTGCGTGTCAGCCAGGTTCCTGCAGTACCTGCTACTCCTCCCTTGAGGAAGGCCTACAGCTTTGATCAGAATCTGGGGCAGAGTCTCAAAGAGTCTGCCCACCACTTCCATCATGCTGCCATTGTCACTGCCTGCCACAAACCAGAGGCTGGAGGAGGTACCCGTCCCAGGTCATACTCTACTTTGCCTCTACCAGGCAAAGACCTCAAGAGCCCCAATAGGTACAGGCAGTGGGCAGGAGAGGGAGGGCAGTGGAGGGTAGATCCTTGGAGAACTCAAGGGTTCCTATTCATTCTTCCTGGTAGGCCACAGTTGGTGTTGGCAGAGATGGTGGCCACTGAGCGAGAGTATGTCCGGGCCCTTGACTACACCATGGAGAACTATTTCCCTGAGCTGGATCGCCCCGATGTGCCACAAGGTCTCCGTGGCCAGCGAGCTCACCTTTTTGGTAACCTGGAGAAGCTGCGGGACTTCCATTGCCATTTCTTCTTGCGTGAGCTGGAGGCTTGCACCCGGCACCCACCCCGAGTGGCCTATGCCTTCCTACGCCACGTAAGCCCCACAGGCCATATGGCCCCAGCTGATTCTGTCACACTCCAAAGAGCTGTTAGGCTCTTTTCTAGGAACATCTGTGAGTGAGACCCATAAGTTCTCTGCATATCAGGGTGTTTTTAGTTCAGGAGGAGAACCTTACAAATGAAAAAGGTAATTCCAGATCATAGCTGGGATTGGGAGGAAAATAAACAGGACAAATGCATGTTACTATTGGGACAGGGTTCTCACTTTAGAGAGAGCAGTGAGATGTACCTTTTGAGCTGCAGATATTTGAGCTGAGGCCAGACAGGGAGAGAGTTCCACCCCAGGAAAGAGCAAGTGCAAGGGCTGTGGCAGGAAAGAGGCCTGGTCAGAATGAGCATAACTAAATGTAGTTAGCAAGAGAATGAGTTCAAGGTGAGGTGAGACCAGAGAGATTCTTAGAGCTATGGGAGGGGCAGAGCTGAACATAGAGATTTAGTCTGAGGAAATGGGGTTTCCTCCCCACAGGGCCTGAAAAGCCCCTTCTGCATGGAACCTATTCCTACCAGATCACCCCTCATTCAAAGCAGGCTGTAGGGGAAGGCCCAGTGAGGGGTGTTGGCATTTTAGTTCTCTTGAATTGAGAAAATGATTTCTCTGGGGTGGGGGCAGCCTTTGGGAGCTGGGCTTTTTATAACTGTGCTGAGTGGCATGTCCTTATAGAGGGTGCAGTTTGGGATGTATGCACTCTACAGCAAGAATAAACCTCGCTCTGATGCCCTGATGACCAGCTATGGTCACGCTTTCTTCAAGGTAGGAGACCCTGAAACTGGGAGGAGTAGGATAGAGGGTGGTGTACCTTGAAACCACTCAGTGGTCTCCCACCCACCTTGCAGGACAAGCAGCAAGCACTGGGAGATCATCTGGACTTGGCCTCCTACCTGCTAAAGCCCATCCAGCGCATGAGCAAGTATGCACTGCTATTGCAGGAGTTGGCACGTGCCTGTGGGGGACCTGCACAAGAGCTGAATGCCCTTCAGGAGGCCCAGAGCCTTGTACACTTCCAGCTACGACATGGCAATGACCTGCTAGCCATGGATGCCATCCAGGGCTGTGATGTGAGTCATCTTGGGCTATAATGTTCAGGTGCCCTGGGTATGGAAGGAGAGGTATGCCCTGGGTACCCACCAGGCCCTGATTTTGCAGGTTAACCTCAAGGAGCAGGGGCAGCTAGTGCGACAAGATGAGTTCACAGTGCGCAGTGGGCGTCACAAGTCCCTTCGTCGTGTTTTCCTCTTTGAGGAATTGCTACTCTTCAGCAAACCTCGCCGTGGGCCTGCGGGTGTTGACACATTTACCTATAAGCGTTCCTTCAAGGTGGGCCCACCTGCCCCTGACCCCTGCCCCTTCCCCTTCCCCTGGCTTATGCCTCACCAAGCTCCCCACGCCTTGCTACACAGATGGCAGACCTTGGCCTCACTGAGTCCTGTGGGGATAGCAAACTGCGCTTTGAGATCTGGTTCCGTCGTCGCAAGGCCAGGGACACCTTTGTGCTACAGGCCTCTAGCTTGGCCACCAAGCAGGCCTGGACAGCTGACATCTCCTGCCTGCTCTGGAGGCAGGCTGTCCATAACAAGGGTGGGTCTCTGCCCCTTAGTTCATTCCATGCTCCCCTCCCCAGAGTATGGGTACCCCAGGAGCCCAGGGAGGATCAAGGGACCTAGAAATTTGGGAAGGGGAGGTAGCCCATCAGCAGCAACCAGTGTAAGGGAAACAACCTCAAAGTCAGTGTCTGTGACTTTGGACACAGTATTAACCTTTGAGTGTCAAGGTTCTCTATTATGGGAATTATGATACCTGCCCCACTGGGAGGAAAGAATTTGGTACCAGAAAGACTCAGTGTACAGGATGGTTAATCCGTGGGATATGGGTGAAGAGGAAAAACTTATCAGATAGAGCCCAGTGGGGCCTCACTTGTGATTACTCTACTCAGAGATTCGTTTGGCTGAGATGGTGTCCATGGGTGTGGGGAACAAGGCCTTCCGGGACATCGCACCCAGTGAGGAAGCTATCAACGACCGCAATATCAACTGTGTCCTAAAGTGCCGAGGTAGCACGCAGACTTTGCGGGTAGGGCTGATAAAAGCTGTGCAGAGAACATTGTGGACTACTGTCAGCCCTGACTTCTGACCTGTCCCAACCTGATCCTCTCTTATGCAGAAGTTCGCTCTCGGGCTTCTATTGCTGTGGCCCCATTTGACTATGACAGCCCCTACCGGGGGTCCTCAAGCTCCCTTCCTGGAGACCCTGCCTCTTGCTCTGTTCTGGAGTCCCTCAACTTGCACCTGTACAGAGACCCGGCTCTTCTGGGTGTCCGCTGGCCCCTGTATCCTCCCAACTTCCCAGAGGAAGCAGCATTGGAAGCTGAGGCAGAACTGGGCAGCCAGCCCTCTTTGAGTATGTCTGGGGTTAGCCAGAGGCAGGCTATGGTCTGGGCCTCTCCTGCTGACAACTCACCCAGTCTCCTTCCCTAGCTCCTGAGGACTCTGAAGTCTCATCCCAGTGCCCATCAGCCAGTGGCTCCAGTGGCTCTGACAGCAGCTGTGTGTCAGGGCAGGTCTTGGGGAGGGTCCTTGAGGACTTGTCCTATGTGAGTGGCATCTTGCCTTATTCTATCAGCCTCCCCAACCCAGCTTTTACTTCCTGGGGGTGGGTGGGCCATAACGATTCCCAAGGGACCCCTGGACCCAGAACCAGGGAAGCAGGCATTCATGCCTAGCCTGTCTCCACAGGTCTGACCTCAGTGGTGATAAGTGGATCTAGAAGCCAGTATCTCCAAGAAACATCACTTCTCTGGATCTTCTGGTGCCTGTTCCACCTCACTGTTTTCTGTGGCCACTGACTACCCTGGAGCCTCTGGCTGCACAGCCTGGGAAAGAACCTTGATCCCAGGTTTCTGGCTCCATGTGTCCTTCTCCTGTCCCTACTCCCAACTTTAAGTTCAGAATAGGCTAGGGCAAGCATTTACATGCTCTAGGGGGTACCATTTGGCTTTGGGCAGTGACTGGGCTGCACCCAGCCCTTGGGAGAAACATAGTGAAGCTGCTCACTGGCTTTAATGATGAGCTCCCCAAACACAGGAGCCAGCCTAACCCTAGTGGGCCCACCCTTGCCTGCCCTGGCTCCCCAGGCCCATCCTCTGCTTTTGGGCCAGTTTGGTTATTTTGATGTGATTCCTTTTGAATAGCTTTCAGTTAGAGTTTGTTATTATCTCACAGGTCCCCTTAGTCCTTTGTCACTGAAGTCCTTTGTGTCTCAGAGAAGGAGTCTAGACCTTTTACTTGTGATCTACTGTTTTATTTGTTTAATTACAAAAGAATAGACTAATTTGGATGGGCACATGCATGGGATGGAGGCTGCAGGGCAGCGTCTCTGGGCACCCTAGCCCTCTTGTAAGTACTTGCTCAAAACAGAGTAAGAGACAGATCTAGACAGGCCTCTCTGGATGAGCAGGTCCACGCAGCGGCCATATTTTCTGGCAAAAGGCAGTGTGAGCTGCAAGGAAAGGTCTGTCTTACCCCTGATTGTCCAAGTGGGTGGATGGAGATAGGGACAGGGTAAGCCTCACGGTTGGGGTTTTGGGGAACTACCAGGCAAATGAGAAAAATTGAGGTCAGAAGTGTTTCCTATCCTTTATTTATTTTTATGTGGTTCTGAGGATCAAACCCAGCACCTCGCATGTAGAAATCATTTTAAGGAATCATTCCTTTACCCAACATTTATGGTAATGTTTTGGCTACAAGGTAAAGTTGGAAAGGCCTAACTTCTGTGTGCACAAGCTTGGGTTTATGGGACATGCTTTCCCAAGTGTGGCTGGGGTTGTTGGGAGAAAAAACTATAAAAATCAATGTTCTGACTACTCTGGATCAGTTAATTTCACTTACTATTTCTCGAGACCAGAGGCCAGTCGTCTAGCTGCCTCTGATCTAGCCTTCTAGACAGTACTGCCTAGTAAGACAGTACCCATATGAGGCATCCACAGGGTTGCTGTTCCCAGTGTGGTGCAGGTAGGCTCACCTCCACCCAGCTGTACAGGCGCTCCTGAGTGTGCCGGTCATCCTTGAAACCAGCGATGGCCAGCAAATCCACCACAAACTGCTTGGGGCTGATGTGCAGAGTCTGCCAGGAGAGCCCACAGTCAGGCAGGACCATGGGAAGCTCCTAATCCCTCAGTATGGGCTTCCTGGGCCTATAGGAGCCACAAGGGTCTGAGACAGGCACTCCATATCTACCTTGCGGCCAAGAGTAGGTCCAGATGAAACTGCCCTGCCTTCTTGTCCCTGCCCTGACTTCCCCTTACCCCTTATTGAAGGGAAGCATGACAGGACAGATGGAGAAGGTATAGCCTAATACCTAACACACATACCCACAACCGGTTGGCCAGAGAGACCACCTTGGCCGTGATGGCTTTAGGATCCTTTTGCCTGATGGAATCCAGGATAATGTCCGTCAGGAATCGGTGACATTTCTGTGCATAAAACATCTCTTCCCAGGACAGAGAGAAACTAAGAAAAGTCACCTCTGTGGAGGAAGGAAAGAGTAGATATCATATCTCCCCACAGCCAGATAACCTTAGAGATTGCCAACGGGTATAGGGTTCCTAAGGAACACTTTCCCTCAAGTACCTCAGGCATCTCCAAAGAAGTACAGGGCTAGGCATGACTCCAAAGTCTCACCTCGGGGCTGGGGGCTGGCTGTAAGTGGCGTATGTCTGAGGTTATCCATCTGTGTGGTATAAATGATGCTGTCCTCAAAGAACATACAGGAGCCATCACTACCCACAACAGGCGGGTGAGTCACTTTAAGGATGACCCCTGGGTTGTCTACCCCACTGGCATTAGGCAGAGGCTGCTCAGGTGCAGGGCTTTCTGTGAAAACAAGAAGGGCAAAGAAAAGCTTTCAAGCCTAAGAAGAGCCCTAAGCTAAGAGCCCAATAAAGGAAAGGGGACCTCTGGTGATAGACCAGTAACCCCACCCTTCCAGAAGCCTCCAGCTTCTTAGAAATGGCACCCTTTCTTCTCTTCACTGCCCTGGCATCATTGCAAGCCAAATTTTGAATTTCAGAACTCCAAGGAACTCTCCAAATCCCTCTGTTGATGTAGCACTAATATCAAATAGGGCCAATAAAATAATCATTGAAGGACTGGGAATGTATAAAACTGTAAAATGAGAAGAGCTTTATGGGTAAGATTTTCATATGTGCCCACTCTGGAAGAGTGGATGTTTGTCTGCCTGAATATTGATAGATCAAATTAGGGCTCATAGGTAGAGTCCAACAAGGTCCTTCCAAGCAGGGCCTGAGTCACTAGAAGGTAAGGTGACAGTACTGTAGGAAGATCTTTTGAAGGAGCAAAGAAAACAGCCTGGCATGGCAGTTCTCGGCACACTTCCCTGGGCCACCTCCCCACTACCAGCCATACGTGAACTCTGCATCCTAGTATCCATAGGCCCTCTTGTCTCCTCGACTTCACCTGTGTGTTCCCTGGCATTCCACATGCTTTGTGTGCTCTTCTACAAGATCTACTTTCTCTTGTCCTCCCCACCTTGGTAGGTGCCCACCTCCTAGTATGCTCATTCTTTCACCCAGCCTAGAAAGAACTTCTGCTTCTGACACACCCCATCCTGCTGCTGCGCTTCCTTTACCCCTGAGGCAAGGTTTCTGAGATGCCTACCTGACCACATGCTCCCAAATTCTTCAGGGGCTGCCTGCTCCTCAAGGTCAGAACACCACCACATCCTGAACTTGGCCCACAAGACCTGCCTTCAGCCTCATTTGCATGGCTTCTGCATAGGAAGAAGCCAGTCCACCATCTAGACCAAAGGTCTGTGCTTTCCACAAACTACTACTCTGGATCAGTTAATTTCACTTACTATGTCCTATGTGAAATTAACTGTTTTCCTTTCTGCCCTGCCCCCTAGGCTCCCTGTGCTCCTACTACTTAGATTCTCCCTTTCCACAGTACTAATCACTTCACCTTATATGGTCTCTTAGCTCCCCAAGCTATGCTAACATACCAGTAATTTCTGTGACTGCTGCCTGGCTCAGAGCTGGCATTGGAGGGCAGGCTCTAGTCTCTCTTTTTCACTAACTAGCTCTGTGGTCTCAGCCAAAGGATTTGTCTTTTCTGTTGTAAATGAGACTTTGGTCAAGAATGTGGTAGGACTCACCTCTCTCCTTTGGTCTCTGCTTGCCCCAGTCCTTCAGGGAAATAGCTCTTTTTGTGGGAAAGTGTGGCTTAAAGGTTGGCTCTGGCCCCTTGTCTTTTGCTCCAGCTCCAGCCCCTGCTGGTAGACCTGAATCCTTCTCTGACGCAATGGAATGGGCTTTCGAAGTAGCGGAGGTGCTGGACTGGGAAGCAGTCTCACTTCCCGAGGGGAGATGCAGGGCACCCTCCTCCAAGGAGTTGTTCCGGGAGGCTGTCATTGGTTGGAATTCCCACTGTTTGCAATTGACCATGTCCCATTCCCTCACCAGGGAGATAAGCTTTTGCATGGGGGTGACAGGGGGATCTTTAGTTTCAGATTTCTGTGTGAGGTTGATTGTGGTACACTTCTTTTTGGGGGGACTCTCAGAGTGGCCTCCCCAGTGTCTGGGGTTAGCACATAAGCTAGAGCAGTGTGAGTATGCACTGGGATTGCCTGCCCTCTTGGTATTTCGGCACAGGGAGACCTGGATAGTCCGAGTATACTGTTCAGGCTCTTCCATTTGACTGGATCTGGCCAGATTCCCCTTGGCTTTGTTCCATGGAGTCCTGTCATTGCAGTCTTGGAAGTCCATAGGCATGCAGGCTGTGGTCTGGGAAAGGAGGGACATAGTAGCTCTGGGCATGTTATACATTGTCATCAAACCCTTGCCCAAGCTGAATCTCTACGACTTCACTGTTCACCCAGAACAATCCTATCCCTGACATGGGTCACCCATTTTAGCTTTGTTTGATCTGAATGGGGGTGGTGCCAGCCCAGGAGCTTCTCACTCCAACCAGATAGATTATTGGTGTCTCAGGGGACAAGTGGTCAGCATGTCCCTGTGCCTCCTTCAAGGTTCAGAAATCAGTTCTGTACTAGGAACCAGTGTAGGTCCTGCTCTTTCATTACCGTATTCTTTAGTACCTGGGCCTACCCCAGCCTACCCCAGGACTTGTAGCATTTTTTAAAAATATGTTTTAGTTGTAGATGGACACAATACCTTTATTTTATTTATTTAATTTTATGTGGTACTGAGGATCAAACCCAGTGCCTCACACATGTTAGGTGAGCACTTTACCACTGAGCCACACTCCCAGCCTTGTGGTGGCATTCTTTGAGAAGAGTGCCAACCAAGTAAGATTGGGCCTTACTTCTTTGGCATCTCTACTGAATTCTACAAGTGACCCTGGTCCTTCTGTCACCACGTGCAGCTTCCTGATGGGAAAAGCTTCTTCATTTTCAGATTCTTTCTCCTGAGTCCATGACCTGCAAAGACCAAGAGGGGTTGGTTAGTGAGTGAAAACTTCCATCAGCTCATCAGCTGGTTGGTCAGGGATAGACAGTGGAGGAAAGGAGTTCCAATTAGATCCCTGGCCAATCCTGAGCCTGTTATTGCTTTCACCCCAGAAAGACCAGGTCCCACTAGTAGTTGAGACTTAGCATTTCCAAGAGGAATATAAAAGTCCAAACATGGAATCCTGAGTGAAGTTTTCTTACTTGTATGCCTCACATTGTGCAAGGGCTTCTGAGAGGGATGGAATGTGGTATTCCTCCACCTCCTGGCAGAAGAGAGGCCATTCCCTGCAAACGACAAGGAGATGTCAGACTGGGCAGTTGGGGTGGGAGTTGCATAAGCCTTCAGAGAAGCTCCCTTGATCAACAATGCCAACGTTAGAAATAACAACAACCTCCCCACTGAAGTCTATAAACCTTTCTTTTGTTGAAGAAGGGGTAAACCTCAGTGATTTCATCATTGATTACTTGCTTTGCTTACTTAAATTCAGATGGTAAAAAGAGTTTTCCAAGTCTCAGGAAGTTGAGAATATGTCGGAACATTTGGCCATCCCCATGGATAAGTAGGGTCTGTCCGTATGTGATCCAGTATACTCTCTGAGAGTTGGACAGCAGTTCTGGATACTGGAGGGGGATAGATAGCAGAATCAGTTAGTCCCCAGGGCTAGGTCTTTAGTGAGGGATAAGTCAGTTACCTCTCAATTTTCCCTGACCACACTAGAGCAGATGTTTTGGGATTTCTGTCTCCCTGTCTTACAGGCACAATTGGGAGCAGAACACCCTGGGAGATGCACATCATCTCTGCGATCCCCCCTCTCCAAGACATTTGGAACACCATCCTACCTCCTCCTCAGGCCATGCCCCTCAGACCAGCCTCCTCCCTACCCACACTGCTGAGTCCTTTCCAGCATGCTGCTCATTCCATTTCTTGCCATAAGGAAAGAGGGCTCTAGGCAGTGGAGCTGGGAGAAGTCCTTGTTCTAAGCAGGTGCTGGAGGCTGTGTGAAGGTTAGTTGACAAGTCCCAAAGCAGCTCAGGCAGGGAAGTCAAAGTGGAAAAGGGAAGCTGGGGTTAGCAGTACCTTCAGCAGGGTCTGCAGGGTGGTTGCATACCAATGGCTTCCAACATAAACTTTGATAATCTGTTGTGGGGAATACACAGTAATCTCTGCTGTCCACTCATCTATGGAAACCAATGAGAGGGAACACATCATACGGACAGAAGGAAAATTATGTATTGCATGTTAAGGCTCCCTGTATTCATCATTAATAAGAGGTGGCCTATTCTGAGAAGCAGCAGCAATCCTGACATACCAGCGTTTCCTGGTCCTCACCACACAGCTTCCAGGGAGGTGAGGTGGCTTAGAACAACAGTTTTCAGGGTCAGTTGGCAACTCTGGGGTGGGAAGCCCTCTGGAATTCCAATCCCAAGGGCACTGTTCCTTCTCCTGACCCACCTCCCTCAAGAAAGCTCAGATGATGATTCCATCTACATTGCCACCTGCCTTGGGTTTCTGGCTGGCTGTGTCATAGTGTGGCCACTTTTGTGGCCATTCATTCATACTGGAGCTAGAAGTCTAGGTTTCTGCTTGAGATTTAGCAGATGTCATGGAGCCAGCTTTCAACAAATTACTGTCACTTTTCTAGAGACCAAGCCTCTAGGTATGTCACAGGGTTCTGTGCTGGAAAGATGAATCCATGACCCTTTTTGGTGGGGAATGACTATATTTAGGTGTTATTTTGATGTTTGAGAACCATTTTCTTATGAGTATTGGGATGAGTGCAGGGTGTAAAACTAGATTATATGACCAAGAGGCAGGAAGCACAGAATTAAACTAAGAACACCTGAAAACATGGACTGAGTCTCTGTGACTCACTTTTCTACTTCCAGTATGTATCCCTGTCCTGGTACATTGTTGGTGCTCAATAAATATTGAATATTGCTGAATGATAGCACTATAGCTTAAACCTACCCTAAAAAACCAAGAGGTTATTAACTGTTTAAACATCACTTCACTGACTTTGGACTCAGATTCAAACCCCAGTCATGTAATTTGAGCAAGTTTCCCCTTGAGTCTCTGCTTCATCTGTTAAATGGACCCAGGAACCATTCCTCTTTGCCTGATTATAAGAAACAACTGAGCACATCATGTTGGTTCCTGGGGCCGTGCAGTCCCAGACTGGGTAGCAGCCCTGTTTGTACTCCTGGGACAAACTGTGGACTTGGACATGAGGATGGGGATCTTAACATGAAGTTTACATTTAGAAAATCCACAAATGTTGGTCTGATTTTCCCCTTCTCTTCCATCTACAGTTCCTGATCCTTGCCTGCATCATCTTTCTTTCCTTATCTTTCTAGGATCCCCTAGATATCCCACCACCCCCATGTTAAATTCAAACCCAGTAACTCCTCATTTACTAAGCACATCCATGGGTGGCAAACTCCTTGGTTCCAGATGAGTCTTCAGAGCCACTTTCATTGGCTCATAGGTGATGTCCCTCTTGTCCAGGAAGGCACAGAGTTCATACACTTCGGAAATGGTCTCAGTCAGGGGAAGCCGGCAAGTCCCCAGCCAGTTCCTGCCCAGAGGAAAGCCTGTCATGAAGAGCCTCAGCACTGTGCCCCACAAGAATGTAGTCTATAAACTTTCCTTGCCTAGAATACATGCACCAACACTGGCTCAAACCTGGCACCACTAGCATTATTTCCTTTGTTTAACTGGATATCTGGTGGTATCTTCAAAGAAAGTAAGCCTGGACACAACTTTTTAGAACTGAGCTTAACCTGTTTCAGCAAATCCTGCTAAATTGACTCATTTCAAGTCTCCAGGCCCTCTCTCAGGTTCAGAAGTCAGGCCAGGGTCCAATCACTTGCTTCCTGCCCCCATAACTATCTGCCTAAGGTGTCTCAGTCAAGGTGTAGCAGAGAAATTTCTAACACCCTGTGTGTCCATAAAAGAGGCTGACATCAACCCCCATTTCCCCTATCCTTGCAAAAGCACTTGTTTTTACCTTCTGTGACATTAGGAGTGGACATGTCTGGGACAGATGGTAAATGGGCCAAAAGAGTTTCAACCCATAGGATTGGGGGTAAGACAGTGTTGTGAGTCAGCTGATGCTCTCCCCAGGCACTTAGGGAAACCCACTCCTACCTTTAGTTTTGGTACTATGGATTTTGCCACCCTAACAGAGTTGCTCCACTGTTCCTAACTTCAGTTTGCCTTTCCATAATGCAGGATTGGAATCCATGCCCCAGACTTACAGGGATATTCTGAGCTCATCCATCAAGGCAAGGGCCTTGTATCACCACCACCTTGGGGAAATCTGCCCTGCCTTGCTTCTTAGAAGCTCACTCTAGGCTCAGGCCTCTCTATGTGTCTAGTGAGCCTCCCAAGGATACAGAGAACCTTGCATAAGGGTATTTTTGGGTGGGGTGCCCAACTACTCTGAAGGTATGACTGTGGCCAGATTACCTCAGACCCAGCACAAGGAAATGGATGGTAGAGAAAAGAAATATGAATAGCTTAAAGCCCTTGAGCTCTGGGGACCCTTTTACCTTGTCTCCAGCCATCTCCTCAGAGGCTCTAACCCAGTAGCGGTGGTGGAGAGTAAAATGATAGGTTGACCCTGAGGACACACTCTCCCCCTGGTTTCTGAGGGAAGGCCTCAGGCTATTCCAAGAGAAGGGCAAAACCCAACCTGATGGGATTGAGCAGCTCCCCAAGGAAGGCCTTACTTGACATGCTGGAAGAGGACTCCGTTCCCTGTGATATACAGTCTGCTTCCATCCAGCGTGCTCTCAATGCGGAGCTGTCCTAGCGCAGAGTCTGGGTACTTGACCAGCAGACCAAGGGCCATCATGTACAGTGGCTTCACAGACTCCAGACCGGCTGCACGTACCCCCTTTCCAGGGCTTGGGGGAGGACAGGAGGTCCGGGAACAGCCACCTGTGCCAGGGATAAAGGTGTGACTACTAGATCCTTCTTAGGCATAGGTGAATTGGAGGCTATGGGTCTTAATTCCTCTAGCTGCCCCCAAGTAATACTTAAGTGGCTTAGAAGGAGGACATATCCTTGCATAGACCAAATGTGGATTTTTTCAACTTTAGTATAATTTTTTGTACACTCAGGTTTAGAGGTCAAAATTATTTGTTGGGGGCTGGGGTTGTGTCTCTGCAGTAGAGCACTCACCTAGCAAGTGCAAGGCCCTGGGTTCAATCCTCGGCACCACATAAAAATAAATAAATAAAACAAAGGTATTGTGTCCAAGTACAACTAAAAAACAAATATTTAAAAAAATATATTTATTGGTTGGTAAGGCAGGGTGGGGATTTATTTGCTCTATCATTAACATCTGAATTTCAGAAATCTCAGTTAGAGCATTTGGCCTCAGCCTCTGCAGGAAGCTCCATTAGTTCCAAACTTTTCTAACTATTCAAGGGAAGAAATATCAGAGCCAAATGAGAGACACAGGCCTCTAGGATTCACACAGTCCCTACTGTCTCCTTGGGTCTCCTGGGCAGAATTTTCCTCAGAGACATACTATGTAGAGCTACTTTTAGGTATTTGGGTGGCTCATGGGTGGGATCTTGTTCTTCTGCAGCCAGCACACAAGGTATAATCCACAGAACATAGTTGTCATAGCCTATAAAAGCCTGCAATAGTGGGACAATGAGCAACCTGCCAGGGAATTTTCATGTATTATCTCCAATCCTCAGATCAACCCTGTGAGAGATTTAGTGCTATCATCTTTTCACAGATATATTGTGCCCTGAGGGGTTAACTAAGTACCCTCCCCTTGCCCAGTTTTTCAGTTTAGGGCAAGGTACTCAGTACAAGTAACTGCAGAGCTAGGCAAGGCAGGGCTGGGTTTTTAAAAACATTTTTAGTTATAAATGGACACAATAACTTTACGTATTATTTAAGTGGTGCTGAGGCTCAAACCCAGTGCCTCACATGTGCTAGGCAAATGCTTTACCACTGAGCCACAACCCTAGGACTGGGGTTTTGATGTCAGCTGTCCCTCTTTAGGGCTACTAGAGTTGTCTCCCTTTTAGGATGCTTTATTAAAGGCTAACCCTGTGCTTTATATTGGAGGAGAGCCTGTCTACAAACACAAATCCATCTTTACATTTCTTGTGTGGAGCAGGTACTACTTTGCCCAACTCATAGTGATCCAAGTTCTCTGAGGATCAGAAGTTCTTGAGGGAGGGGGCTGAACTCATACTCTCAAGAGGGTTGTAGGGCCCTGGTACAGGCTCCTGAGACCTGCTGCAGAATGCAGCATAGGATGGGACTCCATTTGCCTGGAAAGAGGCTGGACCTGAAGACAGGGAATGGCCTCATTCCCATGGAACAAATGCCTGATGATGGCCAGACCAAACTGCATATGTGCAAGTCAGTCATTTTTTTTTCAGCTTTGTTATTTGAGAAGGTTTTACATATTCTCAGAAGGCCAGCTGAGGTCTCCAGAGGTAGCTAGCTTCTAAAACATGCACAGTAGTTTCCATGGATGAACAGGAATTGGGAAATGGGATGATGAAAAGCAAATCAAAACCATGAGATGAGGAGCAGCTGGAATGAAGCAGGGCTAGGAGCTTCATTCTGGCCTGAACAGAAGACAGGAAATACCAGGAATAGACAGAAACAGGCATAGCAGCCAATAGTTGTGAGAAATAGGGAGAAGGGAATTTGGGGTCTAGTGGGATGACTGAGGCATTGGTGGGAAGTTTGCCCAAGTGTTTCCCATGCTCTCCAGCTGTGCCTGGAAGAGAAAGTGGGGAGTAGGAGATGGATGTCACAAGTTTCAGTTGCCTAGGATTTCCACATTTGAAGCCCTTGTATCAACTTGAGTGTTTACTGCCTTCTCTGGGCAGTAAACAGGATAGGTAGCTCCTGCTGCTAGAAGCTTGCCTTAGGCCCTTCTCTCTCCCCAGGACATTCCAGCCTGGTTCCTTCATCCAGTCTGGGTTCTTCCTGCTCCATGCTGGGTAAGGATTCCTTTGGCCCTGGTAGTTGCCCCCTAACTCCATCAGTGGGACACTGAGCAGACAGGGCAGGCAGGATTTCAGGCAAAATTCCTGTTCTTGGATTCTAAGTTAGAGCATCCACTTCACTCACCACCACCCCAAAGCCCACAATGGTAATGGGAGGGAAAACGTTCTTGGCTTCTCTAGTTCAAGTCCACCCAGACCCAGAATGTCAAGGGAAGGTGAGGGTTCCCAGGTGACATACCCATGTTCATCCGGTACAACCGTACAGCTTCCGTGAGCTCAGGAATTTCTAGAATTTCCACTTCAGCTTCTAACACATCTATGTTGGAGAAATTATCTGGTAGCAAAATCTTGTGTGAACGGAGAAAATTCACTTGAAAAACAAAGGGAAACAACATGAGTTAACAAGGCTACTTCTGATTTCACTGGAGGTACAGGTTCTGGCAGGTTTTTGGTTTTTCAACTTATCCTAGGTTCTCCTCCTTCTGGAACAATTTCTAAACATACCTGATTAGCTTTGATTCAGTGGCTTTCAAGGAGAAAGACCCCAAATTACTTTGCTTTCCTGTGTTTGGAATCCTGTGTTGGAATCCCAAGCCAGGCCTTTATGGTGAGCATACTGACTCTGAGACTTATCCTGTGAGTTTGACCCCAGAGCGGTCATTCCAAAAGAGGGAGTTGTCTTGCTGCTTAGAGAGAAGGGGCCTGGCCAAGCCTGGGCTGGCAAGTGGCACTTGGAGTTTGTCCCTGCCTGGATTGCAGTGTGAGAGGCAGAGGTAGAGCCATCTCTAATGTCCTGTGTGAATTAACCTGGAGATTCAGAAGCATATCACAGACAACTTCCTAGTGACTTGAATCTGAATGGCTGTGGTTCCAGACATTTGAGCCCTTGCATCAACTTGAGTGTTTACTGCCTTCTCTGGGCAGTAGAAGCTGCTGACTGCAGCTTGGAATCAGGGAGCTATTCCCTGATTCTGCTAGCTATCCCTAGCAGAGCTGGTCCTGAGGCAGTGGGGAGAGGGAGCTCTTTCCCATGCAAGGTTGGAGATCTCATCCCTCCTTAGGTCACAAGCTCACACTGACCATTCTGCATGATTCTGGGGAAACTGTCACCATTCACCCTTCTTCCCTTGTATTCTGAGCAGGTAGGAACATCCCTTGAAACAATTCTATTTCCTCATTCTATGGTAAGAGGCACTTAGGCCTGGAACCCAGTTGGAGATATTAGGGCAGAGAAAGAGTTCAGCTGAACACTCTGACCTTTACACTGACTTCTGAGGCCTCTGACATCACCTCAGGGAGCTTCAGGGCCTCTTTACAGTCAGGCCATCCCCAAAGAAATAGGAACTAAAATAACTCTGATCCAAGTGAGAGTCTGTGCTGCAATGTGCTTGCCTCCAGAAAGACTGTGGTCCTTTTGCACCTCTGCCCAAGGAAACTCTGAGGCTCTATGCACCACACTGGGCCTCTGAGGAGTATGGGATGTGAGGTGGGGAATGGTGGGTGGCCCCATCAGCCTGCTCCACCCATGGACAGAGCAATCACCAATGAAGCGGAACTCGCTGCACTCGCACTCGATCAGGACCACAGTCTCAGCCAGCCACAGCAGGTTGTCTTCAGTCACTAGGCTTGGATACTTGGCCACCAGGTCTAAGGGCAGGAAGCAGTAGTGCACTTCCTCTTCTGTGTCTAAAAGTGGTGTGTCCATGAGCCCCAAAGGTGCCTTGTCATGTAGGCCTGGAGGAGAACACACAGGAGGCATCACCTGAGACCAGGACTCTCATTATCCAGGGTTCCCAGAAGAAGCTGGAAAGACTACCCAGGAGAGTGCCTGCCACACACCTCCTTTCCCTCTCTCTTTTCAGATATAGCCCTAAGGTTCAGAAGGAGTGAGGTGGGGACTAGAACATGGAAATCTGTTTTTTCTATACACATTGAAGGACAGTGGGATACATTGTAACATTTTAGCTTATGTACCCAAAGTCACTAAATTTATTTGTATATTTAGTTCTTTTTAATGGACCAAACCAACCACTGTGACTTACAGATAAAACATGATTTTGACTCTCCTGGAAGTTTAAAAACCCATCAATAATCATGAATGCCTTGTTCTGGTATCCCAGATTGGCTGACCTATGCTGCAAGGCACTCATCAGACAGAGATCACTTGGAGACATTCTTTGGTGGCTGGAGGTAACTTGAAAGGATGGTGAAGTTCCTGACTTCTGAGTGGGAGTGGAATGCATCCTAGCTTTGCCTAAGTGAAACCAGTGTGTAGAGGAAACAGCATGCAGGAGGATGCTGAGCAGCAGTGAGCAAGCAGCCATGGAGAGGGCATGTGATAGAGTACTAGGTCAAAAGAGATGACCAAGAGGTAGAGAAATCATCCAGAATGAACTCAAAGAGATGGGACTATTGGGACTATGGAACTATTCTCTGGATGGCAGTCCCTTCTGTTAAGGTGAGGTGAGGGGAAGCTGGTGTGGTCTTCAGAGGGGCCAGCCTATCTATGATTGTACCTGTGAAGGCTGGGCTTTTTATTGGAAATTCTGAAGGTTTGCTGATACACTTCCAGGTTCTCCAGTAGTTCAAAGATGCTCTCTCAGCAACAGGTATATCTGCAGGCCGCACACGGAGGTGGTGTTTCCCTTCCTTCAGATTATCTAGAGTCTATGAGATAAAGAATATTGCTGCCTTGAAAATATGAACCTGGTAACTATCTATCAGTTTTAGAATGAATACCAGGAAAAACAGTATGTGACTCACTTTGGTAAAGTATTTTTAAATAAATCAACTCAATCATAAAAAAGTAAAAATTTAGGACTATAAGATGAAATACTAATATTCAAAATCCCAATGACTGTATCTCTCTTTTTAAAGTGTTGTAAATGGACAGAATGCCTTTATTTTGTTTGTTTATTTTTATGTAGTGCTAAGGATAGAACCCAATGCCTCACACATGCTAAGCAAGCACTCTGTCACTGAGTTATACCCCTAGCCCTCTCTGATTCTTTTTTAAAATTTATAAGTAAAAGTTTAGCCAGGAGTGGTGGTGTATGCCTATAATCCCAGGCTCCTGGCTCAGGAGGCTGAGGCAGGAGGATTGCAAAGTTCAAGGCCAGCTTCAGCAGCTTAGTGAGACCTTATCTCAAAATAAAAAATAAAAAAAGGCTAGGGATGTGGCTCAGTGGTTAAGCACCCTGGGTTAATACCTGTTACCTAAATAAATAAATAAATAAAAAGGTTTATTTGGCTCATAGTTCTGAAAGCTGGGAAGTTCAAGATTGTGAGGCTATCTGGTGAGAGGCTTCTTCTTGGTGGGATTCTGAAGAATCTCAAGGCAGAGTGGGGCATCACACAGTGCGACAGAAAATCTATCTCTTCTCATTCTTGAAACAATTTTTTGGTCTTATAATTTTATGTTGTATGTTGCAAAATCTAGGGAGTTAATTTATATTTAAACATTTTAAATTTGATTTTTTTGCTATAATTTTTCTTTGATAGTTGAAAAACCTTTCCAATCTGTTCTCTTTGTGATTTGGTCATGGTGTTTATCCTAATTCTGGGAGGTGAACTAAGTAATGAGGCCAAGGTGTAATGTCACAGGGTTTCTCATTTTTCAAGTCACTCTCTCACACATTTGCTCATTTACCCTGATACAACTCTGTGAGACAGATGTAGTTTTACTGATGAGATAGTTGAGGTCAAAGGCTTTGAGGCTTGCCCAAGAGGCCTCCCAAATCTAGAGCAGCTTGGCTTAAAGGAGTCAGTGACCAGGGGTGGATGAGGCTGGAGCAGAGTACTACAACTAGGCAGGGCTAAAGCCCAGAGGAGAAGGTGGGCTGAGAGTCTTCATGCTGTACTAACCCAGGGAGGGACCTTTTCCTCCTTAATAATCCTGTAGGAAGTAGATTATCATAATATCAAGCTGATTTTTTTTCTGACCCTACTCTAGAAAAAAATAGTATTTTCCTAATAAAATTTTAGAAGCAGAAGGGTGACCTTTTTTTTTTAAACCTCTATTTATTTATTTTCATGTGGTGCTGAGGATTGAACCCAGTGCCTCACATGTCTTAGGCAAGCGCTCTACTAAGCTACAACCCCAGCCCTGGGATAGGGGACCCTTTAAAGGCACCATGACCAACTTTATCCTCTAAGAAATGGGCACATTGCCTCAGATTCAATATTAACAAAATATTAATAAAACCTGCTTCTAATTCCTAGCTATACAGCTGGGAAGCCCTTGTGAGGTTGCTCTTGGAAATCCTGTATGTTGAGAAGAGCCCCCTGGTGGCCACAGAAATAAACGGGCTTTACATAAGTGCTTAAGGTCTGCAAGAAGAAATGGACCAAAGTGGGAGAATCTTCCACATTTTGATAACTGGATTATTTGTGGGAGACCTGGGCAGTTGTGGAGTTGTGGGAAGTGTTTTCCTGGGACACTCAGCTATAGAGGACATTCAGCACATGCATGGAACACTGGGAGTCCGTCACTCTTCTATTTGAGAAGTATTCATTGTGCATTGCCAGGGCCACAGTCAGATATTGTGATTGGACTCAAAGAGCTGTCAGCTTGGGTAAAGAAAGACACGAAGACCAACAATTTACATATGCTGAGATAAGCTCTAGCATGAGTTTGAAGTTTCTGGACCTCCAGGAACCCTAGAAATTCTTTTTACGGCATTAGAAGGGGATACCAGCTTTCTGGTCCCTCAGGCCTGGGACTGCACACTGCTTTAGCTTCTGTGTCAATTTGTCAGCTATCCTGTGGAGGGAAATTGGAAAGATAGGGGTTTCTGTTATGAGTGAGTAGTTGGCCTCCAGCCAAGAGGAATTATGGGTACTGGGGATGTATCTTAGTCGGTGATATAGCAGTTGCCTAACATGTGAGAGGTCGGGTTTGGTTCCCACCACTGAAAAAAAAAGTCTCACAGATGCTAGTAAGGCCAGAAGAGATTCTGCATCCATGGGTCAGCAAGAATACTGAGTTAAAATGAAGGATGACAACTTGGCAGAATTTGTGGTGAGAACTGAGACAAAAAGGAAAATGGTGACTGTACCTAGGAGGGACAAGGCAGGGCGGGGGGGGGGGTGGGTGGGTGGGTGGAGATGTACACCCAGCTACTTGTGTCTGTGCCTTGAATGTGGCATTGTTGAGGTGCACAGAGATTGAAGCAATGAAGAAGATTAATTGAAAGCAGTAAATAAGAACCAGAGAGCCCTGAAAGCTGGCTGAGGGGATTTCAAACAAGAGCAGAGATCTCTGGAAGCTGGCTGAGGGGATCTGATTTGTCCCTTGGTTAAGAGAAACCATTTAAAGGTTTCTTGACATCATCCAGTCAGTTAGCAAGTCCTATGACTCCATTTTTCTCCTTCTCCGTTTTCCCCTCGTCTTAGTCTTTTGGTCCCCAGGCCCTCTCCATACTTGAAAGAGCCCAAATAACACTGTTTTCTTCCTTCCTTCCCCTTTCCTTCCTTCCTCCCTTCCATCCTTGCTCCCCTCCCCTCTCTGTCTCTCTCTGTCTGGCTAGGCAAGCATTATCCCTAAGCTACATCTCCAGCCTGTCAACCACTGTTCTTAACCAGCTATCTACCACTGTCACTCAATCTCACCAAGCTTCAAGTTCCTGACATGCAAAGTAGAGATAGTCAAATCTGGAAGGTACTATTGTAAGGATTAAAGGAAATAATATATTAATTTTCTTCCTCTTGGTATTTGGATTCCAAATGACCTTTTTAGTCTCATCTCCCACATTATTTCTGTTTTCACTGCATAATCAGTGACACCAAATTCCACCAAACTCCAAAAACACTTCATGCTCTTTGATTCTTCCTCAGATTTATGAATGTTAATCCCTCTACCAGAAAATTCCTCTTTCCATTTCTCTGCCTGGAGAGCCTGGTACCTCCCCCAGCCAGAGGAGGTTATCCTCTGCCTTTGTTGCCAGACACCTGCAAGCTTTTTTTTTTG
Source organism: Marmota monax (assembly GCF_021218885.2). Lineage (NCBI taxonomy): Eukaryota > Metazoa > Chordata > Mammalia > Rodentia > Sciuridae > Marmota > Marmota monax. The sequence continues at coordinate 19,421,890 of NW_026695224.1, forward strand.
CAGGTATCTGGGTTAGATTCAGGCCAGACCTTCTCCCTATCCAGAGGTACCTTGGGGAGGGACTGGGTGATGTATCCCACCTTCTAGTCTAGAACCTAGCATGTACAAAGTGCCTTTAATGTTGTGTTACATGAAAGAATTCATGAAAGTGAAGGGCCTGAGGCTGAGTTCTCTAGACAGACACAGGGGAGCCCCCAAAAAAAGCTGGCAGGGAGATAGACTGTACTCATAAAACTAAGATCCCAAGTATCCAAAACCATAGGAAAAGCCAGCACAGGATTATAATAGGCAGAGCCCACAGAATTCAGAGAGAAGTGAAGACAGCAATTCCAACCTGGAAGCCAGAAAGAAGACCCTGAAGAATATGAAGAGATAAAGGACAAAAGGGAAAGAGAACAGCAGGAAGAAAGGGCTCCACTTGGGTCTGACTGGTGGTGGACAAATAGATGATATGTGAAGTAGAGAAAAGAGTGGAAGTAGGAAGGTCCTAAAAGAGGCATCACCCCAACCCCATGCTAAACAGACCACATCACAGGAACTTGAAACTGCCACTTACTTTACCTTCAGGTTCAAACCTCAAGATACCATCTCAGAGGGAAAACAGTAGTGTCTTTGAACAACTCTAAATTGACCACATGGGGAGAGGCCAGGTGGAGGAAAAGGAAATATCTGTTCAAGACAATAATCTGTATGAAGATGGCCCAGGATTCCCTATTTGGAGATGTGTGTAGTACCATGTGTATGCTCTGAGGTTGGTCAGTAATAACAGTCCAATAGGCTTGACAGGAGATGTGCTAGTTGAGGGAAAAATGATCTATTTTATAGAATTGACATTTCCATTTTCTGCTATTTTCACTAGTGTAAGTGGGAGCAACACCATTTTTTCCAAGAAAGGAATGTGCAACAAAACTTAAAAAGAGAATAAATAAAGCAAATAAATTAATAAAGATTGCAATCACTATCAGTGTGGTCATGATGCATGTTGGATCCAAGGTGTCAGTATTGTTGGAGGCTCAGAACCCTTAACAAGGCTGTTTTCTGGATGCTCTCAGCCAATCCTTGCTCTGACTTCAGATATATAAGTCCTCTACTCACAGGAAGTCATTTGGGTGCTGTGAGAAACGACAGAAAGCATTCCCTCGCTCCTCACCTGCTTATTTGTGATTTGCAAGTCTCCTCTAACAGATTTAACTTTCCCAAGGTTTCAATGACTGTTTTGTTCTCTACTGTATTCACATCACCCAGAGCAGTGCCTGTGGTGTCTCAATGCATTTTTTGTTGAAAGAATCAATGAAGAACACTCCAGAAAGTCTGAGTTTCTAGCTGCCCTTTGGCTTTGCTGACTGAAGTTGTCACAGAGCATATCACTGCTGGTCTGTGGGCTGACTTCAAGTGCACTTTCAGCTACCTGCATGTTACTTCTAGGAATTTTACTCTTCATATGTTATGACCTGGAAAGTTATTGGAGGGAAATTCAGACCTGAATTCAGATGGCTAATTGCTAGCAGAAGGATGACTGATGTTGCCTTTGGCCTAGATAGTGAAAAAATATGCCAATCAGAAGCAACATAAAACTGATGGTGCGGGGGTGTGTGTATTTTGCCAAAAGAGGGCTGACAAATGCATCCTGCTGGCAGAGCCTTGGGACTTAACAGAGGCTTTTCAAAGCAGCAGTAGTTCTTGGAAATGCCTTATGCTCTGATGTGGGATGCTGGAAGGAACGTGATGGTAAAGGAGCTTAAGTGGCTTGCAAATCCCTAGCTGCCTTATAAAGACAAGAGTGTCAGCACTGCTTTGAAGCTCAAGGAAAGCAGGGTTGGTAAAGCAATAGGATGTGCAAAGAACAGCTGCTATCAGCCAAGGAAGCCAAATAAGACACAACTCTCAGCAAGTCAAACCTGCTCCTCTACTGCTCGTTGCAGTCTCTCAGTCTGCAGAGATAGGTTCAGCCTTCTTCATTTCTCAGCAGATGCTAGTAAACATTTCCAAATACTAGGTACTGTGAAAGAAGCTAGGAATACAAACATGAAAAGAATGTAGTCCAGCCATGGAGAAAGACAATGAATCCACGATCCCAACAAAATTAACACTGATATAACAGGGGAACTGACTTGTTTCCAAGAACAAAAAGACAAAAACTGCCTGGAAATGTCAGGCAAGGCTTCCTATGGGCCACATTTAGGTCAAATCTTTAAGACTTCTAGGAAGCATTCTAGGAAAAAGCAAACAGAAAGTGAAAAGGTATAGGAAGTAAGCATGTGGACTACTTAGGGATGAGCTGAACTTCAGATTGTGGTGTACATGCACACGTGTGTGTGTGTGTGTGTGTGGTCATAAATGCACATATGTGTGTATGTGTTAGGATACGAACCAGGACAAGCAGATGGGAACATCTGTGAGGACACTGATGCCATGCCCAGGGGTTTACACTTGAATTGTCCACTTACCCATACCATAGACTGCTGGAATGAATATCTGCTGTTTATGTAATAACATCCTTCCTTTCCAAAATTACAGTAGTAATCTGTCCTCACAACACGAATGATAGGAAATATGAGAATGTCACTGGTCTATTAAAAGCATCATTTGTGTGAGCAATATAAAAACTCCCCGGCTCCCTTGAGCACAAGAAATTCAAGCATATTTGGGTTGCTTGCTGGTAGGAGATTGTCTACAAGTGGAACATTTTAAGGTTAAAAATTAGAAGTTCCCAGAAAGTGGAGCTAGGAATATAGCTCAGTTGGTAGAGTACTTACCTTGCATGCACAAGACCCTGGGTCAATCCCCAGCACCACAAAAAACAACAACAAAAAGACACCACAGAAGTTCCCAGAAAGTGTGAAAATGGAAACATAAGGCTAGGAGTGTAGCTCAGTGGTAGAGGATGTGCTCAGTATGTGCAAGGCCCTGGGTTCAATCCCCAACACACACACACACACACACACACACAAAAAAAAAAAAAAGAATAAAAGAAACATAAGTGGGATATATTGTCAACATACTATGTCCTCAGTGGGATTTAAGGGGCCAATAAAAGGAAACTAATAGTCTGCAATGAACCTTGAACTCTTGTGTGTGACATTGCAGTAGCAGCCTCGACTACCAATGAGATGAGACTGATGGCATGTGAAAGACTGAGAATAGTTTATAATTTAGGCAAAAAGGACTTCCCAAATTATACAGAATATACTGGGAAGCCTGCAATGTTAACATAGAACTGCAATGACTACTTTATATTTTCCCTATAGACAATAGACAACATTCCAAAACCTTCACGTTCATAGATTTACATATCATTGATGACTCCAAATTTATATCTTTAGACCCAATTGTTTCCATAAATTCCAGATCTGTACATACAGTGACTCCTCACTATTTCCACATGGAAATACATTGCTTTTTCAGTGATTCCCAAACTTAACATATTCAAATCCTAATTTTCTTATTTTCCCCCTGCATATTCCTCAGACTCTACCATTCACTTTGTTGCTCAGGACAGAAACAAAGGAGCTGACCATTCTCTCATATCATAAATCTCATTCATCAGCAAACTTTGTGAGTTCTAAAATCAAGACATATCCGGGGGCTAGAGTTGTGGCTCAGTGGTAGGATGCTTGCCTAGTATACATGAGGCACTGGGTTTGATCCCCAGCACCATATAATTAATAAATAAATAAAATAAAATAAAGGTATTAAAAAATAACACCATGTTTAAAAAAAAGACATATCCATAATTTGCTTCTAACTCCACTATTACCACATTAGACCAAACCATCATAATTTTTTATATATTTATTTTTTAATTGCAGTTGGACACAATACCTTTGTTTTATTTGTTTATTTTTATGTGGTGCTGAGGATCGAACCCAGGGCCTTGCACGTGGTAGGCAAGCGCTCTACCACCTGAGCCACAACCCCAGCTCCAAACCATCATTATTTTTTTATCTGGATACTTAGGAAACTCAACTGGTCTTCCTGCTTCCTCCTTTGCCACTATAGGGGGTTAACACATTTTTTTTTCTATGATAGACCAGGTACTAAATATTTTAGGCTTCACTAGCTACATGGTCTGTCAACTCAAATACTCAGCTCCATGTTGTTGTAGCTCAAGAGTAGCCACAGACAATTCATAAACAAATGAGTATGGCTATATTCTAATAAAACTCTATCAACAGACACTGAAATTTAAATTTTACATAATTTTTACATGACACAAAAGAGTATTTTTCTTTTGAGTTTTTCCAACCATGTGAAAATGTAAAAATCATTCTTAGCTCATGGGCTGTACAAAAATGGTGTGTGCTGGATTTGGTCTATAGGCTATAGTTTAAAGATTCTCAATCTAATATCAAAGCAGCAGCCAATGATCTTTTTTTTACAACATTATTTCACAGAGTATAAAACATACTTATTTAAAGTGTACCATTTATTGTTTTGTTGTTATTTTTTGTACTGAGGATTTAACCTATGGGTGCTTAACACTAAAGCCACATCCCCAGCCCTTTTTATTTTTTGAGACAGGGTCTCACGAAGTTGCTTAGGGCCTCCTAAGTTGCTGAGGCTAGCTTTGAACTTGTGATCCTCCTGTTTCAGCCTCCTGTGTGGCTGGAATTACAGCCGTGCACTACTATACTCCACTAGTTTATTGTTTTTAGTATATTCTAAATATTTAGTATATTCTCAGAGTTGTGCAACCATCACCACAATCTATACAATATCCCCCTCAAAAACCTGTACCCTTAACGTCATTGCCCATTCTCTTCACCCAACCTTCCCTAGGACTGAAGTTCAGCCCTAAGCACCACTAATTTACTTTCTGCCAATATAATTTGCCTATTCTGCATATTTTATATAAATACAATCATACAATATTGGTCCTTTGTGTCTATTTTATATAGATAGAATGAAAACAATATTTGGCTTCTTTCATTTAGCACAATATTTCACTGTTCTGTTCTTCAGTCTTTTATCTCTACCTGACCTTGTGTGGTTATATGGGATACTCCTGTATCTCCAGAGTTTGAGTATGGTTGTTACTCAATACACAGTGTTATAATCAGAATCAAGACAATAATATTCTTTGAGTGAAACTTTTGGAAGCAAAGTTACAGGATAGGAGTAGGGGTAGTGGTGGCAGATAGAGTGGAGAAAGGGAAATAAAAAGGGGATGTGAGGGTATGGGCTGGGGTTATAGAGTAGGGCTGTAGTGTGAGCCCAGGCACCTGTCCTCCAGAATCTGCTTGTGGGCTCATTTTATGTTCCTTTCAACAAGGCCTACCATATTACAGATAATCCTGAATAAAATATGCCACTTGTTGAATGCATGGAAACTTCAGTTAGCAGGAGGCAAAGTCCTATTTCTATTGTCAGGAGCTACATTTCAGATATATTCTGTGCAGTATAGTAGCAACTGGTCACATGTGGCTATTAACTCCCTTTAACTATGGTAGTCTGAATCTGAGATGTATTGTAAATATAAAACATACATTAGATTTTTTGGGAGAAAACAGAAAATGAAGTTTTATTGCTTTGCTAGCAAGGGAAAAAAACAGGGGACTCCTGTCCCAGAGGCTATTATTCTGCCCATCAGCAGGGTCAGAGGGCTTTTAAAGAGGTGATTCGAAGAGTTACATTCCACAGGATCTCTGTTGGAAGTTGTAATTCACTCATTAATTTGGATGATAGTAACATTAGATTTTGAAAACAGTGCAAAAACAGAGTATAAAATAGCTCAATGTTAAATACTGATTACATGTTGAAATAATATTTTGAAAATATTGGGTTAAATATATTTGCAGGGGGTATTGGGGATTGAACCCAGAGGCAATTAACCACTGAGCCACATCCCCAGAACTTTTTTATATTTTATTTAGAGATAGGGTCTTGCTGAGTTGCTTAGAGCCTCACCAAGTTGCTAAGGCTGGCTTTGAACTCATGATCCTCCTGCCTCAGCCTCCTGAGATGCTGGAGTTATAGGCTGCGCCCCTGCACCTGGCTTGGATTAAATTTAATATCATTAATTTCCATTCACATTCAGGGTTATTATGCACAAAACTCAACTCAAAGTGGATCAAGGACCTAGGAATTAGAGAAAAAAAGTAAGCCCAAATCTTCATCATGTTGGATTAGGCCCTGACTTCCTTAACAAGACTCCTAAAGTGCAAGAAATAAAATCAAGAATTAACAAATGGGATGAACTCAAACTAAAAAGCTTCTTCTCAGCAAAAGAAACAATCAATGATGTAAAGAAAGTGTCTACATTTTGGGAGCAAATTTTTGCCACACACGTATTAGATAGAGCACTAACCTCCAGGATATATAAAGAACTCAAAAAACTTAACACCAAAAAAACCAAACAGCCCAATCAATAAATGGGCTAAGGAGCTGAACATACACTTCTCAAAAGGAGACATACATTCAATCAACAAATATATGAAAAAATGTTCAACATCTCTAGTAATTAGAGAAATGCAAATCAAAAGTATTGTAAAGATAATATATCACACCAGTCAGAATGGCTGTTATCAAGAATACGGACAATAATAAATGTTGGTGAGGATGTGGGGGAAAAGGCACACTTATACATTGCTGGTGGGACTGTAAATTGGTGCAACCAATCTGGAAAGCAGTATGGAGATTCCTTGGAAAACTTGGAATGGAACCACCATTTGACCCAGCTATTCCATTCCTTAGTCTGTGCCCAAAGGACTTAAAATCAGCATACTATAGTGACATAGCCACATGAATGTTTATAGCAGCTCAATTCACAATTGCTAAACTGTGGAAGCAACCTAGATGCTCTTCAATAGATGAATGGATAAAGAAACTGTGGTGTATATACACAATGGAATATTACTCAGAATTAAAAGAGAATAAAATTATGGCATTTGCAGGTAAATGGATGGAGTTGGGGAATATCCTGTTAAGTGAAGTAAGCCAATTCCAAAAAACCAAAGGCTGAATGTTCTCTCTGATAAGCTGATGCCAATCCATAATGGGGGGGCATGGGAAAAATGGAGGAACTTTGATGGGGCAAAGGGAAGGGAGGGGGTGGGGAGGAGGTATCGGGGCAGGAAAGATACTAGAATGAGATGGACATCATTACCCTAGGTACATGTATGACTGCACACATGGTGGGATGCTACATCATGTACAACCAGAGAAATGAAAAAATTGTGCTGCAACTGTGCACAATGAATCAAAATGCATCTGCTGCCATATATACCTAATTAAAATAAATTAGCAAAAATTCTCCTGTGTCTTTTTACTTTTTAAAATATGGTTATTAGAAAATTTTAAATAACACATGAAACTGGGTACAGTGATGCATGCCTATAATCCCAGCTTCTTAGAAGGATGAGTCAGGAAGATCACTTGAGTCTAGGAGTTCCAAGTCTGCATAGGTGACATAATGAGACCTTATCACTTAAAAAAAAAATATGTGGCACTTACGTACATGGCTCACATTATATTTTTATTGTATCATCCCTTGTTTTTCTTAAAGCCCATATGAATAATGCCTGGAACCCAGAATGTTCTTCATAAATCCTGGCGGAATGCATTAAGTGGGGCTGGCTGACAAGGGTCTTCAGACTAAGGATTGGCAAAATCCATTTTCTCCAAGCAAAGTGTTTGTTCAATTGGGCAAAAATCTGAGTATCTGGATAGGCTTTAGCATGGGGAAAGTAGTGGAAATGTGTGAGGTTGTTGACTTACTTGAGGCATCTGTCGGTTCCCAGCTGTATTTACACTATGCTTCAGTGAATAAATATCACTTCAGCTTGGTTGCCCAAATGTTTATTTCTTTGAAAACACCATTTTCAAGCATAAGCACTTGTTTCACAGACTGTTTTAAGAAGCAGATCCATACAATTCTTCAAATTCTACTGTTCTCACATCTTGGAACTTAGGAATCTGTTCAACTTATTGGCCTCTGAGTTGTTGCTTCCCATTTAGAAGTTGTTTTCCAAATGTATTTTATTTCAATTTGTGAAGTGAGGACAACAAAGGAGTTGAAGGAGTTAACTATTTGGGCTTGGTGGGCACATACCTGCAATCCCAACTACCTAGGACACTGAAGCAGAAGAATCACAAGTTTGAGGCCAGCCCGAAACTTATCACAAGTTTAGTGAGACCCTACCTCAGAGAAATATAAAGGTCTGGGGATGTAACTCAGAGCACTTGCCTAGAATGTGCTGGGTCTGAACTGGATCCCCAGCAAACAAACACCAATTTGCATAATATGCTTGCATTAAAAGAAAAGAAAATCGTTCTTTCAAAAAAAATTGTCTTAATTGCTTTGATTTTCTACAATGAACAAGTTTACTCCTTCCTTTTCCCCACAAAATGGTACACTGGCATAGGGCCATTAACGATCCTGACATATCAGGCCATTTAAGTGCCTTTGAACTGACTTGCAAGCAATTTTAATTCTCAATTTCTGAAGCAATTGAAAAAAAATTAAACATAACTGGGTAGCTTGAAAAAAATCAAAAGAAAGAAATCATATTACAACCTGCTCTGGAGTAAGTTAAAGTCCTTCTCCTTCTCCTTCTCCTTCTTGATATTCAAATTTTAATTCATTTTTTTTTTTAGGTCAGGATACATCCAATTTTAATTCTTTAGGGACAGCTCAAAGAAATGGAACTATACCTTCACCAGAATATTAAAATTAAAAAAGTTCAAACTGGCTCACCTCTTCCTGAATGTACTGTACTAGGAAGGGAGATGATCTTAAATTATCCATTGGAATATTAAAAGAAACCTGAATTTCTTTCTGGTAAAAATCCATAGTAATGAGGCGGGTTACACCAGCTTTGTACATGTTGGAAGCCAATAATTTAGAGATGATGGAGCCTTTTCCTCATCTCCTACTGTTTGAGACAGTCTGGATGATGAAAACATCTTTCCCCCTCACAACTCCTGAATCTGTACTCTTGTTTCTTGGCTAGTTTCCTGGTAAACCTGCACTTTGCCTATCACCAACCCCAGCTGTTCAGAAAGTTTCTTTGAAAGCTCCATACAGAATGAGTTAGAATTTGCTGAAAACTTCACCAGACCTCCTTTGGTGATGTTCATCTTAGTTTCTAATTTGGGTTCACACAAAACATCAAAACCTTTTGGTTTTCCAATTCTTGGAGCAAGAAAGGTGGAGCTGAAGAGCTCAGTGTTTCACTGTTTGCTGCTTCAAGTCAATTATGGATAACCTCCTTTTATTCTGTGACAACAAAATTCCTCTCTCCACCCTCGAAGGAAGAAATGGCGGGCTCTCCAAGGGGTGTCTCTGAGAGCAAAATGGCGGATCTATCCACAAGAACTGCATGTGCAGTGACTCATTAAAGGTTTTTGATTTCCAGATGTATAACAACTTTTTAAAAAATCTTTTTTTAGTTGTAGATGGACACAATATCTTTATTTTATTTTTATTTATTTTTGAATGGTGCTGAGGATCGAACCCAGTACCTCACGCATGCGAGGCAAGTGCTCTACCACTGAGCCACAACCCCAATCCTGTATAATAACTTTTGAGATAAAACACTGAATTATTTAGGAAGAAGCATCCATAAACAAATGAACTATGAAATGTTTGCATTCTTCTATGACCCAGACAATGCATGGTCTGTCTCAATTTTCTTCTAAGCCATGTTAGGGAGGCCTCATTGGCAGTGCACAGAGTTGTACTGCAGCTTGTTGTGTTAGCACTTGTGGAGATGCAGTAAACAACACTATTCTTCAGACAGTGTGATTAATCCGGAGTATGGCCAATGGGCCTTCTTAGTCATAATATTTAGTTCTTCCAGGTTAAAAGAAAATATTCTGGTTCCAAAACTACAGAATAAACTACTGAAGATCAGTCGCAGAAATGATTTCTGTGGTTTGAAGAAAACTTAAAAAAGAAGATAATGTTTTTATTAATACTTTAATGGTTTATAAGTAAAGGTATTTAAAGCTCTTAAAATAAGAGAAGTTGTTTCTTAGAAAACAGAAAGTGAAGGCAAAGGAAAAATTCTGTGTTTGAAGAACTTTTTACTTTGCCTGTGTACTTAGAAGGCACAGTAGGATGTAATATTCTTTTTCTTTTCTTCCCTCCACCCCACACCACACCCCCGCCTTTCTTTCTTTCTTTCTTTCTTTCTTTCTTTCTTTCTTTCTTTCCCCCTCTCTCTCTCTCTCTCTCTCTCTCTCTCTCTCTCTCTCTCTCTCTCTCTCTCTCTCTCTCTTTCTTTTTTTGAGATGAGTTAGTGCTATGTTGCCTAGGCTGGTCTCAAAACTTGTGTGCTCAAGTGATCCTCCAGCTTCAGCCTCCCAAGTAGCTGGAACTATAGGTGTGTGCCACTACACCCAATGAGAAGTAATATCTTTTTCTTTTTCTTCTTCTTCTTTTTTTTTGGTACTAGGGATTTAACCCAGGGGTGCTTTACCAATAAGCTACATTTGCAGCCCTTTCTATTTTTAATTTTGAGATAATTTATCTTGCAAAGTTGCTTAGGGCCTCACTAATTTGCTAAGGCTGGCCTCAAACTTGTGCTCCTTCTGTCTCAGCCTTCCGAATCAATGGGATTACAGACATGTGCCCCCATACCTGACAAGAAGTAATATTCTTGATGAATCTTTTAGATTTTAAATCTCAGATATGGTGTATAGAGCAAGTTGTTCAATTTCTAAAGTTTTCTCCTTTTAAAAGTCAACAACAAAAACAAGCAGATTGACAGGATTTTTGAGAGCCAAAGGCATCCTCTCAGTAAATAGTAAATCCTATCCTGGGTCCATGGCAGCTGCTGGTATAGATAAGGCAGAGTCAGGATGATCTTATTTGTTAAAATCATGATATTTTATGGATGTGATGATGCACACTCATAATCCCCAATTAAGGCAGGAGGATCACAAATTCAAAGCCAGTCTGGGCATCTTAGACCATGTATCAACATAAAAAAAGGCTGGGGCTGTAGCTCAATGGTAGAATGCTTCCCTTAGCATGTGGGAGGCCCTGGGTTCAATCCCAGGTACTATGCCAAAAACAAAGCAACAACAAAATCAGGCAATTTTATTGTATTGTTCATTCCTTTAACTCACAATGTGGGTCATCTCAGCAACCAATATCTAAAAGGACACACACTTAATAATAGTGATGCCTATGTTACTAATCACCGCTCTTTGAAAAGAACATCTTACCTGCAGCAAAGGCATCAGCTGCAAACCCAGTGCTTGCTCATAGAGCAAGTTCAGTTCTGCACAACTGGAGAAGGAGAGCTTGGAGGTGTAGAGGTAATAGTGTACATGCCTAAATGTGGAACCATCTCTGTCGATGAAAAGCCTCTGGTTTTCTGAAGAGGTCAAGGCTGAAGCCTCTTTCCACAGCAAGGAGTCTGGAAACTGAGAGAGTTTGCTTCTGGGGACTGAGAAATGCCATCCTCCGACATTGAAATGAAACAAATCTTCTGCGGATTCATGAGACATGCCAGTCTCCTCCTAAAGGAAGAATGAAAATACAGCTATAAAAGAAAAAAATAAAAATAAAAAAGCATCCTGATTGGAAAGGAAGGAATTATACTATTTCTTTCTTTCTTTTCTTTTTCTTTTTTTTTTTTTTTTTTTTTTGTAGTTATAGATGGACAGCATGCCTTTCTTTTGTTTATTTTTATGTGGTGCTGAGGATTGAACCCAGTGTCTCACACATGCAAGGCAAGTGCTCTGCCACTGAGCTACAGCTACAGCCCGAATTAAACTATTTCTCTTTGCTGATCTTACATACAGAAAATCCTAAGGAATTGAGTAAAAAACTATTATGAGCCTAGGAAGGTTGAAGGATATAGATCAATATTATAAAAAGTCAATTATATTTTTATACCATAGCAATGAACAATTCAAAGATTAAATTAAAAAAATTAATTACATTACAACACCATCCACAAGAACAAAATATTTAGGAGTTTAACAAAATAAGTATAATACTGGTAACTTGAAAACATTTAAAAATTGTTGAAATTTTAAACAACCTACATAAGTAGTCTTGTTTATGGATTCAAAGATTCAATGTTGTTAAGATAGTAATACTATCCCCATTGATCTGGGCAGTATCCTTACTAAACAATCCCTATGAAAACCCCAACTGTCTTTTTTACAAAACGTGACAAGCTGACATTAAATTCATGTAGAAATACAAGGGACCCAGAATAACCAAAACAATCTTGAAAAAGAAAAACCAAGTTTGAGGATTCCTACTTCCACTTTTAAAATTTAATATAAATGTAGAGTAACCAAAACTGTACGACCAATATAAGAATATCCATACAGGTATATGGAATAGAATTGGTAGTCCAGAAATAAACCTTTATATTTATGATCAGTTGAATTTGTTCATCAATTGATGAAGGTTCTATAACCATACAATAGACCATTGTTGTTAATTCAAAGAAATAAAGTACTGATACATGTTACAATATGCATGAATCTTGAAACATTATGCTCAGTGAAAGAAGCCAAATACAAAAGATCACATATTATATGATTCCATTTCATGCAATGTGAAGAAGAGTCAAATTTATAAAGAAGGAAAGTAGATTAGTGGTTGCCTAGGGCTGGGGAGGTTGGGGTTGGGGATATGGGAAATGGTATGTGACTACTGTGTATGAGCATATATATGTAAGGACTCCAGATTTTGCTTTCTGTTCTTAAAGGTGACTAACTGGTTGAGAGCTCAATGAAGGTACTTAAGAGTCTGCAGAATTTGGATACTAAAGAAAACCTGCTCCTTGAAGGTAAGCTCCAGTTCTGGACTCAGCTCCTCTTTTTTTTATTAAGGATAGGATATGACAAGAGGGTCTTTGCCCAAGAGTTTGTTTCCTTAAACACATCCCATTCACAGCAAGGCTCCCAAGAAGTGCCCCCTAGTGCGAGGGTAGACGCTAAGGGTGTGGTGGTTCTTTCCAGAGCATTCTTCCCCAAAGTCTGCTAAGGGGTTGGTGTGCCCTCAGTCACAGGTAAGCCTGGGGAGCCTGTGGCTCTCGAAGGACAAATGGATTCTTCCCAGACTGTTTGCAGGAAACGGGGCAGCCTTAAAATAGTAATCCCCATACACCCCGAGGAGCATACGGATCCCTCTCCCACAAAGGAGCTCTTTTTAAACCAAGTTCTAGAGCTGAAACCATCTCATTCTCTAAAGACAGGACCTGAACTCCCTCAGAGCCAAGTCTCCCAACTTTCCATTTCGGGGATCTCCCCATCATGCCTCAGAAGTCTGTCCCTGCTCCCCCAGTCCTTCAGATCTGGACCCCCGCATTCACACCCAACGGCGCCTGGCTCCAAGAGTCAGCACTGCGGGGGCTGAAATATTAAGACCTGCACCCCTACGAAGAGGCACATTCCCATCCCCTCAGAACTGAAATCCCCCAGATCCTGAGATCTAGAACATTTCATTCCTCAAGGCAGCGCACCCTTCCAATTCCTCAGAGCTAGTTCCCCCAAAATCTTTCAAAGCCCGGACCACCCTCGAATCCCAGCGTCCCAGATCTAATCTGGGCCCCAGCTTCTCCCATTCGCCAGTTTAGTGGTTTTGGCGCCCCCGCCAGGATGGGCTCCGTACCATGGTCGCGACTCCTCGAGAGGGCGGACGGCCGCGTGACCCAGGCACTAACGGCCCCCGGGAGAGCCGCATCACGCGCGGGGGGCGGGGCCGGGAGGTGGTCGGGGCAGCTCGAGGGGCGGGGTCTGGCGTGGGCGGGGAGATCTCGCGGGCGGCGGCAGGTGAGCGGCAGGCGGGAATGGCGGAGCAGTGGGATCTGGATGAGGAGAGCATCCGCCGCCTGGGGGCGTTGACCCTGGAGCAGCCGGGTAGGGTTAGGCTGGGAGGGCGCGGACCGGGAGCGTGTGGTCAGTGGCTGGGAGGAGAAAACTGAGGCGGGGCCCCCTCGGAGCCTGGGGCAGCAAAGAGGAAACCGCCGAGGAGCAGTCCCTGAGGCGCAGAGAGGGAAATTGAGGCAGAAGGGATTTCATTGAGGCGGAATTGGAGGAACTGAAGTAGCAGAGAAATCTGAGGCCAAGGACGAGAATTTGAGGAGAGAAAGGGAATGTGAGGTAGAGAAGAAGCGAGATTAACAGGTGGGGACCCTGTGACACAAGTGACTCACTTGGACAGAGGAAGGAAGTCTGAACTAAGTGGAAGGAAACCCCCAGAGGGACATCGATGGGAGAAGGGAAGTGCTGAGATGGTCAGTTGATGTGATGATGTTGAGGTGGCACAAGGGGCTTTTGTTTTTTGTTTCGTTCTTTTTTTGGGGGGGGGTGTACTGGGGATTAAACCCAGGGTGCTTTACTATTGATCTCATCCCCAGCCCTTTTTATTTTTTATTTTGAGACAGGGCTGGCAAAGTTTCTGAGACTGGTCTTGAACTTGCTACCCTCCTGCCTCAGTCTTTGGGCTGGGCCACCGCGCCGAGCAAGGGGCGTTAATTTTTGGCAGTTGGGGAACTTCCTACCCAGGTTTTCCCCTGGTTGCCGGTGAAAAGAAAAAGGAACCCTCCGATTGTCCATCCTCTAGAACTTCAAGAGTTTGCCCTTTCATCCATCTGGATGTGTAGCTCCCTTTTCAGAGACACTCAGACCAGCGCTTGGTGTGCAAGGAATAGCAGCTGATCTCTCTGGTCCTTAGGTCAGTGACCCAGCCCTGCCTTCATCTTAGTGACTAGAGACCCCACTTTTGACCTCACATAAACTGCTTTCTGAGTGTTTAAGAAAGTTGGAAAATTTAGCATTTCTAACTCAACCGTTGCCCTCCCTAAACTCACCCTATCATTTTCTCCAGGTCCTGTGTTCAGGGCACATTTCTATCAGACAGATAGATGCTGTTATGATTCCCAATTTACAGATCAGTAAAACTAGATTTAGACTCTTACCCAAAGTCACACAGCTGGTAAAGCGGTGCAGTAAGGTTTTTTGTTTTTTTAACTCAGAGCTCTGATTCTAGAACCTGTGCTGTCACTGTAATAAAAAGTTGCCTTTCTTCCTTCTCTACTTTTCATTTGTGGAATATGAAATAACTTGGTTTTATTAATAATTTTATTTAAATATTAGTTATTACTTTAAATTATAAAAATTAATGTATACTAATAACAGTCAAACATTTCATGGATGGATAAAGAGGGTACTAATCTCTTTTTTAAAAAACTTTAAAAAATTTTTTTAGTCGTAGATGGACACAATACCTTTATTTTATTTACTTATTTTTATGTGGTGCTGAGGATCAAACCCCAGTGCCTCACACATGTGAGGCAAGCACTCTGCCACTGAGCCACAATCCCAGCCCCTAATCTTTGTTTTAACAATAATTCTTTATTTGTATTAACTTTTTTGTAGTTGTAGATAGACAGCATGCTTTTATTTTATTTGTGTCATTTTTACATGGTGTGAAGGATCGAACCCAGTGCCTCACACATGCTAGGCAAGTGCTCTACCACTGAGCCACAGCCTCAATCCCCCTAATCTTTTTTTTAAATTTTTTTTTTAGTTGTGGATGGACCTTTATTTTATTTATTTATATATAGTGCTTCGAATCTAACCTAGTGCCTCACACATGCTAATTAAGCACTCTACAACTGAGCTACAACCCCAGCCCAAGAGGTTACTAGTCCTTTTCTCCTTTTTGTAACCTTCCCCAGAGCTGATAACCAAAGATGTGTATTTAGATTAATATTTGTAGATATTTCAGTTATATATTATTTTCCAAACTTCTTTGAACCCCCTATTTTACAAGTCAGCTAGGAAAAGCTTTATTTTAATACTGTGTGAGTGTGTGTGTGTGTGTGTGTGTGGTGCTGGGAACCCATGGCCTTGTGCATGCAAGGCAAGCACTCTATCAACCGAGCTATATCCCCAGCCCCAAAAGCCTTATTTTAAATATTTTTTTCAGTTGTAGCCAGACATAATATCTTTATTTATTTATTTATTTTTATGTGGTGCTGAGGTTGGAACCCAGTGCCTCACACATGCTAGGCAAGCGCTCTAACACTGAGCTACAACCCCAGCCCCTAAGAAAGGCTTTATTGCCTTGAAACACTCTGTGCCTTCCCTACCCTTTTTTTTTTCCCCTCAGATATTGATTTGTTTTGATATTTGGTCTGGGGCAAAGCCAGGCATGGTGGCACATTTTATTGGCTCAGTTACCAGGAAGGCTGAGGTATGAGGTAGGAGAGTTTGAGACCACCTTGGGCAACATAGTGAGGAGCGGGTAGTAGTGGATGGATGATATGAAGTAATGATATTGGGAGTGCCATATACACCTTCCTTTATCAGTTAAAACAGTATATGGCAGAATTTTTGTTTTGCTTGACTTTGTATTCATTTGTTTGTTTTTATTTCAAGCATTTAAATAACAAATTATTTGTATTCATTTTGACAATTCACACAATTCCAAAGTGTCTAAAGTAAAATAAAATATTCTTCTGTCTCCCTCCTTCCATACCTTTTCTATTGTTTATACAGACAGGTACTTTTTAAAAAGAAGCAATGGCATATATATCATTTCTCAATCTGCTTTTTAAACTTTTCAATAAGACACAGGTATTTATTCAATTAAATGAATGTACTAGTGTATGCATTATACAATCATTCTTGTTTTTTTATATCTCAGTATTAAAAATTTCAATAAAGTATTTACATTGTCCTTTGTCATATAGAAAAATTTTAAGTCCGGGGTTGGGGTTGTGATCAACGGTAGATCGCTTTGCCTAGCACATGCAGGGTCCTGAGTTCGATCCTCAGCACCACATATAAATCAATAAAATAAAGATATTTTTTCTAACTACAACTAAAAAATAAATATTTAAAAAATTTAAGTCCTTTTAAAATAAATTATGCTTTTTGTGTCTTATTGATGAGATCTTTCCCTATACCAATGTAATAGGCTCCTTCCCCCCCGCCCCCAGTACTGAGATTAAACCCAGGGACACCTAACCACTGTGATACATCCCCAACCCTTTTTATTGTTTATTTTGAAACAAGGTCTCAATAAGTTGCCAAAGCTAGTCTTGAATTTTAGATCCTCCTGTCTCAGCATCCCAAGTTGCTGGGATTACAGGCATGTGCCACTATGCCCAGCAAAATCTCCTTTATCTTTTTCTAAAAATTCTGTAGTTTTGCTTTTCACATCAAATCTACTCTATGGGGAGTTTATTTTTATATATGCTGTGTGATATGGATATAATTGTAGTTTTTCTCATGTCTTTTTTTTTTTTTTGTCAAACCCAAAGCCTTCTGCGTAAAAGGCAAGTGCTCTACCACTGAGCTATACCTTCAGTTCAACATAAATCTTGATAACCTGCAAATTCAATGCTCTTTCTAGTTTTACCAACTTTCTTTCTTCACAATAGTCAGGGCTAATATCATCCCTTTATTCGCTCATTAGAATTTTAGAATAAGCTTGTGACCCAGTCTAATACCTATTTTAAAAATATGATTCTCAGCTATTAGAAGCCTGGTGCAATCAATAGTCTAGGTAAGAGACAATGAATGGGTAATTTGAATTTAGAAGATGATAGTAGAAATAAAAAGAAATGGATGGAGACAAAGCATATTTGGGAGTCAAATGGATAATATTTATAAAAGGATTGGATGTGAGGATAAGGAAAATGTAACACTCAAAGATAACACTTAGACTTGGCTTAAGTTATTGCTAGGTGGAGGGTGGTGCCATTTATTGAAAGATAGTGGGTGGACTATGAGGGGGGAGGGTTTGAGGAAGGGGAATCAAGAGATCTTTTTTGAACATTTTAAATTTAAAATGCTAATAGGTATCAAAGTGGGAGAAACTTAGTAGGCAATTGGATATAGAGTCTAGATCTCAGAACAGAGGTCAGAGATATAGATGTCAATTTTAAAGACTTAGCAAATAGTGTGTATTGGGCTAGGGTTGTGGCTCAGCGGTAGAGCACTCATCTAGCATGTGCGAGGTCCTGGGTTCAATCCTCAGCACCACATAAAAATAAATAAATAAAATAAAGGTATTGTGTCCAACTACAACTAAAAAATTAATTATATTTTTAAACCTATGAGTCTAAGTGAACATAGCTAGGGATTGTGGATGAAAAAGAGAAGAAAGGTTAAGATTATACCTTGTGAGTATTTCAATGTTTAAAGGTTAAGAGGAATGTGGTGTCTTGGAATTTAAGAAAGGGTAGTATATCATGAAAATAATGCTCAACTGTGCCAAGTACTGTGGATAGACTGAGCAGTTTAATGCAGAAAAGTCTTAGATTTGATGACATGGAACTCACTGGGGACCTTGATGAGGGGAGTTTCAGAATAGTGGGAAGGGAAACTAGATTGGAGTGGAGTGAAAAGGGAATGATATGTGAAACAGTGGAGATAGTGAAAATGAGAACTTTTGGCTATAAAGGAGAATACAGAAGTGGAATGGTACCTGAAGGATGGGGTCAAGAACAGGTTTTAAAAACCATGCTAGGGGGGCTGGGGATGTGGCTCAAGTGGTAGCGCGCTTGCCTGGCATGCGTGCGGCCCGGATTCGATCCTCAGCACCACATACCAACAAAGATGTTGTGTCCACCGAGAACTAAAAAAATAAATATTAAAAAAAAAATTCTCTCTCTCTCTCTCTCTCTCTCAAAAAAAAAATATTAAAAAAAGAACCATGCTAGGGCATGTTTTAGGTTGATGACAATTATTTGTAGAGGGTAAAATATAATTATTAATTTTTTGGCTATTAAAATAATTCTTGGCCTGGGTTGTAGCTCATTGGAAGAGCACTTGCCTAGCATGTGTGAGACACTGGGTTGGATCCTCAGCACCACATAAAAATAATAAATTTAAAGAAAGATATTGTGTTCATCTACAACTTAAAAAATAAATAAATAAATAAGGATCCAAGATGGCAGGCCAGAGGGAGGCAGCATTCTCTGTCGCTCCGTGACTAGGAATTCAAGTAGTGAGAATACTGCTTCTCTGAGCAATATTCCTGCTCCAGACATTTGCCGTCCAGGCTCCCCGCCTCAGAATGAGAGTAGGTCTCCAAACTATTCACCAACGCAGGACTACCAGGTGCACGAGGTTTGCCGACGCAGCACCTTCAGCCACCACCCGGGCAGAAATCATGGACACCACTACCACGCAGGATACCTGGAAGCTTTCCACAAGTAGGAACTCTGGCTGCCACTCCCATGTGGATCCCCATCTACCAACGTGGGGCTCTCCCAATTGCTGCCATGTTAAGATTCTACAGTAGAGAAGATAGTCTCCAATTCACAGTGGCCTGCTTGCACCCGAGAACCTCACACAGGCTCAGAAGTCAGCCAGTAGTCACACACTGCAAGCCACAGAGCTCATCTCTGTACTCATTGTCCAACACCATCGCTTAGTTTCCCCCACCTGACCCGACACCCTATGGCTGAAAGCAGGCACCTTCATCTTGGGCCACCTTCATCACCATCTTCAGCAGGGGCAACTCCCAGTTTGGAACTCCAGCTGACCAGGTACCCAGTTTCTAACTACCTCCCTCTCCCCAGCAGCTGCTACCCTGGCATAATGACACCCTGGTTACCCTCTCCATCCTGAGGGAGAGATACCAGCTAACAACAGATGACCCCATCTATTGGATGAAAAGGAAAGCAGGAAAGATACTGATCTCCAACCAAAACAATACCTGTTTCTTCCTTCAAGATTTTTTTTTTCTTCTCCCTCTCTATTCTCCCACCCTCACATCCCTAACATATGTGAAAGCAAGTGCTTTGCATGAATTAGGATTTTGAAGACTAGGAGTCTAAATAGTATTACAGTTGTGTTGTATATTCTTTCTTTTTCACCAATTTCTATTATGTTAACATTTTTGTATTTTTCTTTATATATATATATCTGTGTTTATTTTATGTACTCTACTGTGTTCCCACTTAACTTGTCTACCCAAAGACAACTACTGCTTCTCTCTTCTCCTGCTACAAATCTTCCTCTTTAGATTTCTCTTTCACACTTCCTAACATATATAACTCTATATCCTCACCTCCTACCTCAGCATACCATTCTACTCCTCACCCCGGTTCTTGTCCACCATCAGAAACTGTCAGCCCTTTTACAAACCTACTGTGTATATTCAATTCATCATTTCTGAACATTGTGATCAAACTGTAATTGTCTTAATAGCAAACATTTGGTTTTTTAGGGTGTATATTGTTTATATGGGATCTGTTAACATTGTATTAGATCCCTACAGGTACACCATAAGCCTATAGGGTAAAAACAGTAATGCCTCAGAACCACAGTGCTATAAAGGATGATACACAAGCAATATGAAAATATAAAGGAAGAAAGTGCCCCAAACAAATCAAGATACCACATTATTAGAATTCCATAGCCAGCACAGCAGAAGAAATTACCGAGAAGGAGTTCAGGATGTACATAATTAAAATGTTCTGTGAATTAAAGGATGATATAAGCTACATAAACAAATACAGAACGCAGAAGATTACTTCAATAGCGATAGAGGTTCTAAAAAAAAAAAAATCCTTGAAATGAAAGAAACAGTAAACCAAATTAAAAGTTCAGTTGAAAGCATCACCAACAGATTAGACCACTTGGAAGACAGGACCTCAGACAATGAAGACAAAATATATAATCTTGAAAAGAATGTAGACCAGACAGTGAAAATGGTAAAAAAAAAAAAAAATCACATTCAAGATATATGGGAAAGCATGAAAAGACCAAATTTAAGAGTTACTGGCATATAGGAAGGCATAGAGTTCCAAACCAATGGAGTGAGCAATCTATTCAATGAAATAGTATCAGAAAATTTTTCAAACTTGAAGATTGAATTGGAAAACCAAATTCAGGAGGCTTACAGGATGCCAAATATACAAAATCACAACAGATCCACACCAAGGCACATTATAATGAAAATGTCTAACATACAGAATAAGAAGAGAATATTAAAAGCCATGAGAAAAATGAATCAGATTACATAAAGGGGAAACCAGTTAGATTATGTACAGATTTTTCAACCCAGACCCTGAAAGCTAGATGATCCTGGAACAACATATATCAAACTCTGAAAGAAAATGGATGCCAACCAAGAATCTTTTTTATTTTTCATTAGCTCTATTTTTAATTAATTTTTATGTGGTGCTGAGGATCAAACCCAGCATCTCACACATGCTAGGCAATCACTCTACCACTGAACTACAACCCCAGCCCCCCAACCAAGAATCTTATATCCAACAAAATTAAGCTTTATATTTGATGATGAAATAAAAATCTTCCATGATAAACAAAAGTTAAAAGAATTTACAACTTGAAAGCCTGCACTACAGAGCATCCTTGGCAGAATATTCCATGAAGAGGAATTTAAAAACAACAAGGAAAATCAGCAAAGGGGGGCTGGGATTATGGCTCAGTGGTAAAGCACTTGCCTAGCACACGTGGGGCCCTGTGTTCTCTCCTCAGCACCACATAAAAATAAATGAATGGAAAAAAGGCATTGTGTCCAACTACAATTAAAAAAAAATATTTTTTTAAAAAAGAAAATCAGAAAAGGGAGGTATTACAGCAAAGGAAAAACTAATAAAAGGGGGAAACAAGTCAAGTTAAATACCAAAAATAAACAAAATAGCTGGGAAAATAAATCATGACTCAATAATAACCCTGAATGTTAATGGCCTAAACTCACCAATCAAAAGACATAGACAAGCAGACTGGATTAGAAAAAAAAAAAGACCCAACAATATGCTGCCTCCAAGAGACTCATCTAATAGGAAAAGATAGCCACAGACTAAAGGTGAAAGGTTGGGAAAAATCATACCACTCACATGGCCTGTGGAAGCAAGCAGGATTTTCCACCCTCATATCAAATAAAGTAGACTTCAAGCCAAAGTTAATCAAAAGGGATAAAGAAGGATATTTCATACTGCTTAAGAGAACCATTTGTCAAAAAGACATAACAATAATAAATTTATATGCCCCAAACAATGAAGCATCTATGTTCACCAAACAAACTTTTCTCAAGTTCAAGAGTCAAATAGACCACAATGCAATGATTCTGGGTGACTTTAACACACTCCTTTCATCACTAGATAGATTGTTCAAACAAAAGCTGAACAAAATGGGAATAGTAAGGATGGTGGAAGGAGATGGTCATCATTATACAAAATACATACATGAAGATGTCTAAGGTATGTGTCAACATACCTTATATACAGATATGATAAATTGTGTTATAAAGGAGTATTAAGAATTGTAATGCAAAAAGAGAGAGAGCTCATGTATAATGGCATAATTTGGCGTAAACATACTATATATACAGAGTTACGAAAAATTGTGCTGTGAATGGATAATTATGAATGTAATGCATTCCACTATTGTCATGTATGTAATAAGTAAATAGAGAGGGCTGGGGATGTGGCTCAAGTGGTAGCGCGCTCGCCTGGCATGCGTGCGGCCCGGGTTCGATCCTCAGCACCACATACAAAGATGTTGTGTCCGCCGAAAACTAAAAAATAAATATTAAAAAATTCTCTCTCTCTCTCTCTCTCTCTCTAAAATAAATAAATAAATAAATAGAGAAAAAAAGCTGAACAAAGAAACTATAGCTCAATAATATAATCAATAACTTAGACTTAACTGCCAAGCCCTAGGTTCAATCCCCAGCCCAGTGCTGCCAAATAAATAAATAACCAAATAAAATTTTTCATTTTTTAAAAAATCAGGATCTATATAATAGCCATATATGCAACTGTTTGATATATGTCTTCAATCTTATTTTATCTATAAATTTTCAATTTTTTCCCTTGCATTTTCAATTATTTGAATAAACTGGGTCATTTGTCAACAAAAGTTCAGTAATCTGTATTTTGTTTACTATATTTCTAAGATGTTTAACATTTTCCTTTATTTCCTGTATTTAATATGAATTGGTAGTTAGATGAACTTTAATCAGATTCAGGTTTGAGAGGTGTGTGTGTGTCTGTGTGTGTGTGTGTCTGTGTGGAAACATGCGTGGGCGCATTTCCTTTTTGGCCAAGACTACCTTCTGGATAATGTTGTGTAATCCTATTGTGCAGTATATAATGCCTGGTATTCTTTCTTTTTGTGATGTCCATTGAATATGATTGCCTATGTCCATTAATTCATTAAGGATTACAAAATGGTAATTTTCTAATTCTATCTTCCATTCCTCTTCTTTAAGTGTAAAAATTTTATAAATGACAAATTCTTCATATCATCTATTTGATTATCCTGAGGTTCAATTTGTATAGGAAAGACAGGATAAAAGCTTGATTTAAAAAATCACAACTTTATTTGCCACTTTTTGGAGTGAGTTGTTTTCTTGGCATCCTTTAAAAGTGACTAATGAGGGCTGTTTCATTTTCTAAGTATAAATTCATTGATTCACATGTCTTTGGAGCCAGACATGGTGGTACCTGCTGTACTCCCCATGATTTGGGAGGCTGAGGTGGGAGGATCACAAGTTCAAGGCCATCATCAACAACTTAGCAAGACCCTATCTCAAAATGAAAAATAAGATAATAATAATTTAAAAGGACCTGTGTATTTGATTCAGTGATTGAAATATTCCTGGATTCAATCCCAGGTGCCAAAAAAAAGGTAACTTCCATCTATTGCTACTCTAAAAAAAAATTAGATGTAGATGGACAGAACACCTTTATTTTATTTGTTTATTTTTATGTGGTACTGAAAATGGAACCTAGTATGTCACACATGCTAAACAAGTGCTCTGCCACTGAGCTACAGCTCCAACCCTTGTTACTCAATTTTCAAAATATTTTTTATTTGTTAATGGACCTTTGTTTTATTTATTTATTTTTATGAGGTGCTGAGAATTGAACCCAGGGTCTCACACATGATAGGCAAGCGTTCTACCACTGAACTACAACCCCAGCCCAATTGTTACTCAATTTATCCCGACTTTGGCTAGTGAGAAATCTTTCAAGTTGATTTCTGAGGCCTTTTTAAATTTTTTTATTTATTTGAAGTTCTTTCATTGTTATTATAAACAAGTTTTATTAAATGTTATTAATTTGATGTCAAAATGACCTGTAAATGGCTTCCTATAGAGAAATTACTTGATTTATTGTTTTCATTAATAAAATAAGTTTTTGCCCATAGGGTTATATAGCCCCTATTTTCATATTGGGAGATTTTTGTCTTTTCTGTTTGATGTGGTTTGTTTTTTGTTTGTTTGTTTTCCTACAGTGTTGGGGATTCAACCCATTTTTCACATGCTAGGCAAGTCTCTACTACTGAGCTACATAACCCCAATCCCTATTCTATTGTTCTTGATGTCTATGATATACAATTTTTTTTTACTTTTTAATAATGTGGCTACTAGAAATTTTAAATTATGCCTGTAGCTTACATTATATTTTTATTGGATAGTGCTGGGACCCATCCAGAAGGCTAGAAGATAACACCCCAAAAGCATTTTCTGGGGTCTGTTGCATGCTCAAAGATATGAGGAGCCAGTGGAGATGCTCAACTTTTCAGCCCAGCTCTAAGGCCACCCACCCACATTTGAACATCCCCCTATTGAACTTTCTGAGGGCAGGTCCATTTCTTTTTATTTCTTTAAACATGCCCATTATCACAGGTCTCCAGAAAATATATTAACTTTCCAAAACTGGCAAGTTTTACTTACATTTTGAGGCTCTGGGAAATTAGGCTGGGAATGGAAGAAAAAAAAATATAGGCCCAAGAGAGGGGCTGGCTTGGTGAGGGTCAAGGCAGGTGGAAAGGGAATATAATATTTGATTTGCTCTCTGGCCTGCACTTCATGTGAATCATAAAAGAATGTCTGTCTTTGTAGCAGTTTATCATTTGAATAATAATTCTGATTCCCTTGAAAAATGTTCAGTCTGCTCTTCAAATTAGTCTGCAGTGAAAATCATGAGAAATGCTGAGGTAACTGATGGAATTCTATTTGTCCTTAGCTTTTCTACAATAACAGACTCTCAGAATATTAAATTTTTGTATACCACAGAACTACCAATATATTGCAGTCACTCCTCATTTTACACTTTTTTCAGCCCCTGGCAACAACTAATCTGCTTTCTGTCTCTATGAATTTGTGTCTTAATATGAGATTTCATATGAGTGGAATAATACAATATTCTGGCCTTTTATGTCTGGCCTCTTTGACTTAGCATGAGATTTTGAAAGTTCATTCATATTTTAGCATGTATCAATAATTCATTCCTTTTTATTAATAGACTTTAGTTTTTAGAGCTCTTTGAGGCTTACAGAAAAATTGCACATAAAATAGAGAATTCCTGAATACCCTTTGCTCCCTTGCATTTCACCCCGTTTCCCACCCTTACAGTTTCCCCTATTACTAATAATTTTACATTAGTGTGGTTCATTTATTACAATTGATGAACCAATATTGATGCATTATTATTAAAGCCCATGTTTATATTAAGTTTTGCAGTTCTGTGGGGTTTCACAAATCTCAATATACAGTATCAAATAGAATAGTTTCACTGCCCTAAAAATTCCCTGTGCTCCATCTATTCATCCCGCCTTCCCCAGCAATCCCCTTATAATCACTGATTTTTTTACCATTGCCTTTTTCAGAATGTCATAAAACTGGAATAACATAGTATGTAAATTTTTCAGGTTTTTTTCCACACAGCAAAATATATTTAAGGTTCCTCAATTTTTTCCCATGATTAATAGCATATTTCCTCTTATTGCTGAATAAGATACTACTGTGTGACTGTACCATAGTTTGTTTAGCCATTTACCTATGAAGGACATCTTGGTTGCTTACAAGATTTGGCAATTATGAACATTTGTGTTTGTTTATTTATTTATTTATTTGGTCCTGGGGATTGAACCCAGGGTGCTTTACCAATGAGCTACATCCCCAGTTCTTTTTATTTTTTTATTTTTGAGATGGCCTCAATAAGTTTCTGAGGCCTCAAACTTGTGATTCTTCTGCCTCAGCGTCCCAAGTTGCTGGAATTATAGGCACATGCCAACCTACCTGGCTTTGTGTTGGTTTTGTGAGGACGTAAAGTTATAATTCACTTGAGTAAATTACAGAGGTACAGCGCTAGATCATATGTTAAGATATGTTGAGCTTTGAAAAGGTGGTGTATTTATACACAATGGAATGTTACTCAGCCATAAAAAAATGATTATGACTTTTACCTGTAAATGGATGGATCTAGAGACTGTCATGCTAAGTGAAATAGCCAATCCCCCAAAACTAAAGGTTTGATATTCTCTCTAATGTGCAATGCTAACACGAAACAGGGGTTGGGAGAGGGAAGAATGGAAGTTAAGTGGATTAGACAAAGGGGAATAAAGGGAAAGGGGAGATGGGACTAGGAAAGACAATAGAACAAATTATGAATTAGACATAACTTTCCCATGTTCATGTATGAATACACCACCAGTGAAACTCCATATCATGTATAACCACAAGAATGGGATCCTAATTAGAATACTCCGTGTATGTATAATATATCAGAATGCACTCTATTGTCATATATATCTCAAAAGAACAACAAAAAAGATGTGTTGAGCTTTGTATAAATCCGTCATACTGTCTTCTAAAATAGCTGAACCATTTTGCATTCCATCCAGCAATACGAACCATTCCTTCCCCCAACAATCCCACAAACATTCATCATTGTCAGTATTTTAGGTTTGGGCAATTCTGATAAGTGTGTAGTGATATCTTCTTGTTTTTAATTTTATATTTCCTTATGATTTGTGTTGCTAAGAATTTTTGAGTTCACCACCTATGCTGTATGTATGTATTTATTTATTTTCTATTTTAAAACATTTTTGGTGAAGTGGATTTTCAGGTCTTTTCCATTTTTAAATTGGATTGTTTATTCTCTTATTGTTGAGGTTTAAGAGTTCTTTGGGGCCTGCGGTTGTAACTCAGTAGCAGAGCGCTTGCCTAGCATCATGTGTGAGAAACTGGGTTTGATCCTCACCACTACATAAAAATAAATAAATAAATAAAGGGATTGTGTAAATCTACAACTTAAAAAAATTAAAAAGAGTTCTTTGTATATTTTGAATATTATCCTTTATCAGAAAACATTTTTCCAGCATTTTATCTTGGTGTGTTAGCTTTCCATTGCTGTAACAAATACCTAAGACAAATCAACTTATAAAGAAGAAAGGTTTATTTTTGGTTCATGATTCTGTCCATCTACATGATCACATGACCCTTTGCTTTTGGGCCCACGCAAGGCCATACATCATGGTGGGACACATGGTAGAAAAGGCTGCTTACTTTGAGGTAGCCAGGAAACAAAAAGATAAAGGGGCCAGAGTCCCAATATCCCCTTCAAAGGCACACCCTAATGACCTAACTTTCTTCCCCTAAGATTCCCCTAATAAAGGTTCCACCATCTCCCAGTACCACCATGAGCTGGAGACTAAACCTTCAACACATGGCATTTGGGGGACATTTAGCTGAACAATATTTTTCCTTTTGTGTCTGGCTTATTTCACTTAGCAAACTATAAAAGCCTAGCTGTGGCTTGTTTTTTAATTCTCTTAGCAGTGTCTTTTATGGAGCAGAATATTTAAATTTAATGAAGTCCCATTTCTCAAGTTTTTCCTTTATGGATCATGCATTTGGTGTATTAAAAACTCATCACCAAACTGGATGGGGGGTACATGCCTGTAATCCCAGCTATTCAGTAGGCTGAGGTAGGAGGATCATAAGTTCAAGGCCAGCCTAAACAACTGAATAAGACCCTGCCTCAAAATAAAATTATAAAGGGCCAGGATGTTACTCAGTGGTAGAACGCTTGCCTAATATGTTCAAGGCCCTGGATTTAATCACCAGTACTGCAAACAAACAACAACAATAAAACATACTTCATCACTAAAACCAAGTCTGCTTAAATTTTTCTGTTATCTTCTAGAAATTTTACAGCTTTATGTTTTATGTTTAGATCTGTGATTTATTGTATTTATTTTTGTGAAAATATAAAGTCTGTGTGTCTGAGTCCCTTTTTTTCTATGTGTGTCTAGTTGTTCTATCATCCCTTATTAAAAGATTATCTTTTTTTCCATTGAATTATCTTTGCTCACTTGTTTAAGATCAGTTTATCTTAACCTTCCACAGGGGCTACTCTACATTCTCTCCAGCAACATATGAAGATTTCAATTTCTCTATATTCATATCAATGCAAAAAAGTCTCTTATTTTAAAATTATAGCCACCATAGTGAGTATCTTGTGGTTTTGACTTGTATTGCCCTAACAATGTTGTCAATCAACAGATGAATGGATAAATTAAACGTGATGTATCTACATGATGAAATATGACTCAGCCATAAAAAGAAATGATGTACCAGCCATTTATTTAGTTTATAGATATCACCAAACTTATTAAGTTTATACAGAAAGGCAGAAGACCTAGAATATCAGACATAACACTGAAGAAGAAAAGGTCAAAGAACTGTCATTTCCTGACTTCAAAGTAGAAACCTATAGAAATCAAGACAGTGAGTTGTTAGCCAAGAAACAAAAACAAAAGTCAAAAAAAAAAATCCAAACAATGTCCAGTTTAGTGGCATTAATTACATTCACATTGTTTGTTGGTTTGTTTTTTGGTACCAGGGACTGAACCCAGAGGTGCTCAAGCACTGTTTTTTGTTGTTGTTCTTGTTTGTTTGTTGTTTTTTGAGACAGGGTTTTACGAAGTTGTTTAGGGCTTCGAAAAGATGCTGAGGCTGACTGAATTTGTAATCCTCCTGCCTCAACCTTCTGAGCCACTGGGATTACAGGCATGTGCCACTGTGCCTAGCTTCATTTGCATTGTTTTGCAACCATTACTGCCATCTCTCTCCAGAAGTTTTTCATCTTCCCATTAAACAATAACTGAAACCCTGTACCCATTAAACAATAACTCTCCATTCACTTTGCACTCAGCCCCTGGCAACATCACTGTACTTTCTGTTTCTATGAATTTGACTGTTCTAGTATCTTGTATAAATGGAATCATACAATATTTTTCCTTTTGTGTCTGGCTTATTTAACTTAGCAAAACGTCCTCAAAGTTTAAACATGTTGAGAATATGTGTATATTAGAATTTCTTTCTTTTTTTTAGGACTGAATAAGACCTCATTTTATATTTATCCCATATTTTACTTATGTATACATTGATGAACATTTGGATATTTTCTACTTTGGGGCTATTATGAATAATGCTGCTGCAAACATTGGTGTAAAAGTATCTATTTCAATCATTGCTTTCAATTCTTTTGGATATAAAGTATAGACAGAAGTGGAATTGTTCTATGTTTTTATTTGTTCTTGTTTTTTGTTTTTGTTTTTGTTTTTGGTACTGGGGATTGAACCAGGAGTGCTTTATTACTGAGCTCCATCCCCAGACCTTTTTATTTTTTATTTTGAGACAGTGTCTCACTAAGTTGCTAAGTTGCTTAGAGCCTCACTAAATTTCTGAGCCTCCTGAACTGCTGGGATTATAGGCATGTACCATTTAACCTCATTTCTGAAATTATTTTTTTAAACTTTATTTTTATTATTGCTTTTCATTTCTTTTTTTTTTTTTTTTTGTACCAGGGTTTGAACTCTGGGCACTTGATCACAGAGCCATATCCCCAGCTCTATTTTGTATTTTATTTAGAGTCAGGGTCTCACAGAGTTGCTTAGGGCATCGCCAAATTTCTGAGGCTGGCTTTGAACTGGGATCCTCCTGTCTCAGCCTCTGGAGCCCCTTGGATTACATATTTTTATTATTTCTTGAGTTTGTTCTTCTCTATTTTCAAATCTTCCTTTTCTTTCCAATCATCTTTCTGAATTTTCCTAATTCCAACTTACATTTTTCAGTAATTTTCAATTTTTTTGTCTCAAGATTCCTTTACACTATTAAAAATTATTGAGGACCTCACAGAGTTTTAATTATCTACTAGTATTTACCATATAGAAATTAAAACTGAGCCGGGTGCAGTGGCACATACCTGTGATCCCAGCAGCTCAGGAGGCTGAGGCAGGAGGATCCTGAGTTCAAAGCCAGCCTCAGCAAAAGCAAGGTACTAAACACCTCAGTGAGGCCCTGTCTCTAAATAAAAGTAGGGCTGGGGATGTCGCTCAGTGGCTGAGTGCCCCTGAATTCAATCCATGGTACCCCCCTCCAAAAAAAAAAAAGAAATTAAAACTGAGAAAAAAATTTAAAAATTTATTGAGTCATTAAAAGATAGATATAATATACCCATTATATGGTTACCTACTATATTTATGAACAATAGATATATTTTCCAAAATAAAAAATAGAATATCGATTTGTATTCTTACAAATCTCTTTAATGTCTGTTTTAATACAAGATAGCCAGATTCTTATATCTACTTCTGTCTTAAATCTATTGTGATATATTGTTTTGTTTGAAACACATGGGGAAAAAATCTGATCTTACACAGATAAGTAGTTGGAAAAGGGAACAATGTTTCAATAGCCTATTATGGAAATTCTTCTTTGATAAGGCATAAACACTGGGAAAATGGTATTTTCTTAAAATTTAGTTGTATATGAAATCTGAAACATATCACTGAGCTTTTTGTATTGTTACAGTAAAATCCATTGGTATGCCCTGCTGTTGAATGACTCTTTTAACAAAGCATGGTTTTATAACATTATTCATTGGTAATTTAAAAAATATTGACTCACTGAGCTATATATATCTTCTAAATGTTGACAAGTTTCATTATGTAACATCTAAAATTATATTGCTGTCAATCTTATTAAAAAATAAGGAAGCATTAGGAAGCTATCAAGTTCATGGTGTCAGATACAAGTTTTCCAAAAGAAAATAAAATGTTAGTGGTGCTGGGGATCAAGCTCAGGGCCTGTTACATGCTTAGCATTACTCTACCACTGAGCTGTATCCCTAGCCCTCCAAATTTTATTTTTTCTTAGAAGCTAGACTGTTATAATGGATAATAATTACTATCATTTGTTTTCCTGAAGTGACAGACTCACTTTGCTTACTTTTAAGAAAATGTCTGCTAAAAATTCAAGTCAGAAAAACCATAGTTTTTCAGGTTGCTTTTCTCTGAGTA
Source organism: Marmota monax (assembly GCF_021218885.2). Taxonomy (NCBI): domain Eukaryota; kingdom Metazoa; phylum Chordata; class Mammalia; order Rodentia; family Sciuridae; genus Marmota; species Marmota monax. The sequence goes on from NW_026695224.1 coordinate 19,452,952, forward strand.
AATATGTTTCATTTAAAAAGAGCCTAGTTTTGGGCTGGGGTTGTGGCTCAGCGGTAGAGCACTTGCCTAGCACGTTCAAGGTCCTGGATTCAATCCTCAGCACCACATAAGAATAAACAAAATAAAAAAAATTTTTTAAAAAGTGCCTAGTTAAGTGCCTAGTTGTGACTCAGTGGTAGAGCACTCCCCTAACATGTATGAGGCACTGGAATTGATTCTCAGCACCACATAAAAAAAGTAAATAAACAAAATAAAAGTATATATCCATCTACAACTAAAAAAGAAATCTTTTTTTTTTTTAAGTGCCTAGTTCTGGGCTGGGGATGTGGCTCAAGCGGTAGTGTGCTCGCCTGGCACGCGTGCTGCCCGGGTTCGATCCTCAGCACCACATACAAACAAAGATGTTGTGTCTGCTGAAAACTAAAAATTAAAATATTAAAAATTCTCTCTCTCTCTCTCAAAAAAAAAAAGTGCCTAGTCCAGCTTGTAACTCAGTCACATAAAAGTGTTTTTCTACAAGGCATTCACCATTCTTCAATATGTAGCAGAAATAATTCATGAATACTTTCCATTTAGTTATGATGCAAAAGAAGATATATACTCAAAGGTCAAGATTTAAACAATTAGGGCTGGGATATAGCTCAATGAGAGTACTTACCTAACATGCTTAAGACCCTGGGTTCACTCCCCAGAAATACACACACGGACGGACACAAAGATTTAATAAAATGAATCATTGTTATTACTTTTTTAAGATAATTTTTTTTCTTTTGGTACCAAGGGATTGAAGATTGAACCTAGGGGTGGTTAACCACTGAGCCATATCCCCAGCCCTTTTTACTTTTTTGAGACAGAGTCTCATTAAATTGCTGAGGCTGATCTTGAATTTATAATCCTCCTGCCTCAGCCTCCTGAATCTCTGGGATTTCAGGCATGTGCTACTGCACCTAGTGTATTAAGGGAATTCTTTCCTTTTTTGTTGTTGTTGTTGTTGTTGTTACTCAGGGGCCCTTAACCACTGAGTTCCATCTCCAGTCCTTTTTATATTTTATTTAGAGACAGGGTCTCACTGAGTTCCTCGATAAGTTGCTGAGTCTGGCTTTGAACTTATGATCCTCCTGCCTCAACCTCCAGGCCACTAGGATTATAGGCATGTGTCATTGAGCCCAGCTATTAAGGGAAATCTTAAATGAAATTTAAAGAACTGCAAACATTGCCAGGTGTGGTGGTGCAGCCTGTAGTCCCAATGACTGGGTAGGCTGAAGCAGGAAGATTGCAGGTTCAAAGTCAGCCTCAGCAAAGTCGAGGCACTAAGCAATTCAGTGAGACCCTGTCTCTAAATAAAATGCAAAATAGGGCTGGGGATTTGTCTCAGTGGTTGAATACCCCTGAGATCAATCCCCAGGAGCCCCCCCCCCCAAAAAAAAGAACTTCAAACATACAATAGTAAAGAAAGCATTAACCACTGGTGAAATGTGATGCCATTGTCTTGATTCATCCTACCAGCCCAGTGAGTTTTGCTTTTGTATCTTAAGTGCAAATGTCAATATAGTACCAGTTCATATTATTATGAAAATAATTTTAAAAAATAGTTTGTGTATCCCTGTACATATCTTCGGAACCTCAAGTGGTCTGGGAATCACTTTGAGAATTGCTGCATTGCTATGATATCTTCATTTGCTCTGTGGGCACATCCTTCTGGAATACTTTTATTTCCTATGAATATTATTCTGCTCCTTTTTCTTATAATAACCCTCATATAAGCTTTGACTCTAATCCTTTTCTGGCTGTGTATGTAAGTGAAGTAAGTTCTTCTGTACTTTTAAGATAGGAAGGGTGAGCTCCAATGTAAGCCCCCAACCCCATAGTTTTCTATTTCAAGGATCTGGAGCTCCCTCTTCTGTTGTGTTCACAAAGTACTGGAAAACATGAACTGTTTCCTGAGATCTGCCATTTTTGCTTCCCCTCCCCACTTGTGTCTAGACCTTATCATTATTGTTCCTATCATCCCTGTTCCATCTAGTATAAATTCTGTTCCCACTAATTTCTCCAGGATATAGGTCTTTTCTTTAGCTTATGAAAAGCTTATAAGGCCTATATTGTTCTAGCACCTCAAGATTTTATTTCAATGTAGTTCTCTCCTGAGTCATTGGGATTACAGGCCTGCGCCACAGGGCTCTGTTATACTGCTGATTTAAAAAAGAAGATGTGATCTTAGAATCCTTGGATATAGGGCCTTTCACAGATGGGTTATGGGAAGAAGGAAGGCCTACTTTCATTGACTCTACTTTTATATAAGTGGAGATCATAATATATATACTGATGATCTCTTTTCAGAACTGGTGGAGTCTCTTTCATTACAGGGATCTTATGCTGGAAAAATTCATTCCATTGGTGATGCTTTCAGAAATTTTAAAAATCTCCGATCCTTAGATTTATCAAGGAATTTGATCACTAGCCTAAAGGTAAGTTCTATATTCTATGACAAGCCAGACAGCCCAGTTTGCTTTTTGATGAGCAAAAGAGAGAAATAATGTTAGCCTGGGGAGTATTAAATCTTCTTTTTAAATGCTTCCCAGCTAAATTTTATTATTCACTATAAAATTCTTTCAACTCACTTTGTTCTATGTTTAAGATAATTTCTTATAAAATATTGGGTAAATTCCTTTTGTACTATATTAACTATATTAAGCACTCATTGCCTAGGGAAATAACTCAAATTTCAATATGTACAAAAAATCATGAAGAAGTTAGGTCTGGTGGCACATGCTAGTGATCCCAATGACTTTGGAGGCTGAGGCAGGAGGATCACAAGTTGAAGGCCAGCCTGAGCAACTTAGCTAAATCCTGTATCAAAACTAAAAAAAATAAAAAGATCTGGGGATGTTGCTTAATGGTAGAGTGCCCCTGGGTTCAATCCCCAGTGTCACCAAAAAAAAAAAAAAAATCATGAAGAGCACTTATAAAAGTACAGATTCTTAATCTCTGCTCTGAGAGACACCCTGGGTATGGGTGGGCTCAGGACGCACCCAGGGCATTCTGATAATAGTAGTACAGGAAGCACACAGAGAAACACTGGGTTACATTGCTATAGTGGGTTTTTTCTACAAAGATCAGGAAATGGTGGTCTCAAAAAAGAAAAGAATGTCTATGTCGAGGCATGGTGGAACACAGAGCAGTACAGGAAAGTAGGAGCAGACTTGAAGAACATATGGAAGGATTAGAAAACAAAGAGCTCTGCAAAGAAGTACATACAGCACATACATGGAAGTTTTGTTTTCTTTATGATAGATCCTCAAATTGTGCTTCTTCTACATGTTCCCATTTTGCCCCAGCTAATTGGCAAAGTCCTTCTATAGAAGACTGGAGATGACAAAGACTCTCCTGGATTATTCTGCCAATTTTGCACTTCTTAGGGGAGTCCATACCGTTCAAACCATACCATTCAGACCCAATCTGAAGGTATAACTTGCCTTAAAATAGCAAGCCCAACTGGATGATCCTGTAATCCCCGAAGCTCAGGAAGCTGAGGCAGAAGGATCACAAGTTTCAGGCCAGCGTCAAAAATTTAGCGAGGGCGTAAGCAACTCAGTGAGACCCTGTCTCAAAATTTTTCAAGAAGGGCTGGGGGTGTAGCTCTGTGGTTAAGTGCCCATGGGTTTGATCCCTGGTACCAAAAAAAAAAAAAAAAAAAAAAAAGCCCAAACAAGATCAAATTTCCAACTAAGACTAAAAATAGCAACTCCAAGTTGAACTTGAACTAGTATTTAGACTATTTTTAGCAGTCATTTATATTTGGTCCATCAATTTCAGAAAGGATTACTTCAGAGTTCTTAAGTCTCCCGTTTTCATATGTACATTTGTTTATTTGTCCTTTTGTGCTAAAAAAATTAAGTGAATATTTCTGTAATTTGTTTTTATGCTCCATTTCTTTATACTTATATAAATTGAGTGAAAAACTGCTGTGAAAGTTAATGAAATTAACATGTAATCAAACAACATATATAAAACTCCTAGTACAGTATTTGGCATATAGGAAGCACTTGGTAAATGTTAATTTTCTACATTTTTGCATGTATTATTTATCTGCTTATATTCATTTCCAGTAGGTCTGAATTACTTTTCTCAATTTTCCCAGAGAGAAAATGTCTTGTGGCTTTTTTCTAATGCAATGTTAGGGAATACATTAAATCATGCCAACTGGGAAAAGTGAGAGGAGGATAGAAATGATTTCCTTGATTTTATACTGAAAGACATTAAAAGGTTGCTTGAACCTGGCATGGTGGTGCACACCTTAATCCCAGCGACTCAGGAGGCTAAGATAGGAAGATTATAAATTTGAGGACATCCTCAGCAATTTAGCAAGACCCTGTCTCAAAATAAAGAAAAAAACAAAGAGATGGGAATGTAGCTCAGAGGTAAAGCATCCTTAGGTTAAGCCCTAGTATCAACAAAGGAAAAAGAAAAAGAAGATTGTTTGAGCTGGTGCATTAGACACGTTAAAGACAGTCCTAATTAGAGGAAAGGGATGGGAGCAGAAGGAGGAGAAGAGGGAAAAAGGAAATACTGGGTAATGATATTGCCCAAATTATATTGTTATATCATGTACATAAACAAATATATAACAATGAATCCCCCAGTATGTATAATTATAATGCACCAATAAAAATACGGAAGAAAGAAAATATGAAAAAAATACAGTCCTAATGGTATACTGCCCTGAGAGTAAAACCAAAGGCACTGATAACAGTTGCTAATCACTGACTCTTTAAAAGTGTAAAAGTTAATAAAATTTTAAAAACAGAGAGAAATGCATCAAAATAAATAGGGTTCTACTCTGGAATGTTTTGTATACATATTTTGAGTTTTCTGAATTTCCTGAAATAAGAAAATGATTTTAAATGAGAGAAGAATAAAAACATTATTTTATAAATACATAATGGAAAATAATTTCACCTTTCTGAAATAATCCTCAATGGCAGTTATTCTTATGACAAGCATTTTAACTATTGCAATTAGGTGATTACAAATATATGTATATGTTTTGAAATATCCTGAAATTTAGTGTTGGGCAAAAGCAGCTAACAAGCTAAATATATGCAAATTAAATAATTCTTTTCAATAGCAGATTTCAGCAGAACAGGAAAATTGTGGCTTTTCCCAGTCCTGATTATATTGTTGCCAGTTAAGTAAAGGACTGGGTTTGCTAAATCTGCAGTATGAGAACAGAATGGAAGAACATTTCTACAAAGAGAAATGACTGATTAGAAGACGGGGAGCGTTCATGTTGGCAGTAACTCTGAAGAGGGAAACAAGGACAAGAAGGGTCCTAGACAGGTCCCCCAGGGAAGACTTGGAGAAAGTGTTGTTTTGTTTCACCCAATAATACATTGAAACTCAAAGTGAGGCATTGATACACGAGGATACCATCACATTATTACTACTACTACTACTACTACTACTACTTCTATTACCACCACCATGTCCTCCTACCCCAGAAGCAACTCTACCTTCCTTCCTTTTGTAAATTGAAGTTCTTAGGGAGTAAGGAGAATGGTTGAGGCAAAGGTGAGAAAGCCAAAGTGATTTGGACTGGCTACCACTAGGAAGGATTGAATTAGGAAAATGATTTGGGAGCCAACAGATATAGGGAATATCTGATGATATATGAATGCCATGTTTTATAAAGATGTATGTGAACTTTTTAACACATAGAACACTCTGAGCCCAGGGGCTGCAGTAGTCTTATTCTCAGGTAACTGAATAGGAGTTCTAACCCTGTCTTTCTTGTGGGTGGTTTGGGTAATGCGTTTAAGAATTGAAAGTAGTAGATACATTTCCTACAATGTGCAGTTTCCTAATGTGGTCTTTTCCTTGCAGGGCATCCAGTATTTATGCTCACTCCAAGACCTGAACTTATATTATAACAACATCCCTTCATTAGTGGAGGTGTCCCGCCTACAGCCTTTACCCTTCCTCAAAGAATTAGATTTGAGACTCAATCCTGTTGTAAGGAAAGATACAGATTATAGGCTCTTTGCTGTGTACACACTACAAACTCTGGAGAAATTGGGTGAGACCCTCCTCCTCTGCTCCTTCCCCAGAATCTTACTTGAAATCAGCTGCCTCTTAACCTTTTGGATGTTGGCCCAGAGTGTGCACTAGCAAGGGACGTTTATTTATTAGTCAATATTTATGTAACTCTTTGTGTTGGCAGGATGTATGACGAGTCCGTTTATTGTTTATTGAATGACCACCTATGATTTTATCAGTCACTTCCAGCTTTAGTTTTCTTCAGTTGATGGTTTCACCACTACTTCCTTCTCAACATAAAATTTCCAGGTTGATACTTGTTTTTCCAGGTGCCCTAACTTTTCAACTGTATTAGCAGTAGAAAACTAATAATTCTTTGAGACTCAGTTGGCAAGGAATAAGAAATATCCCTTTGAATGAGCTGGTTTGCATTTTCTTATAATTTTATTATTAAGTTTACATTTCTTATTGATGTAAAATTTGATTTTACATGTTCCTGGGAAAATCATTGTAGGGAAACTAAGTGAACTCTTTCAGAAAATGGTCTAACTTTCAGTCTTAACATGAGATTGTTTGCTGTGTAAGCTCCACTTTTCTGAAGGGGTAGTTACCCTATGTGGCAGTTGTTGCTATGGCATCCCTGTAGTCTCCCTGAGTTACTGCTTTCTCCAGTGACAACACAATAGTATTTGTTGTGACCTGTCTCTAACACACAAATATGAGGCTGGTCTTTAGTTTTTCCTATGTAAATAAGGTTTTCTGACCCACTACTCTTTACTCCAAAAAATAAACATGCTCAGACCACGGTTTTTGCCTCCAGATGATCGTACTGTTCGTGACAGTGAGAGGAAAGCTGCCAAGCTGCATTTTAGTCAGTTGGGGAACAGTGAAAATTTCCTCTTAGAGGTGGAAAAAAGGTAAGAAAATTCTCTATAAAAACAAACAAACAACATTCTAGTTTGCTTCTGGACATAGGTCATAGTGAATTTCAATTTTCTTTATTTTCCAGCAGAAATCTCCCACAAGTTGTGACTACTTAGATCTGGAATCAAAGTCTTTTCAGCATCCTGAGATTTATCTGATGAGACTTGCCCTAGTGGGTTCATTCCTGCTTTCTTGAATTGCTAGGTGTGCTTTGGATATACTTTTAAAATCTCCAGTGTTGTTGTTCACAGCTTACAGATAGGAACACTATGAGATGACTTCTCTCCATAAATGCTTAGCAACTCTTTTTCTTGATAGAATTATCAAGAAGCACATGGTATTTTTCTATTGAATAAGGAGATTTAAATTACCATGGGCAAGACTGCTAGAGAAAAAAAAATTGTCAAAAGAAGAAAAGGAAAGTATTTCTCCACAAAACAAAAAATAAACAGACCTTGAGGCTGTCTCTGAATGGTAGATATTTTCATTTATTGCTACTAAAATTCCATAAAAAGAAGGTACCATATCTTCTATCTCAAAACCCATTCTTTAAAAAGTTAGCTTTATAATTTTAAGTGAAAATTAAATAAATAATTACAATTTAAATAACACCTACAGGTATACTGGAAAAATCACTATATCCTACCACTGAGAGTTAACTATTATTAATATTTTGTGTACATGTAGGCATATTCGTTTTAGTCATCTGTGTACTATAGATACATGTAGTTGTAAATATTGGTATTTTTTCTGATGACAAAAGTAATACATGCTTATTTTTGAGAATTTGGAAAGTACAGGAAAAACCTATGAGAAACAAAAATAAGTAACTCATAATCCCATCATCCAGAAATAAGACTATTATATAAATATCCTTTTACTCAGGTATATATGTGTATGTGTTCTGTGCATATAAATATATATGCATTTATTTTATAGTAATTTGCTTCCTATACATACCATTTTTAATTTAACAAGATATTGTGAATGTATCTCAACATTATTCTTCCATTCTTCTCCAGAATAAGTTTTTTGTTTATTTTTTTTAATTGTATTTACCCCTTAATAGAACATATGCTTCATGAGCCTGAGGACTTGTTGGTCACATTTATTGAAGTGTCTGTGGTGCCTATGACAGTGCCTAGCACATAGAATGTGCTAAGAAATCATTTATTGAATGATGAATGAATGAAGTCAAGGCCTCTTGGACTACCATCATCTTTTTTAGTCACTTTGCCTATTTCTGCTCTGATCTATATGTTTTATAGTGTAACCCTCAAAGAACATCCTTAGTTTCCTATCTTTCCTTTGTTCCCTATTTTTAAAAAAATCAGGTTTATTGAGGTTAATTTACATAAAGAAAATTTACTTTGCTGTAGACAGAAATAGAATGTTTCTAAAAATTATTTGTATAGATATAGTTTGTATACTGATTCCTATTTTAAATGCACTGGGAAAACAGAGATGAATTAATGTATAATTGAATAAACTTTCTAGTAAGACAAATAATTAATCTCATCATTTATCTGTTTAGGTACCATATAGGTAATTGCTACACCAGATGTAAAATGTTACTCTATGCTCAGTGTTAATATCATACAAGCTCTTCAATCTTGGGTGAAGTCTTTTTAAGACTCTCTGAATATCTATTCCCCCACCTATAAAATGGGGTTAATACTAGTAGGTAGGATTTTATGATTGAATGAGATAGTGAGTTTAAAGAGCCTGGCACATAGTCTAGGCTTCCTGTGCTTCCACTTCCCAAGGTATCTACCTCAATCAAGTGCAAACATTTGCCTTTTTTATCTATTTTTCTAACTAATGGCTATAGTTGTCTCCACTATAATTCTTAGCAGCAGAATCTTCCTTAATGTGTCTTAACTATAAGTGTTTTAAATAATTAAAAAGGAAACATCCTACTCTCTCATTCAGACTTAAGTTTCTGTCAAGAGAACAAAGTAAGTTCTAAATTTTCTGAATGATAGTGTCTTTCTCTCTCATCATTCCCAGTATAAATATTATGACTTTTTAAAAATTATGACTTTTAAAAAATCATGACTTTAACTCTGAGATATTTGTAAAGAATCTGGGGGAAAAAATCTGACCACCATGAACTAATGTTTTCTAAATAGCATGGACTGGTGATCTTAAAAGCTTTCTTTTGAGTTTCAAATAAATTCTTCTATGTGACAGCTCTAGGGAGAAGACAATTAAAAACTGTGTGACAGATGAGGGCTCTGCATCAAAAGTCAATACTGATGTTGACACAAGAATTGAAACAGGTAAACTTTCTCTCTGTGATCATAAAATGATTAGGATATTAGTTGTTTCAGCTGTCATAGCCAATCTTGAATTGGAAGAAGACAAAGTAGTTGAGAGAGCATAGATCTGAAACAAACACAAGATTTTTTTTTTTTTTTTTTTTTAATAGCTTTTTATTTTAATAATTAAGCATTAGAAAATATTTCATAAATCAAAATATATGGAAATAATAAAGTGGCATTGTGTTTATTCTCAACTTTCAAGAAAAAAACAGCCAATGTAATTGAAGATACCCCAGACCGAATGTGTCCCATACTTTATTTGAATTCCTCTTTTCTCCCTGAGTAATTATCATCCTAACTATGATGTAATTGTATTCCTCATCCCCTAAATGTCTTTTTTTTTTTTTTTTTTTAATTTTTTATTGTTGGCTGTTCAAAACATTACATAGTTCTTGATATATCATATTTCACAATTTGATTCAAGTGGGTTATGAGCTCCCATTTTTACCCCATATACAGATTGCAGAATCATATCAGTTACACATCCATTGATTTACATATTGCCATACCAAACACAAGATTTATTGACTGTATTTTTCCTTCTTCCTTTCAATTCCAGAAAGACTCTGTTGAGTAGATGTAACCCAAAACCCTTCAAAGCACAAGCTGTAGTAAAAGAGTTCAATTTCATTTATATATTTTACATCATTAGAACACCCTAAAATTATGTTGCCCATCCCCATGCCAAGGTGATCGATTTCATTAGTCAGATTTGTGACTCATCTGTGTCTGTGCAAGTGATACCCTGGGCCTCCTGGGCTCCCCAACCAAGAACCTTCCCAGCTGCAGAATCTCTTGTGTTCATGCTATATATCTGTAAGCACTATTGGTAATCCAATGTGATTAAAGTTGTTATGCCACATTAATGGTCCTGCCATAGGCAAGGAGAAGGCTTTCCAACAGATAAATTGTATTCAGTGCATCCTTGTGAATTAACCTGGCTTCCTCATCAGTTAAGTAAGATAACCTTTAACTTTCTTCTGTCTCAGGTCTTTGTCCTTTTGAAAGACCTATTGAATTATATATAAAGTCTAAAACCCAGTAGATTTTCTAAAATCTCAGCAATAATTTAATAAATTGGCTCTGTAGTCTAGATATTAATAGTTTTCAATTCACAACCTACAATATTTTATTTTCCTGACTTATTTACCCATGTAGACATTTATTGGTAAGTCATTTTTACAGTATTTTATAGTGAAATAAACTATATTGAAGTATGATTTTTACCTTTTCTTTCTTGGCTGTTTCAGTATATATGATTGATGGAACTATAGGTTGCTTTATTTCTTTTTAAATAGCATTTTTATTTAAAAATGGATGCAATTTTTAAAAATAATTTTGACAAATACCGAAGTGCCTGAGAACAACACTTTAATTACTCATAAGCCTATTTCTTTTTTTTTTTCCTTAAGCCTACTTCTAATGAGAATCCCAGTTTTACTTTGTTATATAGATTTCCCCATTATCAGCATTTGGTGTACAGCTTAGTACTTTTTCTGGGTACTTTTTCTACCATTTATAGATCCATTTCTAGACAGAAAAATACTTTGAAACATAATTTTACTATCCCTTTTAATATTCAGTATGAGCTGAATTAGACTCCATTTTTGTCATTTTGTGTCATTAGCACAGACTCATTCTGTGAGCTAAAATGTCTTAAAGTGCACAATCTCTACTAATAACAACTGCTTTACTAGATAGCCTATTTCTGAAGGTTCTTGAAAGTACCAGCTGTTGCCTGGATTTTTTTGATATAAACTTGTTTTCTTACTTTGAGGCATTAAATAGCTTTGTTTTCCACTGCAAATTGTATTTGTACTAGATCCCTGGGGAAGGTGGCCTGAGAGCACTGTTGGTAATCCAATATGATTAAAGTGGTTATGCCATGTTGATGGTCATGCCACAGGCTAAGAGAAAGCTCTCCTGGAAAACAGCTCCCACTGACTCTCTTGTTCAAAACAGTGTTCTTCTAACAAGCATTTTGAAAGGGCAGAGAACGCCTACTATCTTGGATCTTCCTCCTGTTCTCCTTACCACATAAACTTTGACTCTTTCAAAGTCTCCTCTCTTTCCACATCCCCAAAATAAGCATACCTGGGCTATGTCTTCAGCTCTCCTGCTCTTTCTCTACTTTTTGTCCGTATTGATCAAATCTATTTTCAGAAGTTGATTTATAAGTAAATAAATTTTTATTTATATTTTCTCATATTTAAAATACTAGTCTAACTACTCATCAGTATTTATCTTGAAGAATTAAAGTCATCTTACTACAGTGATACACACATACCCAAGTTTATAACAATACAATTCACAATAGCTAAACTATGGAATCCGCCCTAGGTGTCTGTCCTTCAATGGATGAATGGATAAAGAAAATGTGGCATATTTCAATAGATTGAAATAACTTTTTAAAATGGAGCTTTTACCCCTTTAAATTTTATTATTAATTTCATTTTATTACCTTGTGTTTGGAAATAAACTTCTCTTACTTTTTCTACTTTCTGTAATTTGCTGGGTATTTTTATTGATTTCATAGATATTTTAATATTCTGTCTCTGCTTTCTGTATTTTGAGTTTGATAAATAATGTTCAGATCCACAGTATTTATCTTTTCTTCATCTGTGTTTTTTTTTAGTAATAACTTTTGGCTACTTGATCTGTCATATACTGAGATGGAAGAATTTAGTTTTCCTCTTAGGATGGTAGATTGTTTTACTTTTGTCAATTTACATTATGAATGTTGATATTGTGTTATTCCATGCACAAGCCTTTAAAGATAGTGGGTGTATTTTCCATTATAAAGTTGATCTCCTCTAACAACTTGTCTGTTGAGAATTGCAGCACTTAGGCTCTTTTTCTTTGAATTTTCTTGATATATATTTGTCATTTTTTTACTTTAAGCTTTCAGAATCTCTTTTTTAAAATATGTACTTGCATACAGAATATAATTAAATTTTATTTGTAATCCAACCTGGCATCTTTTCAATTAGTAAGATTAACTTATTTACAGATATTCATATGATAGTTAGGGTCTTAGTTCTGCCATCTCAACTTTTGTATTATTATATTTTAAAAAATATATTACCCTTTTATCAAAAAAAGAAATGTAGTATATATACCCAATGGAAAATTTTATTCATCCAAAAATAAATATTAAATTATGGTATTTGTAGGAAAGTAGATAGAACTAGAGATCATCATGTTAAGTGAATTAAGTTAAATTCAGAAGGTCAAGGATCATATGTTTTCTCTCATATGCAGAGGCTAGAGAGGAAAAAGAAAGATCCCCTAAAATCAAAGGGTGATAAGGAAAGAGCCTAAGGGGTGGAAGTGTAGAGGGAGGGGAGAAGTACTGGGAAGTGATATTGGCCAAATTATATAGTTACATTGTATGCATGTACAAATATGTAACAAGAAATCCCATCCATATGTACAACTATAACACACCAATAAATAAATGTGGGAAAAAAGATTTTTTATATGATTTTTAAAAAATAGTTTAGCTTTGTAACCTGGTACAGGTATCTCTTTGTACCATTCTGTCATCTCTGTTGATCAATGAGTAACATACACTTGGAATTCCCATCTATAACTTTTCAGCCCCTCAAGCTAAATATGTACCCTTAAAAAAACAAAAGACAAATGAACCTCTCTCCCCATCCTTAACAGCTCCTCTACTACTATACTATAGCTCAGAATTATGTTGGGGTTTGTTGGTTTGGTTGCTTTTCTGTTCTTTCTTTATTTATTTATTTGTGTCTGTGTGTGTGTGTGTGTGTGTGTGTTTCTGGGGATTGACCCCAGGAAAGTGCTCTACCATGCCACGCAAGGGCTGTACCACTGAAGTCCATGCCTATATATATATGTATATATATATATATATATATATATATATATATATATATATAGAGAGAGAGAGAGAGAGAGAGAGAGAGAGAGAGAAAGAGATATGACACAATACCTTTATTTTATTTATTTATTTATTTAATTTTATGTGGTGCTGAGGATTGAACCCAGCACCCTGCATATGCTGGGCAAATGCTCTACTGCTAAGCCACAACCCCAGCCCCCATGCCTGGTCCTTTTTAAAATTTGATTTTGAGACATGATTTTGCTAAATTGCTAAGGCTGACCTCAAACTTGCAATCCTTCTGCCTCAGAGTCCCAAGTACCTGAGATTACAGGCAAACATCACTATGCCTGGCTTATATTGATGTTTGATGTTGTTGTTCCTCTACAGCCCCAGGGAATATTTATACCTTTCAGTATCCTTAATTGTTATCATTCACTGAAAGTAAAACTCTGGCCCAGGTACTGTCCATGATCTCATTTAATCCTTCCAACCTTAAAGGTGGTTTGAAAGGTTTGACAGAGGATCTGAGATAACTTTTCTAGTAATACACTAACTGGCAGAGCTGAGATACCAACTCCCATCCATGTACCATCAAAATCCTCCCAGTCTCCTTTTTCCTTCTATTCATTTTATATATTGCTGCCAGATTAATTCTCTTAAAATACACCTGTGATAATTAATTATACTTACCTAGTCAAAAACCTCAGTGGTTCCCACTCAACTACCACATTAAGTCTAAACCATTTAGCCTGGCATACAAAGTTTCCCTAAACTCTGAAGTTATTTCTTCTCCTAACCTAAAATATCATCTCCTATTTCTCTATTACAATGTCCAATTCTCTAATGAAACCATACCACTCCCTCCTCCCACATATTCCCTCCTTTCTCCCTCCTCTCACCCTAAGTTAATGCCATCTTTCTGGAAGGCTTTAATCTAATCCTACCCTTTCTTTGTGACTCAGCTCAAAGTCTTTCCATTTTAGTGAAATTTTTTTATTCCTCAACTAAAAGATATTTCCTATTTTTATAAAATTATAACTTATCTTCTGAAACATATACTTTGAAAATAGAAAAAGAAACATTTCTTGAAGCATTTGTAACATCATTAGAAAAAATGATACAAACATGAAAGAGCTAAGTAACAATTATGGGTGTATATATGAAAATGTCAAATGGTATAGATCCTTACACTCAGGACCATGGACCCCTAGTCTAGAGATACATCTCAGAAGACCCCTCAATTTTTGTGTTTTATTTGATAATTATGAAAGAATTGAAAAGGTGTTAAGTCAAAAAAGTTCTTTTACAGTAATACACTGCTATTTTCAAAATAGACCTTATTTTTAAGTTTAAATTCATAGAAAAATTGAGCAGAGGATTGAGTTTCCATATACCACCCTCCACATGCATAAAGTCCTCCATCATTAACATCCTGCACTAAGTTAGTACATTTATTACAATTAGATGAACCTACTCAAAACATTATGGTTCACTCTTGCTGTTGTGCATTCTGTTGGTTTTAACAAGTGTCTAATGACATATATCCACCATTGTAGTATTATACAGTTGGTATTTCACTGCCCTAAGAATCCAGTGTGTTCACCTGTTTATCCCTTCCTCCCCTAACCCGACAACCACTCATTTTTTTACTATCTCCATCATTTTGCCTTTTCCAGAATGTCATATACTTAGAATCATATGGCATGTAACCTTTTCAGATCGGCTTCTTTCATTCAGCAATAAATGTTCTTGTTTTTCCTGTGTCTTTTCATGGGTTGAGCTATTTCTTTAGTGCTGAATAGTAGCTCACTGTCTGAATGTATCACAGTTTACTTATCCAACTTGGTTGCCTCCAAGTTTTGGCAATTATGAATAAATGCGCTATAAGCATCTTTTGTAGATTTTTGTGTGGATATAAGTTTTCAGTTTATTTGGATAACTACCAAAGAACAAAATTGCTGGATTTTGTGGTAAGAGCTTTGTAAAAAAAAAATGTCCAAATGCCTTCCTATATAGTCCATAAGATGTCATTATATACTGAGATTAGTTTCTTACATTGCAGTTTCTCAAACTGGATTCTTAGCCAGGTACAATGGTGCACGCCTATAATCCCAGCAACTTGGGAGCCTGAAGCAGGAGGATCCCAAGTTCAAGGCCAGTCCGGGCAATTTATTTATTTATTTATTTATTTATTTATTATATTTATTTTTTAGTTTTAGGTGGACACAACATCTTTATTTTTATGAGGTGCTGAGAACCGAACTCAGTGCCTCACGCATGCTAGGTGAGCGCGTTACCACTTGAGCCACATCCCCAGCCCCAAGTCCGGGCAATTTAGGAAGAATCTGTTTCAAAATAAATTTTTTTTTAAAGGGGCTGGAGATAGCTTAGTAAGCACCCCTGGATTCAATCCCCAATACCTCAAAAAATTTTGAGCTTGAGAAACAAAGTTAGGGATGATGACATGCTATAGAAACTCAAATGTGCTGGGACAGTGGGGAAAGACTTTGGGGCAGTTGTGGACACAATGGCATCAGAACTTAAAAACTGTGGAGTTGTGGGATGGCCTGAAGGGAGAAGGAGTAGCCCATTCTGGTTAGTAGGAGTGGCGTGAACAGCTGCATGAATATGATAATGAAGGTCATGAAGAAGTTGGTGATGGTGTGGTTGGGGTAGAGGGTTTGTATTGGGTAGAAGATCAGATTATGGAAAATAAAGAATGCTTTAGTAAAGATAATGTACATCTATCCCATAGATATAGGTATATACTACACATGGACTCTGGGAATTGAAAGGGAATCTACTTATTTTGTAAGCAATCTTTTCACCTTCAATTAAAATCACCTGAGGGTATATAGCTCAGAAATAGAGTGCCTACTTAGAATGCAAGAAGCCTGGGTTCAATCCCCCAGCACCTCAATAAATAAATTAAGTCACATCTAAAGTATACCGATTTCATGAATCTCTTATTTTAAAAAAGCAAAGAAAATTTCACTACAATACCCCAATGTTCATTCCTAGGCCTAGCAGATGTGTCTTTACTGTAATCCAGTTCACCCTGTTGATTCTCATCATCTCGGTTTAGTTATGATAGAGTTTTAGCTAGATAAAAGTCAACTTGGATCTGCAGAGACCTCCCAAAATAGTGGGTTAAACAAGAAAGAAGTTCATTTCTCTCTCAAATTTGAATCAGATGTTGGCAGTCTAGAACTGTTATAGGGAGGGTAGTGTTTCTATGAGGGAGGTAGTGAATGGGGGGGGGTGGATGTCGCGTTCCCAGCGACAAAAACACTCAGGATCACTCCAGGGGAAATGGGCTGCACAAAATAACCACACAAGAGACAGATATACCTTTTTCTTTGGAAGTCCTGTGACAGCTCCTCCAACCTTAAAGGTCTGCAGAAAGAGGGAAAGAGCTCGAGTTCGCGCTGACCCCTTTTATTGAGAAGTCATTCAAATGAGGCAAGAGGTCAGGTTTCAAGGAGCTGAGTCTAACTTCATGATGTCTGCTGTCAGCAGGTTGACTGACATCTAGGAAGGCCACACCCAAAGGCAGAGTAAGAGAAGGGGACACACAAAGGGTGTTTCCATGGAACATTTTATCCCAAACAGGGCAAAGGGTTAATATCACCTTTAGGAATAGGGGAGCGTAGCTCCACCCATGGGGCTTCAAGAAGGCATGCCTATGCATGAAGACACTTTTGATACATTTTTACTACTCTCAAGATTGGGGCTACCGTCTACAGCCACTTGAAAGTGGCCAGATCACTGGAAGTGACCGACAGTGCCTCAACCAATCAATCAGGAGAGGAAGAATGCGGGTCACATGACATGGCGGCCTCCCACAGGTGGATAGTCTCTACCCTAGTGGAAAGGAGAGCAATTTAGCAAAGAAGTGTATATTTACTGCAAAAAATACTGTTAGGAGGTTGGCAGATAAGGAAATGACACAATAGTGTCAAATCTTCATATACTCCAATACAGAGCAATTTATCACAGCTAATTAGGTCACAAATCAGACTGAGACAGTAGCAGACACAGAGCTGTGTGAAAGAGGCAACAGCAGTTAGTACTGACTGGGGACCCGAGAAAAGGCTTCCCAAGAGGGGAGACACTTAAGTTAGGCACTCAGTGGACATAATTGAGGGGAAAGGGCAGTCAATGTAGAGAAAAGAATTATCAAATCCAGGCATACATATTAAGAAATTGACTCACCTTGTGGCTGGTGCTAAGGCCAAGTTGCAAAAAGCCCCTGTACTAATCATGTTCATTTTGCTCCCTTGAAAATGGGTAACAATTAAAGATGTTTTAGAGAGGAAGCATGATGTGTGAAGTAAAAATATAGCTCAAGCTAAATTCAGTCAGATGGGCAGGAATTGGAGTCAGCAGTCCAAGTAGCAGTCCAAGAAGGACCTGTCCTGAGTGGTGCAGTAGTAGTGGAACTGCAAATGAGGAAGCACAGGTTGGTTAAATCCTTGAGAATATAAAAAGAAAGCCTGGAGACAAAACATTAAATATTTTTACTTACTCTGTTTTGCTAGAGTCCAGCTTCAGAAAAATTGAATTTCTGAATAAAAAATATAACAGTTATTTAAGGAGGAAAAACACAAAATTATTGAGGTTAGTGTTCATGGAAGTCTGTTCATGGTGGTAAAAATACTAATTTCCTTTTGTGGTTATCATATCTTCAACAGTTATTACATATAATATTTTAAAAGTTGAGGATTACATTTTTATTGGTTATTAGTTGTTCAAAGGAAGTGGCTCAGGTTTCATTTACTTTAGAAATTAGTGAAAGACAAATTATTTCTGCTCTTAAAAATTCATCTCAGTTGAATCCAGGGCACAAGATATTCTTTTCAGATCAACACTAAGAAGAAGGGGAATCAAGAGGGTTGAGAAGAAAGAAAGCTCTGAAATAAAAACTGACCCTCTGAATGTCCCCTACCAGGCTTAAATGACTGAGCCTTTGTATCCTGCCTAGCTTTGTCACGGAAAGTGGACTCTTTGTGAAAGGGCATGACATCAGGAGGCGATTCTCTGGAGCTGGCATAGACCCTGAACAGCAAATAGCTGAAGTGCCCTCCCAGAGCTAGGAAACAAGTCCTTCCCTGATGGTGATCTGGGCAGTGCATTTCTGTTTCTACTTCCCGTGGATTGCTATGTCTTTGGTCAAATGTGAAGCAGAGCCTTGCCCAGCTGTGATTACTGGTAGTTGAAGTAGCCAACTATTAGTTCTTTGCCCATATATCAGCATTAACAAGCCAATATGATCCTGTCACCTTGATTATATGGGTGTAAAAACCTGGGCTGCATAATAATGTCATAATTACATGTGCCTTGGAATTAAGTGCTGGACATAGCTTATGTCTGAAAAAAAGAAAATGTACTGGAGTATAAGACAAGAAAAAAAATTACCTAAGTGTACAAATTGCTTTTTTTTTCTTGATTGCTGTATATGACATACTTAGTCATAATGGTGACATAGTACCAGATTTTCTATTTTCAAGAGTGATCTATATCTTGGCTATGACACCCCAAACCCAAACAAATAAAAAACAAAAACAGATAAGTTAGATTTCAAAATTAAAAATTTGCATATCAAAAGATACTACCAAGAAAGTGGAAAGACAACTCACAAAGTAGGAAGAAATATTTGCAAATTGTACATCTAGCAAGGGTCTAGTATTTATTTAAAAATTTTTTTTGCAATACTAGATATTGAACCCAGGGGTGCTCTACACTGAACTACACCCCCAACCCCTTTTATTTTTTATTTTGAAACAGGGTTTCACTAAGTTGCTGAGGCTGGCCTTGTGATCTTCCTGCCTCAGCCTCCCAAGTCACTGGGATTGCCATATGCCTGGCCTACGTGAAGAAATTTTAGGACTCAATAACGAAAAGTCAAGCAACTTAATTAAAATGTAGGCAAAAGATTGGAATAGACATTTCTCCAGAGAAGATATGCAACTGTCCAACA
This sequence comes from Marmota monax, assembly GCF_021218885.2. Taxonomy (NCBI): domain Eukaryota; kingdom Metazoa; phylum Chordata; class Mammalia; order Rodentia; family Sciuridae; genus Marmota; species Marmota monax. Next base: position 19,472,066 of record NW_026695224.1, read on the forward strand.
AGCACATGAAATATTCAACACCATTAGCCATCAGGGAAATACAAATCAAAACCACAATAAGATTTCACTTCACACACACTAGGATGACTATAATCAAAAGGAGAGAACTGAAAGCAAGGATGTGGAGGAATCAGAGCCTTCATACATTGCTGATGGGAATGTAAAATTGTACAGCTGCTTTGGAAAACAGTTTCAGTTTCTCAAAAAGTTAAACACAGTTACCATTTGACCCAGCAATTCTACTACTTCTTTCTATTTCACATACTCATGTGAAATAGAAACCTATGTCTATACAAACATTTGTACAAGAATGAAAACAGCATTATTCATAATAGCAAAAAGTCCATTGACTAGTGAAGGGGTAAACAAAATGTGGTATACCATATAAGGAATATTATTCAACCATGAGAAGGAATGAAGTACTAATACATGATATAAAGTGTATCTTGAAAACATCATGCTGGTGCTAGGATTGTGGCTCAGTGGTAGAGGGCTTGCCTAACATGTGCAAGGCCCTGGGTTCGATCCTCAGCACCACATACAAATAAAGATGTTGTGTCTGCCGAAAACTAAAAAATAAATTTAAAAAAAAAAGGAAACATCATGTTAAGTGAAAGAAGCCAGACACAAAAAAGGCCATATTTGTATGATTCCATTTATATGAAATATCTAGAATAGGCCAATACATAGAGATGGGAAGTATATTGATAGTTTCCAGAAGATGGCAGGGAGAGGAAAACTGGCAGTGATAGCCATGGGATTTCTCCTGGGGGTGATGAAATGTTCTAAAATGAGATGATGGTGGTACAATTTTGTGAATACACTAAGACCCCCTGAATTTTTAGTTGTAGATGGACACAATACCTTTATATATATATATATATATATATATATATATATATATATATATATATATATATATATATTAGTTGTTGATCTTTATTTTATTTTATTTATTTATACGTGGTGCTGAGAATCGAACCCAGTGCCTCATACATTCTGGGCAAGTGCGCTACCACTGAACCCCAGCCTCAGCCCCTTATTTACTTATTTTTATGTGGTGCTGAGGATCAAATCCAGTACCTCATTTGTGTGAGACAAGCATTTTACCACTGGGCCACAATCCCAGCTCCTGAATTGTTCTCTTTAAAAGGGTAAAAGTGGGGCTGGGAAGGTAGTTCAATGCTTACCTAGCATGCACAAGACCCTGAGTTTGATCCCTAGTTCTGCCAAAAAAATAAAAAATAAATAAAATGAAAGGAATAATATTTCAATTGTATTTCAATTAAAATAAAGCTCCCCCCATGAAAAAGATTCATCTATAGATCTTGATAATTGATTGAAATTTCAACTGAGAGTTCCAGAATAAGATTTTTTTATTTTTAAAATTTATTTATTTATTTTAATTAGGTATATATGACAGCAGAGTGCATTTTGTAGACAATTGCAGCACAACTTTTCATTTCTCTGATTGTACACGATGTAGCATCACACTATATGTGCAGTCATACATGTACCTAGGGTAATAATGTCCATCACATTCCACCATCTTTCCTGCCCCCATACCCCTCCCCTCCCCTTCCACCTCTTTGTCCATTGAAAGTTCCTTCATTTTCCCCATGCCCTCCCCCATTATGGATCAGTATCCACTTATCACAGAGAACATTCAGCCTTTGGTTTTTTGGAATTGGCTTACTTCACTTATACATGATATTCTCCAACTCCATTCATTTACCTGCAAATGCCATAATTTTATTGTCTTTTAATGCTGAGTAATATTCCATTGTGTGTATGTACCACAGTTTCTTTATCCCTTCATCTATTGAGGGGCATTTAGGTTGCTTCCACAGTTTAGCAATTGTGAATTGAGCTGCTACAAACATTGATGTGGCTGCATTACTATAGTATGCTATACTATATTCTTTGGGTACAGACCAAGGAATGGGATAGCTGGGTCAAATGGTGATTCCATTCCAAGTTTTCTAAGGAACCTCCATAGTGCTTTCCAGATTGGTTGTACCAGTTCGCAGTCCCTCCAGCAATGTATGAGTATGCCTTTTCCCCCACATCCTCGCCAACACTTGTTATTTCAGAATAAGTTTCTGTCTTGAGGGATTCAGTAAGAATGCCAATGCCAAAGATTGGGAAGGCACCAGAAGGAATATTTGGGGAAGAAAGACAGTGAGTTTGGTTCAGAAAATACTGAATTTGTATTTGTGCCTCTGTGGGGCACTCTTTGGGACTAATCAATAAATGTAGATATGGACATCAAAAGAGACATCAGAGTTAAGAAATTTCAATCTAGGGTCATCCGGATTTAGGTGACAGCTAAAACACAGGAAAAGGTGTAGTGGTAGCACTTACCAAAGAGTTTGGACTGTCGGGGATTTGATTGAACCAAGAAATATGTTGAAGGAAAAAAAAAAAGAACCTGTGAATATGGACAGGAACACAAGTGTTGGAGGAAGAAGAGAAGGGTGGAGCAGGGCCTTGGACACCTTTGGAGGCTTGTGAAAGGAGCCTGAACCCAAATTACAGCCTACTGACCACATTTGCCTTTTCTGCAGGGATTCAGGTTACAACCAGCAGCTTTTATTCACCTTGTTTTTTTTTGGTTTGTTTTTTTTCTGCAGTATTACTGCAATAGGGACCAGCAAACAAAGTTTAAGAGCTTTTGTTATTTTGAGAACAGTTCTGTAAAGTCCAATGGTGGAAGAGTATTTTGTGCTTACAATAGGACATTTCAGTTCAAGGCAACGCAGAAATAGGAAGCATCTTAGAGCCCCAAAGGGACCCAATGGCTGGTTCCCAGGAGGCTAGTTTTATTCATGCTGTTGCTCACTCACATTCACTTTTCTTAGTAGCTTTCTGTTGCCAGAGATTGAGAACAGAAAGTAGCAGAACAGCACATTGTTTGAAGGAGACACAAGCCTTTGAAACTATCTTAATTCTTGCACAATATTGCCAGAGAGAATTTCCCTAAACAAATGCAAAACATTTTTTTTCATCCAAGTTCCCCCATAAAACCCCAGATCCCAGAATCCTACAACTAAAAGTATTGATTAAGGATGTGCAAAAAACTGGGCTGGGGTTGTGGCTCAGTGGTAGAGCACTTGCCTAGCATGTGTGAGACACTGGTTTCAATTCTCAGTACATATAAATAAATAGAAGTCCATCAACAACTAAAAAAAATATTTAAAAATAAGGATATGCAAAAAGTCTCTAGGCATGGTGGTATAAGCCTGTAATCTCAGCAACTCAGGAGGCTGTGAGTGTAGGATCACAAGTTTGAGGCCAGCCTCAGAAACTTAGTAACATCCTGTCTCAAAAAAAGAAAAAGTGTATCAGTGGTTAAGCACCCCTGGGGTCAATCCCTGGTACAAAAAAAAAGAGGGGAGATATGAAAAACACTTTTGTACAAATGTTACAACCTAACAGAATTCCTAATTGATTATTCTTAATATCAGTTTCCAGGTGCCATGAATAGGATTGAGTTTTGGGTTTCTTTTTATTTTTAAAGTTATTTCCCTAATCATGGTTTTAAAAAACATTGGATGACCTTAGGATTTAGAAATACTCTCCATGAAATAGATCCTGATTAGGTGTTCTCTTTTTACAAATGAGGAAATCAAGGCAGAAGGAGGCTGGTTTGAAATGGTGAATCAGTGCAGACTACTGATTAGAATGCTGTGAAGTGTAATCCCAAAGTCTGTTCCCAGCATCTCTTCCTGTAGCTGGAGATTGTTGAATTGGTGTTCAAGTGTTGACAACAGAACTAGCACTTACCCTTCCTCCAGTATCTTTCTATAGGACATCCTCGCCTTTAAAGTCCAGTCAGAGCTTCATTGTATTCTTTTTCTTTTAACACAGACTCAAACAAAGGACTTTTTATTCCCTTTCCCAACCGGGAAATAAAGGATTCCCTAACCAGCACTCCTGCAACCCAGGGCAATGGTATACCAGGTCAGAAATCAGACACTTTCCCACTGGGGCCACAGGTAATGTATTCACTCCCCTACTGATCAGTTGACTAACCAATGATTAATACTAGTAATTCAGTGGACTCTCACTGAGTTATTTATGAAGGCCTAAGAGGCCTTGTTTGAAAAAAGGCACTTTGGATCCTCTAAAAGAGAATGGCAAGACAGGGTGTAGAATACTTTTCTCTATTAATTTCAATCTCCATTTTCTTTATTCTCACTAACCTGTTATCAAATGTTATATATTTATGTATGAAACTTTAGTACATTTTATTCCAGGTATTTTAGTTCTCAAACAGGATGCAACTGTTATATCTTTAGGCTGGTCATAAAATTTCTCCTCTCTATCCAATTTCTCCATCTCCTGTTCTGGTTGCCTCTTAACATTTTCTACCTTTACCTTTTAATTATAGAGTCTTCCATTTCAGGAGTGGCTTTCCCAGAGCTGCTTCTTCCATGTAACAGGAAAAAAAAAAAAAAAGAAACAAAAGTTAAGGGGTGAAGACGGCACAGGAGTGATGGACAATGGGAAGGATGAAATAATGCAAAACTTGGGAAGAATTAAAAATAACAAGTTTTTAGTGAAAATTTTGACGAGAAAAAGTCATGCAACCATTATATAAGATTTATTGTGGGAGTGAATATGATACAAAGAGCAGAATTGACTACTGTATGTTCAACTTCTCCCTTTGCCTTTTCTTTGATAAATTTGTATGAGCAATGAAATTGTAGAAAATAACCAGAGGGAAAAGAAGCAAAGACTCTGAATCATGTACAATTTGGATGATCAAGACTGTACTATTAAAGTTAGTAAGATTTTTTTTCAGTTTGAGTATACAATATTTTATTTTAAAAAGAAATAATAATTATGATTAAAATTATTATTATATTATTGTTATTATTAAATAATAATTTTAAATAAAGCACTTAATTGATTTCCTTGTTCTTAAAGATTCTACTTGGGTGACTTAGAAAAAAATCACTCTTACCATTTTTAAAAATATAAGGAAATGGAGAAAAGGATACTCCAATCTACATTTAAAGTTAGAACTTCTTAGATTAAAAAAAAAAAAACAAACCTCTCTTCTTGGAGAGGAAAAGGAAATTGCTGTAATCCTTTTAGTTTAACAAACAAGGAAGTGGAACTTCTTTCTCTGCCTGGTTACCAAAAAGACACTAAATATACTTCAAGAACCTTTTTTTGAAACCAAACCTTAGGTGGCTTCTTTTTTTTGCTTTAGCCCTTACCTAGTTATGCTTAAGATTAATTTCCAGTCTGTTAAAACTTCTATTAGTTCCTGTGGTTGATACTCAGCTTTACCAAAAGGTAAAATAAATATGGGAATCCTTTAAATAGAGGGGAAAAAAAGAAAAAGTGGCCTCATCTAATTTCTATGCTGAGTTATCTGAAGCAGAGAAAATATAGTATTTCACCTTTTGGAATGTCCTTTATCTTCTAAGATATTTTATATTTTCAAGGAGTCTCCTTACCTGCTTCAAAGAAACTCTGGCATCTCCTGTATTCTGACTGTTTTTAAAATAGGCTTGACCTTTCCTTGAAGGATGGTTTCTCTGCTTCCATGGATGAACATCCTTGCTAATAGGAAAGTACTCTGAACCCCTCGTCTAATGAGCTTATGTCTGAATGCTGGTATATGTCCTTCTTTCTAAACTTTCAAACTTCTTTTAGATGCAGGAAGTGACAAGAAGGGAGATGCCAAGTGACAGCCACCAGAATGATGGTAAATATTTTGCTTGTTGAGTATTTTTCCCCACACAGATGAAATTTAAGAAATGATGATATCACAGTCCTGAGGCCCTGTTTAGTCAACTAACTCTTTTCTGCTTTTCTGAGGATTGCCTTGAATATTTAGTGACATGAGGTTTTGATTTTTTGCTTGAAGAGTGGATATTCTGGCCTCCTTTATTCTTTTTATATTGGCTAACTATTTTGTTACTTTTTTCTTGCATTCTTCTGGATTTGTTATTATTCTATTCATTCACCACCACTACCACCATTAGTTTATAAGTTACACACAGTTTCTATACTTTTAATACTATTCCCAAAACAACAATATGTGTTCTTAACTTTTACAATTTTAAAATTAATCAATATCTTAAGTCTTCTCCTGGATAATTTATAGACCCTAAAGTCATTTTTTCCATTTACCCTCCTGATATATGTTATTCTTATGGATTTTAATTCTTGAAGGGTGATTTTGTTGAGTATAGACTTCTAGATTGTCAGTTGTTTCTTTCAGAATATTGAAGAATAGTTGAGAAGTTAGCTGGAAATCTATCACTCCTGCAAAGATAATCTTTTTTTTTTTAAACCTCTGGTTGCTTTTAGAATTTTCAGTTGTCTTTAGTTTTCTGAAATTTCATTGTGATGTCTGAATTTTTTTTTTTTTTTTGAACCTGGGATTGGACCTAGGGGTACTTAACCACGGAGCCATATCCCATGCCCCCTTTTTTATAATTTTTATTTTGAGATGGTCTCACTAAGTTGCTTAGAGCCTCACTAAGTTGCTGAGGCTGGCTTTGAACAGCCTCCCTGGGATTACAGGCAGGTACCACCACACCCAGCTTGGGGTTTTGTTTATTTCTTCTGTTTGGTATTTATTATACTTCTCATATCTGTGAATTGTGTCTCATTATTTCTGTAAAGCACTTTGAATACTGTTTGTGCCCCCATTCTTTTGTGTCTTTTATCTTTCTGGAATTCTTAGTTAAATAAATATATGTCAGAGATTTTCATTTTGTCCTCTTTGTGTCATTATATTTTTCATCTTTTTTTGACTGGTCTACACTCTGTTTAATTCCTTCTGACCAATCTTACATTCTCTTCAACTATATCTAATCTACTATTAAACCTGTCTGCTGAATTCTTCATTCCAATTTTGTTGTTGTTGTTCTATATGCTTTTTCAAGTCCTAAGAAGAAAATCCAGACTTTTTTTTAGATGTACATGACAGTAGAGTGAAGACTTCTTTTATATTTCTTTAGACATGACAAGCATGACTGTTTTATAGGCTATAACTGCTTTTTATAATGTTTGATTTGGGGGAGGTCTGTGTTTGTTTGTTTCTACTGGTTTTTACTCATATTGTCTTGCTTCCTCTTTGTTTGTTTTGGCTCTTTGTTGGTTATTTTAATAATTATTTTAAACTAACAATTAATTATTAGTCTTAAATGAGTGTATCTTTGCTAGAACAGATTTTCATTTGCTTCTACCAGGCACCCAAAACACTATCAGTCACCTTGATTCCAGCTTAAGCTTTGAGGTTCTCTGAACTACCAGATGATGCAAACTTGTATTACCAGTCATTACAAGAGCTAGTTTATTTCCAGTTTACTTTTATTCTGAATATTGTATCCTCCCCAGAGTTCTTTTTTAGAGTGTTGTGTGTATGCATGTGCATGTGCTTGTGTGCATGGGTGTGTGTGTGTTTTGCAGATAGGGTGTTATTAAATACCCCACTTTGAGTGGACCTTAGTCTTGTACTTCTGTCCCTTTTATCTTAAAAAGGGGCTTTCCATGCTAGACTTACCAAGGAGTTCCTGTTGTTCCTAGATTTTCCTACCTTCTTAGCTTTTAGAAGCTTTTAAGCATATGTATCATTCTACTTCTTTAAATTCTTAAATGGAATGATAGTCTGAATTAGCTAATTTGTTATTACTTGAAACAGAAGTCCCTTGTTCCTATATATATTTTTTAAACAGAGAGAGAGAGAGAGAGAGAGAGAGAGAGAGAGAGAGAGAGAGAGAGAATTTTAATATTTATTGTTTAGTTTTCGGCGGACACAACATCTTTATTTGTATGTGGTGCTGAGGATCGAACCCGGGCCGCACGCATGCCAGGCGAGCGCGCTACCGCTTGAGCCACATCCCCAGCCCCCTTGTTCCTATATTCTTTTTGACACTTAATGATATTGTTCTATGACCTTTTCCATACGGTGCTTGGTAAAACATTGATGTTCTTATAGGTACTTAAGAACATCAGAGTTGGAAGAGTTACTGTGACTAACTCAGATACAGTATTTTTTTTGTTTTGTAAGGAATCACTTTAATCACATGAAGCTCTTAAAACAGCAAAGAGCACAAGGCTTTCTCTCTCTTTTTTTTTTTTTTTTTTGGATGTTCTACCTGCCCGCTACGACTTTTGGAGATGACATATATACCTATCTGAGAGAAATATACCTGCGTTAGTACCTAAATCAGAGATTTTCATAGGTTTTGTATTCCCTGCCATTTAATTGGATAGTGGTCCCCAAGAATTAACCCAGTACCTCTGGATGGAGTTTGGGAATAAGAGTTGGCTTAGCTTTATTGCAAGGAGTCTATGAAATCATAGACTAATTATTATCTGAAGACTCAATACATAAAATCACAATTATTATCATGTAGTGGTACATAAAAATTTTTATGTGAAATTACTGTTTAGAAAACTCTGATCTGATAGTTTTAGGAGGAAATTCCTAGGAGATTTGATTGATGTGAAATTTATCTCCTGAATGTTCATATATTCTTTACTGGTTTCATAAAAATTCCCACATTTTTTGTTGTCCATGTGGAAATTCTCTTGTAACTTTATGCTACCATTTATCAAAATTATTAACCACCTTGTCCAAAAATTTTTTCTGGCTCAATGAACAGAGGCACCCCATGAAGGATTCTCATTGTGTGTGTTTTTTCCCCTCTTGGTGGTAATTAGAATTCAGACACTACTCGCCTCATCAGTCTACAGTCCAATCCCCAGAGAAGATGACTAGAGATGGGTACCGAATATCTTTTTTGGACAATAAATCTTCAAGTTCTTCTCCAGAAAAGGACTTGACAACAAAACCTGATACTTATCAGCTTTCTCATGATGCCTCATTGGGTAAACGCCTGGATGTGGGTGATTCTAGCCAGATCCATCCCTATCAGATACCTTCTGATGTTGGTCTGGAAAATTATGATGGTCATTATTCTCAAACTCGACCCCTGCATGGAAGTCTTGGTAAAAGGCCTCAGAGAAACAGGAACTACCGAGAATATAGCACAAAGCTTCCAAATGACATAAAGGCCACCGTATCCCATTCCTGTGGAGATTTACTGACTTCTCTGTCAAACCCTGACTCCAGCACCGAAAGACTTTTGAAGCTTAGTTCAGGTAATAGCTTCCTGTCAGTTTACAGATCTTTTTCATAGGCATGAAGGTAGAAAGTATAACTGGAAATTTTGGAATTAATGTTTCTTAAATTGCATTAGCATTTCTTTCTTTTCTTTTCCTTTTTGACACCGGGGATTGAACTCAGGGGCACCTAACTACTGAGCCACATCCCCAGCCCTTTTTTTGTATTTTATTTAGAAACAGGGTCTCACTGAGTTACTTAGGATCTCACTAAATTACTGAGGCTGGCTTTGAACTTGCAATCCTCCTGCGTCAGCCTCTGAAGCTGCTGGGATTACAGGTGTGAGCCACAACACCTGGCACATTAACATTTCTTAAATTGTATTTCAGGGCCTCCAGTGGTCTATGGAACTTCCAGAAATCTACAGGGTAGAGTTTAACATAACAGATATGTTAGAGAAAATTTGTAGGAATGTAAGCTTCACAGCTACATATTATTTTAGTTAAGTAGCATTCCAGGATGTATTTGTAGCTGCATATAATATTCTCTGACCACAATCACTAATATTATGAGTTACCTTCAGAAGAAACTAGTTTCAGAGTAATTGATGGAGACTATTCTTTAATTATATGTCAATTTATTCAACTGTATACGTATTATATGCCAGACACTATAAGCAAAATCAAATTCCATAATTTTTTTAAAAGTCCCTACTTCCATGTAAGCTCTATAATAAAAGCAGACAATAAATCATAAACTTATAAACATGTGTCAATTTATGATAAGTGCTGTGATGAAAAATACAAGGATGAGAGCCAGGCACTGTGGTGCACTCCTGTAATCCCAGTGGCTTGGGAGGCTGAGACAGGAAGATCACAAGTTCAAAGCCAACCTCAGCAAAAAGCAAGGCACTAAGCAACTCAGTGAGACCCTGTCTCTAAATAAAATACAAAATAGGACCGGGGATGTGGCTCAGTGGTAGAGTGCCCCTGAGTTCAATCCCCAGGACCTCCCTAAAATAAATAAGTAAATAAAGACTTGAATTACGAAGTAAGAGTGTAAGCCATATAGATAAGTGAGAGGAGAACTTTCTAGTGAGACTACTACGTGCAAAGTTCCCAAGTCTGGAACATGCTTGGCATGTTCAAGAAACAACAAGGAGCCCATGTGGCTATAGTAGAGTTAAGTGAAGTGTATGGATGAAGTCAGAGAGATGGCCAAACTTTTATTCTGAGTAAGGTTAGAAGTAGTTGAAGGGCTAGGCGCAGTGGCACATGCTTGTAATCCCAGCATCTTGGGAAGCTGAGGCAGGAGGATCACAAGTTCAAATCCAGCTGCAGCAACTTGAAGAGGCCCTAAGCAACTTAGCAAGATCCTGTCTCAAAATAAAACATAAAATAGGGTTGGGGACGATGGGGTTGTGGCTCAGTGGTAGAGTGCTTGGCTAGCATATGTGAGGCACTGGGTTCAAATCTCAGCACCATGTATAAATAAATAAATAAAGGTCAATCAATAACTAATTTAAAAAAAAAGGTTGGGGAAAACATAAAAAGTGGTTCAGTGATTAAGTAGTTTAATACCCAATAGCAAATAAAAGAAGAAGAAGAAGTTGTTGAATGGTTTGTAGCAAGGAAATTATGTGATCTAACTGAATAATTACTCTAGCTGGAAAATAAAAATAAAAGAATTACTCTGGGGTTGGGATTGTGGCTCAGTGGGAGAGTGCTCGCCTAGCATGCACTGGGTTTGATCCTCAGAACCACATAAATGTAAAATAAAGATATTGTGTCCACTTAAACCTAAAAAATGAATGTTAAAAAAAAAAAAGAATTACTCTGTCTGGGCAGGTGGAAGACACCTACAATCCCAGCTACTCCAAAGGTTAGGCAAATTTGAGGGCAGGTTAGGCCACATAGCAAGACCCTGTCCCAAAATAAAAATTTTTAAAGGGCTGGAGATGTAACTCGGTGGCATAGCATTTGCCTAGCATGTGTGAGACCCTGAGTTAAATTTCTAGTACCAAAAAAAGAAAAGAATGACTCTGGAGGTTGTATAGAGAATAGACTGTGGGAGGGGGGCAAGGATGAAAATTCTTTTAACCATTTAAAAGGTTATAGTCCAGATAAGAGTTGGTGGTGGCCTTGGATAGATAGAGTGGTTAAGGTGGTGAGAAGTAACAGGATGTTTTGGAAGAATGGAGTTATCATTTACTAAGATGGAAAAGAGTGGGAAAAGCAGGTTTTCAGATAAATATCAAGAGTTTGGTTTTAGATGTCTTAAGTTTGAGATGTCTACCAAAAGATCCCAGAGATGCCAACTTGACAATTGGACTTATTAGTCTGGAATTCAGGGGAAAAGATATGGCTATAAATATGAATTAGAAGGGCTGGGGATGTGGCTCAAGTGGTGACACGCTCGCCTAGCATGCGTGAGGCACTGGGTTCGTTTCTCAGCACCACATAGAAACAAAAAAATGATATTGTGTTCGCCTAAAAAACTAAAAAATTAAATATTTTTAAAAAATATGAATTAGGGAATTATAAGTGTTTTGGTGGCATTAAAACTGTGAAACTAGATGAGAAACTAGATGCAAGAGAGAAGGGGGACAATTACAAGTAGAAAATGCTTGGGTAGTCAAGAAGAAATAGGATCTAGTTTACCAATAGAAAGGTTGGCTTTAAATGAAGCACAGACAGTTCATCTATTGTAATAAGAAGGAGGCAGAGAATTTATGGACACAAATACAAATAAGAGTTGGTAGATTTAGTGGTGGGATCACATGGACATTTTCTTTGATTATCTCTATTTTTTCTGTGTAGATCATCACCTGAGAGAAAGGAGAGAGGATGATGGAAGTTTGAGGAAGACAAGAAATGTGAAATGATCCTCTCAGAGTATAGAAAAGTAAATTTGCCAGGGTAATATATATGAGAGCCGGACAGAACTAAGAGCCTATACAAGATAGTGATCAGGAATAAAGTATGGAAGCTCAGATGCATTTTATTCTCCAACCACATTCCACTGCTGTGGTGTAGGCTTTTGGAGCATGTGGGTTATTGGATTTAATCAGAGTTAAGATTTTACCAGGTGAAGGGAGATAGAAAGGGTCCAGAGTGTTGAGGGTATTTGCTAGGGAGTGATTATTATGATCTTTGGACATAAGAGAGTTGAAGGGCAGGTTCATCTTCCAGCCTGTTTCCTCCACAGAGCTATATGCCACCACCCATTTCAACAGTGACCCTGCTTTGCTGGTCAATGTAGAGCAACAGTTATCCAGCAACCTCAGTGATTTAACACCAGCACATGGCTCTTTCCCAAACAACTCGGCCCTGGGAAACTCTCTGCGAATGTTGCTGTTACCTCCTGGGACTTCAGAAGACCGAGAGATTCTGACCAAGAGGTCATTAAGCCCATCCAAGAGAGGATTCAAACGGAAGGACAATATCCTTGTCAACCTGAGTGCAAAGCATGGTTTCCGTGATGCTACAGGCAGTGAGGCAAGTGTTGGCTTGTTTGTGTGTGTGCAAGAAACACATCCAGTTCAAGACTAGAATGGGGTTCTGGTGGGGATGGTGTTGGTTCTGGCCAATAGTGCTAGAAGTTCAAAAGAATTTTCAGAAACTAGGCTAACGCTCTCAGGCTAAAGCCTGTGATTCTTCTATCCTTGGGAAAGTCATTTTCCCACTGCCACCATTTTCTCCTTTCTATCACAGGGGAACTATCCCTGATCTACTTCCAGAGCAAAAAAATATGGTAGGAAAATACTTTAAGAAGTGGTCAACAAGAGTTTACTAACAGGAAGGAATTCAAACAGTTCAGGGCCTCTGGGTTAGCTGAAGATCTTTATAGCATTAATTTTTATAATCTCATCATGCTTACTCATTTTTTTTCAGCCACAAATGACTTACTTGAAATAGTTTTTATAAAAAGCTTTGTTTTCACTTTCTACCTACAAATTCATATAATTCTAAATTTTTGCCAAAGTAGCAGCAAGAAGATAAATTAGGGCTGGGGTTGTGGCTCAGAGGTAGAACACTCGGCTAGCATGCATGAGGCACTGGGTTTGATCCTCAGCGCCACATAAAGTAAAATAAAGACATTGTGTCCACCTATAACTAAAAAATAAAATTAAAAAAGAAGATAAATTAGATTATCCAAGGGATTTTTAGCTAAAAATGGGCTCAGAAAATGAATGAAAAATCAAGAACATTCCCACATATGCAATATAGTTCATCTTTACAAAATCAAAATGTAATAGTATATATAATAAAACTTCAACACTTACTAAGAAGTTTGGCCCTGCAAGCTCATCCCACATTCATTCCTCACAGAAAATGCCCTCCACTCCCCTCTCTTCTCTGTTTGAATGCTAACTTTTCTCCAGATCTTAACTGATAATCATGAAGACTTCTCTCTTTCGTTATAGGAACCACAATCCTTAGGATCCTCTCTGAACATTTGTCAGTTAATCATTTACTGTCCTGTAAGGGAACAAAATATTTGATCAAGAACTGCTATTTCTAGTCATTTGTATTTTCAATTGTTGGAAATCTTTTTTTACATATTTGGGATGAGTTTATGAGAGTTTTTTGGTCGTTTTTTGTTTGGTTGGATTTTTTTTTTTTTTTTTTTGACTCTTCCCATTCAGTTTACAGAACTTTGGAGGTGATTATAATTTTTGTGTACCAAAGGGGGCAGTCTTGTAATACTTTTTTTAAGCTTATGCTAGCCCTTCCCCTCCCTCCCTCCCTCCCTCCCCTCTCTCTCTCTCTCTCTCTCTCTCTCTCTCTCTCTCTCCTCTCTCCTTCCCCATTCTCTGCCACCAATGCCCATTTTATCAGACAAAACACTGAGAGTTAATGTATTTAGGGTAAAGGCACAGTATCACTTAGGATATTTGGGATGCCACATTAGTAAGAAGTTTTAGGAAAAAAATTCACCTCTACTTTATATTACATTGTTAAACTCTCAATGCAGGGCTGGGATTGTGGCTCAGTGGTAGAGCACTCCTCTAGCAAGTGTGGGGCTCTGGGTTCCATCCTCAGCACCACATAAAAATAAATAAACAAAGGTATTGTGTCCAACTACAACTAAAAAATAAATATTAAAAAAAATCTCAATGCACTTTTCTGGACTACACACTCCCTTTCCTGTCAGACATTAGGTGTTTTTTATTTTTTAATATGCAAAGTTTTCAAATTGCTGCTTGAATATAAATATAAAGCCAGACCTTTTTTTTTTAAGGTGCCGGGGATGAAATCCAGGGCCTTACACATACCAGGCAAATGCCCTACCATTGAGTCTTAGCTCCATCCCCTGAATATAAATACAAAAGAAATATGCTGTTCCATTTTTATAAGCTGTTAAGTCAGAAAATTTCCAAAAAGAAAAGAGCATTAAATTTTAAAGATATAAAAAACAATCTTATGTTGCTCAGTTCTATATATGATTTTGTAATTAGAAAATTTATTTTTGACCAACTGACTTTAGAGGCACAAATTGTAAAAATTAAGGTAGATAATACTTTAAAAATCCATAAAGTATATAAAGCATAACTTGTTGAAAATTAAATGACACATAAAAAGTAACAAAATTATCTCATAGTTCATAAAAATTATCCCCAAACCTCCCCAGATTATCATAAATAAAAGTGCTAAAAGGCATATATATTTCCAAGTTGCTTCATGATGTACACACAAAAGTACAATCCACCAAAAACGAATGACAGTAAATATTCATTATTGACAAGTTCCTATAAAGAGTAGCCCTGTGGTGTGAACAGACTTTCTTGACTTTTTTCCCCAATCAGGTTGTTAACTTCCTAAAGGACCCCATCTTTCACCTCTTCATGTATCCATAGTCTTTATTGAGTTACTAGTCCAGTACTCTCAAGACACATGATCAGTGGTCAGTACAGATCTGTTGAACAAATGTTTATCCCATTTGTATTGCCTTTCCCTACCATCATAGGCAACACATGTGAATTAACCTATAAATATCACTGTCTTTAGTGTTGTTTCATTAACTAATTAATCATTCATAATTTTTTACATCAAAGATTGAGAAATAATTTGGCTGTTTTTAATTATATCAGTCTCATTACAGCCCATGAGACTCTACAGAAAAGATTGGTTGATTTGTACAGTAAAATTCACAATTACATAAATTACATAAATGTCAGATCACAATGAATAAAAACAATTATGGCCAGGTGTAATGGCACCTGCCTATAATCCCAGGAGACTAAGTCAGGAGCATCTTAAATTCAAGGCCAGCCTCAGCAACCTAGCAAGACCCCATTTCAAAATAAAATTTGAAAAAAACTGAGAATATAGCTCAGTGGCAAGCACCCCTGAGTTCAATCCCTGAACCACACACACAAAAAAAATGTGAATTTTACTATACAGATCTATCTATACAAGTTATGTATATAGCTCTTACTGAATAAAAAATATCTTTAGTACTAGGTCCAACAGTAACTTCTTTGGGGGAGGGATACTGGGGATTGAACTCAACTACTGAGCCACATCCCCAGCCCAATTTTGAACCTTTTATTTAGAGGGTCTCACTGTGTTGCTTAGTGCCTTGTCATTGCTGAAGCTGGCTTTGAACTTGAGATTCTCCTGTTTCAGCTTCCCAAGCAGGATTACAAGTGTGTATCACCATGCCCAGTGTAACTTTTTTTTTTAATGGTACTGGGTATTGAACCCAGGGGCACTCTACCACACTGAGCTATATCCCTATCCTTTTTTAGTTTTTATTTTGAGATAGGGTCTTGCTAAATTGCCCAGGCTTGCCTTGAACTTGCAGTCCTCCTGCCTCCTTAGTCTCTGGAATTATGGGTGTACACTATCACACCTGGAACCAGCAATAACATATAACATTAAAAATGTTATAGGACATTTATGCTTATTATACATTAAACTTGAATGAGTAAATGACCTGGATCCTTCTGAGGGATTCTTTTTAAGAAATATATACATTAATATATTAAGTAGAAGCTCATTATGAGTTATAATTTCTTATTAATTATTCCCAGTTTTACTTTTTAAAATATTCTACATTTTAATCTTTTTCTATTACATAATATATCAAATCATAGATGTAGGTGTCAAGCAACACATTTTTATTATTAATATGTTCTGAAAATCCACTTAGAAAATTATGTTAGAAAATACTCTTACCTTTGATATTATCCTTGAATTTTGTACGTGTTTGCCTTGGGCATAAATAACATGTTATTCCAATCCACACTGAAAGTTGAAACCATCTCTTTTTACTTTTTACTTTTTACCCTTTTAAAAAATATTAGTGCTTTAAATGTCTGGATTCTTACTTTCCATGTTGTGTAAGAATGACAAATGGTTGGGGGGATTTGTGTTTTTTTTCTTGAGCCTCTCTCTAGTGACCTGGGCAGTTTGCATGGTTTGCCAGGAAACCACAGTCCCCCGATCTCTGACAGAACCCCCCATGTGGCCACTGTCCTCAGACAGCTCCTGGAGCTTGTGGATAAGCACTGGAGTGGCTCTGGCTCCCTCCTCCTCAACAAGAAGTTTCTCGGTGAGTTAGTGCATTTGCAGTTCCTGGAGGAGAACTGCATCTTACTTCTGCTCTGTTCTGCTAAGTCACTTAGACCCTTAATTTGCAAGGAAAATTGTTCTTATATATAAAACATCTCAAAAATACCATAGTTAACAAATATGCATTTTTCTTACATTTGTCTTCCCCACATATTAAAAATCAAGCACTCTTTCCAGTTGTTTTGTAGCAACTGTTTTGTTCCTCCTGTGATGTCTGTGTGTGAGTGTGTATGTGTGTGCACACACATGCTCACACATGTAGGCTTTAGTAATATATAGAATGACCAGATATGTAAATTGAGAATGGTCATGCTAATAATTGCAAAAATATTTTATGATCCTTGGGAAAGTGCCAGTAATGAATTCAACAGAAATTAGGTTTGATCATCAGAATTCTGAGATGACTGTTTAAATTTTATGGTTTGAAAAACTTGAATGAGTAAATGACCTGGATCCTTCTGAGGGATTCTTTTTAAGAAACAGGGGGAAAGCAGTTTTGCAAATTTTGACTTCATGCATTTGTTGTTTAATGAAAGAAGAATTCAAGGAAATTTGGGTGTTAATAAAAGTTGAAGTGAAAACTAGAAACTTGAAATTTGTTTAGGTTGGAAAAACTTTTTTTTCTTAAATTTCTAAGGGCTGGGATGTAACTCAGTGGCAGAGTGTTTGCCTAGTTTACATGAGACCCTAGGTTCAATCCCCAGCACTGAATTTTTTTTTTTCCTAAAGGGACACGTGGGAGAAGAAACCCTAGCCCAATCATTTTCCTTCCCAAGTTGACCCATTGTTCTCATATGGTAGGAAATCATGCCCTGGAGCCATGAATCACTGACTTGAGAGTAGTGCACTCAGGAAGGAAGGGTTGTTGCTGGTCCTCCACAGAGGACATGGGATTTAATATTTTAGCCTTCACAAAACACCTCTTACAACTACTTAACCAAATTATTGTAAAAAGGAGATAGTTACATTACAAAGCTGGGGGTTATGACTGGAAATTCTGTGCTTTAGCCTTTAAGATTGGCCCATGTACCCAACCTGAATTTTTGCAGGTCCTGCTCGAGATCTGCTTCTGTCTTTGGTAGTCCCAGCTCCCCCTCCTCAACAGTGGTGTTGCTCACATCCTGAAGACCCATCCTCAAAAGCCTTCCACAGGAGGGACAATGAACTGAAGGAGGCTGGGCTACTCGTCCCTAATGATATGGTATGGCTCTCTTGTATTTCTACCTCCTCTTCCTTAACTAAAAAAGAATTGAGCAGCAGGATTAGAATGGCTCTAAGACCCAAAGATTATCATCATTAGGAACACCTAAACACTGTGCAGCCAACATAGAAAAGTCAGGCTGGATGACAAATCAGAAACACAAATCTTTCCATAGGGACAACTTGAAAGTTCTCCAAGAATGACTTTCTCATCCTGGCCCTAATAAAAAAATTTTGAAGAAATACTTGAAATGGGAAGGGGGAGTGAACAAAAACCCTAGAGTGAAAATATTTAGGACCATGATCTTAAAGTTTATGGCTTGAGCAAAATGAAGGAAGGCAAATGTCTCTGTCTTTCCTCCCTTCTGATAGAGCTGAGAGCATAGAACCAGGGTTCATGCTAGAGCATCAGGTTGCTGACTCTGGGAAAGGAAGAAGAAACTCACATCCCCAAGCCTTTATCTCTATTCTTAACATTAGAGGATTTTCAGGCACCAAGTTCAGTTCTAGAAACTTTAGATGACTCAGAATGCTAGCCACTTGTCAAAATGATCACTTGTTTAGCAAGAGTGGTGGGTAAATCATAGGAAAGATCAGGACTCCATGTGATTGATTTGTTTGCTGCATGTCAGCTATGTTTGCCAATGAATTAAATTAGTGATAAAGTCATACAGATGCTGACCTTCATTCATTTTATCACTAAAGGAAAAGATTCTTTCAATCCTCTAAAATCACTACTCAGGATATCAGATTCTTAATATGTTGGTATTCTGTTTTCTGATCAAAAGGAAAGTTTGAAGCAAAAACTGGTCAGAGTGCTAGAGGAAAACCTCATTCTGACAGAAAAAATTCAGCAGTTGGAGGAAGGTGCTGCCACTTCAATTGTGAGTGGACACCAGTCTCATACTTATGGTAAGTCATGTGTGGGACTTCTCAAGCCAACTGCTATAGATGACCCATTTAATAAGCTTCACCAGCCAAAGTTCATGTGGCTGCCTTTGACTTACTTGGTCATTGCTTTTCTTGGGAGTTAGTGGAAACATCCTGATTCAGAGAGGTGTATTGCAAGGGGCTTGGGCTACCAGATAAAGCTCTTCGTCAGTGCAAAGCATGCACAAATGTTATTATTGCTGTTATTTTTGACAATGCTACTTGCTTTTGTGATTATAGAAGTATAATGTGTTTTCTACAGAAAGTTTGGAAAATACAAGGACAGTATAACCCTGTGACCTAGCAATAATTATCACTGGTGTTTTGTTAATTTACCTCTATACATGTATGTTTAATTAGGAACTTTAAATTGTGTTCTGATATCTTAAAGAATAATTTACAGGGTGTGGTTTAGTGATAGAGCACTGGCATGTACAAGGCCCTAGGTTCAACCCCCAACACTGCAAAAAGTTTTTTTGTTAATTTACATCCAACAAAACACACATTTTTTTAAACTAGGTATTGAACCCAGGGGCTCTTTACCACTAAGCTACATCCCCATCCCTTTTTATTTTTTTTCTTTTAAGACAAGATCTTGATAAACTACTGAGAGGGAGGTTCCCTAACTTGCCATGACTGGCCTCAAACTTTCAGTCCTACTATGTCAGCCTCCTGAGTCACTGGGATTATAGGCATGCACCACTGTGCCCAACAAAATGCACACATTTTAAGTTTGATCCTACTCATATCACAGAACATATCACAGAAAGTTCCCTCATGCCCCTTGTACAGTTTCCCACATTCTCTACCCCAAGAAATCACAGACCTGGTTTTTATACACTAATGTTACTAATTTAATGGCATAGGTAGTTCCTATGGTATCACATGAATATACTGTATTTATCTACCTAATCCTTTGTATAGTTGTTTCTGATGTTTGTTTTTGTTATAAATATAGCTGCCATTACTTATAATAATAGTTATATAAATAATATACAGAGAATATAAGTAATTCTGAAGTGTTTCCAAACATTCAGAAGAAAGAACTAAAGTGGAAGAAGTAATCCTAGAATGAAAATGTTTCTTCTCAATCATCTTTCTTCCCTTCTGATGGAGTTAAGAGACCTAATATTTATACATTCATAACTAATGCTGCTATTCATGTATAATATACACAAATCTTTGTGTACATTTATTTTCTTACAATATTTTCCTAGGGGCTGGGGTTGTGGCTCAGTGGTAGAGCGCTTGCTTCACACATGTGAGGCACTGGGTTCGATCCTCAGCATGACATAAAAATGAATAAACAAAATAAAGATATTAAAAAAAGAATATTTTCCTAGAAGTAAAATTAGTGGGTCAAAAGATGTGGACATTTCTTGAGACTTTTATTACATATTGCCAAAAAAGGTGCTTTCAGTTTACACGTGCATCAGCAGTGTGCTCCAATGCTCTTTTATTCCATCTTTGCAAACACTGAGCATGTTTTTAGCTTTGTATTGTTACACGTGAAAAATAATATCCCATTTAAGTCTTGATTATATTACTTTATTACTAGCATATTTTAAGCCAGTTTTTTTGTTTTACTTTTTTTTTCTTCTTTTTTTGGTGTGTGTGTGTGTGTGTGTGTGTGTGTGATACTGGGGATTGAACCCAGGGCACTCCAGTGCTGAGCTTTATCCCAGCCTTTTTAATTTTTTTTTCCCAAGAAGGTTTTGCTAAATTTCTGGTTTTCAATTTGCAATTCTCCTGCCCCAGCCTCCCAAACTGCTGGGATTACAGGCATGCACCACTGTCAGCTAGGCCAATATTTTAGATAAAGTGTGCCCTCCACTTTAAACCTCCAGTTCAGCTTCCCTAAGCAAATTAGAGCCATTCAGACTGTCATGAAGAACTTTATTTGGAAGCACTGAATTTCCATTGCTAAATCCCAGCACAGTCTGATACTCAGAAGCCTGAATAATTGAAACATAACCCCATTTATCTACTCTGAAAATGTAAGTAGGTATTTGTCCACAGGTCTTTACTTTCAATCAGCTAGGGGGCCTGTTTCAGTATTTTGGCTAATTCTGGTGATGAGCACAGTTGCTGTAGTCCTGTTTTCTACCTTCCAGAACTGTCCTATCTCAAATTGTGATCCACATTTGTATTACCTGGCAGCTTATTATGCCATATATTGGGCCTCTTCTCAGACCTACTGAATCAGAATCTATTTTTATTCTCAAGCATATGAACATTAGGAAGTATTGTTCTAGAAACTGGCCTCAGTTCCTGAGCTTTTGCCTACTTCGTTATTATAGGCAGTCATACAATTTAGGGAGGTAGAGATGAGTGTCTCAGCTACAATTCCATTTCTGCAAACATTCATTGAATCATTACTATGTGTCTGACAGTTCTAGATGTTTTCACAAATTACATGTGGAGTAGAGGTCATACAAATGGAGAATATAATACTTATTGACTGCTTAGGTGAAGTGAGGACAGGTGTCTCACTGAATCCTTAAAGTGGTGCTGTAGGGCAGGGTTATTTCCTCTAGTGAAGCTCAGAAAGATGAATTAACATGTTCAAAATTAAGTAGTTAAATGTTAATTCAGATCTGTTGCCAAACTCCATGTTCTTCACACCATAACTCCTGTGTGAATGGAATATGGAGGTGAGTGCCATGGGGCACTCAATTGTCAAAATGACCATTTGAATATGTAAACTCTTATCAAAGGTAAGTAGCTTGGAATCCTGCTCACCCGGCTACTGTACTCTTTGTAGATGATCTTGTGCGCAAAAACCAACAGTTGACTATGCAAGTGGCTTGCTTGAACCAGGAGCTTGCCCAACTGAAAAAGCTGGAGGAGACCGTTGCCCTTCTTCATGAAAGTCAGAGGTAGGCGAGTTTCTGTCTAGTGGTTTCTGGAAGCAGATGTTTACTTCTCTTTATCTCCTTTGCTTTGTTTTTAATGATAATATCTATGAAATTTACAAATTAACTCTAGTGTTTGTGTAAACCTCTTGTTCCTGGCCAGTTAGCTCAGGGATCAAAGTACTGCTTTTGGTGCTGTTCTTATACACCAGGGACTAAAGATCTTTGCTGACATTGGTAGGTTGCAGCATCCCAATAATTAATTTCTTACTGGTTTTAACAGGGTTAACTTCTTTGGGGTCAGCTAACTTTCTTCACTATACCCCCTAAAATCAGTCATCTGGCTCCTCTGGAAAATGCCTTCCTGCTATTGGTCACAAAAGATGCATCAAGAGCACTCAGTAGAGAGTGATAGGGAAAGAATCCAAAGTATGTGTCTTCTTCAGAAGCACTCAAAAGAGTCAGCATCTTCACAGAAGAGTACCCTTGGATGCAGACCAAGAAACACCTGAGAAGACCTCAAGGCCACTGCCTTGGCAGCTCTAGGGAAGCCCTTGAAGTCTTTATTTACCAGTCTACCTCTACTAGGACTTTGAATGACATTTAAATACAAGCACCCCACTCCCAAATCTTCAGCTCCAAGCTTTATCACTCTTTTGTTGAAATAGCTTCATATCCAGAGGATTAACCCCCCACTTCTGGGTGGATTTTTTTCATTATATGCATTTATATGTGGGTTGGAAACCAAGAATATGCATTTCCAGTAAGTTTTCAGGTGATACTGTTGCTGCTGATCTGAGAACTACATTTTGAGAGCATAGGGTATCTCATTTGGGTATGTATAGTCAAAATAGTGTATTTTAAATTAACTTGAAACAATTTTTCTGTGTATTGGTCCCATTAACTCAGTGTACAAGTTCACTTATTTCATTTTGGTTTTGATTCTTAGGGATTTTTTTTATTTAATCTTATTTGCATAATTATGTAAAATATTTCTATGTGGCCCCAAAAATCAAATATAAAATAATATAAATTCAGAAAAATCTAGACACTTTTTTCTGTCTCCTCTATCCTTTCCTTTCCTCCCACTGGCATTTTATTGTGGATGGTAGCATTTGTATTCCCCCTTAATTATATAAAAAGAAGCATAATATTGCTTTAACATTTTTATCTTAGAAATAAGTTCACATTAGTCTATGGAGCTCGTTTTCATTCCTTTGTATAGCTGCATAGTACTCTAGTGTGTGGTTGTAGTTTATTTGACTGTCATCTAGTAATGTCTGTGGATATTTTGGTTAGCCATGTTTGGCTGTTAAAAAATGGTACCATCGGGGCTGGAGGTATGGATCAGTGGTGGAATGTGTACTTAGTTATTTGAGGCCCTGTGTTCAACTCCCAGCACCAAAAATAAAAACAAACAAAATAGTACTATAATGAACAGCTTTGTGTATATACCTTTTTTTTTCTTTGCCAGTGTGTGGATGACTTTCAACATTACTTGATAATACAGGGTTCAGAAATACAGGATGGCATCATTGTTGGTTGCAGAGGCAGGACAGAATAGAAAAAGAAGTTATGATTTGGAGAGTGCGTAGAAATTGAGGCCTGATCAGGAGCCAGTGTCCTACTTACCTCATCAGGAAAGTTGTTTTGAAAACAGTATAACAGACACTCTATAAAATGTGAAATATATTATTGCTTTAATCAGTCTGGAACACAATCAGAATTGTAATGAAGAAACTGTACATTTGCTTTTAAAATAACCCACTTACAAATTTGACGATTCTGTTGAAAGATGATACTTCATTTTACATTTATCTTTAGCACACATTTCAGACCCAAATGGCATCTACTTTGCTTTTGTGATTTCATGACTGTCTTTCCCCCTCTGGGTCTCAGATCCCTGGTGGTAACTAATGAGTATCTGCTGCAACAGCTGAATAAAGAGCAAAAAGGTTATTCCGGGAAAGCACTCCTGCCTTCTGAAAAAAGTCATCATCTGGGGACATCATCGCCCTTTGGGAAAAGCACATTGTCTTCTTCCTCACCAGTGGCACATGACACGGGTCAGTATCTAACACAAAGCATCTCAGAAACTGTCCCAGATCCTAATTTGTGGAGCTAGCACTGAACACCTTCACTGTCTACTCTCACATATCGATGGAGGGCTTGCAATGTCTTTGCCACCAGCAAAATATTAAAAAAAAAAAAAGCTTATTCTGATTACATTGTATTGTCCCTTCTTTTTATTTCTCTATGTCCTCCCCTTGAATCATTTTTTTTCCTTCTGCCCACAGAAATTGCATCATGTCACACAGAGGCATTTGACTGAAAATGTCAAAAAGGAAAAAACACTGGACACTTCCCCCAGTGTCATTTGATATTGTGTAGTAGAAAGTCATAAAAGAACATCCATCAAATATATTTTGTGCTAAAAGAAATTTTAGAGACTCTATATTTATGGATTCACCAAACACATTTGGAGTTTGTTGGCCCTGGAGTAGCCCATGATTTGTTTAGTCAGGAATAAAGCACAAACTCATGCTGGTCTGGGGACAGCATTAAGGTATTATCTTTTTGGTAATGCATAGTCAAAGTTATGTATTTTAAATTAACTTGAAACAATTCTGGAACTTGAAGCTTTGAATTAGGACCAAACAGGTCTATACAAAAACCCTGAAGAGGGCTGGGGATGTGGCTCGCGCGCTCGCCTGGCATGCGTGCGGCCTGGGTTCGATCCACAGCACCACATACAAACAAAGGTGCTGTGTCTGCCGAAAAAACTAAAAAATAAATATTAAAACTCTCTCTCTCAAAAAAAAAAAATTAAAAAAAAAAACCCTGAAGAGAAAGATGCCCCAGAGAAAGAGAGTAAGGAATCCCAGCATGGGGAAGGCCACGGCCAGGATTAGTGTGTGAGTGGGAGCTGACAGAAGAGTAGGAGGGGAGCAGAATGAAGGGATGCAGCGCCTCAGGAGTGCAGAGTCTGGAGCACTCAGAGGGATTCTGGGGCAGGGTCCGAGGTGGGACATGATTCCATGAGAGTGTAAGAGTGGCAATGAGTCATAGCCTAGGAAATGTAATGTTAGGAATATGTCCCCAGAGGACATTCAACTGAGACCTCAGAATAAGTAAGAGGTACCTGGGAATAAGTAAGAAGTTACTAGACTAGGCAAAGCATAGGCCAAGAGCAAAAGCAATGAGAGAAGCTGCAGAGAAGTAATACATACACAGGCCTTGAAGGAAAGGGGTAAGAAGAAGGTAGTAGGAGTGAGGTCATGTGGCTCCTGGAAGATTTTAGATTAGAGAGGCCCAGGAGTAGGGGCTTGAGTGAGGCTTTCTCTGTGAGAAGAATGGATTGGCAATGATGTGGCACAAGGAAGAACCCCAGAGGAACTAGATAACAGAGACACAGCTTCTGAGTGTGCCAGCGTGGGCTCAGTGTCCATTTCACATACAAGTATACTGTATTTCTTTAATTCTGATCCATTAGGCATTTAAAACCTCAATGGGGAAAATGGTTCAAGTTATATTTCTGCTTCAGACTTCTCCCAAGTAGCTTATGTTTTCAGAGAGGGTATAGGGTGAATGACTGTCAACTTAATGCCATGTTATACTTCTCTTCACCTTCAGGGCCACATCAGAGAAAGAGGTGGGTGGAAGGATTAGATAATCTTTTGTGCTTGGACTCTGGTGCTGTGCAGGGAAGGAGGCTTATTGCCATACTAATGAGACATGAAGATCCCACATTTCCTAGTTGTAAATAAAATCTACAGATCTCCAGATTGTACATGGCTTCCCAAGAGGCAGCTGTACAGAGGAGCTGTACATATCTTTGACCTGTGTGCTCCAAGGGAACTAGTGTGAGTTTGTGCTCTGTGGAAATGACAAAAGAGCCTCTTTTCCCCACCCTGCCACTTTTCTGGGCCTGTCCTTGTCCCATTGAGAAACTATCAAAGAGCCTAAGCTGGGGCTGGGGATGTGGCTCAAGCAGTAGCGTGCTCGCCTGGCATGCGTGCGGCCCGGGTTCGATCCTCAGCACCACATACAAACAAAGATGTTGTGTCCGCCGAAAACTAAAAAAGAATAAATATTAAAAAAAAAAAAAGAGCCTAAGCCTTGCCCAGGAAGGAGAGCATTGTCTATTGACTTCACAGCCCTGTGTTGTCACATTTCAGGGACTTAGGCCAGGCATAGGCCAACCTGCTAGTCAGACCCTTAGAGGAGAAATAATACACTTCTTTCTACTGCCCCGGGCTTTCCTGCATCTGGATGAGCATCTGATAATGGCAGACTCAGAATCTACTCAGGGCACCTCTAAAGAGAAGCAAAGAGCCTAATCCAAACTAAATCACCTTCTACATCATTACCCTTTGTCACAGAAAGTAGCTGGCTCTGACACAAGCTGGCACCTCTTCTGGCTGCTGACTGCTCCTGGGGAATTTATTTCTGGTTCTGATTTTCCCTGTGTGGTACAGTCCTGAGGGCAGGGGTAAAGACTGGGCTGTCAAGAGAAGGGCCAAGGAATTGTTGCCCTGTGGGGCTAACTGAAGCCAACATTCAGCCCTGCTTTTAAAAATCAGTATTGGGGCCTGATGTGTTAAAAGGCATGAGGCATGAAGAGAGTGAAAAACAAGAGTTTACCACCCAAGTCCTCTGGAGAGAGGCACAGCCACCCCAACAGGCCTACACTACCCCTAGCTATACAGAAGCATTATTATTTTTTTAATTTGCAATACTGGGGATTGAACTCAGTGGTGCTTCTACCATTGAGATGTGTCCCCAGCCCTTTCTAACTTTTATGTTGAGGCGGGGTCTCACTAAATTGCCAAGGCTGGTCTCAAACTTGCAATCCTCCTGCCTCAGCCTTCTGAATCTCTAGGATTACAAGCATGTGCCACAAAGCCCAGCTCAGAAAGATTTTAACTCTCCATCCTATAAAACCTCCCCTCCCTTCCTTGTATGCCTAGCCTTGCTAGTAAGGGTACCCAAGGCTTTCCACCATAAGGAGGCTATGAGGGGGAAGAACACAATGCCAGGGCAGCAGTGGTATTGTTCACCAATGGCTGCCCTGCACCAGATTCTGTGAGCCCCATTTGGTTTTTAAGGATCTTCCTGGCCCTGAGTGGCCTTGATCTCTCCCAGGCTCCATGAAGCTTTTCAAGAAGCACAAGGGCTTTACTCCAAGGTAGAGTTTGGGGGCTCAGCCAGTTCTCTCTGGGTTCCTCCAAGCCAGTCATAGTAATGGACAGGTTGCTTCTCCCCTCCATACGGGCTGGTTCAAGTAGCTGGGAGGGTGACTCAGTTTGAATACAGGTAAATTCAGGTTGCTATGAGAGTATTTTGGTAAGTTAAAGCCAGAAGGGGTTGGGTTCCCTGCTGTTACGCTCACTGTGGTAAAACTTCCAATTCAGATTTCCCAAGGCTAGAAGGGATCACTCCTCTACTGCTTGCCAGCGGGAAAGGTAGAGGGAGGGAAGGTGGACAGCCCAGTGAGGAGGAGCCTGCTGCTTACTGCTGGCTGGGAGACAAGGCTCTGCAGAGGTCAGGTGTCAATTCGTGCCCTCAGCTTCCCACTTGAACTCCAGCTTCTCTGTCTGAGACACACTATTTCTCTACACCCCATCCCCAAGTAGTTGGGCTTTAGGGATTTCAGTGCCACCTAAAGCAGGAACAAACTGTGGGATGAGGGAATAAATAATTGCACCGTTTTCATTGTACCAGAAATAGGGCATGTGCTCATGAACATGTGCATTTCAAGCCTTTTCTAGAACCCTTGGGATCTGCCCTCTCCTAGGTAGGCCCTAGGTACCATCAGTCCTCTTGTCACAGCCGAAAAGAAGAGAGTTGGTGCCAAAGCCGTGGGCTTAGGAATAGTTCTGGCCCAACACCCAGAACTTCATGATCTGGAAACATCCAAGAGCCCTCAGAACCAGAGGCCCTACCCATTCGGCCAGAATGGTGAATACATGGGAGGGAATCAACAAGAAAAGGCCCCTTCACTGTGGGACACCCTCTCTCTACCTCCTACCTCTGCCACAGGGCCAGGCTCTGTTACTAGCCATTCAGCCCTACTTTTAAAAATCAGTATTGGGGCCTGATGTGTTGAAAGGCATGAGGCAAAAGGCATGGTTGGGCCTCATCTGCAGAAACACTTTCCTTCTCTGGGCCTCAGTTTTCCTGGCTATAAAATGAGGAAGTTAAATTATGTACTCTCTAAGGTTCCTCCTGGCTCTGGATTATCTGAGATTTTCATATGGATCCCCAAATAATTTGCCTTGGTAGCCCCCAGTTGGTAGGCTTAGAGCCGAGGCCTGGTCCCAGGGTTTCTGCCAAGACTTGGCCTAGGCCAAGTCTGCTATCTCATCCCTCCTCAGGCTGTGCAAGTGGAGAGGGGCCAAGTCTGCATACTAGGCAACTGCAGGGAGGCAAGCTTTGAGGTCAGGATTCAGGGTCAGGGCCCAGTTAAAAGGCTTTGCATTTCCCTGAGGGACATCTCTGGTAGTCTGGCTCTTTGGAAGGGGACTCCTGTGTCTCTCTCTTTCTGGGTAGGCTGCCAGTGAATGGAGGGAGACCCCATAGGATGTGTATGCAGCAGAATGATGATACTGAGGGCAGTACTTGGGTGTGAATGTCATCATGTACCCAACCAGGCCAATTGGTACAAAAAGTGTCTTTATTGAGGTCTGGGTAAGAATTAGGCACTTGGCCAGAGCAGCAGCTTAAATATGAGGCAAGCAGGCAGAAGTCAGCCATGCCTAGGACCAGGTTGGGGTGGTGAGGCTATAGGCACAGGATTCCTTAGAAGTTGGAGAGGCAAGAGGAGGAGGAAGAGGGACACAGAGTAGTCTGGGTCAGAGGGCTGGTAGGCTGGCCTCATGGGGCTGGGCAGGAAGCTCTGGGTGGCAGGTCCAGCAGGAAAGGGACCGGGCTTCTTT
Source organism: Marmota monax (assembly GCF_021218885.2). Taxonomy (NCBI): domain Eukaryota; kingdom Metazoa; phylum Chordata; class Mammalia; order Rodentia; family Sciuridae; genus Marmota; species Marmota monax. Next base: position 19,500,666 of record NW_026695224.1, read on the forward strand.
GCTCCATGTGCCCCTTATGCCCAGGCCTGAGCCTCTGGCAGGGGCAGGTGCAGTGGGCGCCTTCCCTGGCCTCACTTCTTCACCTTGGCATCATAGGTGCCTGCATTCTTGTAGGCACTCACATAGCCACTGTCATCCAGGATGTCTTGCCGTCCAGCAATGCCCTTGCCCTTGCCACTCTCATCGAAGCGCTCTTTGTGGGAGCCTGTGTACTTGCTGGTATCCGTCAGCCGGTCCACAGCACCCCCTGTTTTTGCTTTCTGTTTGAACAAAATTTCCAGGCAGGCAGAAGTCAGCCATGCGCAGCCATGCCCTAGTGAAAGAGGCTTCTCCCTTCCCACCCCCAGCCAAGAGTCCCCCATCTCCCTCAGTGGCCTCCAGAGACCAGCAGAGCACTTACAGTGACACCCAAGTTGGCTGGTTCCTTGCCTGCCACCAACTGGCAGATGGCATCGAAAGCCTCCTCCTTGCTCTTCCCCTTGAACCGCTTGGTTGCCAGCTCTTCCAAGGCCTTTTTGAATTCCTCATAGTTGATAACCCGAGCAGACTTTCCCCTGTCATGCACATACGCACCATTAGTTTTCCCCTTCTCAATGTCCTCCCTGGTTCCAGCCCCCAATTCTCCACCTTCTGGGAACAGAAGAAGCAGGGGCTGCAGAGGGCTCACTTGACTTTGGAGAAGACGATGTCGACGTCAGTCCCTGTCACGGCCTTTCCATCAGCCACCTTGCAGTCCTTGCACAGCTTGGCCCAGTTCTTGCCATTCATCTCTTGCCCGCTGGCCTTGGGGTCACCATGGATGGCGAACTTGCGGAAGCTCTCCTCCAGCCCAGCTACATCTGTGCTTGCTGCCATGCCACCCTGTGGGGACCCACCTCAATCACCTCCCAGCCATGTTGCCCCTCCCCCTCCCAAGACCCAGGATATCACTGCCTCTGAGTCAAAAAACCCTCAAGGTCTGAATTGGCACCACTTCTGCCACAGACCCTGAGTTGGGACTGGGGAGAGGGACCAGTACTCAGTGTCTGCCTGGAGCCCAGAGGGCAGAGCCCAGAGGAAGAGCCCTAAGAAGAAAGGTCCTGTCCTTTAGTGCCAGTCCTGGCTCTGAGCTTAAAAGATGAAATCATGATGCCCACAACAAGCTGGGAACAGAGTGGTACTGTCCAGAAAGACTGTGAGGATAGCAGCTGGGGCCATGGCTCTGTCTGGCCCTGGCACAAGGCCTGCCTGGGTGGAAGTGAGAATGGCAGAGCAGGGCCCCTCTCCCAGGAAGCTCCATGCCAAGGTGGGTCAGGGACAGGACAGGCTACTGGTTGGGCAGGTATTTAGTAATGACAATATCTCTGTAAGGGTCATGAAGACCTAGTAAGACCCAGCCCAGGCCTGAGAAGGGAGCCAGAACATACATGCCGTAGGCAGGGGTGCAGCTGGCCCAGCCGGAGCCTTGTTACTATTTGCTGTTAAACAAAAACATGAGGGGAACGGGAGCTTGGGGCTGGCCTGGCCACAGTTTGTGAAGCCTGGAGACAGTTGCTAAGGGAGGGTGGTGCTGCTTGGAGAATGTTGCTAAGGGCAGGATGGTGTCAGGGCAGCTCAGGGAGAAGCTCCCAGTGCTGGGCTGGGCTGGGCTGGGGAGCTGAGGCCCACGGGTGGGGCATGCCAGCACTCCCTGCGCCTAGGGCACAACCATGGCTTCCTGGCCCCATGCCACCCACTAGGGCTGAAACCTCCCAGTCTGTGGAATTTAGGAGAAGCATGAGATCGGGGACCAGTTTAAGTGGGATTGTAGAATAACTAGAAGAAATAAGCATGCTGGCAAGTAGGACCATGGCCTTGTACTGTGACCCTCCACTGAAGCACATGTCCCTTACTATACCTCAGCCCTCCATTGAGGTCTCCTTGCCACACCCTTGAACAACCACATCAGTCCATATTCCCACAGCCCATATGCACTCCACTGGCCCTCCACACCCTAGGTCTTATACCCCTGACCACACCCACAGCTCTGCATTGCGGCCTCTTCCAGCCACACCCACTGCCCTGGAATTGAGACCTGACCCTTCCCCCAGCTTTCATCCCCCCTACATATGCTAGACCTGCACTGAGACCCCCCTATAAATACCCTTATCTGCCCTTCACACCCATAGCCCTCCACTCTAATCCCCTGGCCACACCCTCAGCCTTGCACTGAAACTCCCTTCACTGAACACAGCCCTGAACTGAAGCCTCCCTGACCATACCTGTACTGCACATGCAGCATCCCCACACACACCCTGCAGCCCTGAGACCTCCCTAACCAAAGACTCAGCAACCCAACCCCTCACATACCCACAATTCTTATCAAGGCCCCCTGACCACACCCTTGGCACCCCACTTTGTTCACACATCCAAAGTACTGAACTGAAACCCACCAGTGTCCATCTCACACATTAGAATTTCCAGATTTCCAGGCACTATGTTGAGACCACCCCCTGACCACACTCTCAGTCTTGGCTACCATCTTTAACTCTCTGCCTCTTATACAAAAGGTGATCACCGCCTGGGTTTCTGCCCAGCTCCCTTGTCTTCCACCACCACTAGCCTTGACACTGACCACTGCTTCCTGGTGACCCCCACCATCTCTAAATTTCAGTCTCTGGCACTGTGAGCACCCAGAGATCCTACACCTCTGGGAACCTCTGGGAAGACATCCCCAGTCAGCGCTGCACTCCCCCTCCCTCTCCCTGGGTACCATCTCCCAGAAGGGGCCTACAGCTCTGCATTTGTTTTACCAAGGGTAATGTCCAAGAGAGTTTGGGTGCCACATAATGCTTGTCCTAAAGAACTGGGAGGAGCCTGCATACAGTGCTCGCTCCTGTCTGTGGGAAAATGCATTTTGGTTGATCTCAGGGCTGCGGAGCACAGTCATAGGCAGCGTCCAGAGGGGTCTGCAGGCCATGGATGGAGTAGCCACGCCCCTGAATTGAGGCCACCATCCGCTCCGCTCCTGCTGGGACAGCTGGAGTCATCAATCAGCCTAGCAAGGAGGTTGGGACTGGCGGGTGGAACGCTTGGGGCCTGGGTAGGGCAGCTCAGCTGGTTTACTGGGCTCTATATCATCCGGGTTTGGGACTCCTTCCAGGTCGCTCCCACCCACCCCTCTATGTGCAGGATACTGATTAAGGTGGTCGGCGTCCGGGGATCCTACCGGCTTCTATCTCGTGGCTGCTCCTGCAGCGCTTCAGATGGTCAGGATACAAGAATGGACCGACTGATGCGGGAAACCAGGCGCTCCGCAGCTCCGCTCCCTGCCGGCTCCCTGGCGGGACTGCAGCCAGGGCGGCTCCGCAGTATTATCCCCTGTTTCTCGGTCTCCATAGAGACGGCGAGTCCCACCCCCGAGACTGTCTCGGCGGGAGAGTGACCAAGGTCATGCTGGCTCCGCCCACCAGACCCCGCCCTATCCGCTCTCCAGGCTGGGCGCAGGCACAGCTCCCCGTACAGCCCTCTCCCTCCCCTCCCCCACAGCTCCGCGGTCTTCGCGAGCCGAGAGCAGTCATCTGTACTTCTGGACGTCCTCCAATAGTCCCCATAATAGGAAAACAGCCCCCTATCCTGAGCTTCGCCCAAAGTTCAAACAGGCCCCCAACATCCATTGGAGATCCAGCTCTGCAGAGCGACAACTCGAGGCCATTTGGGAGCTGAAGCAGGGTGGGGCAAACAATAGGAAGTTCCCCTACCCTCGGTGACAGGAGTCTACTGCTGACTCCAGATCACAGCTATTCACTTAACGTGTGGCATCCCTGTCACAACTCCGTCTTCTCCCGGGTAGGGCCCAGTTTACGCAGCACCGAGGAATAATGAGCGGATCACGTTTGCCCTGCCCTAGAATGCCATGCTCGGCCCACGATCCGGCCACGGGGAGAAAGCTCTTGGTTCTCCGGAGTCGGCCGCCTCCTTTCACTCACATCTTGCCATGGTCTTGGCCTCGCAGCCTCTACTCCAGCTGCTACTTCTGGAGCCCAAAGGCTGCTTACCCAGGTCTCCCACGTGCAAAACAGAACGTCGTTCTGGCAGCCTTCCAGGGCCTCTCCTAATCTTAATCCCCCAACTGAGCGCCTTGGGTCCTCGCGCGCCTCCATTTGGCAATCTAGACAAACCATCCTCTGCCTCCAAGCAGTGGCAATGGTCCGACTCCCAGAAGGCCCATGGCTCTGGTCATTGGGAAAGTAAGCACTTAGTCCGCAAAAGCATAAAAAAGTTTATTGGCGCATCGGGGCCGGTGGGACTAATATTGCTGAGTCGCAGGGAGCAAGGCCGATCCCGCCGGCCGTCGGGGCCCCTAAAGTGCACTCGGTGCGGCGAAAATGTGGTGTTGCATAGAGAGTTGGGCCGGCCGCTCCTCCTCGGCCCTCCTACCTTTCGGTGAGGCTAATTCAGGCCTCCCTCCCGGCCTCCCGGTGTCCCGGGCTCGCCGCTGCTTAGGCTCACGAAAACCGCCGGTGCACGAGCCTGCAGCGCCAGCCCTGTTTCTCGGCCCCTGCCCGCCGGGGCCGCCAGGGCGGCGCTGCCCAGGCGCGTCTGAGCCACTGGAATCTCGTCCATAGACTCGGCTGACGCCGAGTGGTAGGCGTCTGCAGGACCGGCGGCGTGCACCGGGCTGGCACTGGAAGAATCAGTCGATGAGCTGGAGCGGCGGCCTGGGCCCCGGAGCCCTGCACAATGGAGAGGAGCGTGAGACTAGGGGCTGCTGCTCCCGGCTCAGCCCTTCCTTCCCTCGGAGCCCGGTCCCCACAGCAGCAGAACCCGGACAGGGTGGGGCACTCACCCCGAAGCCTGGACAGCTGGGACTCCCGGTCCAAGATCCCAGACCTCGGCACCTTATACATGCGCCGCTTCCTCTTTTTCTGCAGAGACAGGGAAATTTGAGGACTGTTTCCCCAGACCCCCACATTGCCAAAGGCAGCAGAAGCTGCAGTATGGTGGAGGCTTCTTTTTCTTGTCCTTCCACTTGGGCAGAGTGCCAAGCCCAGTGTCTCCTACCTGGGGTCGGATCCTGGGAGGCAGGGCCAGCGTGTCTGAGGAGGAGGGATGAGGAGGTTCCACTGGGCCTCCCGTGGCAAGAAACCTGGAGGGACTGAGGGAAAGTGGAAGGGCAAGTTCTGGGAGCTATTTCTGAAATCCCTCCCAGGTAGAGGTCCCTTCCCAGCAAAGGGAAGAGAAGGGCACCTATCCATCCTAGGCCATGCTGGACTAGAAACACAACTATGCCTTGGCCTACCCCTTTCTCCCACCTCTGATGGCCCTGCCATACAAACGGGAGATGCCCAGGTGGCACTCACTTTGCATCTATTGCAGCAGGCCTGGCCTGGCCAGGGGGCTCTGGGCGTACATGGCTGAAGGTCCTCAGGTAGAACTCCATCTCCTGGGGAAGGTGGATGTTAGGAAGACTGGATCCAGGGACTCCAAAAACATGAGCCCACACAGTCCCCAAAGCAGAAGCCCTCATTGGCCTCTGTGAAGAGTCCCTGGCCTCATCCCCAGGAATCTAGGGCTGTTTTTCAGGGTCCCAGATGTGCTGTGAAAACCCCGCTGCAGGGTGAGGCTTAAAACACCCCTTTCTGGATCTTATCCAGGTGTCATTTCATCTAGTCAAACTGCACCTTCTCCAGGAAGGTTCCAGTCTCACGGGTCCAATACACCCAGGCTAGAACTGCTCAGCCAAGGGACTTGTAGGCAAGAGGTGCTCAGAGCTGCCCCCTCCTGTTCCTGGCCCCACCCAGAACTCCAGCCTCTGAGCCGATTCTTTCCCTGGATGAGAGACCATGCAGCTGTTCACAGGCCGCAGTGTGCACCGAGGTCGTGTGCGCGACCCGCCAGCTTCCTCACAGCGGAGTCCTGCGGAGGACGCCCCTCTTGCACAGAGTTCCAGCCAAAATTCCGTAATTCCGGCTGCTGGCAAGAGGGCTTGTGAGCGCGCGTTCTCCAAGGCCCCTACCCGGAGAGGGAAATGCAATAGGTGTTGTACGGTGCCGCAGCCCCCATCCGGCGCCAGTTGCGGTCCTCACAACTACTCTGGGGTGGAAGACGCAACCTCCAAAATCGAAGAGGCCTTGAGGTTACCAGAGCCGCCAGGCCCGCACCCCAGCACGCGGCACGCCCCCAAGTTACGTCCGCAAGGACTGCAGGTAAGGAAACAAAAGCCAGCCCAGGAAGGGCGTGGTGTGAAGAGTGAAGGGGAGGGGGGCACGGCCGCCAGCAGAAGAGCACCCGGACAGCTGTCACTGGATCGCAGCCGTTTCCACGGATACCGAGGCGTCCTGACTAATGCAGAGACACTGTAACTCTGTCTCTAAAACAAGCCTATGTTTAGGGGCAACGGCTCCAGAGAGGAGCCCCTCCCGCATTCCTGCTGGGTGGGGGTGGGAAGACTGCCTGCAGGAGCCCTGGCAGATCTGGGGGACAGAGGACAGAGCCCAGTCAGCAGCGGCTGGCTGCACAGGTGCAAAGACAGAGGCCCCAGGCAAGTGCTGCACCCAACTGCTGACGGGCTGACCCTTTAGGGAGAGGTGCGGAGGTGCCTGACTAATCAAAGGAGCCCTGGGTAAGGGGTCAGAGGCCAGTAACAGGGACTGGGGCCTTAAGGTAGCCTTCTCCAATTTTTTTGGTATCTTGAGAGGGGTCTTCCCAAGTTGCCCAGGCTGACCTGGAACGCTCACTCTTCCTGCTTTAGCCCCCAGGGTAACTGGGATTATAATTGTGTGCTGCCTCATCCCATTTCCTGCACATATTTCCCCTCCCCCAGTGCGGACTCAGCCCCCCTCCAGCGTCCAGCAGAGAGGGGCAAAGCCTGCCCTAGGACCCCTGGGATGGGATGGGAGAGGATCCAGGGCATACCCACTCTAATCTCCCTTTCTTAGAGCTGTCCCTCAGGATGCTCTCTCAGAAACCCTGAAATATTTGCATATTCCCAAATAGTATCATAACACCTCAGCTCTCTTTTGTAAGAGGGGACATCACCCAGCTCCTATTGGGTAGGCCTCCCTCAACTCCTTTGTAGATGAAAAGAATAGAAATTATGTGTCCACTGCTGCCACATTTGGGCCCAAAGCCTAAGCAGGGTGAGGGTAAAGGGCCCTGGATTCTGAGCACCCCAGGACCAGCACTCCCTCAATGGGCAGAGCCACAAGCTTTGAGAAAGTCTCTTGCTGGCTTCTCTGAGCCTCAGTCTCTTCTGTGATGTGGGGATGGGGATGATGCCCACTCCTCAGAATGGCTGCCACTGTGTTTACCCAGCACCAGGGCAAGCATACAGTGATATGCAGGGGTTCTCCACCAACTGCCAGCACTTCCCCATCCTGGCCCACAGGCAGAGTTCAGCCCCAGCAATGAGAACAAGGGAGGTGGGTCCCAAGTGCTCTTCCAACCCGCCCACCAGCCTGTGTTTGTGTCCAGTTGCCATGAGAATTGGGGATCTAGGGCTCAGCCTTCCCAGTAAAGCCTGCCTGGGCCCCCTTCCTCCCCAGTCCCTCAGGGCTCTGAGGATTGGACCACCTCCACCCCCAAGTTGCTGACCTCAGGAAACCATGGGCGTGGGAATGGTGATAGGCTCATCAGCAGCTGGGCTGGCTGGGCGGGCCAGACTAGAGCCTAGGCTGGAGGGTTCCTGCTTCAGTGTACAGAGGCCTTAAATCTTCCCAGCCCCAGCTTCTGTTTAACTTTTCTAGGCCTAAATGTGCTCATTTGCACCAAAGGTTGGTGACAGTTCAAAGGATAAAAATGGGCTGTTCAAAGGATAAAATAGAGTAACAGGTATAAGGGCTCAAGATCACAGATGGAGAGAACTGAGGATCCACCCTGGCCACCCAGCTGCTGAACCAGTCATTGGTCCATCCCTCTCTCTCTTCTGTAGCCCTGACCTGCCTGCATCTAGGCTCCACATTCTGCTCTCTGCAGCACATGCCTGGAGCCTGGACAGGTACACACAAGGGGCCACAGACATGCAGGGTTTCCTCTGGCTGTAGTGGTGGCATGTTTGTACCTAGTACAAGATGTGCCCTTCTGCCCCAGCATCCCATATTCTGACTGTTGTTCCAGGCTTGCAGAATTGCCTTGCCCTGTATACTCATTGGCTTTCACTGCACAGTCCAGCCCCCACTCACCCAGGCCCATCTCTGACCCCTTCAGCAGGCCAGCTATATACCTGAATTGGTCGCATCTTGGGGTGACATGATTCAAGCTTCCTGTGGGCCCCTTTTGCCTCCTGTGGTGGGCGGTGCTGCACGATGTACTCATAGGTGGTGAGTTTGTGCCACACTGGAGAGAAGAGGGTTCAGCAGTGGAAAGGAGACCCTGGAGCTCATAAATGGGGAGGGAAGGCACCTAGTCCCCCACTGAAACCTCTGTCCCCATATAGCCTAAGCCATGGATAGGAGAGCCAGCACTGGTGAGGGGCATGATTTCAGGGCCCTGTAGTCTAGGCAGGTGGTGGGGAGATGAGTAAGACAGCACTTACTGAGGTAAATGTGGAAGCAGAGCAGGTGGCCAAGCAGGGCTGTGGACAGCAGGCCAAGAAGGATGAGTAGGGCAGCCAGGGCCAGGATGGCAGGAGCCTGGGTCTCCACAGGGGCAGCAGGCAAGAACACAAACCACACATCGGTGTGATTCTTCAGGACTGCAAGGCACAGGCATACTGTGCTCAGCCAGGTCTGAAACCAGTAACCAGAAAAGACCCTGGGGATGGTGGGGGTGTGAGCCTGGAACCCAAACTGACCTTCAAAGTGCTGGTTGGTACGCAGCCGCATGGGGTTGACAAAGAACTCCACAAAAACATAAGTGGCCACCAGCACCAGGAGCAGGACACCCAGTAAAGCAGATGCCACACTGTGTAGAAAGAGCCTGGCCCAGCCATGGGCAGCTGTCAGCACCCCAGAGCTCCAGCTTAGTAAGGGCCAAGAGTTCAGAAGGGCCCAGGCTGACATGGGAGCCTGGCCCCTGACCTCACAGCCCCAACTACTCAGAAGCCAAAATACAGGACAAAGCTGAAGATGAGTAGCCTCTTTTCAGGTTTCCCACCTTTAACCAGGCCAGCAAGGTGGAAGACCCCAAGCCCATCCTTACATGTTCCAGCCACACCCCAGGAGCACCACTCTCAAAGAGGAGCCCAGGTCCCCCTCTCCCACCCCTTCTTACAAGCAGGCTACAAGGCCAGAGGCTCACACCGACAGGGGTACCCCCATGTCCAGGGTGTCTCACCGGTAGTTCCTCTCGCCAACGCAGTTGTTGAGCCACTTGCAGTGGTGATCAAAACCACACACGCATTTGTTGCAAGCACTGCAGTGCTTAGAGCGTGCACTCCTGCGGGTGGAAGGCACCGCGTGGTTTACCGACCCCCCAAGGGCGGGCCCTTCGTGGCCCACTCAAGAGCAGTGGGTGTAATGACCCCCAGCACCAGCCTGGAGCCCAATTACCCGCCTGGCAGAGGAGCATGTGCGCCCCCTTGTGGAACTGCAGGGTGAGACTTCTAGAGGCGACGCTGAGGGACCAGGAAGAAGGAAGGAGGGGCTCCATATGGGATCCTGCTCAGAGAAGGCTCACCAGGCCAGAAGATGCAGGTGTGAGGTCCAGAACAGCAGTGAGCAGGCTGCTAGGCCTAGGGCCTGCACTTCTCTTCATTAAAATGCCATTTTTGGATCCCTTTCCCTGACACTGCAGGAGGGGCTTTATACGGGCATTCTTCTAGAAAACCTCAGTCTGTGTGGACTAATAGAAAGGGAGCCAAAAGAAGAGGAGCAAGTTGCCAGCTGTGTGGGCATTAAGGGAGCTCATGGCAGGAGTCAGAGGAGGAGAGGCTACATTAGGATGCAAGTGGGAGTGTCCCATCCCCAGCAGGCACCAGCAAAAGGCCAAAGGGAATGTGGAAGAGTCAGCCCTTAAAATGGAAGAGCATCAGAGCGACTTCTTAGTGGCTTATGCCGACTGGTTGGTAAGGAATGACAGGATGGCTTAGTGCCCAAGTCCTCAGCACCTTCATGTTGTGGGCTTTCTGGTTCCCGTGGACAGACCACTTTTAATAGGCTGTCTAGGTCTTCAGATTTCAAATGTGAAGCTTGCTGTGGATAATACCCCATCCTTCATCCCCCATCTAAGGCTGGGAGATTAGAAAGACCCAGAAGGGGAGGAGAGTGATGGGCCCTAGAGGGTGAATGGGTACTCCACATTCTGACCCCTCTCCTCACTAGCCGTGTGACTTGGAGCAAGTTTCTTGGAATCTTTGGGTTATTCCTCATGAGTAACCAAGGGTTAACAGAATCTGCTCAGGGGCCAGGCAACCAGGGTTGTAATCCTGGCTCTGTTGTTCAGTAGCTATGTGACTTCAGAGCAACCTCCCAGCTTTCTGACTGATAGGTTCTTTTTGCCTCTGTGAAGGGAGAAAGCTGCTGCATACTTGGTAGGGGGCCTCTACACAGCGCATGGCCCAGCGCACTCAAGCATTGACTTTCCTCCTGCCCCTTCCGGGTACTTATAAAGCAGGGGATTTAACTGGCAAAGTCAGTCATTTGTGGCAGTAGCAGTGCCGAATGTTTCCTACTTGAACCGTCAGAAATTCTATAACTCATTTATTCAATCACCTCTTCTCACTTTCCCACCAGTTCTCGGTCATTCCATCAAGACTTTTGTCTATGAGAAAAATGAGGGTGCTGAGGCATGAGATTGAATGTGAAGGCCTCGCATGTCCCTCTCCATCCAGTACCCCACTGGAAGGCCCCCAGGCACACTTGTGGTCCACACACTCACATCCACACACATGAACTCACACGTCCACGTCGCACAGGTTGCAGTGCAGATCTTCAATGACATGTGCATGTTGGCTGCGGTTGAAGATGGGCAGGGGTCCTGCATAGCTTTTGTCCCGTACATTGGCATCTGCTGGATCGATGGAGACTGCAGTCAGGTGCACCACGAGGTGACCAGCAAAGATGACACCCATGCACTGGCCCAACAGGTTAAAGACTCACTCCACACTCTGCTGGCTGGAAGCCCTGCCCACATCCTGTAGCCAGAAAACTTCTCTCCCCCGCCCCATATTAAATACCTTTATGCAGAGAGCTCCTGTGACACCTCCTGCCTCCAGCTCTCTAGGAACCTCCTCGTCAGCCCTCTTCAGTGGACCCATGGGCCCCAAATGGAGGAGAGGGACCACTGCTTCCTGCTGCCACCCAGGGCCTAACCTAGGGGCCTTAACACTCCAGGCCCTGGTAGGTCCTGACTGGTCTGAACTCAGGCCAGTTTCTTTCTAGTTTCAGATTCCAGATGATGAAGTGAGATGAAAGAAGGTCTGAGGGTCCAGGGACCGAAAGTTCAAGTTCTGCCAGGCACAGTGGCATATGCCTGTAATCCCAGAAGCTCAGGAGGCTTAGGCAGGAGGATCTCAAGTCTAAAGCCAACCTCAACAACTTAATGAGGCCTGAAGCAACTTAACAAGACCCTGTCTCTAAATGAAATATAAAAAGGGCTGGGATGTGGCTCAGTGGTTAAGTGCCCCTGAGTTCAATCCCTGGGACCAAAAAACAAACAAGCAAGCAAATAAATAAAGTTTAAGTTCTGAACTTGTTTATCTTGCTTTCACAGGGAGTCAGCTCCAAGACAGAAGCAGCCATTCCCTTTCAGCAGTCGGACCAGGTGGAGAACCACTTGCAGATAGGGGGACCAGGCTCTTGGAGACTTGGGATGAGTGTTTGGGATGGCCTGACATGTTCAGGGCCTGCCCAGGGACAGAATGGCTAACTCCTGGAGCTGAAACATATCTGTCCCAGGGCCTATCTACTTAGTAACTGAGAGAAATTCAGGAGATGAGTATGCTGTCAACTTGTCTAACTGTAAAAATTAACCAATAAGATTCCACTCATATAGTCATCTACCTACCCTTCCTTCTTCCATCTCCTCACCTGTGAACCTCTATCCATTCTCTTGGTGACCAGATATCATCCCTAGACCAAACCCTCAAATGATCCCACTTCCTCAGTCAGACTGCCGAGCAGCCCTTCTGGCCTCACTGGATACCAGTTACCTCAGGAAGTCACTTATTCTCTCTGAGCCCCAGTTCTTCATTAGTAAAATGGAGAGAATACCTTCCTTACAGGATTATTATGAGGAATAAGATGACCCATATAAAATGGCTGACAGTACCTGGCACCTATAATTGCTCAATAAATTTTAGTTACTTTTTTGTTTACTGTTATTTTCTGATTCTGCTCACTCCAAACCATGGTTATTCATCTGGTTTCCTAGGTACCTTATGGCAGAAAGCCAGGTAAACCTGAGTGGGGGATGTATCCACTCTAGACCTTAGGAGGAATGTCCCACAAAGCATTCCACCTAACTGCACTAAGGCCTGTTGATCACCTCAAGGAAAGGTCAGCTTTCCATTCATATAGCTGACAACTTTGCACTCTAGTGAACCAGGGAGACCCCAATGACACTGCTGGTGTCTGAGGATGACAATCTTTTCTAGAGTCCTTCACTCACCTGCCCTTGAACCTTGTCACGCACCAGCCTAGGGCTTTGCAGTCTCCCAAGAGCGCATGCTCTCCTTATGGTTCATGCCTTCTGGTGCTCACACCCATCCTAATGTGCTCCTCGTCCCCACCCACCTGCAGGAAGCAAGGATCACCCTTCCTACAAGTCAGAGGAGGCTGAGACCCAAAGCTAGAGAAGCTGAGAAGCTGCTCAGTCATGTGCAGACCTGAAGGGGTTAAGCTGGGACCATACTTGGCCATTGAGTATGCCCCAGGCTCTCAAGTTTGCTCTGGTCTTCTTCTCCCAGGATTCTTTGTTCTAGCACACAGCAAGACATTCCCCTAGGAACTCCCAACAGGGCACATAGAGGCCCTCAGCCTTACAACTCCTGGGTGTTGTGGCCAGGGCTGGGGCAGTCACATTAGGCCCAGTCAAGTCCATGTTTGTCACTATTCCTAAGAGCTTTTAGGGTATCTCTATGCCACCTCTTGTCACATTTACTCTCATCCTAAAAAGGGTCTGATTTACAAAATCAGTGAGTTTGTAAAAAAATTCTGGGAACAACATAATAATCTGTCCGTAAATAAAACCACATTTTAAATATACTAGGAAACTTACAATGTAAAAGAATTGTACCATGCTACCATGACAAACTCTTTGAGAAATAGAATAATTACTCCCCAATATGCTATCTATTTAGCTCTGGGCACAATCAACCTGAAGAAGCTCTAATGCTCTCTCCTCTGATGGCTCCTGTGACACTGCAGGTATAAGACCCTTCTGTTAAGGGGTTTCAATGCTCTAAGGTACTTTATATCTACCCACTTGCCCTATCAGAGGAGGAATTGGTGTGGGCTGGAGATCAGGCTGGGAAGCAGCTGGGCCTGCCCTGCTCTGCCCCAGCTTCAAGCCTCTGTTTTCCATCCACCCAATGTCCCTACTCTTCCATGCACTAGCCTCACACTTTCCTAAGGATACAGCGTAGCCAGCAGGCACCCAGTGGTGAGGCAGGAGAGGAACAAGGACCCCAAAGCCGATCACAGCAAAGAAGAGGTACAGCAACCAGGCCACAATCTGAAGTGGGTGAGGAGGCCAACTCCACCCATTCCGACGGGACCGCTGGCCTTGCAGCTCTGGGGAAGGTCCGCTGGCCTGTGCAGGTGCTGTCCACACACTCTTCTCAGGGGCTGTCTTGTTGGAAGGCTTGTTGCAGATGTTCATCTCCAGAGGGAGAAAGAGTACAGCATTAGCCAGAGGAGGTCCAGGTGGGAGCCCAGGGTCTCATGCCTGCAGCCAGGTTTAGCAGGGAAAACAGGCAGGGATGTGAAGCACACACTGCAGGGGACCTGGGATCCCAGCCCAACAAAGAGAGGCAGTGCAGAGAGGGTGGTAGTAGAGGGCTATCCCAGAGCCGCAAAGCAGGCTCTGGTCCCAGTCTGACCAAGATAAGGTAGGAAGGCCCAGGGTTTATTCAGGACACAATGTGGCTGCCTGTTACTCAAAGTGCTCTGTCTCCACAGCCATCAAAGTGAAACCCAATAAGACATGTTCTCATCTGGTAATATCAGTCTGGGGCCAGAGCCATGAGAACACATGCTGATTCTGTTAGGATTAGTCATCTCCATCCTGAAGTCCAAATGCAAGTTTCAGAGAGGGCCCCCTTAGCCTTTTCTAAGGGAAAGAGGGAGTGGGTGCTCAGATGGGGGTGTGGCCTCTGCCCCTCAACAGACATATAATCCCTTCAGGACTAGAAACTCAGGACCTCTTTCCTGTGCCTCAGAAGGGCTGCCTAGGGTTTCTTAGGAAGAAGAGCCAGGACACAAGAGGGGAAAATTCCTCTTTGGTTTCTTCCAGCAGCAGAAATGACCATGTTTCTCTAGGTAAATCTGCTCCTGGGGTAGATTTACACAGAAAGGTGGGCTAATATTCTTTGACTCACTTCAGGGAGCTCTGGAAAAGACCAGGCATTGGCCACAGCCAGACCACCAGGTGGCAGCAATCCCCCACCCCTGCTCTGCTTCCCTGAGCCCAATAGCTGGCCTGGTGTCCAAAGATGACATGAAGGACAGGAAGGGATGGTCTTGACCTTACAGAAGGGTCCCACCCCCCAGTATCTTCTGGGCCCAAGATGGGACTCCAGCAGAAGCAGGCAGCACTGCATCTGGGAAGAGAGGCTAGCTCTGAGTTCGTGGTGGTATGGCCAGGAGCCAGGGACAAAATCCTGGCAGCCGGACTCTCCTTTCAGGAGCCCCTGCCCATTGGCCCAGAATCTGACTATGCAAAAAAATACGGCAGACCCCATCTCAGCACATCTGCCTGAAACACCTCTTACTCTTCAGCTCAAGAAAATATGACTTGATTTTCAGATCCCACTGCAAGCATCCCCTCATCCAGGAAGCAGGGTCAGGGCCATTATGCTCAGTCCTTACTGGAACTGTCACTAGGCCATTTGGAACGCTTTGCCATCCCCATATATCTGCCCCTAATACACAAGCTTCCCTCAAAGGCAGTTAACATGCTGTGATTGATTTATTCACCTTTGTCCCCCCACATCTCTTCCCCCAAATACCCGGAACTGTACCTTGGACGTAGCAGATGCTCAGTAAATGTTCGCTGATTTGAAAACATCTGAAATAAAAGGAAATGTGGGAATGATAAATGGTATGAAATCCTGCCCCACCCAAAGCCATCTGGTCCACACTGTCCTGCCTTCGATACTTCTACTGCAATCCATTCCATAGGGCCGCTTCAGCCCACCCAAGGTGCACAGCATCATGCAGACCAAGCTTGACAGTATTTGAAGTCACCTCAGAGGAGTCATACCTCAAAGCTAAATGGAATGACCTAAGGTTTCTCTCAGGGACTTAAGTACAGTCTTCTGGTCACTTATTCTATCTTCAATAAGAAGCCACACAAGGAAAAAAGAGCCCTGGCTTTGAAGAAACATATCTAGGTTGGCTCCTGACTCTGCATCCACTAACTGAAAGAACTGTTTCCTCATCTGAAAAATGGGCATGGGGTATGGATACTCCCTAGAGTGGTATATAGACCAATGACACTGTAAGCAAATTCCTGACACAGAAATGCTCACTAAATGGTAGACATTATAATTACCCTCAAATAGCTCTCTGGTTTGTCTTTCTGTCTCTAGACTGTGGCTGACAGTCTACAAGGTTTATGACCAAGATTTATGATGTGGTTGATTGAGGTTGCTTTCTTAAGTCAGTGGCCCCAAGGAACACACTGTCATAAGAAGTAGTATACTGGATTCATTCTAATCTTGTCACCTGCAATCAAAGGTGACAAAGGTGATCAAAGAGCTGGCATTCTAAATAAAATCAAATCTTTGCAAGGTAATCAGGCCAAGACCTATGAATATAGTTGAGTTGGGTGGTTCCCTTCTGGGGAAAATCTCTCTGGCTTGCACATTGACTTTCCAGGGACACCATCACCAGGGCAACTACTTTGAAAGGAACCTATGAATTTACATCCCAAGCCTGGCTTTCCCTTTATCATCCCAACACCAGAATAGCCCTGTACCCTGAGGAGTTCCCAGAAGGAAAAACAGGAATGTGGCTGATATGTCCCCACTGCTCAGCAGCGGCTGTAGGTACCTCTCAACTAGCTAAATCCCAAACTTGTGAGACAGAAGGGGTCACAATCTGAGGCCAGGGGCTTGCTATATACATCCCTGGGCTAGGCTTTGACTCCAAATCAGGGTACTATTGGCCCAGAGAGGTACCATTTGTCTGAGACTTCATATGAGGGATGCTGCTGTAGGGCAGAATTCCCTCAAAGCTGCAGCAGCACTCCGGAATAGACACCCAAGCTGACCAAGAAGCATGCTGCCTGCCCTGAAAGTCCAGGCAGCCAACTCTTAGCTGACATTTTTTCTCAGAGTTAGTTGGTGGCTACAAATTCTTTTGGCCCAAAAGATTTTGATTAGTTGGATATGGTAGCGCTCACCTATAATCCCAGCTTCTCACCCTGTCTTAAAACAACAAAAGAAAAGTGCTGGGGGTGTAGCTCATTGGTAAAGCACTTGCCTAGCATGCATGAGGCCCCAGCAACGCCCCCCACACACACACACACACACAAGCTGGGCATGGCCAAGCTTGGTGATGCCCACCTATAATCCCAGAGACTCTCTGGTGATAGAAAAAGGAGGATTATAAATTCGAGGCCAGCCTCAGAAACGTAGTAAGACCCTGTCTCAAGATAAAATAAAAAGGACCAGAGATATAGCTCTGTAGTAAAGTATCCCTGGGTTCAATTTCCAGTACCAAAAAACAAATTTAAAAAAAGTGGGTGTGGTGGAGCACACCTGTAATCTCAGCAACTCAGGAAGCAGAGGCAGGAGAATCACAAGTTTGAGGTTAGCCTCAGTAATTTAGCAAGACTCTGTTTCAGAAAAAAAAAAGTAAAAGTAAAAAAAAAAGTAAAAGGGCTGGGGATGTAGCTCAGTGGTAGAGTGCTCCTTGGTTCAATACCCAGTAACACACATACACACTTTGATTAATTTGAGAGGAGTGGATTACAGGTGTGCATCACAGCACCCAACAAGACTTTGATTATACTTTTTTTTGTTTTTGTACCCGGGATTGAACTCAGGGGTGCTTAACCACTAAGTTATATCCCCATCCCTTTTTTTGAGACAGGGTCTCGCTAAATTGATTAAGGCCTTGTTAAGTTGCTGAGGCTGGCTTTGAACTTGAGATCCTCCTGCCTCAGCCTCCTGAGCTGCTGGGATTACACTTATGTGCCACCACTCCCAGCTTAAATTTTTGATTAAAAGAGCTGGCCATCCAGCTAACACAGTGAGACCCTGCCTCTCTCTCTCTCTCTCTCTCTGTCTCTCTCTCTCTCTCTCACACACACACACACACACACACACGAAAAGAAATGTTGTTCTTGTTTTTCTGAAATTTATGTATTGTCCAAACAAACAAATTAAAGTACAAAGTCTCAGCCCTGGATTTCTGCAATGTCTGAGGACTTCAGAATCAACTTAACTACTAAAAAGGGTTATCGGAAAGTCCAAAGAACTGAGACGGTAGGGTACTGGGGTCAGAAAAGAAAGTGACAGGGGCTGAGGGTGTGGCTCAAGCGGTAGTGTGCTCACCTGGCATGCGTGCTGCCCAGGTTCAATCCTCAGTACCCCATACAAAGATCTTGTGTCCGCCAAAAACTAAAAAATAAATAAAAATTCTCTCTCTCTCTCTCTCTCTCTCTCTCTCTCTCTCTCTCTCTCTCTCTCAAAAAAAAAAAAAAAAAAGTGACAGGACTGAAGTGGAAGCTTGGAGGGTCCAGGGATCTGAGCTACCAATGGGGAGACACAGGTTGGATTCAGGGAAGAGGGCTAGGCCTGGAGATAGAAACTTTTTCTGTTTCTTACACTGCTGCTCACAGAGAAACTGAATAAATCATGAATCTATATCTCTTTGGGTCTCTTCTTTACTCATTTTTCAAAAAAGGTAGCTAGAAGGCAATTTGGCATTGTCTACCAAAATGGAGAACACATACCCTTTAGCCCAGACATTCCATGTCTAGGTATTTATCTTATATATACACTTGCAAAAGACACAAAGATTCATTTCAAAGTTGTTTATAATAAAGGACAAAAACAAGTATAAAATACTATGGCACATCCCCACAAAGAAATGCTATACAACATCAAAAGCAAAGGACAAAATTATCTTTAATATACAGTTAAGTAAACAAGCAAGATGTTCAGTTGTAGAGTGAGATACCAAGTGAATAGAAACCAAGGGGGGAAAAGACATTTATATTTCTATATGTTCAAATTCTCTTAGGGAGGAAATAAGAAATGAAATACAGGACGGCCTTTGGAAAGATCTAGCAGCCCAAGGGCTGGGGCTGAGAGAGAGATTTGCTTTTTTTTTTTTTTTTTTCAATATATATTTGATTTTTAGTTGCAGATGGACACAATGCCTTTATTTTATTTATTTATTTTTATGTGGTGCTGAGGATCAAACCCAGTGTCTCACACATGCTAGGTAAGTACTCTACTACTGAGATACAACTCCAGCCCCAGAGATTTGTCTTTATCTTGATACTGTTTGAAATTTTTTTATCATGAGCATTTAACTGCTTTAAAAAATAAAAAAGTGAGTTGGGCTGTGTTGTTCAGTGGTAGAGTGCATGATTAACATATGCAAAGCCCTGAGTTTGATCCCCAGTAACCCAGACACACATAAGTATTATTTCAAATTATCATTATTATGTCAAATAATAAATAATTAAGAGATGTCACCTCTTCCCCTCCTGGCTCCACTGGGTTGTCATGTTGACCAAATGCATTAGTATCAGGCCAAACAAACCAGGAATTCCTGCCTAACAACTGTGTAATAAGAGTGCTTGTTTGAGTTAAGTACTTTTTTACTTTTTTTGGGGGGGATGTTGCTGGGGTTTGAGGGGTGCAAGGCAACCACTCTATCAACTAAGTTACATCCCCAGCCTGCTTTCTTACTCTTGAGAGCAATTCCGAGTTGCTCAGCTGCAGAACTGTGCGGAAGAGCCACAGAACTTCCTAGCACTGTCAGATGTCTGGTTAAAGCTGGAATCAGACCCTAGACAACACAACTAAGTGGCTATGCAGGACCATGTTCTAGTTGTCAGCCAAAGGCCAGTTCAACCTCACTTGACCTCCATAACCCAGAGGGAAGCTATGCTCTACAGTAAAGTTTTGTCCCCAAGCATCTTTTCTTTCTCCTAAAGACTTCATGGTTTTTAAGTGAGATATTTTTCTGCAGGTATTTCTAAACAAGTTTTCACTTTTTTCTCAGGATTCACTTTTGAGATAATTTTCACCAAGATCTAATAGCTGCTCATTTAAAAACTGTATTATACAGACGCCCAATTTTAACCCATAAAGGGAAGCTGGAAAGAAAATGTTTCATGATGCTCATTGTTTTACAGTGAAAAAAGTTGTTATACAAAAGACTTTTAGGGGCAAGTACTTTGCTTATTAAAATTCCCCACAGGTGCTAGAAAAATCTCTGGCCTCAAAATTCTGAGAAATATCGAAATATCAATAGTTTGACTAAGGGATGCATATCACATAATTCCCAGAAAATAGACTGTAACTTCTATCTGTTCTCAAAGACCTCTCCAGTCATTGCTCTCAGATGTGGCTGGGCCCTTTCTCTCTCATAAACAATATGCTGAAGTTGGTTGCTATGGCAAGAAAAGCTTGAAATCTCAATCATTTCTGAGTTGACATGGTGTACAAACATTTCTGTGCCCTTCTCCTGCAGCAACCACTACAAACTGTTTGGGATCCAAGTTAAGTGAAGGAAACGGGACAAGAAGGAGGGAGCAACAGGGAACAGAAACAAGGTCATTGAAGAGAGGCAAGGGTTGTTGATTTTAACCAGGAAATCAACTCATATGATTGTAGTAGAAGCCAGGCCTGGGGGAACACCCACCAAGATCAAGTCATTAAGAACAAAGTTGCGACAGGACAAAGTAAGAAAAACAAAAACAAAAGGGGGAAAAAACTGGGTAACTAAGTAAGCCCCACTGTTGTGTTTTATTGCATCTTTCTGATTATCTGTTTACAGACCAGGTCTCCCACAGTGAACCACCAGTTCCACAAAAGTAGGGACCACCCCTCATCTATGCCTGAATCCAGCCCTCCTTCAGTAAGGAAGTGAAGCCACTTCTTACCCTCTCTGCTGCCATCATCCTAATCCAAGCCTCCATCATTGCTCTCCTACAGTGTTTCAATGATAATAATAGCCATCAGGAACATTTAGAGACACTTATTCTGGGCCAGTTTTAAGTGCTTCAATGGAATTCACTTAATTCAGTCTTCAAAACACTCTGAGGTAGATCCTATCATTTCAAATTGTTCTCAAAGATCTCTCTACTCTTTGGTCTCAGACCTGGATGCCCTCACTTTCTCTCCCATGAACAATATGCAAAACAATGTCCCCTTACATGGAGATCCAGAGAGTTCTAGAAGGCACAACTAGATTGGCAGAACTAGGATAGCCATACTGAGCTTTTCAAAATTTGAGCTTTTCAAAATTCTTCAGCGATTTCCTCCAACTGCTAGAATAAAATTGAAACCCCTACCACGGGAGTTCAGGACTCTTCTTGTCCTTTCTGTTCCATATCAGTACTCTGCTGCCTCCAGACCTTTGTATTTGCTTTTCCCTCTTCCAGAAACATCCTTCCCCTGTTCACATTGCTGGCTCCTTTCCAACCTCCAGTTCTTTACTTAAAAGTCACCTTTTAAGATAGACCCTCCCTGGCCACCCCCTCCATTTCATATCCAGAGCACTTAACTCGATCCAAAGTCACTTTAGTCATGTGTCTGGCGCCTGCTCCCCACCCCCTCCTTAATACTCTGCGGGTTCTGGAAACAGGCTGCGTCTATTCTGAGCCTCCCGTGGCCCCGCTCCTGGCACACAGTGAGCGCTCAGTGCTGATCCGCAGACCTGATGAATGCTGGAAGCCCAACGTTCTGCTGGGTCCATGGATCCCAGGCCACGGGCTCCAGGTCGAGGTGAGCTCAGGGCCCTGCCAGGCAGCAGCAGCCGCGCGACACCGTGGCTCAGGCCAGGCTCCAAAGTGAGAGACGCGGCGGCTGCTCCTCACCTGCGCGTGGCGGCAGAGGTGCCAGATCCGCCCGGCCAAGGTCAGGCCCGTGGTTCGGCCCCGCACCTGGCTGTCCGCCCTCCCCAGGGGCGGCCGGGCCTCAAACCGTCGCGGCAGATGCGGTCCCCTGGACCGGGAGGCAACGCGCCCCCGCGCGGGGCCCCATCCCGGATGGAGGTTGGGCCGGCAACTCCTCCCGTTCCAGGCCGGGGAGGCTAGCTGCAGAGCCCGGGCAGGACACGGCGGGCTGGACCTCTCTCGTCCGGTGCTAGGCCCGTTCCCCGGGCAACAGAGCGGGCTACGGCGCCCCATAGCGGCCAAACCGCGCTGCGTCACTTAGCGCCGGTACCCCGGTTCGGGGCGGGGCTTGCCAGGGACCCCCTGCCTCCCCAGCCGGCCCATTTCCCGTTTTTCTCCCCCACCCCAACCTTTCTTCGGAGGAAACCCTTTTCCACCACCACCACCATCCATCTACAACTTGTCTATCTGATTTGTCCCAAACGCGTCCCCTTTTCAATTTCTCATCTTCAGACCACCACTTTCAGGAAGACCCCAGGCAACCTCTAATTAAAGTACGTGCTAGGCACTGGCCATATCATGGGGAAAACCCACAAGATTCCTGGCCCTTCAGGAGATTACTGGTTGAGGGGCAGACAGATCTAGACAAATAAATTGCACTACTTAAAGTGAAGGCACCTCATAATACAAAGTGTGAAGTATAAGAATTTAGCATAAATAATGCAAAATATCTCATTTCCTTATTGCCCCCAAACAGATCATAAATCCTTCTGGGAGACCCCATCTTCCAAGTTGATGGGAAATTCAATTTTGGTCTCCATTGGACTCCACTTTCCCAGTGCATTCCAAGGGGCTCTTCTATACCAAAAATCCTCCAGTCATGAGTCCTCTCTGATACTAAGGACATCACCATGGCTTCAGTCCTTGAGGATTTTCAAGTCTGGGCTCTGCCAGGGAACAGACACCAGGGTCTGAGACTCGCTTCCCTCTCCTTGCTGAGCTGGGCTGCCTGAAAGCTCTCCCTCTCCTTTTCTCTGGGGACACTCAGAATGGATCCTCCTGTGAACTCAGTCCTTTTCAAAAGACAGGATGAGTCTTTCGCTGCCATCTTCTCCATATATCTAGGGCCCCAAAATGGTGAGTAGGGTTAGTTGGCTATCTGCTCAGAATGGGCAAATAGAGACAGAAAACATCCGTATCTCTAAAATGTTTAAGTCACAAGCATGCAATGAAAGTGACATAACTCTTCCTGCTCTGTCATGAGCCAGTCAAGGGCCCTCATGCAAATGACTTAACCTCTGTATAATTTAAATTCATGTTTTCAATACTGATAAAACTCAAACTTGAGGCTGGGCATGGTGGCGCATGCCTGTAACCCCAGTGGCTGGGGAGGCTGAGGCAGGAGGATCTCAAGTTCAAAGCCAGCCTCAGCAACTTAACAAAGCCCTAAGCAACTTAACGAGACACTTTTCAAAATAAATATATATCAGTGGTTAAGTGCCCCTGGGTTCAAGACCCAGCACCAGAAAAACAAAAACAAAAACAAACAAATTTCAAACTCCACATAGAATAAATATCAAGGTTACCCTGGCTTGAGAAACAAGATGTCTTCTTAGTTCTTATCTGGAAATGGAGAACTTAGGATCAAATAGAGATAGTGACTCAAAAAATCAAGGTGAGGGGCTGAGGATGTGGCTCAAGCGGTAGCGCACTCGCCTGGCATGCGCGGGGTGCTGGGTTCAATTCTCAGCACCACATAAAAATAAAATAAAAGATGTTGTGTCCACTGGGGGAAAAAAAAGAATACACATAGTGTGGTTTATTTAAAAAAAAATCAAGGTGAAGGGTGAGTCCATGTATGCCCATAAAAGGAGAGGATCCCAAGAATCACAGCCCTCTAGTCCGTGGATTCACCTACCTCTAAGGCACCTCTCCTGGATGTCCCAAGGGTGTCTTAGATGCAACACATCTCTATATGCCCTCTTTGTCCTTGTCACTAGCCTGCTTTGCCCCTTGGGCCCCCCAAAGGGAACTGTCACATACCCCACCAGCCCATCTCTACACTCAGGTATCTTCCCACATCTGTCTCTCTAGTTCTTGCCCACCTAACCCAGATAGCCCCCTAAACCAGGCTGTCCTCCCTCTGAAACATGTCCTATGTCCAATCTTCCCCTCCAACCTAGACAGACCACCAGCATCTTCCTTGCTGATCTTTACAGCAACCACCTGTCTGGTCTCCCTAACATCAGTCTACCTATTTCCAGTCCATTCTCCTCCCAGATGCCAGGCTGATCTTTCTTTTTCTTTATTTGTTAAAGTGGATATTAGTTTGAATAACAGCCTCCTCCCCAAAATGTCCATGCCCTAATCCCTGGGAACCTGTGGGTATGTTACCTTACAAGTTGAAAGAGATTTTACCAGTGAGATAAAGTTAAAGATTTCAGTTGGGAAGATGACCCTGGATTATCTGAGTCGGCTCAAGGTAATCACAAGGGCCCTTGTGGGGTAAGAGTAGGAGAAAGATGTGATGATGGAAACAGAGGTCAGCGTAGTAAAGGCACTTTGAAGATGGAAGAAGGAGCTATGAGCCAAGGAATGCAGGTGGTTCTAGATGCTGGGAAAGGCATGGAAATGGGCTTCCCTATATCCCCCAGAAGGAAACAACCTGCTGTCACGTTGGCTTTTTAGCTCAGTGAGACCCATTCCAAAGTTCTGACTTCCAGAAGCATAAGATAATACATTTGAACCAAGCATGGTGTTCCATGCCTGTAATCTCAGCAGCTCAGGAGGCTGAGGCAGGACGATCATGAGTTCAAAGACAGCCTCAGCAATTAACGAGGCTCTAAGCAATTCAGTGAAACCCTGTCTCTAAATAAAATACAAAAAGGGGCTGGGAATATGGCTCAATGGTTAAGTGTCCCTGAGTTCAATCCCTGGTACCAAAAAAACAAAAAACAAACAAACAACAACAACAAAAACACATTTGTATTGTTTTAAGGCATTATGTTTGTGGTAATTGGTTACAGCAGCAAGGGGAAACAAATACAGCGAGTTTGATTTGTAGTACTGGGAATTGAACCCAGGGGCACTCTACTACATCCTCAATCCCATTCTTATTTATTTATTTGTTTGTTTGTTTTATTAGTGTATTATAGTTATACATAATAGCTGGATTTGTTTTGAAAAAATCATACATATAAGAAATTTGATTTATTCCATTTCCATCTTCCCCCCATTCCTCTCTATCTCCTCCTCCCTCTCCCTATTCTCCTTTCTATACTCTACTGGTCTTTCTTTCACTTGTTTACTTAATAGTTTATTTTCGACCAGTGTTTTATTTATATATATACATATATATATATATATACATATATATGTATATATATATATAAAGGCAGAATTTGCTGTGGCATATTTATATATACACATAGCATAATTTTGTTGAATTCATTCCTTTCCTGTCTTTCTTCCCCCCTCCTCCTTCCCTCTTAATCTTCTTCTACTCAACTGAGCTTCCCTATGATATCTGAACACCCTCCCCTGTCACTATTTTCCTTTATTTTGCTCTAGCATCTGCGTATGAGACAAAACTTTCTACCCTTGATTTTCGGAGTTTGGCTTATTTTACTTAGCATGATGTTCTCCAGTTCCTTCCATTTACCTGCAAATGCCATAATTTCATTCTTCTTTATGGCTGCATAAAACCCCACTACATTTTCTTTATCTATTCATCTATTGATGATAGCTGGTCCCAGCCCCATTTTTAAATTTTATTTTGAGACAGGGTTTTACTAAGTTGCTGAGGCTGGCTCTGAATTTGCAATCCCCCTGCCTCAGCCTCCCAAGTAATTGGGATGACAGATGTGCACCACCACTCCTGGCTACAGTGAGTTTCAAATAGAAGTAAGTGAACCTACATATAACAAATTACAGTTATTTTCATTTGAAACAAACAAACAAAAAAACAAGTGACAGCTTAGATTCCCTCCATGTCCCTCTGGGTGATGGCAAGCCAGTCTCTCAGAAAAGGATCCTTTCCCCCCAAGTCTGCTATCTAAAGGCACTGAGAGCTCCATCATGTTCTCTCTTATTTTATCATCATCATGAGATCTCCAGTCCAGAAGCTGACACTCCCCAGGCTGCCTGCTCCCAGGTAGGTGGGTATCACAGAACTCTTCCTAATGCAGAAACATCACCCCGTTAGTTAGTCCTTTTTTATACCTCCAGGGCTCCCTTTGCCTTTAGGATCACTGGAAATGCTGGAACATGGCTTCCCAGGCCTTGCTCAGACAGTTTCTGTCCTCCGTGGTCATAGCCCACCTCTGTCCTCAGTGATGACCTCAGCTACTGAACCAGCAGTGTTTGCTTTACCCTCAGGCCTTTTCCCACAGGCTTCCCTTTGCTGGGAGTGTTGTCCCAACTTCTCTCCTCACTACCCTGGGGGGCCAATTTCTATGAAAACACGAAACACATTCTTCTGGTACAGAAGTCAGTCCCTTGGGCTTGTTCCTGCCCAGAGCTGTTGCCTCTAACTAGCAGGACAGGTCTGCCCAGAGTAGACAAGCCCCAGCACTGGAGATAAAGGCCAACTGTGTTTTTATGGCTTGAATGCACGCAAATGAGAAGATTGAGAGCTGGCTTACAAGACTCCTGGGAACTACCAGAGGAGACTCCTGGGCAGGCAGAGCTGGCTCATCCTACCCTGGTTCTCAATCAGAGTTAGTGTACTGGCAGGATTCCTGGGACTTGTCACCTGTCCCAGGGCAGATCAGCGATTACCTATTTGAATCCCAGCTCTGACAATCACCAACCAGGTGGTGACCTTAGACAAATCTCCCAACCTCTCTAAATCTCAATTTGCTTGTATGTAAAGTGGGGGTACCAATAGCTGCTACACAGCATTATAATGAAAATTGACCATACAGATGAAGCACATGAAGAAGGAGTAGTCATTGGTGTATAATCTGAATCTTCCCTGTCTATTCACTGATGCTATCCCTTTCATCAATGAATGCAATTAAATTTAATTATCAAATTAGCCTCAGTGGGAGGTGGGTAACCAGAGCTCTTGCTCTCTGGGTCTGCTTTGTCTGGGTCACAGTGTCCTTCCTCTTCAATTGGCCCTAGATGAATCACTTGGCTTCTCCATAAGGCCACCAGCATCTGTTGCCCTGGTCAGCACAACAGTCTCCCTGCAACCACTGGGGGCTCTTTGCTCCTATCCCCCTCCCACCAGTGCATTCTTTTCACAGCCTATGGTGGTCTTGAAAATAAAGCAAGGCTAATTATTTTACTTCCTGTTTACAACCCCCTGCTCTCCCTGCTCCCCAGGGACACTAAACTACCGAGCTACATCCCCAGATCTTTCTCTTTTTGGAGATAGGGTCTCACTAGGTCGAAGAGGTTGGCCTCAAATTTGTGATACTCCTACTGCCTCTGCCTCTCAGATAGCTGGGATTATAAGCATGGGCCCACCATGCCCAGCAAGATACTCCCATATACCATGAAATTAGAATCAAAGCCACCACAACTTTGCCTGCCTCCTCACTCTAGCTGACCTCTGTGACCTCTCTGGTTGCCCTTCCTTTCCTGGAAGAACTGGGTTCCCTTCATCCCAAGCTGGCTGTCATGACTCTGGGAACTGCCAGAGGAGACTCCTAGGTGAGCTGGCTTATCCTACCCTGAGCCTGAGCCAGCAGAACCTGCACTTGGTGCTCACACTACCTGAAACATTGCTTCCTCCAGGAATGCTTTCTCTGACCCCAGAATAGAAGAGGCTCTCACTCCCACAGATCAAGAGATTCTCCTTTCTAGTTCCTTCTGTCAGTGGCTTCTCCACAGTACAATGATCTGATTCAGGGCTGTTCTGCCAGTCAGCAAGAGGTACCATGGGGGAGGGAAAATATTTGTCTTACTCACTACTGCTTTCCTAAAAAAGCACTCAATAAATTCTTTTTGAACACAGTAAGCACTCAGTGAATGCATGTTGAAGGACAGAAGGAATGAATAAATGAAAGGATAGTATACCTTATAAGAATTCTTCTGTGAAGTCTTTGGTAAAGTAAATAGTCACTTGTTGAATTATTTTTGTGTAAAATTGACTTTCTTGGAGCTAAGAGTAGTGACACACACCTGTTAATTCCAGCCATTTAGGAGACTAGGCAAGAGAATGTCAAGTTCAAAGCCAGCTTCAGCAACTTTAGTGAGACCCTATCTAAAAAAATAAATAAATAATTTTTTTAAAAGGCTAGGGGTATAGCTCAGAGGTAGAGAGCCACTGGGTTCTATCCCAGTACCAAAAAGAATTACTTTTCTGAACTGGAGATGTAACTCAGTGAGAGTGTATATGAGGCCTTGGGTTCCAACCCTAGCACAGAAAGGAAAAAAAAAAAAAAAGACTCTCCTATATTACTATCCCTTCAACATAGTAAAATCTATTCTTTCCATGTCCTTTGTAAAGCTTCCCCGCCCCCCTACATTCAAGACATCTTCCTTCCATTAATTTTCCCTTGTTAAGTGGTTTTTATGACCACTTTGTGCTTTAAGCAAAAAGTGCTGTTTGGTATTTAAAATATTCCCTCTGCTTCCTTGGTGAGAAGCCTCTGGCAAGCTCTCCTGTTGACTATAACCAGTGTGACTTGGAACACATGTCACCCTTCCAGAACTCTTCTCAGACCTAGATAAAACCTACGGTATGTCTCCAGTTAGGGACAAGGTGTTTGGAATCAGCAGCACCTTATGCAACAGAGCTGCCGGAGGGCCACTCCTCTAAGGCAAATGAAATAAAAATCATGGTGTGTGGAAAATGTGCCCTCAGAGTCCTAGGAACCAAGAGTTTAAGGCTTTTCTGCAAGTAATCCAGTTTTTATTTTATGTTTCTTAGAAAACTGAAGGTTTGTATTTACCACATATGTTACCTAAGATGCAGAAAGGAAAAGAGAGACAAAGAGGTCCAGGATTGCTAAGGATTTCCATTTCTACCAGCCTTGTTCAAGCTGCCCACTCTGAAAATGACCTCTGCTGGGCTCTGCAGGGCTCCCAGAGTGGGGGATTTTCTTTCAACATGAAATCTATCTTTCTGCTTGTTCATTTCTATGGGAAACAGTATATGCATGCAAAGTTGTTGGCTACTCTCATTTACTTTACTTCAGAAATTGTGGAGGGCTGAGACACCTGAATTTTTCTTTGAACACTTTAAAGCACTTTCTGCGCCTGGAGCCTCTCAGACCTGCTCCCAGAGGAATTTTCTTTGAGTGTTCATATCTCAAAACCTTATGTAACCTGACACAATTATCTGAAAGGAAAAAGAAAAAAAAAAAAAAACAACAAAAAAAACTCAGAATCCAAAAGAACAGTGTTCTGAGCTAGGAATGAAGGTCAGGGTTGGGAAGTGTTCTCCCCTGCCTGGGGATTAGGTCCTACCTCACTATGACAATGCCCAATTCACTTTCCAGAGAAAAATGCTAACCCCCTGGCACAGGGACCAATGGGCACACATTTGCCTGTTCCTCCTGAACAAAGAATCGCTTAATGGGGGGCTCCTGGGCATTACAAAGCTCTGGAATTGGCCATTGGTTAAAAATATTTTAATAATCACTTTGAGTGTCTGCCCTTTCCAGGATGGAAGTATGACTGGTTATGGGTCCCTTTGGGGGGAGATAACTCCTGAGGCTAAAAATCAACCCATCCAGAAATCTGGAATCTCATGGCAACGTTTAGTGCCAAAAATGGGGTGTACATGGGGGTTGGTCCAGGTGATTTTGTCTCAGTCTTAGTCTAAGACTCCTGCCCCCTTAGCCTACCCTAAACTCAAGGGAGGGGGAAAGAGAGTGAGGGCAGAACTAAAATTGGGGCTCTACCTGGAGATGACCTGCATTCTGGAAAGTCCCTGGGCCACAGAGTTCTTCTCTTCTCCCTTTTGTTTTCTCTTTTAGAAATACCAACCCCACTGGCTATTTGCATACCAGTGGTGAAGGACCTCCGGAGCACAGGCACCGTTCATAGGTGGTTGCCTTTTCAAGGAATTCGCTGGAGAAAATTGGAGGCAAGGCTGTGAACAAAACCCCATCCATCTGGTTTCAGTTTATTTTTAAAAAACAACACACACAAGCCTCCCCACCAGCAATCAGAAAACAGCTTCAGCTTCCCCTGGGGGGGTATTAGCCACCAGGGGTGGGGCTGAATTATGTATATGCAAATAAATGACACCAGGCGTCCAACAGAAACTAATTTTTGTATCTTTTGCAGTTGTTCTGCCAAGAAAAGGCCTGAATCAGGGTTGATGGAAGCTGTAAAGAAGCAAGTTTTGGAATTAATTTTAACAACCAAGTTGCCTTAATTCTGCCTTGAAGAGACATGTTTCTTTTTTTTTTAAGTATTTTTTTTAATTTTTCATTTTTTTTGAGAGAGAGACAGAGAATTTTTTAATATTTATTTTTTAGTTTTCGGCGGACACAACATCTTTGTTGGTATGTGGTGCCGAGGATCGAACCCGGACTGCATGCATGCCAGGCGAGCACGCTTCCGCTTGAGCCACATCCGCAGCCTGAGACATGTTTCTAATCCAGAAGCAAATAAAGGAAGGTTGACAGTCTTTCACCTGGGTGCCATTCACTAAATAATGCCATCAGGCCAGGGGCAGTGTGGCCTGATGGTTAGGAGAATAGGATTTGGATGGCTGGGTGACCTAGGGCATGGCATTTAACTTCTCTGAGTCTATGTCCTATGTTTGGGAAGAAGCTAATGAAAGTACCTGCTTCAGAGGTATGATGTGTATAAGGAAAATAAATAAAGTACAAGCAAGCTGACCACAAATTTCTGGCATGCAGCAAACACACAATAAATGTGAAAGAGGATTATTAATCCTCAAAATCTCAACTGGAGGATCCAAGACAGATCACACCCAGAGTTAGCCAAGTACTTCCCCTAAGTGTTCTCAGCTGGGGCTTGCTTTTCCCCTGAGGCTGGTCCAGAAAACACTGCAGAGCACGAACTGAACTGTTTCCCACCTCCGAGGACCCTAATCTCCAAACATCTGCCTTTAATCCTGGGGACAGGAAAAGAATTCAGAGGTGCCAGACACAGTTTAAAAACCCAAATGACACTCCTCGCTTCTTGTGTCTTACTGTCTTCTGGGTAATAAAGGGCCTGATTTCGAGGTGCTCAGCCTAGATGGGATACCTCTAAAAAATGGGGGGTTTCAGTTCACACCTAGGGCATTCGGAGGTAAGTTGGCAACCTCCAGGGTTCCCAAGCCACATGTATGAAGTGCTGGAATCCACAAGCATCCAGTTCCCTCTGGCCTCAGCCCTGGCATGTATGTGAACACCTTGGGCTGTTTCTAAATGAGACCTTGGTTCCTGTCCCTCATCTGGATGTAGTAATTAGACTTCTGGCCTCCACTCTTCCTGCTTTCCCCAAATTCTGGCCAAATGGGACAGGGTGTCTTGCTGAAGATCATCCCAAGCTCTCCTTTGCCCTTAGAATGAAGTCTAAGAGGCCATGCATGTGGCAAACATAGCTCCACACTAACAGTTCTCAAGAGCACAGACTTTGAGTTCAGGTACACCTGAGTTTGGATGTTCAGGCGGATCCAGTGTTGAGTCCAAGATCTTGAATGATTTTCTAAGTCTCTGGAAGCCTCTGATGGAAATTGTAAAGAAACAAGTTTTGGAATTAATTTTAACAACCAAGTTGCCTTCCTTCCCTTGCATGTAAAATGGTGACAATGAGACCTATTATAAAGTACTATTGTAAGGCCTTTGCACTTAACCCAGGACTCGGGATAGAGTGAGAGGTTTGGAAGTCAACACACGGAATGAAGGTGGGGAAGGTGGTGGGGAGGAGGTGGCTCCCAGGACTCAGAAAGATGATAAGACCAATTTTGGACATGCTGAGAGCAAGGGGCCTATGTGTGTCCAAGGGAGGCATTTAGGGCAGAAAGGAGATCTTGGTTGGAGAGCCGAAAGTGTGGCCAGCATGCAAGCAAGATGTGCGCAGGGCAGGGCAGGAAGAGCATGAGATCTCCACAGCCAGAGGCTCACCGTGAGGAGGACAACCTGGTGAAGGAGGCGCAAGGAGAGGCAGAGAGGTAGGAGGAAACCAGCAGCAGTGGCTGTGCAGGGGAGACAGGGCTTGAGGCCATCAAAAGAGGCCAGCAGGGCAAAGGCTTCAAGGAGGCCAAGTTAGAAGGCAGAGATGGGTCTATGGGATTTGGTGACTAGAAGGTCATTTAATGGTGACATCTGTGAGGTCAGGATGGGGAGCTGACCCTGGGCTGCAAAGGGGGAGGGGAAAGTGGAGAAAGTGATTGTTGACAACTTTAGAGAAATGTGGTTGAGAAAAGAAGGAGACCATGTGAGAACAATGCCTGAGGAAAGGACTCTAGGATTGAGGTTACCAACAGGAGAGGCCAGAGCCAGAGTTGCTGCTGGGATACAGCCAGTTGTTTATTGTTCTTGTCTTCAGCAAGACACCCTGTCCCATTTGCCCAGCACAGGGCCCGAACCCATTAGGAAGTCAATAAAAATTTGTTGTCAGATGTGGTGGTGCAGACCTGTAATCCCAGAAGCTCAGGAGGCTGAGTCAGGAGAATGGTAAGTTCAAAGCCAGTCTGGGCAATTTAGTGAGATTGTCTCAAAAAATAAAAAGGGTTAGGGATATAGCTCAGTGGTAAAGGACCCTTGGGATTGACCCTCAGTACTGGAAAAACTAACTAAATAAATAAATTTGCTGTCCTTCAGGAGGGGGCATGATGGGGTCTAGAGCACGTGCAAGGTCTGGCCATTGGCAGGAAGAGGAGCCCCTTTGTCATTATGTCAGATGTGAGCAGAATGCAGGGCAGGCTCCTTGGGATTCTGTTGCCTCTGAGCTGGACCACAGAGGAAGGACGAGGTGATAAATGAGTGCCTGGCTCCAAGAACCCAGGATAGAGAATCTAGTATGAACACTCTTGGAGACTGCCACTTGGCACCCCCAACTAGGGACTTCTGTTCCTTCATCCTCAAATCCAGGGCTCATTGCCTTTATCCCTTCACAGCTGTACCCTCTCAATGGGCCAGCAGATGGTGCCAGTGAGCTGCTGGACTCTGCCAGAGTAGACCAGAGCCAGCCAGTCTGCCCTGGACCCTGAGTCCTCCAGATCCTGGGGCATGCTAAGGGTTAAGCAGTTTCTGACAGGTTGGGAAGTTAGGACAAAAGACTAAGGAAGATGTGAGCTGAGGACTTGGGGCGGGGTGGCTCCAGGGGCTCCTTCCTTCTGGTTGCCCTTCATTCCTCTTTCCTCCCAGGCCTCACCTTATCTGTGAGGGTTCCTGCCCTCTGCCCCCCTTCCATTCTCTTCCAGGGAGGCCCCAACCAGCCCAGACTCCTGGTTCTGGCAGAGGCTGGTTGTCTGCCCCTAGGCAGGCACGACCTGGCACCAGCCTCAGACAGGGCTGGGCCAGCCCCTCCCAGTTATGACTGCCTGAATCACCCTCTACTTCTAGAACACCTCCACCTGATGAGGGGAAGGGGTCAGTGGCCAAGGAGGCCACAGAAGGTTGAAGCACAGATCTTGGGAAGGAGGAAGAATGGCCTCCTGGTCTAAGAAGGAAATGAATTAGGAAGGTGTATAATAATGTGGCAGATAATCTAGTCTGCAACTGAGATCTCACAAGGCTATTGGTTCCACCTGAGGTGGCACAGTGTCCTAGAAGCTGAACTGAAAATACCCCCTTCCTATCTTAGCGATCCTATACTCCATATCCAAAAGCCAAGCCAGTCTCTCCCCATCGTGGTCTTTCTGATGAGTCAAAGTCCTTCATGATTCCTTCAAGGGACAAGGTAGGACCCTGCTTCTCAGTCTCACCTTCACCTTTCTTATCTGCCTCCATCCCCCAACCCTTCCATTTTTGTTCTGGCAAGCACTGGCACTATCTATGTGGCCTTCACCTTGAAAACTTCCCGAGATACCCCCTTCTATCTCCTTCTCTGATTCCCAAGTGGAAGGCCTTAATGGTCTGAGGCTGAAGAAACTATAGTCAGATTCTCAGTGGGGTGGCTAGAACTGGGAGGGGTGGGGGGTTCTGACCAATGCACATTCTACAGCTCAGAGCAGGAAGCCAGGCCAAGATGGGTATATACCTCTGAGCCTGGGCTATGCATACAGGGCAGTAAGAGTCAGTGGATTTGGATAAAGTATATTTCTCTGAGTTTCCAGAAGCAGGATGACCCAGACTTGAGAAGAGGAAGTTACCAGAAACACACATATCTCTATCTGTCTCTTAATATCTCTCTCTCTCTCTCTCTCA
This sequence comes from Marmota monax, assembly GCF_021218885.2. Classification (NCBI taxonomy): domain Eukaryota; kingdom Metazoa; phylum Chordata; class Mammalia; order Rodentia; family Sciuridae; genus Marmota; species Marmota monax. The sequence goes on from NW_026695224.1 coordinate 19,534,097, forward strand.
CACACACACACACACATATACTGAGAGAGAGAGAGAGAGAGAGAGAGAGAGAGAGAGAGAGAGAGAGAGAGGAAGGATCATGGCTTAGGGAACCACACAACATGGTACAGAGAAGCCATGGAGCCCCAAAGACATAAGTACATACAAACACAGGCACACAAGGTAAATGTACCCAAGGTCAGGCGTACACACCCTCCCCAGGAAACTCCTGCCTCCTAGGGCAGGTCTAGTCTGTCATCCATACTTCCAGAAGGAGGGAAAGGTAGAGGAAGAGGAGTGGCTCTGGGCAGAGATGGGTCCTCCACACAGAGCTTCTTCCCTTGGCCTGGCCCCCAGCCCCTCCCTGTGATCTCCCTGGCCCACTAGGAGCCAAGTCTGGGTGCAGAGAAGGCTTTGGAGGGGGCATTTTCATAGAATCCTGGCACAGAGCCTGGGCGCAGGAGAGAGACAATGAGCAACAGGGTTAGGAGCTGTGATAAGGAGTCTATAACCTTCTCCCAGGACCTATAGAGAACAGCAGGAGGCACTGGACAAGGCCTGGAGGCTCACAGGGAGACAAGGACCCCCTCTGCAGTGGCTTGCACCTTCTCTCCTCAGCAAAAGACCTGGCACCCAGGTACTGGCACCAACTCCCAGTCCCTGGCAGAGCTTTGGCATGAAGCTAGGCACAGGGTGCCAGACACAGGGGTGGGCGGGGGGGGGGCACCAGGCCACACACAAACGAGGACCTTCATACACACAGGCATGGATATGCACCCACACACCACTTATTTTATCTCCTGGGGATTCAAGGGAGAAGGGCAGGGACCACCCTGTCCTAGAGGCTGCACTCACTGACTCTGGGGGTGTTCCCATTGACTTGGCTCTTGCAGGGGGAGGGAGAAGAGGAGCACAGGTAAGACCTGGAAGCTTCCTCTGGTCCTCCACCCACCCCCACCCCCCAAACACATGTACTTGAGTGGCATGAGGTGGCGTTTGTGCATCCCCAGAGTTGGTCGTGGATGGAAGAAGGAAGGAGGGAAGGTCACCTCTTTTCCCTCAGCCCCTGCCCCAGGAGGATTTTGTGACCGCAAGCTACTCATGTGTTAGGGCATGCATGCCTGGGACCTTCGGCCGCACACGGTGTGCTGATGCGGGTGTGGCAGGCGGTGGCCAGGCGAGGGCGGACTGGTTCGCCGCTGAATTCCGCCAGACTACGGCGGTACTATCAATGTGGAGAGCCTGAATGGAGTTTGTGTTTGTCCTCAGATGTCCCGAGCAAGTGTGAGCAGGATGTGCTCACCTGGGCGCGGCGGCTCATGGCCCTGGGTGCGTTCGTGGGTCTCAGGGGTGAGAGGATGCAGGGCACAGGAGCTGGGCCCAAGGGCCCTTTACTCAGCTCAGCCCTCGGCAAAAGTCTCCTCCTCGCGCAGCAACTTAGGACTTTGTTCTGGCTTCTTCGAAAGCGGATCTGGCGGAGAGGGAGGGAAGGGTGGGCGGGGGGGATGGGGGAACACCTGCCCAGCGGGGGGTGCAGGACATGAAGTGAAGAAAAGCCCCACCCCAGCCCCGCCTCCGCCCCGCCCTCTTCCCGCCCCCGGGGTTCTTTATAAGCTGGGTCCGAGGGCCAGCAGAGAAAGTATCCCTCCCGCCCCAATCTGGTGTACCCCTGCACCCTGCGTCCCGGCCCCGAGTCCCTCTCCTCGCTCCCAAGTCCAGCCCTCGCCCCGCCCCGGCCCAGCCGCCATGGAGCGCTGGCCTTGGCCGTCGGGCGGCGCCTGGCTGCTCGTGGCGGCCCGCGCGCTGCTGCAGCTACTGCGCGCAGACCTGCGTCTGGGCCGCCCGCTGCTGGCGGTGCTGGCGCTGCTGGCCGCGCTCGACTGGCTGTGCCAGCGCCTGCTGCCCCCGCCGGCTGCACTCGCGGTGTTGGCTGCCGCCGGCTGGATCGCGTTGTCCCGCCTGGCGCGCCCGCTGCGCCTGCCGGTGGCCACTCGCGCGGTGCTCATCACCGGTGAGTGCGCGGAGCGCGGGGAATCCAGGCTAGAGGGCGGGACCGCACACCTAGAGGGTTCCCCATGGGCATGGCCAAGGCGGGCTCCCCAGCCCAGGAGAGAGAGAGTTCCCCTTCCCTTGGGTGTTAGGGATCAAGCCAAGTAGGAAGCGCTGAGCACCTCCCCAAGTCTGGGAAACTACCTGCCGCTCCAGGGAGTGTTGGAAAGAAAGTGAGCTAGGGAGTAGGCAGGTGCTCAAAGGAAACCGTGACTGAAAAAAGGGGAACCTTCTGGAGTTTGGGGAGTTTATGCTGTGTGCCCCTGTGAAAAAACAGTCGTGTAGCAGGGAATAGAGCTCTGAGGGACTTCAGAAGACACAAGTTGGAGGAGAGTCAGTCATCCATTGAACTCTGCCTGGTATCTCCGTGTGGGACGTTGTCGCATGTTCTGTTCCCTGGGGGCAGAGGAAGGAGCTTAGAAGGAAACTGCACTGACTGGAATCCTTGAAGTTCAGAAAATCTTGAGGTCACCCTGAGGAAAAACTGGGCATTCAGCTGCCTCTTAGGTCTAACCACCTACCGGCAACCTTCTGAGATAGCAAGAGTCTGCACCCCACATCTCCCCTCCATCCTGCCTGGTCCTCAATGCCCAAAGAGGTCCTGGAGAACAAGGCTCAGGTGCCTCTGGCAGCCTGACTGAATTTTCTTGGTCTGGAGTGGGGAATAAATCCATCACTTGAGCAAGGGAAGGAAAAGGAGGTGCTCAACCACAAGTGGAGATGGGGAGAAAGGCCTGGGGGCCCTGGCCCATTGTAAGGGGACAGGAACAACCTACTTTCTCCCTTAACCAACAAGGCTGTGGACAGGTACTCTGGGCTCTTGCATTGGGCCTGTCCTGAGGACACCTAGCAAACTGGCTTCTCAGAGACCCATTAGGGGTCCTGCATGATAAATGGGACTGGGAGAACTCTGGAGGAAATCCTTGAGCTGGGTCTCAGAGGACGCAGGGAGAATGGTGAAATATGAAATGTGTCTGGGTCAGAGAAAGGGTGTGGGACAAAGGTTTAAGGCAAGAATAAGTATGACCTGGGTAGGGGACAGTCAATAACCAGTCTGGCTACAGGGATGTTATGGGACGTGAGATTTCCTTGGAAGAGGCCTTGGATAGCAGGTAAGAAGCTAGACTATGCTGAGGTGGGGAGCGATGGAAACTGGTTAGAGGGTTTTGGGCTTTAGCAGAGGTAGAAATGGAGTAGAGCTCAGGCCAAATGGTAGAGACCCAATTCGGGGTGTAGTGTGAAGATTCAGGGGACCCAAGTTTCAGGGGTTTGAGGAAAGAAAGCCATCAGATCCTCCTAGCATGAAGCAGGAACTAAGTTATAGGCTCTGCCCTCAGGGACCGGGCAGATCTCCTCCTGCCTTCTAGTTTGTGAGCTGCCTCAACAGGACCCAGGCCATCTGCAGGTATTAGAGGCCCTACTGGGCAGTCTTTCCTGAGATTGACCTCAGGTTTTTATGATGCTGCTGTGGATTCTCCTAGCCTTAAGGCTGAGAGAGGTGAGAGAAGGACTGCCCTCTGAGACCTGGATTCCCTCCATCCCTGGTTCAAAACTTCCACCTCCTGTAGCACTGATTTCCTGCCTTCCCAGTGCCTTCACATCTGGCATTTCCTCAGTCAAGATCAGGCTACAAGACACTTAAGTGACCAGGTCCTGCCCTACCTAAGAGCACTGTATCTTATGCCTGCCAGTACTGCCACCCACTCCTCACTGCTTGCCAAAAACTACTTCATTAGTTCTGCTATGGGTTTGGGGTTTGGGCTGGGTGCCTATATGTAAACTCATGTGCTAATGGGTGACAGGGGTAAGCCTGTGTGTGAACATCCAGGCAGATTGGAGGTACTAAAAGTTACCCAGTGTAATGTATGCTGGTAAGAAGGTGTGTAAAATATAGGTGACTATGTTGGGACTCCATCGCTGAGGTTCTGGGAGGGTTTAGTTTTCCTATGGAGGGCCTGTCTGCTTTGGGAGGGAGCTGAGGAAAATGTATGCAGGCATGATCCCCCCAAAAAAACTCTCTTTTCCCCTCCCCCTTTCCTCTCTCCTCCCCCAGCTAGACTTGCCTTTGAAGGACTCCCCAGCATGAGTTGGTGGGTGCCCAACTGCACAAAGCCCAACTTGCAGCCCCCAGCCCAGCTTTGTTCTCTGCCTCAGCAGAGGGGGTAGGGATGAAATGAGGGGTACTGAGTGTTCAGGACAAGCAGAACTGCTTTGCAGCTTTTCTGCTCAGCAGGACAACAAGGGGAGATGTCCAGAGGGCCTTCTCCTTCCTTGGCCCTCCCCCTCCCCTTACTGGCTACCCACAGAGCCAGAATCAGAATCAAGAAGCAGGGGGTTATCGGGTACCCACAGACCCCCTCACTGGCCCTACCTGGTGGCTCTTCTCTTTGTATACCAACCAGAAGAAATTAAGCCTCCAACAGTGGTAACTGATGTCCAGTCATATTCTGTGGGATTGGGAAGGGATTCAAATGCAAGTCTGTTCTCAGTCCCTTGGTTCCCTTTCTGGGGGCAAATAGTCTGGGGTTCAGAAAATATTTTCTGGGGTTCAGAAAATCATGACCCAACTGTTGTCATGATTGGAATTGCAAGGGTTGCGGGAGGGTACCGAGGATGAGGTGAGGATATGTTTCCAGCTTACCTAGAGCCTCAAACAATAGTTGAAACTGGTATTGGAGAGAGTCTCAGGTTGGACAGAGCCTGATGGATGATACCAGAGAGCTTGGGCTTCATCTTGAGGACTCTGGGGAGCCTTGTGAAAGTTTTCAGCCACAGAGTGATTATCATTTTTGGAAAAATCCCTCTGGCTACTTAAGGAAAGGATGAATTCAGTGAGCTAGAAGGGACTAAATGATTGAGGATGCTGCTTCAATTTCCAGTTAAAGGAAGGAAAGGCAAGGTTCTCAGAGTAGGGAGTCAGGTAGGAAGGGAAACTGTACAGTAACTGCATGCGAGCTAAGGCTTAACATCAAGCAAGCAGGAGGACATCAGGGATGGTACAGGGTCTCAGGCAACCTGGGATAGAATCCTGACCTTATTCTGTGCTGGCTATGTAATTTCAGGAAGCAAATTAGCATTACTAAGACTCAGTTTCTTCTGTAAAGTCAGGGACAAAAGCCACATTTGGTGGGGTAGCTGTCAGGAGATAGGAAAATGATAGCTGTCACAGAAGGACAAAGCCTACCAGAAGTGGATATAGGGAAGGAGAGCAGGCTGTTAGCTAATACTGAGTTGAGTGTCTAAGAGCCTGGGTCCCACCCAGACCCCAGTGATCTTCGGGTTGTCTTGGGGCTGGACTGTGTCACCAAGAGAGTTCACTAGCTGCCCTGCCCTGGCCAGGCTGCGACTCTGGTTTTGGCAAGGAGACGGCCAAGAAACTGGACGCCATGGGCTTCACGGTGCTGGCCACCGTGTTGGAGTTGAATAGCCCCGGCGCCCTAGAGCTGCGTGCCTGCTGTTCCCCTCGCCTAAGGCTGCTGCAGATGGACCTGACTAAGCCAGCAGACATTAGACGTGCGCTGGAGTTCACCAGGGCTCACACCACCAGCACTGGTCAGTTGGCATTGCTCCACAGGGTAGGGCATGCCTGGGCGGGTGTGAAAGGGACAGGGATTTAAAATTTGCTACTGGACTGACCTGAGGCTCTCCCTGCCTTCATGTCTGCAGGCCTGTGGGGCCTGGTCAACAATGCAGGCTTCAACGACATAGTAGCCGACGTGGAGCTATCTCCAGTGGCCACATTCCGCACCTGCATGGAGGTGAATTTCTTTGGTGCACTGGAGCTGACCAAGGGCCTCCTGCCGCTCCTACGCCACTCAAAGGGTCGCATTGTGACAGTGGGTAGCCCAGCAGGTGAGAGCCCTCCCCCTCTGGAGGGCAGATAGGGATTTGGGGAAACCCTGGCAAAGGCTGAGCTGCCTCACTGTGCCCCTTTTATCCCTAGGAGACATGCCATATCCATGCTTGGCAGCCTATGGGACCTCCAAGGCAGCCATGGCACTGCTCATGGACTCATTCAGCTGTGAACTGCTTCCCTGGGGGATCAAAGTCAGTGTCATCCAGCCTGGCTGCTTCAAGACAGGTGAGGATCGGGGCTATGGATGGGGCACGCATGGGGTCTGGTACAGGAAGACAGGTGGGCATAGTCTTATGGGAGCAGGGACAGATCTGAGGAATGGACTTGGCTTTGGCTAGAGGAAACGTGGTTAAATAGACTGTTAGCCTTTGGTTTCCTAGCCAGCCTCCCTCTGACCTTGCTACCTGCTCCCCAGAGTCAGTGAGAAATGTGAGCCAATGGGAACAGCGCAAGCAATTACTACTGGCCAACCTGCCCCAAGAGCTGCTGCAAGCCTACGGTGAAGACTACATCGAACACTCGCATGGGCAGTTTCTGCATTCGTTGAGCCTGGCCCTACCTGACCTCAGCCCGGTTGTCGATGCCATCACTGACGCGCTGCTGGCAGCTCGGCCACGCCGCCGCTATTACCCAGGCCGTGGCGTGGGGCTCATGTACTTCATCCACTACTACCTGCCAGAGGGCCTGCGGCGCCGCTTCCTGCAGAACTTCTTCATTAATCCCTGTCTTCCCAGAGCTCTGCGGCCTGGCCAGGACACACCCCAGGCCCTAAAACCCAACCCAAACCCTTCCCCGGTGGCAGCTCGGTGAGCTCTGTGTATATAAGGCCTAGCTGCTCCAGCATAGGAGGCTCTGTGAGCCCTTGGCTCTTCCCTGGCTATTATGACACCCCGGAAGCCTATCCTAGAGCCTAGCCTAAACCACCCCAGCCCTACCCACTGCAGATGCCCAGTCCAGGCCCAGAAGGCTGAGGTTTTCCAGTGAGCTTCTGGGCCTCTCTAATGCTTCATGAGCCTACAAAGACACCTCTTGGGCACAGTGTTCCACCCTTCAGCTTGGAGAACCCAGTTGAATGGGGAGTTTAGTGCACGATTTAGCTGTAGCCTTTGACAGGACCCTACAAACAGTACCTCTGCAAATTAAGGAGTGACTGGGTGATTAGGGACCCCTCCAGGATTGTTTCTCAGCACCCGTGCCTCAGTGGTGCAAATCCATGGTTAAATTCCAACTGTCTCTTGACCAACTCAAGAATTGGAAGCCCAGCCTCTCTCCCCAAGCCATAAGGAACTGCATACCCAACTTGCCCAATTGCTACTTTTTAAATAAAGACAAAATTTTATTTCTCCTAGAATGGGGGAGATGTACTGTTTGGAGGAGGTGACTGGTTGCCTGGGTAATAGGGTGTGGCTGCCTAGCAGATTGGGAACAGCCTGGGGAGCTCTTGGGGCTCAGCGTGGGGGCCAGGGCTCTGGGCACAGGCCTGACTGGGCTCCCCTGGCACATTCTGTGGTTCACACCCTACCTCCTCTGTTGACCTCAGGCAAATAATTTATCCCTAGATCTGAGTTTCCTCATAGTGAACTGAGGAGAATAATGATGGCAGGGAGTTATAGGGCTCAGTAAAGCAATTAGGGAGGCATGTGGGTCCAACAGGGCCAAGACCCAGCTCTCCAGGCCCATCTCTGAATTTGAACTTCCGGCAGAAGAAGGGGCTATCCTCCAGGGACTTCCCTGATCCTGAGGAATCTGGGCTGCTGACTGCAGTGGTGGGCTGAGCAAGGGTGTGGTTTTGAGGGAAGTTGGCGGTCTTGGAGAGATAGCAGGGTCCAAAGGAGGCAGCAGACAATGGACTTAGAGAGGGCAGTTTTATTGTCTCAGAGGGGCAGAGCTACTTCCTCCATGCCCCAGGGACACATACACACACACACACACACACACACACATATACACACTCTATCCTTTCCATGACTATGGGAGTGACCCTCAGAGGAGACAGCAGGCTCACACTGCTCCCACAGGTTCTCAGGTTAGGAAGGGGCATGAAAGTGACTACATGCTTCTCAGACATGTCAGTAGCTGTAAACATAGGGTTGAGAGGACCTCATTGCTCTGGAGGGGGTCTTGGTCCATTCTTGGTTAGGAGGGAGGTGCCCAGCCCCTTTTCAGGCCTGAAAGCAGTCCCAGAGGGAGTCAATAAAGCTGGGTAGCCCCTAGGACAATGTGCTACCTGCCCCCAGGGCAGGCAGGTGAGCCATGGGCTTTGTCACAGCACACACAGATATACACAGTGCACTTAGAAGCCTTGGGTCAGGATGCTAGAAGATAGGGATGTAATTGTCGATCTTGGCGCGGTGGCGCTGGGCAATACACTCAGCAATCCACACAATGTTGCGACACTCCTGCTCCTTGAGCTTCACAAAAGCATAGAAGACACCAAAGTGGAACTGGTTCAAGAAGGCCAACTTGTTCAGCTTCACCTGAGGACAAAGGCAGGTGTGGTATACATGGCCATGGCCAGACTCAGGCTTAAGCCACCAACCCCTCCCTATGCCAGGCAGGACCTGAAAGAGCCCCATGCTTACCTCGTGCTCGAAGAATCGGTCCTCCAGGGTCTTGTCTCCAGGGTTGCTGCCTGCACCCTCGAAAAGCAGTTTGTATTCCTGGCCAAAGAGTCGGGGGAAGCACAAGCATGAGAGTGCTGCTGGGTACTGGAGGGGTATGAGATGCTAACAGGCCTACCCATCATCCTCCCAGCCAGGGTACTCACTGGGTAGTAATCGGCCACGTTCTTGACCTGCTCATAGTCATCAGCCCTAGCCAGCTGAGCCAAGCCCTCAGGGTAGAGGCGCCCGCAGTGCGGGAAGAGCTTGGCACGGTCCTCCTTGGATAGCTCTGTGCCAAAAGAATTGATGGTGATGATGAAGGCGCGGCGGTCTGCTTCAAACTTCAGGGCAAGTGCAAAAACACAAAAAGAAAGGGAGGAAGAGGAAGATGTAGTCAGTCAGTTGGCAGAACTTCCTCCAGGGCTAGTGGGGACCAGCAGGCAGGAGGGTGGGCAGGCACTCACCTCCAGAATGGGGCACATGGCATCAGCTGTGGTTCCGCCCAGTAAAGTGCAGAACTTGTAAAAGGACTCCAAGTAGGCCTGTGTAGAGCATGGAGCTTCCTCAATGCAAGCAGGGAGACTCTGGGTGCTTGTTAGGCCCCTACTCACAGCTCCCTCCTCCCCTCCTCAGCCCCTTTCATGATAGGGATTGGTCAGGAAACTTTAGAGCAGAGCTCCTAAAATATCAAGCAATTCTAACAGTTAATCAGCAGGCAGGAGAAGCCCACTGCCTTCTACCCAGGAGTGACAGAACAGTTTCTGACTAACAGTCTGCTTCAGGGTGCATGTCTCCCACCCCCTCATCTCACAGAAAGCCAGGTTCAGAGGGACCTCCCTCTTCTTCCTGCACTTCTGCCTTCCCCTTCCCCAAATCTCCCAAACCTCCTCTTCCTGAGTCTCAGAAAGGTTTCCATGGGCTATGGAGCAAAGGTTACTCCTGAGAGTTCAAAGAGATGGCTTGAACTGAATCCCTGGGCCCTTGCTGCATCCTACCTTGCAGAACACCAGCCCCCACCCCACCAGCCCCTAAGCATCACAAAGCAGGAACCAAATTGTCAGTATAGTTCCTGCTGAAGGATGGTTATTGCCTATGTAGACGTCAGCCTCCCAGTGCAATGGCTGGGCATGTAGGCTGCTGGTGGGAACAAGCACTTCCTGCCCAGGCAAATTTGATCTGTTGGGCAAAAGGAAAGGACAGGTCATCCCAGGTCCCAAGTCCCTCCCAATACTAGCTTATAAAGGCTTCTTCTCCCACACCTCTCCACAGTCTTGCAGATCCCATGGGTAGCTCTCTTGCATGGGTACTCTTCACTCACAGCCCTGGGGTCCCATCTTTATGGCGTGGTCACAGAGACTCTGACTTTACAGGGTAGATCGAATTCTGCTAAGTTACGGAAGGGACTTGGACCCCCAGGCTCCACTATTCCAAGAGAAACGATCCAAGACCCAGAACTCCATAAGGACCCAGGCTTAATCTGGCTGGCAACACTGGACAGGCTGGGCTTGGGGAAGCGCCTGAGGGTGACCAGTAGGGTCATAGGAGGGAAGAAACAAACAAACAAAAAAGGACTGGAACAGGTCAGGAATAAGAAGCCCAGAAGAAGAGTAGAATCCAGGTCAGAGAATTGCCAGGAGTCAGACAGCCTGGGGATAAAGACAGCTCCCAATCTCTACCATAGCCTGGTGTTGCTTTTCAGTCCCTCCACAAGTCAGTCCCCTGTGGCCTTCCCTGTGGCCAGTCTAGCTGGTTGTGCTGAAATCCTGAGGCCTACTCCAGTGGAGCCCACAGTTCCTATTTGTGGGGGAAGCCACCAGCCAGGTCTTGGGCTCCATGCCCAGCTGCCACCTATTTGCTTGGCCAAGCTGTATCGATCCCTGGAGAGGTTGAACCCAGAGTTGAGAAGGCTGGTAGGATAGGCCTAGACTCTCCTTTGAAGGGTAGGGTAGCTAAAGAAACTGGTAAGACCCAGGTACCAAGGTCACCTCTCCCCCACACCCTGTTTCCTGGAGTCTGCCAGCCCATGGCTGCTGCACCAGCTGCCTATAGTTCCCACCTGCCAGGCGGCTAAGGGTCCACCTAATCTCCCATCTGTGGTCATTGGGCTGGGACATTGCCTGACGAGCAGGAGGTCCTGGCACAGAGCCCAAAGTGTTAGGTTAGTGTTTATGAGCTGATGCTTGGGCAGCCTTTGCAGGTGACTCCAGCTAGAACCAGTCAGGCCCAGTGAGGGTGTGGGTGAGGCTGGGGGGACAGTCACACCCCTTATCCTGTCTCAGGGCAAAGAACCGGAAACAGGCCAGCTGGGTAGGCGGGCACACTAGGAATGTGTTCTCTCTCTCTCTTGGCTGCCTGGGCTGGCTGGCCTCCCTGTTCACAGGGTGGATGAGAGTCCTCACTTTAGCAAACAGGCTGAGCCAGGTGTGATCCCTGGTACTGCCAGTGACTTACTGTGTGGCTTCAGACAACCACCTTACTTTGCTGAGCCTTCAGTTTTCTGATTTTATAAATGCCAACAATAATGTCTACTGACTGCTAGAGTAGTCCTGAGTTTGAAAGTTGTGGATGATCTTCCTGTCTCTAATGTGCTCTCCACACTATAGCCAGAGAGGGCTCTCTGAGTACATTACTCTGCTGGAAATCTTTGCTAGCTGACCTTATGCACGGGATAAAGTTCAAACTTTTGGCCTAGCATTCAAAGCCCTGGGTGACTTGACCCTGTGCCTGCCTCTTCCTCCAGCACCTCCCCACTGTCTGCACTTCCCACCTGTCTGTGCTCTGTGCTTTCCTTCTGTGTATACCATTTCCCTGTACCATCATGACCTCCGGCAGACTAGGGCACTTGGACTCAGGCTGTGCCAAATGTTATCCAGCCAGTTCCAATCAGAGAAAGAGAGGACCCTTACCATGGAGACTAGACAGACACATGCTCTCAGGGTTAGGTCAGCAAGTCCCTTGGCCAGGGTCATCCCCAGCTCCACTTCAAGGACTGCCCACTGCTGATCCATGTTCCTGACTATAGTCCATCAAGAGTCTTGGCACTACAGCCCAGTACCTCATCACAGCCAGAGCCCAGCCTGTCCCAAATATCCCTAATGGTCCCTAGCTCTTAATCTCTTTGGACCAGGGCAGTGCTGGCCCAGTTCGTCCTCTATCCCCAGAATCAGCCATAGCCTAGTGGAAAGCAGAAGGTGGGATGTGGCATGACTCTAGTCTGGGAACCTGAAAGGCTCAAAAAGACCTCCCCTCCTACTACCATAACCGAGCATACCACTGCCTTTGTTCAAGCACCTGTCCTGGCTGGCAATAGCTGAGATGGGGTAGGTCTGAGGGCTACGATCTGGGTAGTAGCCTGTGACCCTCCTAAATGCTGGGAGACCAGCAGTCCAGGAGCCAGCTCTAACAGGCCAAGTGGTAGAGTGCCAGCCACTCCTGCTGATCTTATCTGAGCCTGCCGCAGGCACCACAGGATGGAGAGCCTGTTCCATGCAGCTCTGCACCCATCACAGGAACAAGAGAGCAAGCTGATAAGAGTCTGGTGCAGCTGTGTCCTTCCCAAAACCTCACATAAATCACCATCCTACCATACCCACAGCCCCACCCACCAACAGGTTAATCCTTCACTGCTCATGTGCAGCAATACCTTGTAGAGTGTATTGCGGATAATCTCGATGTTCATCTCATCAAGATCCTGCTCTGAGATGCAGTCCTGGAAAAAAGCCGCTGGGGAGGAAAGACATGGATGTGAAGGGTGGGAAAGAGGCAAAAGCCCTGATGATGTTCAATAACTCTGCAGGGCCCAGAGGGCCCCACCATAAGGCCCATTGAGCTAAGTATTGGGGGGTGCCCAACCCAGCCTGAGATACTTGCCTTGGAAGTGGCAGAAGCAATACTCTGGGCCATGCGCACTGACCTGAGCTTTTCCTGCCTCCTTGCTCCTAAAATTGATTTATAAAGGAGGCGGCCAGCCATAACATGATCTAATCGCCGCTGGGACAGACCCAAGTTCAGACCATGCCAAAGACAGGCTTGCATAAGAGGCCATGAGATTCTCCTTTCTCTTCTCCAGGGGCAGCTGTGGATTCAGAGCCTGACGCCCACTTCTCTGCATCCCCTAGGAGGACCTGGTGCCCACACTTGGAAATCCAGCCTTCTTCTCTTTAGGACAAGATATGAGTATAGCAGCTGGGTGGGCATGGACCACTCACCCAGGGACCATTGCAGAACGGGAAGGAAAGGCCACAGCATGACAGAGTACCCTTACCCCTAGGAGGGCCTGCAAACTCATTGGTCTGTTCTTTCTTTAAATTTAAGATGGGGGCTGGGGATGTAGCTCAGTTGGTAGAGTACTTGCTTCGCATGCACAAGGTTCAATCCCAGCACAACACACAACAAAAAAAGACAAAGATGGGAAAACTGGGGGAAAAAAAAAAAAACAGCCTAGAACTAATTGAGAGTTCCTGGGAGAACGGAAGGCATACTAGGTCAGTGGGTATGGCTTGGGCCTCTTAGCTTTGAGCCCTGAGATTCAACTCTTGATGGCTTCCTAGAGTGGTGCCCTGGGGCTCAGGATATTGGCTATGAGGTACTAGCTGGTTATGGCCCTTGTGCCTTCTCCACAGCCTCCTAGGCAGGCAGGAGCCAGCACTGTCTAGGCGGGGCCCTACAGGAAGCGTGCGATTCCCTTCCCTTCCTTGGCCTCTCACATGGACCTTGCATCCTGCCGGACACCGTCTGACCTGGCCCCTGGGACCTGCTTGCTGGAGGCAAGTGGAGCTATTTGCTTCCCTCCACTGCCTCACAGGCAGCCAGCGACTCTGTCCCTGCTTGGGGCCACAATCTTTCAGAGCTCCCAGGACTCCAATGGATCAAAGCTTTTCTCTCCCCTGCACAAACTTTGCCCTCTTCTGCACTCAGAGAAACCAGACTATTTCCAAAATTACATGGTCTGAGGCAGGCCCTAGAGGTAGCCTCCCTGGCCCAACAAAAGCAACAGGAAAGGAGAAGTGGGGTGTTGAAGAGAGCACGAGAGGAGGAAATTAAGGAAGGACAAAGATGAGCAGCAGCAGGCAAGTCTGCCTTTTTGGCTCAGGGTTATCCTGCCCCCAACAGTCCACAAATCCCACACCAAGGCACCAGCACTGAGACCACTGCCCAGCTCACCCAGGGGTGTGTCCACCAGAATGGCATTGTAGAGCTCAGCAGGTGTCTGTGCGATGTTCACGGCCTCCATCTGCTCGAAGCTGCCTAGTGGGTGGCACTTGGGCACAAGCTCAGCAATGGAGCGCTGGTGCAGTGTACCGGTGATGAGCAGGATCACATTGTCAATCATGTAACTGTAACTGTGGGAGACAATCAACAGCAAGACAGCCTATCAGGGTGGAGGCCTAGAAGGCCTGTTGCAGCAACCATGTCCTTGTCTCCACCCTGCATGGGCCATTAACCCCTAACCAAAGGGTTAGGCCTCTCTAACCAAGTTTCCTTCAAGTTCCTGCCCCCTGCCCCCATCTCAGCACCAGGAGCACAGAAGAGACATGGCATTGCTCTTGTGATGAAGGATTCGTGCCCCCCAAAGGATTGAAAGACAGGTGACTCCCTGAGAGTATGAACAGTGTTATAACAGGACACAGGAACCACGGACACACAGAGGTAAGGCATGCAATCTAGCCTGCGAGTGTGCTCAGGAGCCTGAGAGAGAAAAGGACTGTGAGTTGAAAGTGTATTCTGGGAAGGAGGGACAGTTTGTGCAAAGACCTGGAGGCCCGCACTGAATGAAGCTGTATTTGAGGAACTGAGCAGTCAGACTGGTAAAGGGAGAGGAGGGGTGCAGCCACTGGCAGAGCAGTACTGCCAACAGAGAAATACCTGGGGAAGGGGCTCAGGCAAGGCTGAGGGTCCTGGCTTCATCTCAAACACCAGGTACCCATGAGGGGGATATAAGCAAGGAGTATCACAGTACCCTGGAGGGACACAGTGGTGAAATGAGGAAAGGCTGAGAGGAAAGGATGGGGTGAGCGGAGACTTCTCCAGGAAACATCAAGCAGAAGCTAGTAGAGGTTCCCTGTGGAGGGAAGGCCCAGGTTAAGCAGATCTACAGAGCTCTACTCCAAAGGGACAAAAATACCTTCCTCCCTAGGGCCCGAGACCAGAGCCAGGCATCTGCCCAGGAGGGTCTGGACAAGTCCCAGAGATCTGAAAGGCTGGGCTCAGGTCAGTTCTAGGCAGAGGCTACCTTAGACTGAGCCCTGCAGGAGGCCAACTCTGGAGAGTCCATGGACAGCAGAGGGGGCTGTGGAGCTAGGGAGGGTGGGGCTACCAATTCAGACTTGGCAAGGGACAATGCTCCGCTTCCAACCAAAAGACATGGCCAGGAATGGGTCTGGGAAAGAGAGTTTGTGTAGTCACCTATGAGGGTATGGAATGAAGAAGGGGAGAGGGCCCCAGCCATAGTCTGGCTGCAGTAGCCACAACAATCCTCTAGTCTGTCACCATGGATGAATTTAGGGTACATGGGAGCTGGATGAGGCCTCAAGAAAATGTCCTTGAAGACTAGGCTAGCCCATGGAAGGGTGAGAGCTGGGGTGGAGGCTGCTGTTTTGAATTGGGCCCTGAGCAGAGGTCTTATTCTGGCTTCTGGGAGGACTGAAGCTAGGTTCCTACCCTGGGACAGAATGGTGAGTACCCGTGCTCAGGCTGTTCAGTGAGGGCCTGGTAGGAAGTGGTCCCCAGAAGCAAGAAGCAAAGGAAGGTAGCAACCCAGGGCTCAGGCCCTGGCTCAAAGGGCTTTGGGGATACTCCCATAGGGCCCTCCAGAGGGTAGCAGGAGGAGGCGGCCCCAGCTCCTGTCCTGGCCTGACCCCCAGTTCCCCCGCTTGCTACATATTCCCCTAGTTCCCCCACCCCCTCTGCCCTGCTATGACCTCTGCTCTCCTGGGCTCAGGGCCAGGCAGCTGCCCTCTCTCCACTCCCAGTCTGGCTAGGTCAGCTACAGGATATGCACTGAGAATACACAGCCCCCTTTCCAACTGAGGGCCTCAGACAGGGCCCATTTGCAGCTGCAAGCCAAGAGACCCATATGGCCAGCCTCCTGCCCCCAACCCCACAGAGCTGGCAGAGTAGAGGGACTGCAGAGAAAGACTGCCAGAGTTTTATGCCTTGCTCTCCAGCTCCAGCCTGCATCTTCTCTTCCCTGGACAGCATATACTTTCTGTCCCTGATACCTTCTGCATCTCATGCACCTCAGGATAACTCATTGGCTTTTGATACTCCACATATGCCCTATTTAGTCCTACTGTTGCCATCTTACTCCCTGAGATAGCCACAAAGAACCTGCCCCTAAGAAAGTTCTTTTATGTTCTCACACCTTCAGACAGGGAGGAGAAAAGCACATCCCTTGGACCCACATTAACCAAGTGATCCCACAACTACTAGACCCACTGTCAGGGGAGATAAAGCCCAGAGAAGGCCAATACCAGGCCCTGACAAAAAAAATAAGGCAGAGGAGTTTTTCCCTACAACTGTTGTCCATATACCTTCATTCATGTCCAGGACCCCATACCCTGGCTCTACATACCCCATCTAGCCTCATCTTCTCAGAGGGATCCCCATAAGCCAGCTTCTTCTTCCTAAACCTCCCCTAACCTTGTCCATAACTCAGGGAGTCTGTTTAGGTTGAGGGCAAGGCTGGGATCACGGCCCAAAAGAAGTGCCTTGGCACTCCTAAGGGTCCTGGCCTAGCCTCAGAGGAGAATTCTGTGGGAAGATGCTGCCATCTGGCTTTGCTGTTGTCCCTCCAATGATGTGGAACAGGCCAGCTGTGATTTACTTTTCAGCCGTGACAGCATATGTACAGGCCAGTGGTAGTCCCCCACCCCCACAATGTCCTGGCTCCTCATAGCCTGTCTTGCTATAAACCTTAGCTCATCACAGAAGGAAATGTTGGGCCACTCATGGTTGTGCCACTCACACCTTTCCAAGGCCCCTTTCTATGCAAGCCAGGCCAGCTCAGATGATCCTGTGCTAGGCGCAGCACTTCCCTCCCACTGGGCCAGCTGTGAAGTTGCTATAGTGGAGGACCCTGCTTTCCTCACCTGCCCAGTGAGGGTTAGAATCTTCTCTCCTGGGAGATGGGAGGCAGGACAAACCTAGATAACATGGCCCAACCTTATGCCAAGGCTGAGGCCTTCAGCCGGCAAGGAAACCCTCTCTTCCTCCTTCTTGCCTGACTTCAGCAGCTGCCTCCCTGCCCCCAGAGAACCACTCCACCATTCCTCCCCTCATTTGGCCTCAGTAGAAGAAAATGAGGTTCCAGCTGGTCAGCATCTCCCTCCAGGGGAAGACAGCTGGGGAGTGGATGGCCGGCTGCCTGCCAGGCCAAAGAGGCCCTCGTGGAGTGGGGGTGGGGCAGTCTGAAATCCTCTGTCCGGAGGCCCTCCCTTGCCCTGTGCCTCCAAACCAGCTCCAGCCCCCAAATGCCTCAGGCTGGAGTTTAGGACGTTACTTCTTCCAAGAAGCCTTCAGAGTCCCTAGCCAACACTGCCCCTCCACTGTGCCCTTTGTTGCCACCTGCTGGAGCAGCATGTCTCCTCAGCCCTGGAAAGGCAGGCCTGGTGCTGGGGAGGAGGCCATGATGACTGGGTACCCCAGATAGCCTATCCACCCAAAGTCCCCATAGCAGCTCCCATGAGCTGCTAATAACCATATCTATACTCAACTACATTTGGATCCTGAAGAGCCCTGTCCAGCATAGAAAGTAAACAGAAATATCTGTTATGGCCTCAGCACACCAGCTCTCAAGCCTGTTTCTCTTCTGCAATCCGGATGAGTGAGTTATGTCTCATAGCAGAGGTAGTGAGGCTTTAACCTTCTCCTCATTAAAATCCTGCCCCTCCCCAGAGGCCTGGTTGGGTTGTCCCTCATGATTTGAACTTTCTAGGTCTTGAGGAACTCCTAGATGTTCCCCCACAAGCTCAGAACAGTGTCAGTACTGGCTCTTCTGCAAGGCAGGGACCAAGTCTATCCTGGGACCCTGAGTCCACAGCAGGCAAGAGCCCCAACCTGCAAATACCAATAGTTCACCCAGTAGCCCAGCTTTTGGACAGTGAGAACTGGAGGATCAGAGCAGGGAGGCCCAGGGAAACCTGATGCCCCTCTGTGACCAAGTAGGGCCCAAGATAGGGGTGACATGTTCTGAGAAGAATGGCAGAAGTGTCCACAGGCCCTCTGGAAAACTTGAAGCCACTGTCCTGGGCCTCCTTCTAGTTGCTCACTCCAGCTTGTAGCAGTGAGGCCATGACACAAGAGAGATGAGACCTCAGCCCCCACAGCTGGTGAAAGTTTCCCATACTCAGGTTCTGCTACTGGGCACCTAGGCTGCAGGCAGATGCTGCACACTGGGAAAGGCCCTGACTAGGAACTTGCCAGATCTCAGGCTCACTCCTCCCACAAGCAACTCTCCTATCTTCTCTTCTAGAGCTGACTCTCCTATGGAAAAATATCATGGAATGGCCCAAATCAAGATCTTCTCCAAAGCCACAAAACACAAACTCTATCCCAAAACACAGAGCAAGTCAGTGGCTGGGCCTGGTAGGAGCCCTTGGTATAGTAACACATTAATATGTTAGCATCATGAAATTGAGTTGGGTCATCTCAAGGCCACATGCTGATGGTCTGCTTCAAGGGAAACTGTCTATCCCTTGACAGGCAGTTGCCTCCACTGTGGTCACCCACTCTCTCAAATGACTTCTCCATCCCTATCTAATCAGGGAGTCTTCCCAATGCTGAAAAACCACCTCTGAACCCTTGTCCTGTCTGAAGCTGCCCACAGGCCTTTCCAGGAATTGTCTATGTATTCCCCTGTGTCCTTAGCACTGGGTCTGGCCTAGAGCAGGTACTGGCCCTGTGTGTTGGCTGCAGGCTGACTGGGATCTTCAAGAGCACTGCATACTGTCTCTCACACAGAAGGACAGAGAAGGCCTTGACCAGCTTTTGCTTACATACCTTCAGTGATTGGGCACTCATTACCTCCTGCAAAGCCTGTTCCTACAGGCTTTGAAGCTGTAGGCAGAAGCTCTGAAGGCAGAAGCTCTCTGAGGGATAGAGCTAAATGACCTTTGTGGTGGTCTCACCCTCTATATCCAGCTGAGCCACCTGTCTGCACAAGGCCATGGCCCAGGATGGGGTATTTAGTTGATGCTTCCACCTCCTAGAGGACCACACTCTCCTCTCTGAGGACATTCCTCTGGTCATTTCTAGGTAGCTTCCTCCTCCTCAGAGGGGGTACCACACCTGGAGAATGTTGTGAGGGCAGAAGGCTCATTACTCAGGACATGTATAGTCCCCTCAGCCTAGAACACCTTCCCCCAATTTTTTCCTTAAACACCTAACCCTCAATCAAATAGGTACCTCCTATGAAACCAGTCATGAATTCCAAGTCTGGGGGATTCCCTGATACAGGCCTTATAGGAAGGCTTCTTCACCCATTTCTGCAACACTCCTCATACCAGAATGACCTGATGGGGCAGAATACTAGTGGGGGCTGGATGCTACCTAGGGACCAGGCCTGACGACCTTGGTCGCATGAAGGCAAGGACTGACTTAGTCAAGCCTTGTGGTAGACTGATAGGACTGTTGGAAGCTGGCTGGAGATTCAAGGGATAGGAGAGAGGGTGAAAAACAGGCAGGCAATGTAAAAGTTTAGGCTCCATGAAATGGGTTTTTAATGATGTTAGAGAATGGTGTTAGAAGCTGCTGGGAGGGAATCTGGAAGAAAAGATGGCTGCATATACAGGAATGAAAAGGGGTGGCCACTCAGGGTACAGGGAGCAGGATGAGGGGATCCAGAACACTGGTAGAAGGGTCCCAGAGTAAAAAGGGTGCATCTTCCATTGAAACAGAGTTGTTGGGGAAGATACAGATGAAGTGCTGGGAGGCATTCTGGCTTTTATTGTCTTTGTGGAGGAGGAGGTGGGCCATCTGCCCAGAGAGGTGGAGGTTGCAGGCAGGACAGAAATGCTGTTTAAGATGGAGAGATGGTCTTCTCACCTTTGGCAGGGGTCTTCCGGGTGCTGAGAAGGGAAAGAGGCTGCTGGGCAGAGACAAGCTAAGGCTAGCTGAGTAGGTAAGCATGCATATCTGGCAGCAGGGATGACACCCCCAAGGGTAGGCTTTCCCAGCTTTGCTCCCACAATGGAGGTGGAGGGAGGAGCTCCAGGCTAGAGGCTGCTGGGATTCCTCCAGGGCTGGGGGGCTGCCAGCCGGGTGGGACCATGAGTTGGACGGCCAAGAGAGCTGAGGATATTGGCAGAAGAAAGTTTAAATGATGGACTAGAGATCCTCAGCTGGGGAGGGTGTGAAACAAGACAGAAGAAGTAGAAGGGGAGAAAGCAAGGCCTAATATCCTGCTGAGTTCTGAACCCATGTCCCACAGGGGGCCGAGAGTGGGTTGTAGCTCAGTGGTTACAGGCTATGTAAGAGAGGGGGTGTCTGACTCAGCAAATTCAGGGGTGAAGCAGTTCCAGGTGGTGACATGGCCTTGGGTTGCCACTGGTAGGGGTGGCTTAAGCGGAGAGCAGAGGAGCAGGTCATTGGAGATGACGGGGTCAGGGAATATGCAGCCATAGGCTCAGACAGGCTGACACGTGGCTGCTAAGCTTTTCCCAAGTGAGGGCAGGAGTGAGTGGATGAGAAGGCTGTGAGCCACAATCACCCATGAATGGAAGGGGCGGGAAGTGGAGGATTTGGACAGCCTGCCACAGGATAGTGCTTGGCTGCTTTAAGCACACTTGGTGCTTACAGCCAACCTCCAGCAAAGAGCTGGCAGCTGCTTTGTCTCAGTCACACTCGGAGCCTTCTCTAGTTTCGTGGCCTGGCAGGCTGACACCAAGTCAGGCCAGGAGTTAGATGTACAGGCAGGTGGGCAAGATAGATGACCAATACCCTCTGATCACTATAGGGTCAAGCTTCCCCTGGCCGGCCTACCTGACAAGACCATAACATTCACCAGGAAGTTGAAATAACCTTGTGCAAACAAGCCAAAGGTGAAGGCTGGGCTCTGACAATAAACGCATTGCTTCCTGGTATGTCCTCAGCTCTGGCCTTAAGACAGGAGACACACAGGCCAGGCCAAGAGTTGGGTGACAGATGGCACTCTGCAGTGTGACCTTCCAATGCAGCAGCACATGATATACTCCACCTCTGGCTTCCTGCCCAAGTAGGTCCATGTTGGCATATCTTGACCTCAGGGGCCATGGCAGTGTGAGGATGGGCCCAGTTAAAATACTAGGGAGGGGTTGGGGTTGTGGCTCAGTGCTAGAGTGCTTGCCTAGCATGTGTGAAGCACTGGGTTCAGTCCTCAGCACCATGTATAAATACATAAATAAATCAATTAAATGAAGGTCTGCTGACAACTAAAAAATAAAAAATAATTAAAAAAAAATAGTAGAGAGGCTGCTAGGGAAGGAGGTCTGTGACCTGGAGGGGGCCTGCTTGTCAGCTTGGCTCTTTAGGTGTCCCAGGCTGTGGCTGGCTCTTCCTTGAGGATAGAAACCTCTAGCTAAAGCCCCCATTTGAGCAAGTGGATCCTGTGCAAGTGGCTGCTCCCTGCTGGGGACAGGAATAAGACCAGACAGCAGGCATCTCACCTGATTCCTGCAGGGACAAATGGAGTGGTATGCCTACTCCCAAGGAAGAGGGTGGGAGCATCCTAATCATGGAATGGAAAAGCTAGACAATACCTAGCAGAGTGCAGGGAAATGCTTTCCCACAATGACACACACTCACGTGCCATGGGTATAAAGCATACTCAAGGCTAATCTCTAATGACTATTCTGCAGCTGGGTAGCATAGCTACCTGGGGTTGGGTTATTTCTTTGTCTGCCAGGCTCTGGCTCATGGCTTCTGGACTCTCCCTGCAGAGGAAGCCTTTCTACCTCCCTGTGTCTACAGGCACACATAGCAAGCATACAATGACTGCCTAGTCCAAACACCCGCTTCCAGCCTGTATGTAGGCCTAGGGTCCTCTCCTCTGCTAAGCTTCCCCAGGAGCTGTAGAGAAGAGCCTTACTGTAGGCAGAGCCCACCCAAGGGTTATGATGGGGAAGCTGGTGCAACCAAGGGTTATAAACATGGGATCCTGGCCCACCTGACTCCTGTTGGCTTGGTCCAGAACTGGGAAAGGCAGCATGGCATTCAGCCTTCCCCAACCTGTACCCCTGCCTAATCTCCCTGAGATCCAGACCCTGATCAGAATAGATGGAAAGGGATCTCAGCCCAAAAAGGGCCAGAGGGCCTGCATGGCCTATTCAAAGAACTGGCTTGTCAGACCTCTGTCCATACCCTGACCCTTCACTGCAGCAGAAGGGGAAGCCTGTTGAGTGTTCAGAGTGAATGCTGTAGGGTAAGTGAAAAAAAGAGCTCCCATTTTCCCTGGTTCCCCACCCCAATCTCTTTAACACCAGGCTAGGTGTTATAAGGAAAGAGGCTGGTGACCCATTTAACGGACTGTGACCTGGAGGTCCAGAATTGTTGAATGACCAGTTCAGTTACACAGCCCATGAGGACCCTGCTTGATGACAGCTGACCTGACAGAGCTATCATAAAGTCTGACAGCTGACAGAGGCATGAAGACATATGACTTAAGCCATGCTGGGGCCAGATCATGTCAGTGTAGCTACTCTGCCCAGGACAAGGGGGCTCACTCACGTAATGAAGTCCAGGAAGCTGGCAAGTGGCTCATAGGCGTGGTTCCTCATATGGCGAAACTCTACCACCATCTTCTCTTTGAGCCGGTCATCAATGACTGACACTGTCAGAGGTGATGCCTCATTAGCCAGGAAGTTGCCATAGTCTGTGCTCTGCAGGTGCAATTTCAAGTCTGAAATCCAAGGGAAGAGGGTGAGGACTAGCCTGATGGAACCTCCCCCAATGTACCACGTTCCCATTCCCACACAATTTGGCCCAGCCTCTCCCTTGCAGCTCTGTCCTGCTGCTACCCTAAGTTCCATCTGCCTGATGGCTCAGGGCCTATCGCAGGGCAGCCAGACCAAGACCTTGGAGATGTCCCAATTCCTCAGGCTAAAAGGCAGCACACTGGCCCCAGCATACAAGCACAAGTAGAACAATTGTGCCCCAAGATGACAAGGTTGGGAAACCTCAACCCAAGGTTCCATTCATTACCCACAACCTTTGAGGACCTAACCTAAAACAGAATATGAGAAGAGCCCTGCATTCCAGGGCCATCCCTTCCTTCATATCTTTCCTTAAACACCCCCTCTTTCAAGGCCTCTCCTGCAGTCCTCTCACTCTGTTCATTTACCTGTCATTTTTCTTTGTAGCACTTACCCCACCTGATACAGGGCACATAAGTTCCATGAGGACAGGGAGTCTGGGTCACTGTGGTATTCTAAAGCATAGAACAGAGTATGCTCTGCTGTTTGTTCATACTCAGGAAATTATTGCAGAATGAATGAAAGATGGGAGACAGTGGGTGAAAATAGCAGTTAAGTTACTCCTGGACTTTGATATGAGGGATATGGCAGTGATGGCAGTGATTAGGAAGGGACATGTGTGTGTGCATGTGTGCATGCATGTGTGTGTCTACCAGTCAACTCTGGCTTCTGCTGCTCGGCGAATGCATACTACTCCATCCCTTGGGGAGGTTGCCAAGGGATGATAGGAGGGACTACACTTGTGACCACTTCAGTATGCTTCCCCAAGGCCTCCTTCATTGTCCTTTGGGCTCAGAAAGCCATGCAATCCTGGGATGCTTAGAGAAAACGGGAGGTAGAATATGCAACCTTTCTATAGGTTTAAGGAACCCCTGTGAAGTCCTTCCTGCTGTACCCCATCAAAAGAATGCACCCAGCCCGCAGTCAAGTGTGCTAAAGGAGATAAAAAAAAGTACATGAGAGAGGGCATAGAGGGAGGTGTACAAGCTGCTGTGGTGAACACAGTCCACCTGTGTGTCCGGTAGGTGGGCTGGTAGCAGGCAGTACTCATGTCCTCCCAGGCACTGACAGAGGACTTTAACCTTTTGAAGGAGAGTCTTCAGGAGGAACCTGTTACCTTCACTCTCACACTGCCATTCATGTCTACTCTTCTCCCATGGCCACCCAAGAGCAAACAGAAGAAAAGGCAAGATGAGGTAGAGACAGACCAACCTGTCCCACAGATCCTGCTGCCACACCCAGCTATATCACTCAGGGCTTCTGCAATGAGCCCTTACTTTGGGCTCTATCCTTCCCTATCCTAACCAGTTTGGCTAACCCAGCTATTCCTAGAGTAAAGCATGGGGGCAAGAAAGTGCTTTGCTCAGTAATACTTGGGTTGTTGAAGTGTTTGATTATTTGACTGGTTTTTATTAAAAAAAAAAAATCTCAATTGTAATTGATAGTTACTACCATAGTAGTATATTGCCTGTATTTCTACCTCTATAAATGGACTTATGTGCTAGATTTTAATAACCTTAACCTTGGATAAATATACAAGTCTTAAAAGAAACATGGCTTATTTGTGCAAATTGATTGGTTTTGAAACATTGTTAATGCCCTAAAATGTTTTTTGTGGGTGTGAAACAAATGGTAAAAATATTGAATTGGTTCCCCTTATTACAGTACTGAAACAAAGTCTGCTGAATTCATCAAATCATGTTCCTGCCCTGATTTTACATACTTGTGTCTATTAACAAACACTGTGATACTAGGGGGGGAAAAAAAAAACAACCATGGACAGGGCTTCTGTCTAGGCTCAGCAATCACCAAAAACTTCATTAGGGAAAGCTGCAAAATGAATGGCACCTAGCAGTCAGGACTGGCATGTGGTATTCTGGGTCAAACTGTCTGGCAAATCTGTCCATTTATCCATGCACTCCCTGCAGCAAGCTGAGGCCTTCTCAGGCCATGAAACTTCTCTTCCACTAACAGCTTGGGCCTGGGGTCAGGAAAGATACACAAGGAGGAACCCAGGGTAAACCCAGTTCTCTATTTTCTGGGATAGCAAGTCTGGCTCTGGACCTCAGCCCAACCTCCCAATCCCTCCCATCCAATTACGGAGGACCAGGCCTCCTCAGGCATCTGTGCACACCCTGCCCTTCGGAGCCTTGGCACATGCTGTTGGGAGGCTTTCCTGAGCAGGCTATCACCTCCCACTTCCGATCCTCATGAGCTCTCTTGCAGTGTGAAACTTCCCCTACCCCAGTCCCCACTTTTGCTCCACATGGCTCCTCTCCCTTGAAAGGCTAGTGCAGCCACTGCCAAGCACCTTTTCCCATCTCCAGCCTCTGTGACTCTCCATCCAATACCTGGCACTGGTCAGGTGCCACTCTTCATTTCAGACCCACTTTAAGTGGAAAAACATAGGTCATGCAGTAGACTCAGCCCAAGGCCAGGAGTAACCTTTGCATTGAACCTCCCAGACACATCCATTTCGCAGGACAGGAAATCAGGCAGAGGCAAAATCTTGTTCACAGTTCCAGTTGGGGTGTAGAGGGGAAGGGATATAGTGAAGGCCTGGTGGATTCTCTAGCTTTGGTCTCCCCCAGTACTCTGCAACTCTTTTCCCACATTCTTCCACAGCCTTTGGCCCAGGATAGGCCTTTCAGGTACAACTAGCCAGACAGCCTTTAGTCCCAGAAGAGCTGGCTGATGGCAAAGGAGCTGGCCTTGCAGGCCACCTGAACACCCATTGCTGACCTGCCAATCATAAGACTAGACTGTCATGACTCAGTGACAAGTCCCTCAAGCACCATTTGTGGTACAAGCCATTCCTTCCAAGAGAAACTAGGAATGTGTGCACATGAATGAGCAAGGCAGAGCCAGGCACTCTCCTTTGTATGCCTCCCATCCCTTGGGCTTAGTATGGGCCTCAGAGCAAACACCCCTGTGCCTTGGCTGCTGCGTTCTGCTGACACTGCATCTGGGGAACCGTGGCTCCAAGCACTGCTGGAATGCAGGCGGCCGGATGGTTTCTGCTGGCGTGTGTCAGATCAGAGCAAACCCGGGAGACTCTACTGAGAATCCTGCCCAAGACCAGAGGAGTCTTCCTTACCAGGAAACTCAATTTTAAAAGCCCCCAGGGACAATGTCAAAGGGCCGTTCCAGACCACTTTCCCTGGCCAAGCCCCATGTCTGCCTGTGACCCAGGGAAAAGGGACAGCCTGCCAGCCAAGAAGGCGACTTAGAGGGAGGCAGGCAGGCTGATCCCTCAGCTCGCCCACGAGGGGACCACACAGGGCTTCTAAACCAGCTCTGACCCGGGTAGAGAAACCTGGCGCCCGGACCCAACGGCTGGCAGCCCCAAGCACTTCAGAGAGGCCTGGCCAGGGTTAGGACAAGGCCGGTTAGGACGCCCTCTCCTCCCTAGCTTCCTGCTCTCTCTGAAGGATGTGGAGGAGGAGATGTGACTGGGGGCGGGGTTCTAGTACAGGAGGAAAGGCCTGGAACTTATAGAGAGCTTCGTGGGAGACCTGGCCACCCAGCCCTGGCCCAGCCACCAAGGGCAGCCAAGGACAGCAGGGGCTCTGGGAAGGCAGGGGCTAGTTCTGTTTCTGGGCCCTGGGCTCGGCAGCCTGACAGCCTGGTGACAGCCCTTGAGAGGCCCAGACGTGCCCAGGCTGAAGCATGAACAGTGTTCTGGTTAGAGCAGACTCGGGGGACCATTCTGGTCTACCCACAAGCCCAGCTGTCTACCCCAAATCCTCCCATCAGTGGCCCGGCACCAGGAGTGTCTGGCCAGCTTGGGATCTCTCATAGCAAGACTTCCTGAGAGACTAATTTCTCATGCTTAAAAAGATGTCATTGCTATCAGGAAGTTCTCTCTGCAGTCTGACCTAAACCCCGCCTCTGAGGAAGCCAACCAATTCAGTTTTCCAGTGTCTTCAGCCTCTGCTTAGGACCTGGGCTTGCTCCTTACCACCCTGGTCCCAGGACCTTCCAGCATTCTGCTGCCTCTTGCACTCCTGTTGAACTTGAACTCGATGTTCTGTTGACTTCCCCCATCCCCAACTTCATCTCCTGGCACGACCCGGGTCTCTTGCCCCACACCTTGGCTGTCTGCCCCCAGGTCTACTCTCTATACCATCATCAGACTGAAATTCTCCAACTCCAACATATCACTGTCATCTTCATCCAGTGGCCCTCATAGCCCTGGAGCTAGAGTTTTGTCTCCTCCCACAGCCTATGAGGCCCCATGCCCTCAACCCTTACATTGCCTCAGCCCTTGACACTCTGGCCTACCAGTGCTTTTCTCTGGCTAGTGTCAACTTCCTGTCACCTCAGCTTCCTGCAAATGCTCCAGGAAGTCCACAGGCTGCCCTAGAGAGAAGCCCTCAAAGAGTAGGAAACAGGGCTGTTTCTTCAGGCTCAGCCAGAGAGGCTGGGCTGGGTGGGAAGACACACCCCCAGCCTGGAAAGTGAAAGCCTTTGCCGTCTCTCCTCCACAGGGCAGCCCTTCCACCCTGAGGCTGCCTGTGCCAAAGGCCAATACCCGGACTCCAGCTGAGCTTTCTGAAAGTACCTGGGAAGGCTGCAGCTCAATACCCATTTGGCGTGGCTATTTCTTCAGGGGATCATCAGTATGCACCAGACGCAAGCTGGTCCCATGGATTCCATCTGTCCCTCACTACCCTTCTGCTGACCCCTAATCCCTGGTCTCATGGGTCAGAACCTTTCAGCAGCAAGGCCCTGGCCCTAGCTAGCACTGCTGACTCCAGGCTCCCAATTAGTAGAGAGCCTTGGGAACCCCCAGCCTTACCAGTGCACTCTACTCTGTGTGGAACAAAATATGGGCTTGGCAGTCAGTCCCAGCCAGGACCTAGAGGCGGCAGCTTGGCAGCCCTGCCCCCACTCACTTCCTGAAGGTTTTCCTTGATTCTGCCAACCCTGAAGGGGATCTTTGGCCCCTCCAGAGCTCCCAGGGGGCAGGTAGCACATGGCTTCTCCAGCCCCTTGGCTGAAGCAGCTCCTCCCCAAGGGCCAGGAGGGGCAGGAAAGGAGGGTCCTAGTCCATACCAGGGGTTTGTTCCATGTGCCTCAGGGACGAGAAAGCATGGGAGGCAGCCCCCAGACCAGTACACTAGGTGGAGTGGACCCTTCTCTACATTCACCCATGGCCTCATGGCCCACAGAGGGGTCCTGCTGGCCAGCTGGCCACGGCAGAGTGTGAGAGGACACTGTGTTCCCAGACTTCACTTCTGCTTTTCCAGAGGTTACTCAACAAAGCTCTCCTGGGGAGCTCAGGGGTTTTCAGGAATTGTGGCCCACTGAATGAAACCAGATGTGAGAACAAGCTCCCTAGAGCCTAGTATGCCCACCCTGCCATTCACTGCAAGGATGCAGGGCTGTGGAACCTATTCTACCACTCCCCTAGGCAATGGTTGAGGAGTCTGCTTTGAGGACCTGGAGTCTACCTCCAATGCTGACTTCCAGAGGCTCAAAGCATGAAAACTCAGATGAACAGCTGTGGAGAGATGGCCAACCTAGTGGCCCAATGGAGCCTGTACCATCCTGTCCTTTTTGGATATATGTACTGTGCCTGAGCCTCCCCTCTGGGCTTGGAAGACCGGGGAGACCTCTTCTTCACATTAGCTCCAAAGCAGATGTGTGCACTGGCTGGCTAGATCTGCAGGGTCAGAACACCACATCTGGAATCTCAGTGTGGGGGCCACAGCATAGGAACCATTAACTCTGGGATTACCTGGGGCCTGAAGCACAGACTGAGTGTCCTCTTCAGCCCCTGGGCCTCTGCCAGGGCCTATTGCAGGGTTCCTGCAAGTCTCATGTAACATCAGTTGACTGATCAACTCTGCTTTTGAACTCTTCCTATCAAATGCCAACCTTCTCTCCATCCTCACATGCCTGCCCTTCCCCATCCAGATCCCTGGCACTATTACCCCTCTGCAGACCCATTCTGCTAGACCACTGATTTCACATGGCTCCTTAGGAGGCTGTGTAGAGGGGTTAGAAACGCTGAGCTTTGGAGCCACAAGGATGGGGATTCAGATCCTGTCCCACAGCTTGACCCTAAACAGCTTGTAGAATGTCAAGTTTCAGACTATTTGGCTGGTCACCTGGTTCCTGCAACGACAGCCCTCAGGGTACCCACATGGACAATGAACAGAGGCAGTGGTTTAGAGAGACCTTGAGCACAGTATATTATAACCCATCCCTCTGGCAGACAGGATCCCACCCAGAGCTTCCCAACTAACACCCACAGCCAGGTGGTTTGTGTTCTGTACTCCAGGCTGTTGCTTAGGCTGTCCTACTTACTCCTTCACAGAATGTGCCTGTTCCTCCTTTCCATGGGCTACCCCAACCCTTCCTCCAGGGCTCTAGCATATCCTCCTGCCTGTCATAGCCTGCAGGGGACCTTGTGCAGCATGGGCATGTAAACACACAGTCCCCACTCTTGCTCTCCGGGGGGGGGAGAAGAACAGGGCTAGCCCAAGATATGGGATGTCTGTCCCCAAGCTCATGTGTTATCTTACTTACCAGCAAGACCACAGCTCTGGATAGACAAAGGTTAATATCCAACTCTGTCCCACCTACCATACCCTGGGCTGCCCTAAGCAACAGTCCTAGGGTCTCAGGGAGCAGGCAGATTGTAGCGTAGTTAAGAGTGGTGTCTGCCCCATGGGAAGCCCCGAGGCTGGCAGGCCAGCAGTCTTGGGAAGAACCTGGAGTCTACTGCTGGCACAGCTGCATGCAAGTTACTGAGTTTCAGTTGACTTAAGGAAGGGTTCCTTCAAGGAAAGGACAGTAAGTTCTCCTTTCTTGGTCCCTGGAACCACATTTTGTTTTGTACTGGAGGCTTTTCAGTGAGGTAAGGCACTGGTGGCAGGGACAAGGGGGCTAACCCACAGAGGCTGCCCAGCTGACATCAGTGGTACCCCCCACCAACATTAGATATACAGATCCAGTGAGAGGATCATCTCCCCCAAATCCAGGAGGCAGCAGGATGTCTGCCTCGGAATCACCACCCTACTCCCTGCTCTAGGACAGGTGGCAAGTGGCAGTGGAGCCACATTTAATTACCTGTATTCTCTCAGGGACACCTCGTCCCTATAGCTGGGACAATGAAAACACCTTTTGCGTCCTATGAGGAAGTCAATTTAGCTGACAGTCAGAAGGGTGCCAGGCAGGCGATGGCCTTATGTGCCAAAGGGAGGGGCAAAACTGGTTACTGCTTCACCCAGGCCAAGTTCTAAAGACACTCTCTTCTGATAGAGCAGAGATCCAACTGGACAGCCTTCGCTAGCCATCCCCATCCTGGCCCTAAGGCTCCATGGGACTGGCATGTTCCAAAAGACACAGGGCTTACAGGATAGCTTCTCTATGTTCCCGGGCCACAGCCTAGCCCAAGAATCAGGAGACTCAGATTAACTCTGGGAGGCAGGGACACACCTCCTCTACTGCTGCCCTGCACTTTGACCTTGAGCAAGCTTTTTCCTCCAGGTTTGCCAATGCAATTATAGAGTCTGCAGGCTGAAGCTTTACATTTCCCAAAGACATCAGTTTGCCTTAGTATGAGTAAGAGAGGTAAAGCGGCATAGTCTGGTCAGGTGTCAGCCCAGGAAAGGCCAGTTGTGGCAGTGAGTTGTGCTAAAAAATTGACCCGTGTCTACATTCAGCTCCTAGGTCAGCAGACCTACACCACCTGAGTAATCCTGTCAGTCCTTGATGATGAACTCTGTTCTACATACACAGAACTCTGGAGGAAGAATGTGAAGGAAAGCAAAGGTTCACTTAGATGAGAGTGAAGGGTAACTCTAGGGCTGCTGTTCTCAGTGAGTTTAAGTCAGGTCAGGCTGGGTCCTGGCTGGAGCATCCTGCAAATTCCATGGTGTCTAGAGCCAGCCCAAAGGAGAGAGTAAGAAATATTAGTTTTGCATTTGACCTAGACCCTGTGGATGGGCTCAGGTGAGCAAGCCTCATTTGGGCTGTGAGGATATGATACTCTGAGTATAGAGCCCCATTCCCTGAAGCTCATAGAAAACGCACAGAGCCCCCAGGTCCAGTGGCAGAGTGATCCATCCCATGCCCAGAAGAGCCAAGAGGCTTGGACCAGGCAGGAAGTAAGCAGTGGCAGTAACCACACAGGCTGGTCCTATATAGCATCCCAGGACTCCTCGTCCACCTACCCAAGGATATGCAGGGGTAGCAGAATATATGCCTGATTGAGCATTATCAGCACTGTGATCCTAAGCTGGACCCTGGAAGGTAGGTGGTCACATATTTGGGGTAGAAGCTAGGTCCAGATGGGAGGTAGAGGCAGGGAGTCTGGGCCTGGCCTGAAGGAGAGAATTTCAGGATCCTCTGTTCCCCTAGACCTGTCCACATGGAAGATAGTTTAAAGCTTAAAGATTTAGGGATAGAGAAAACAGGTGAGCTGTTACTACGACCTGACAGACTGTAATAAGTCATGAGTTGCAACTCATCTGAATTCCTCTACTTCCACCCATTAAGCTCCAAGCTACATTTTCTATGAGAAGCCCTGAGGGAACAGTAAGGACTCCAGAAGCAGGGCTTCTTTGCCCTGATCATTAAGTCAAGGGCTAGGTGTACTGAGAGATAGCCCAAGAAGCTTTGAGTAAACAAATGAAAGAATTAATGGCCAGGCATGAGAGTGCATGCCTATAATCCCAGTTACTCTGAAATCCCAGCTACTCTAATCCTAGTTACTTGGGAGGATAAGGCAGGACTGTAAGTCAAAGACCAGCCTGTGCAACTTAGCAAGACCCTATCTCAAAATAAAAGTAAGAAAAATTAAAGGAAAAAAAAAAAAAACCCACAGAACATAAGAGTGATTGGAACTGGAGCCAAGATAGGTGTCCAGAGACTAAGCCTTTAATTTTATCTAGGCCTCAATTTTCCTCATAAGGTGGTTGTATAAGTTATCTTGGGGAACCTGTCCAACTCTGCTACTGTTCCAGTTTGGTCAGGCCTGGGTCACCCTGACTCCCTGTAACACAACCTTTGAGGGCCATTCAGGGCTTCAGGTGAGACTTGTGGCCTGAGCACACACAGAACAGCCTTGGTGTTTGGCAGGTACAGGGTACGCCCCAGGGCTGTGAAACTGTCACAGCAGCACAGGCTGAGTTGCAGCAGCAAGGACACCACAGATGACTGCTCAGAGGGGAAGCCCCATCAGCCAGCCAAATATAAGGCCTCAGCTGAGGTCAAGGCCTAAAACCATGGCCTGAATGTCCAACGGGGATGAGGTCTGGGCAAGTACCCAGGGCCTAGCCACAGCTGGCCAGGAAAGCAGTGCCTGGCACCCAGTCAGGACTGTTCCCCACTGACACCCTTTCCCCTGCCGCAAGTCTGCCTGGCTGTCCTCAGGATAACCCACATTCACACAGGGGCAGCCCAGGCCCTTAAGCCCTCCTCTACAGACCTTCAGAGGATCTGTGGGGTGCTGAGTGTGAACAGGCAGAGCATGGATTTGGGATACGCAATAGTAGTCTACCTTAACATAGCACTTTAGAGCCTTGATTTTTCTGGTTCTAAAAGAAGAAAATGGCAGAACTTGGTGGTGCATGCCACCAACAGGCAAAGAGGCAGGAGGATTGCAAGTTCAAGGCCAATCTCAGCAACTTAGTGCCCTAAGCAACTTAGTGAGACTGTCTCAAAATAAAGAATAAAAGGGCTGGGAATGTGCCTAAGTGGTAAAGCACCCCTGGGTTCAATCCCCAGTACCAAAAAAATAAAAAAGGAAGATGGCCAACATTCTAGGGCAGGACATACTTAAAAAAAAAAAAAAAAAAAGGTGTAGGGCAAGGAGTAAGAATTGGCCAAGGCAGAGGTCAGGAAAGCCAATGGAAAGGCCCCCAGATGGGGGAGGAGAGTTGTCAATCACTTGATTACAACCCCATTCCCTGCATAACTTCAGGATCTACAGTGTTTTCTTGGAATTTGGATCCCAGGCTTGGGCTCTCCCAGAATCACTTACATATATGTACCAGTATGTGCCCCATATACTCCTATGTATCTATCCTTCAGAGTACCAAAGAAGGAGTCTGTCCTGAGTGCGAATTTTGCCTCTCCTGGACAGACCAGAGTGGCAGGGCAAGAATAGGAAGCACCTATAGAAGAGGACACTTTTGGGAGCTTAAGAAGCATGGCTCTGATTCCTGGGAAGCTTTAAGCTCCTATCTGGAGACCCCAAGATCCCTGGGTGCATAGCTATCACACTGTGCTTGGCTGCTGCTCCAACTCTTGAGAGTTGCCAGCATGACCCAGGCAGTGTAAATGAGGACAGCTTGGTGGTTACAGCTGGAATATCCTACACCAGGCATCAGGACAGATAGCATCAGGAAATGTCCCCTGTCCTTCTCCTTTCCATCCCTAGAAGCCATGGCACAGAACGGTAAGAGCTGGAAGGGATGAACAGACCCAGGAAACACTTATCCATGAGCCCTACATAATCTGAGAGCCCAACTGGAAAGTAAAGACCAGGGCAGAGTCCTAAAGGACACCAGCCAAAGCAAGTGTTGTGTGGAAGAGCAAGAAGCTGGGCCATCTTGGGGTCCTGCCACTCCCCTTCCCCAGGATCTCTGGCAGCAAAGTGATACATGTGCACCCCCTTGTGGACAAAGCAAGGATGGCAAGATCAACAATGAGTCCCACTCTGGTGGCAACAGGGTGCTCCAGTTCCTCCAATTTAATAATGACTCAGACTCCTGTTCCACATCTTCCCAGCCATCAATCCCTGCAAGCATCAGGGCTGCAGATACCTGTAGAGCCATGCAATAATGTTTCATAAAGAACGGGGATTTATGGAACATGAGCCTAGGAAAACCAAAATGGAAACCAAGTGGGTGCAAATCTGGCATGAGGAACTGGTCTGTCCAGCATCAGTATAGACAGAGCTGAGGGGTGAGGCTAAGAGGATAGGGAGGGAAACCTGGGCATTCTCAGCCCACTGCACTCTTGTGCTTCAACTCAGTCAGACCCTCCCAAGTCTACAATTCCCTTTATTCAACATTTAATAAAAGCAGGTGCTTAAAAACTCAGGAACAAGACAATCTGCAACACAGTAATGCCGCTACTCATTATAGGGCCTCAGCTTTTCTTCTTTTATACCCTGCCAGTACCAATACAGAGTTGTCACTCATCTAATCACATTACCATCTGGATAGGGCAGTGTGGTTGAATCTTAACAACCAGCAAGTTGCAAGTAAGTACTTTCTGTTTCACCTTACAGGTGGAAAAACACATATTCAGCATCCCAGAGCCCATCAAAAAGGGAGACACAATCTAAGTCTGGCCCCACATGTAACTCAAAGGAGATTCTGAAAACCCAAAGAGGCCCTAGGACCCTGACCCTGGGCAGGCACAGATGACTTACCAGAAAGTCCACTACAGCATGTCCTTGCAACCTGGCCCTTGATGCACTTGTAACCTGATGCAGGTTGTCCTACAAGCTGGACTGTGGCTAAGCCCCAGATATAACAGGTACAAGATAGAGAAGGGGCCAGGTGCTGCAGCAGGCACCCTGACCATAGCAGGAAGGGGGGGGGGGGTGGCCTGATTAGGGCTAAATGCAAAACTATTGGAGGCAGCCAGGTACAATGGCATACACCAGAAATTCCAGTGACTCAGGAGGCTAAGGCAGGAGGATTGCAAGTTCAAGGCCAGCCTCAGCATCTTAGCAAGACCCTGTCTCAAAATAAAAAATAAAAAGGACCATAGTTCAGTGGTACAGCATCCTTGGATTCAATTCCTAGTACCCAAAACAACAAACAAAAACTATTGGAGGCCTTCAGGGTAATTCTGTTCATTTCATTTCAGGCCTTATGCAGGAGAGAAACTGCTGTTTTGTGTGTGCCACTTAAGAAAACACATGAGACTAATACATCAGAAGTGTTTTATACAAAATGTTTAAAATAAGAAGTTGAGGTATTTCCCTTTCTGCTCTCTGAAAATGTATTCTTCAAGGGATAGGTGACATTTGCCTATTTTCTAAGGTTACCTCAAAGGCCCAAAACAGGGGCTGGGTTGTGGCTCAGTGGTAGAACACTTGCCTAGCATGGGTGAGGACTGGGTTCAATTCTCAGCACTGAATATAAATAAATAAAATAACTAAAACAACAAATAAAAATATTTTTTTAAAAAATGGCCCAAGACATGGATTCAAGCACTGACTCCACCTCAGAAATCAGGCCCAAGAAATTGCTGAATCAACCAAAGAAAAAGTGTGTATTATCGGGGGGCTGGGGATGTGGCTCAAGCGGTAGCGCGCTCGCCTGGTATGCGTGCGGCCCGGGTTCGATCCTCAGCACCACATACAAACAAAGATGTTGTGTCCGCCAAAAACTAAAAAATAAATATTAAATAAAAAATTCTCTCCTCTCTCTCTCTCTCTCTCTCCTCTCTCTTAAAAAAAAAAAATTAAAAAAAAAAAAAAGTGTGTATTATCACTCACCAGAGCAAGTTCTGACATGACCCCCTGGGGCAGGGCTTATGAAATAGGGTTCTCTGTTCCTGTGAAGATTGTTACTGACTTGACCATAAATAGCTTCCCAGATAAAATCAGGTAAAAGTATATACCAATGCAAGATGCAATCAGTGAAGGGAAAGTGGGAGTAGAGGTGGGGAGAGGCAAAGGAAAAAGATAAAAATGGGAAGGTAAAGGGACCTGCCCATTCTGTACCTGGTCAGGGATCCTGGGACTCTAGTATGGGAAACAAGTCCAACCCTGTAGGCCCTCAATTACCCACTGGACTCTGTATCTTCAGGTATATAAGAAAGGGGGATTGATGGGGGCTCCCTAAGACTCAGACCAGCCCTACAAGACTCTAAGTAAAAAATTTGTAAGATGAATGCCCCAAGCTAACTAGCACAGGTCTCAGCTTGGAGGGGTGCTGGGTGTGGGTACTTCTCCTTGATGGCTTATATTTTTCTAATTTTCCTTAAATACCTTCATCAGATGTGTTAAATTTTAAAAGTAATATTTGTTCACTCCAATACATTCGAACAATGGAAGAAAACATAAATTTATGTTGTCCAGGTTGTTACTCAGGACAATTTGGTGCCTATACATCTCTGTGCATGCCACCTAGTATTCTACTAAAATGGGATATTATACACAATGCTTCCCAATTTTTCACCTAATATTTCTAAATAATCCCATATGGAACTTCATGCTTTTGAACACTAGCTAGTATTCCACTGTAAGAATACACCATGGTTTATTTAACCATACCTTAACCACATCAGTGGATATGCCATTGGTTCTAGTAGTTTGCTATTACCAATAAGGCTGGTGTGATCACCTCTGTATATGCTATCCTATGCTAATCTACAGTGCACAGTGTTTTAACTAGGGGGTGAAAATTTGCCCCTCAAAGGATCTACAACAAGTCCTCCTTCTACCAACTTAATTTTTTGAAATTTAAAAAAGAAAACAAGAACCAAGTATAAGGGCACATGTGTGTAATCCCAGAGACCAGGCGGCCAAGGCAGGAGGATCCCAAATTCAAGATCAGCCTCAACAATTTAGTGACGCCCTGATCAACTTAGTGAGACCCTATCTCAAAATAAAAAATAAAAAGGGCTAGGCTTGTGGCTCAGTGGTAAAGTACCTCTGGATTCAATCCTCAGTACACTGCCATCCCCACCAAAAAAAAAGAAAAGAATAAAGAAAGAGAGAAAACAGAAGGAAAACATCAACATATCCCAATTATGCAGATACAAACAGCAGGAACCTGGATGGAAATCCCTGGATGTTGCTCTCACTGTTCCACTTGCCAAATTAGGCCCCATGCCAGGTGTCCTTGTTAGGCCACACTTGTATCCACTTGGCCTGAAGTTAAAGCTGCTCTCTAGCTGCCTGGCAAGATTTGCGGGTAGCTTCTAAGGTCATAGCTTCTGAGGTCTTAGCTTCTAAGGCACGCCTGCCCTGGCTGCAAACCAACAGATGGCCAGGCGTGGGTCTAACTGCCACCAGTCAGAGTGTGACTTTCAGATTGGTATCTTTAGTGTTACTTCCCCACATGGCCACCAGCTTGATGGACTCCTCCCTCAGACATCTGACACACAGTACCTCCTCTCCTACCACCCCATCCATGCCCTAACCTTCTTCTCCCTCAGGATTCCTATCTCAAAATGGCTCCAGCAACTACCCAGTATTTTATGAAGTAAAAAATTTGACTTCTGGGGCTGGGATTGAGGCTCAGTGGTAGAATGCTCGCCTAGCATGTGTGAGGCACTGGGTTCGATCCTTAGCACTACATAAAAATAAAATAAAGGTACTGTGTCTACCTACAACTAAATATATATATATATTAAAAAAATTAAAACTTGACTTCTAACACCTCTAACCCCTATATATAATAAAAACTAGCCCCATATTGTGGGTTTCATCTCTGATCCAGTCCTTTATGCACGTCAACCACTCTTGCCCTGGTCCAGCCCATGTTCTGACACCTAGAGAGCTGAAAGAGGCATCAGCAAGAGCCCAGCCTCCAGTCTGGCTCCTCCTGAATCAATCCTCCAGAGCTTCAGTGCACGTTTCTAATTGCATCACACCTCCACCACCCATCCCCTCCACTTCCCTATGCTTCATCCACTGAGGGATCAAGTCCAAGCTGGCTTATAGCAGTCAGATGCCAAACCTCCCTCTTGCCTCTCCCCATCTTCTATCCTCACTCTGGAGGCTTTATCCTCTTGGGCGGCAGCAGCAGCAAGCTGGAGGACAGTAATCAAGCCAGCAGGGTGCTATCGACACCACTAATAATCCATGCCATTTCCTTGACAATTGGGCACTGGGGTCTCTTTATGTACTGGTATCACTGTCCAGGGCAGCCAGGACAACACAGATCCTTACAAACTGGGAGAAAACTTCGGGTGGGTGTGGGGCCCAGCTCTTACAGCTCAAAGACTTGTGTTTATTCCCTTTCTTTTACAGTGCAAACTCTCCTTTGGTTATTGCTTTCTATATATGCTTTTTCCAATGCCTCCTGAGTGCCTCTCTTTCTTGTGGTCAATTCAATAACTGTCAGGACTGTGACGTCTTTGGATCACATCTGACTCTGTGGAGTTTAGGACTGAGCTAAGTTCATATTTGCTATCCAAGATTATCTTTTTTCCATCAATTCAACATAATCTCCTTTTTTATTTTTAAAGAATTTTTTTTAGTTGTAGATGGATACAATATCTTTATTTTATTTATTCATTTTTTTATGTAGTGCTGAGGATCGAACCCAGTGCCTCACATGTACAAGGCAAGCACTCTACCAGTGAGCCACAACCCCAGCCCCAACATAGTCTCTTTTGATAAACAAAATGAAACACACAAAATATTTTCACACAAGACCACGTGTAACAACTTTTAAGATATTTCCCACACATTGACCCTGATCTAACCTAGAAATCTTCCCCCTTCTTTTTTTTTAACCATAGTCCTCATCCCTTCTAAACTGTACATCCTTTCAAGGAAACCAATGGGTTTCTACAGGACATGCAACTATCAAGAGAATGTCAAGGATGTGCCATGCATGTGTACATCCTTGACATGTTCAATTCCTTCCAGTTACCAAAGCTCTTCTGATCCTCCGCAGTTTTGTTCTGAGACTACTAATGCCATTCCTTCTCCCTAGGATAATCTTCCCACTTTCTTAGCTTGGCTGATTTTTTGGTAACAGCTTTACTGAGAAATGATTCATTAGCCATACAATTTTGCCCATCTAAAGTGCACAATTCACAGTTTTCAGTATAATTCAGTTGGGCAACCATCACCATGATCAATGGGAGAACATTTTTATCACCCCAAAAAGAAACCTCATAGGGCTGGGGCTATGGCTCAGCAGTAGCACACTTGCCTGGCATGTGGAGGCACTGGATTTGATTCTCAGCACCGCATATAAATAAATAAAATAAAGGTCTATCAAAAACTAAAAAAAATATATTAAAAAAAAGAAACCTCACAGTCTGTAACTGTCACCCACCAAAGGAACCTGTACCTACGTTGCATTCAGTGCTGTTTTGATGGCCACTGCTCTATTCATTAGACAGTCACACTTGCCCTAAGCAAGGCGACTGTAGCATATTTACATTACCCACTTGCTATGGTTTGCATCCACAATACATCTACAATCTCAAGTGTTCAGAGATGGGGCTTTTGGGGAATGACTGGATCATGAGGGCTCTAATTTCTTGAGTGAAATAATCCATTGATGGCTGAATGGACTTCTAGGAGGTGGGACCTAATTGGAGGAAGTAGGTCATTGGGGGCATGCCATGGAAGAGTTTATCTTCTTCCTTGTCTCTCTCTTCTGTCCTCCCTTCCTTCCTATTATGAGCTGAGCAAATTTGCTTTGCCAGGCCCTTCTGCCGTCAAGTTTCTGCCTTGGACTGAAACCTCTGAAACATACTAAGCGAAACTAAATCTTTTCATCTTTGTTCGTGTCATTATGACAAAAAACTGATTAACACACCACTCAAGGTCTACCATGGCACCTACCTTCTGGAAGTGACAAGAAGAAATGACCACAGTAGGAGTAGCTGACTTTTCTGACTTTAATCAGTACCCAGGTCTGTGCTGGCACTTCACAAACATCTTAAGAGAAATCCTCTATCTATCTATCTATCTGTCTATCTATCTTGAAATGCAGAAGTAGATGCTATGATGAACAGAAGATAAGTGAATCAGAGGAGGGGGGTAAAAGTGTTCCGGAAGATGGTCAACACATCATACATGTGTGCTTCAACCATAGTCCTGGAGTGTCTAACTCATTGACAGTGAAAAATAATTCTCAGGGGACCATCTAACTCACATAGAAGATCATCACAGGACTCCTCTTAAGAATTAATGATATTTCTTTAGAACAGGAGGGAGATGTCCTGACTGAGCCAAGTTTCAGGTAAAAGTCCTATTCTAATTAGGAAACTGGCATTCTTGTACTTGTCA
This sequence comes from Marmota monax, assembly GCF_021218885.2. NCBI lineage: Eukaryota > Metazoa > Chordata > Mammalia > Rodentia > Sciuridae > Marmota > Marmota monax. Next base: position 19,573,487 of record NW_026695224.1, read on the forward strand.
GCTGCATGCAGCTGCATAGTCTAGCAAGCCATTTGCTTTTCTGTATTTTCTAAGTTTCTGAGTAAAAGGAGAACTAAAGTATACATAAAGAAAAACCCAGAACAATGACCAACCCAGTAGCAATGAGAACCTCTGGGACTCAGATTATGGCCCCCTACATATCATCTTTCAATGTAAAGAACCAGATTTCTTGAGAGAAATGACCCTAAGTGTGGGTCAGGAAATGTTCATCATAGGTTTAGAAGATACTGGCACCCTAGACAGTGAAAGAAAACTCTCAAAGGCTAAGGGGTTGTGTCAAAAAGGCTTGGCAGTTTGGGTTGGGGTTTAAGCACAGTGATCAAGCACTTGCCTAGCATGTGTGAGACACTGGGTTCAATCCTCAGCACCACATAAAAATAAATAAAATAAAGGTCTACCAACAACTAAAAAAAAGACTTGGCAGCCAACTGAATAAGTCTCAATTGGCAAGAGTTAATCTAAGAATCAGTAAGGTTAACTGACTGAAATGTAAGAAATACATTAAAGCCCATTAATGAATTATGATACTAAACAAATAAACTTTTTAGTCATCCAACATTAGTCATGTTAGAGAACCAGCTCATAATTTTTAAAAAACTTAATTACTGGAAAGAACTAAGAAATTATCCTAAACTTTCCTACATAGACTATATTTCAGGATAATCAAGTAGTTGATTACTGGAAGTTTCCAGGGGTACAAGTATTCAAGTTAGCAATTGCAGGAGGATACAGAATTAGAGTATCACCATTTTGAAAACCCTAAAGAAAAAATGGTTCTAGTCAATAAATGTCAATGATTCCTCATGTCAGAAAAAGAACTAGATATCAGGTGCCTCCCAATGGAAGTACAAACATCACCTATTAAGCATTTTTAAAAACATGAATCAAGCCAGAATTTAATCATGTCTCTACATCTAAATACTAATTTACAGGGGCTGAGGTTGTGGCTCAGCGGTAGAGCGCTTGCCTAGCATGTGCAGGGCCCTGGGTTCGATCCTCAGCACCACATAAAAATAAACAAAATAAAGTTATTTCTCCATCCACAACTAAAAATATTTTTTAAATAATAAAATGAATAAATAAATACTAACTTACATAAAAAACAAGGGAACGGGCTGGGAATGTAGCTAAGTAGTAGAGCTCCTGCTTTGCAGGAGGTATGGGTTAAATCCCTAGCAGGAAAAAAAAAAAAAAAGTCGGGAGGGAGATAAAAAAGGGACAGAGGAACATGTTAAACTATACAGCAGGGATATAATCAGCAAAATTGAGATGGATGGAAAACCTATGATCTATTATTAATCTATTATCTATCAAGTGTTTCAACTTCTTCAATAACTAAATAAATAACTATTTTAGAGAGCCTATGTATTAAAATAACTGAGAGCATCAATCAATTGAAATGTATAGGTCATATTTAGATCCTGATTGAAACAAATAAATCTTATTAAAAACTTTTGAGGGCTGTTTTTTAAAATAAGGTAGAATAATAATATTGTGATTATTTTTTTTAAAGTAGTCATTACCTTTTTTTTGAGTTGCTGAAATACATACAGCTGAAATAATGTTTTCTGAGATTTACTTCAAAACAATTTGGGAATCAGGGGATATGTAGAGATTGATTGATGGATTGATTGATTGAAATAGTGCTGGGGATTGAATCTGGGGCCTTGGGGATGCTAGACAAGTGTTCTACCACTGTTACACTCCTAACCCAAGGGGAACTATTCTTGAAACAAAATTGATAATTACTGTATCAACAAAAATTATAATTTATTTAAAAAATTTTTTTTGTAGTTATGTGTTGACAGCATGCCTTTATTTTATTTATTTTTATGCGGTGCTACGGATCGAACCTAGTGCTTCACACATGCTAGGCAAGCTCTCTGCCACTGAGCTACAGTCCCAGCCTGATAATTGATTATTTTTATATACTCATTATATTATTCCTTTTAATTTGAGTATGTTTGGAGCTGAGGTTGTGGCTCAGAGGTAGAGTGCTCACCTACCATGCGTGAGGCACTGGGTTCGATCCTCAGCACCACATGGAAATAAAATAAAGATATTGTGTCCACCTATAACTAAAAAATAAAAATATTAAAAAATTTGTGTATGTTTGGTAGATATCCATTAAAAAAAGTTTTAAAGAAAATACAAAGGAAAAATAAATTCTGGAGGGTGGGGCTGGAGCCTGATCTACCTCTGAATTTAACAACTTTAATCAAGCAAATTTAGTAACAACGCCATTAGATTGAGCTCAGGGTAGCTGAGAATTCAGGCTCAGAATTGTGGTAATGTCCAAAATACCTGCCTAGCTTTGGTATGAGGCCCAGTAGGCTAGGCAAAGTAGGCCTCCAGGAAGTGTTTCTTGAACAAGCAAGCACACATTTGAACATGGAAGTTGCATTACATTTGCTCCTCTGGTCTGAAACACATTCACTTAGACACATCCAACAAATTCCACAGGCCTCTGTGGAAGCTGATATTCTTTACCCTCACTATTTCTGCCCTCATACCCAGTCCTAAGGAGCCAGAGATTTCCTCACCTGGGTTCAGACTGATTTTTTTTTTTTAAATCTGGATTCCAAGAAGAGTTATAATACTCTAGTTCCCAACAACCTGCCACTGGGGTCTCCTATTGGTCCCTATGAATGGCCTGGCTATTTCTACATTCACTTGCTGATCTCTCTGTCTGAAATGATTTTCCCCCTAGCTGTCTACATGACTGGCTCCTAATTCTTCACATCTCAGCAGAACTTTAACCAGCCATGCTGTCAAAAGAAGATTCCCTATCACTTCTTCATTGTAAATTATATTTGATCTTTTTTTCTTACTTAACAACAACAACAAAATTAGGGGCTAACACACCAACACTTTACCATGACCCAAGTTCATGTTAAGCATTTGCTATGGTTTGGATATAGTTTGAATGTCCCTCAAGGCTTCATGTGTTATTTAATCCCCATTGTAAGATATTAAGAGCATGGAAACTTAATCTGACAACAGTGCTTAGAGGGTGGAACCTCAGGAAAGTGATTAGGAATCAAGTCATCAGGGTGGAGCACCCAAGATTGAATCCTGGTGGTTTTACAAGAAAAGGGAGAGGTGTGATGTTGCACACCTGTAATCAGTGACTTGGGAGGCTGAAGAAAGAGGACTGCAGATTCAAGGCTCACCTTAGCAATTTAGAGAGGCCCTGTCTCAAAATAAAAAATGAAAAAGAGCTGGGGATGTTGCTCAGTGGTAAAGCACCCTGGAATCAATCCCTAGTTCCAACAAAGAAAGAAAACAGAAGTCATACATACACACATGTGCTCCTATCTCTTGCCATGTAATGCCCAGCACCACCTCAGACTCTGATGGGGTGGTCCTCAAACTTGTACCTCCAGGAACTATAAGCCCAAATAAAGTTCCTTTCTATATAACTCACCCAGCATGTGGTATTGTATTATTAGCTACAACAAAAATGGACTAATCAGCAATTTAATGGAGATTATCTTGCTTAAGTGATAACCACCCCATGAGGTAGGTGCTATTATTACTATAAATTTAGAGATGATGAAAATCAAGACAAAAAGGTTACATACCTTACTTATGGCCATGGGGGCAATGAGGTAACTAGCAATCCCGCCTCTGTAACCACTACACTACACTGATTTCTTAAGGTCTTCCCCTGCCCTGCAGATGTCTACTTCCAGACTATGAAGCTCAAGAGAAAATCATTCAGCAAAGGATCTCAACCCCTATTGGAATGCCTGGCATAAAACAGGTGCTCAGTACCTGAATGAATGAAAACAAAGTAATACTGTATAATTTTTCCTCATAATCTCTGATCTGCCTCTGCTTCCTCCTGTTCCTAGGACAGGATCCAGCCTCTAGGAGATATCTAACACATTCAGAAAATCTAAGAGCCATAAAGAGCTTTTCTAACCACCCGTCTCTGTCCCCTCAGTTTATCCAAGGAAAATGACCTCTCTTGGGTCTTTCTCCTATTTCTGAGAATAGACAATCAGGCAACATGCATAATGGAGGATGCATAGGTTTCTGGGGTCCTAAGAGAGAAGGAGGCAGCTGTCAGCCAGAAGATGCCCTGCTAGAATGGAACCCAGAGAAGGCCAGGATACTATATTTGCCCTGCCTTACAAAACAAATAAACACCCCTTGCCAAATGCCCTACACCTTCTGAGAACTGTCCAACACCTGAAACATGTTCCTTGGAAACTTCATCCCCTGGCGCACACCTAAATTCTCGTTAGAGACTACAGCCTTCCTTTCCAGCTTCTCTCCCTCTTCTCACAGGGATGGGGAAGCAAAAATATCCAGCAACAGAGCCTAGAGGCCAGGCCTTTGGTATCATCTTCTGAAGCAGAAAAGGCCTTTCTGTTGGAGACAAATAAAATTTATGGTCACTCCTTGCTTCTAGTTAACCTCAGCCTTGAAAAGTCCTGAGCATCCCCAATATACAAAATCCCAAGAACCCCAAACTCTATGTCAAGAACTTCTAGAAAAGTAGCACTGCCAAATGCCATAGGACTTGTGAATGAGTGGAGGGAACAACATTCTAGCCTAGCCTGGCCAATGAGAGTTTCTAAGATGAGGTGATATTGGGGCTGTCCTTCATGGAAACAAGAAGGAAGCAAACGGAGCAAAAGGCAAAATAATATGGAAAACACAAGCAAACATTTACTGAGTGCTCACTTTGTCCTTGGAGCTTTCTGTGTTTTTGGTGCTGGGTTACATGTTTTACACACAGTAGCTTGTTGACATCTCCCACTCTTTATGAGATAGATGCTGCTAATATACACTTGAAGAAACCAAGGCCCAGAGATGTTAAATAATCCAGTAACTGGCAAGGTTGGAATTCAAACCCAAGTTTGCCTGACTCCAGAATCCCACCACACCAAGTCCTGGGGGAGATGGCTTGTGTGACAAAACAAGGGATCCCTAAATGCCATATTAAATGTTCAGATGGGCCACGTGCTGAGAGTGTTGCAGGAAGAATGGCTTAGTATATTTATGGAGGATTATGGAGGATGGTGGGAAGATGGGAATCCTATGGTCCTAGAAGATGTGCAGGGGAGGGGGAGGCAGCAGCAGGAGTAAGAAAAGATGAAAGAGAAACAAAGCAATTGAATGCTAGGTGATGATCAACGCTATTAACCTTTAGATTTAAGCAAATATCTTCCTCCAGTCCCAGTCCACAAAACTCATATTAATTGCCAACTAGGTGTTATGCCCTGTCCCAGGCAGCCTCGCTCTGTTTCTCCTCTTCCCACAATGAATTCAGGTTGCTGGCGGGGCTCCTTGAGCCCAGCATCCTGAAGTGTTCTCCCCTCATTCCCTAGGAACTTTTTCTCCCCAGGGCTGGGGGCTGAACCCAGGGCTTCAGGCACAGCAGGCAAACACTCTACCACTGAGCCATGTCCCCACCCCTCCCCTCATTACCAACTCCACTCACATAAGTAAACTTTTATTGAAGTTTTATGTTAAAATATTAAAAACTACAATTATTATACTTTAACTTCAGTCGGTTTTATATCTTAATAGTACTTATTTTCACTTGACTCGTCTAGTTTGTAAGTTAAATAATAACTGAGCTCACTTTTAACCTCAAAAATTTTTGATGAGATCATTTTCTACAGTGGGTGAGTCATCTGGCCATCTTCCTCCTTCAGCTATAAGCACCTCTGCTTAAAGGTATCACTAGGGGGACAGGGGTGGGAACACACATTCCTGCCCTTTACTACCATCTGGGGGAGGTGAGGGACCTGGAATTAGGACATCTGTTGCAGCTGCACACGAGGAAACCATTCTCACTTTGGAGCAGTGAGATGAAAGAAAGGGGAACCCAGCTTCTGACTACTCTTGTGTAAGAAACCCTGTCCCGACACCCGTCCCCCACCCTTGCTGAGGGGGATTTTTAGACGAATACTTGTGTATGAACTTCCAGATTTGCAGGGCCACCCCTTGTTTTCCCAAACACTTTCTTTAGGAGATACTGCGCAGCCGGCGGTTCAGAGTTCAAAAGAACTTCTCGCTAAACTGGCTCAGCAATCCCCAGGCAGGCGAATGCCAACACACGATGATTTCAAAAGCCTTGGGAGTGGGGAGGATTTTCCGCTTAGCTTCCCTAAACGTTGCCACAGGACAGCTCTCTGGCTACGTCACCATGAAGATGCTTATACCTTGCAAGACCCAACCACTCCTGAGACCCCCAGTTACTAAATGACCAGCACAATCCGGGAAGAGCCAGTCCAAGCAGATGCGAACCATTGCAGTCCTCAAAGCCTTGTTTATGTCCAGGCCCACGCCAAGCCGCAGCTATAGGCAGATCCCCTTCTCTCCCGCCCGCCATCGACTCCCGGATTCCCAGAAAGACCCCCTCCCCCTGCTTCCGGTTTCCCGGCCCAGGGCGGCCTCCAGCCTGGCCTTTCAAGGCCTCACGGCTTGGGCCCGCGGCTCACCCTCGAGCGTCTCGCACTGCACCAGGTTGAGGTAGTCCGCCTGGCTGAGCACCCCGGCCTTCAGGCCGCGCACCAGTCCTTCCAAGTAGCCATTATCCACGTTGAAGTAAAGCTCCGGGAAGAACGACATGGCTGCAGCGGGGTCGGCGGGACCAGAGAGCCCCGACCGGCCGGCACACAACGCAACTACAAGATCAGCTGACGCGGCGCCCGCAAAGGGCTGTCAAGAGCGTCAGGTGACGTGCAAGGACCTCACGTGACCACAATAGGGCAGGACTCTGAGCGGCGCACGGCTTCCGGGTGGTTTCCTGAGCAAGCGCAGCGCAAGTGTGAACTGCAGGCGGCCTTCTGGGCGCTTGCGCACTGAAGGGAGATGGGCTTCCCCCCCTCCCCCCACCAATGGCCTGAGAGCTACTTGAATGTCCGAGAACCACCGCATGGTGGCGCCCGTGGCCGCAGGATTCGGTGGGGGCTCTCTTCCCGCGGTTAGGTGCACCAGGTACTGCAGAAGCCGGCTGGGTAAAAGTGAGAGCGGGAGATGATTCTTATTGTAAAGGTTCCACACTGTTGAGTCTAAACCAGGGGAAAAGAGGTCCGGTGGGGGCTGGCTTTGCAGAAGGTCACACTTAGCCGCAAGTGGGTCCTGGACTCAGGCTTATTCTCTACCTGGGAGTTACAGCCCCCGTGCTGGGCTGGGCTGCGCCCAGCTTTTTCCCGCATTTGATGTAGAAGATTTTCCAAGGCTGTATTGAGGCCCCCTTTACTTCCCGCAAAGGTGCCTGGTGCTCTAAAAGCACGCGTACATGTGGCTCAGATGATGGGATAGCCGAGGCCCTGGGGTAAGCATGTATGTGGTTTCTTGACTTGGCGACACCCCCATCCCTTCAAGAACCCAACCCCGCCTCGACGACCACGTTCGAAATAACCACAGCTTTGGGATTGATCCCATCCTTTATTCGTATGCCCGTTTGCTGAAACGTTAGCCTGTTAGGTGCGGCTGCAGGGGTTGGTGGCCGTACCCAGCTTGCGGCAGTAGCAGAAGGCATTGAAGAAGCGGCAGTAGCAAGTGGCGCACGGGTCACAGCATGGTACCTGCTGTCCCAGGCAGGACTCGTGCAGCCTTACACAGCGGCGCGGGGAACGGAGCTCACGGTTCTGCGGGTCTAGCATCTGCATTGGTAAGGGAACAGGAGAGTGAGCGCAAACTTCTGAAGGCAGGTTCAGGCACCTCACTTGCTCTAAGCTGTGCAAGATGGCAATGGAGTGTAGGGAGGGGTGCCCTGCTGTGTCGCCCCTTGTTGAAGGGGTCCAGAGGTGGGGAGAAGGGGTGGTACCTGATGCCCCCTCTGCAGCCTGACCCTTTCCCTGAGTGCTTACCTCCGCCAAAGCTTCTGCCTTCTGTAGCAGAGCCTCTTCTGATTGTTCTGCAGTCGTCTTCTTCAGCAGAGCTTGCAGGCCTAAGCCTGGGGCAGAAAATGTGAGGACAGGACCCCCATGCACAAAGTACCCACCTCCCGGGGCTGGGATTGGGAAGGGAGAAAGGAGGGATTATGCCAGGCAGGCAAGTTTGTGGCCAGAGAGAGTTCAGGATCCCCCAGCCCACCCCTGCCCTACTCACCTGGGAACTCTGGTAACAGGGCCTGGTCAGGCCTTCTGATGCCCTCCAGGGGTGCCAATCCCATTTGGGCCCCAAGCGTGGTTGGCAATGCCAGCAGCAGGGCACAGCTTAGCAGCACTGCAGTCAGCATAGCCTGGCTCATAGGAAAACCCACCACTTAGTCCTTCCTCATCCTTGGAGTACCTTGTAGATGTCTGGAAAGTAGGATTCTCCACCCAACCTGAGGACTTACCTCTGCTTGCTGGTCCTTGCCTAGAGAGTCCCTGGCCAACTGTTCCCTCAGCTTTTATGTCAGGGTCTAATGAAGGACCCACACGTGACTCTACCCTACAGCTAAGGCATGAGGGGCCCTCTTTAGAGGGTGGGGGCACAGTTCAGGCTCACTCACTGGAACTCAAGACTTTGGTACTCTACTAGAGGAGTGGCCATCTCCAATTTTGGGTGAGGCCTCCAGGAACCAATTAATATTTAGAAACAAGATAGGGTATCCAGGCTCCCAAAATTTCCATAGGACCAGGACCTAGGGGATGCGCTGGGCTGGAGCCATTAGCAATAACAAGGCAGGCGGCCAGGAGAGTTTAATTTAATTTGTGGCCCCGGAAATGCTCACTCAGCCCCTATAAAGCATGTTGTTTCCTTTGTTTCCAGGAACTTGGGTCAAGGGCATTGAAGGGAGTGATGGGCTAGTGGCTATTGTGGTACAAGGATGGGGTACAGAACTAGACCTTGGGTTTCTTTGAGGAGAGAAGAGTGGAAGAAGCTCACCTAGCCAAAAACAGGCCCTCTGCCTACATCTCTGGACTGCCATCCCTCCCTCTTCTCTCTCCAGGCTTCTCCAAGATCCCCACCCCCTTCTCCTGTTCCCAAATCCCTTTCTGCGCAGGGTTCCTGGAAACTAAGGGAGCTGAACGGACGGACTGTTCCCTGGGTGGGCAAGCAGCTTCCGAGTAAAAAGCTTTCAGGCCGCCTGCCTCATTAGTGCTAATGGCTGCTCCCTTATACTTGTGTTGTTAGGCTTCTGCCCACGCCTGGTCTCATGAGCATGAGGCTGTGGTGAGGACTGCCCATTTGTGGACATGGTAGGACATAGGACCCCACCTGCCCCTGCCTTCTCTCATCCCTCTGGAGGGCTTTTTAATCTCGCATGTGTCCATTTGGTAAAAGGATGCAGACTGAATCAGCGTGGAGGACCCAGTGCACAAACAAGGCTGTCCCAAGGCAGCAGGAAAGGATGAAAGGGCTGTCAGGGTCTGCAGACCAAGTCCACACAGGCTGTTCTGAGCAGGATGCCTGAAGAAATGCTCCTAGAAGCAAGTGGAAATCATAGATTCCCATATGGCAGCCTTTGCCTGGAGTCAACACCAATAATTGGCATTTGTATGCCGTCTTCATGGGAGGAGGCTCTGCAGAAGTGGGCCTATGGCAAGATCCTTCCACAGGTGAATACTGTGTCTATGCTGGTATCACCTGCAGTCGTTTTCAGGATAACAGTCCTTGGAGCTCAGAAAGCCACTTACTGTTGCCTGGAGGTGGGAGGAAACACTGAGGAATCAGGGGAAGCCCCTCTAAGGAGACAGTTCCTGAACTGAGCCCTTAGGATGATCCAGTTAAGGGCCAGTCCCCTATTCTCCCCTATGAATAGGGTTGGTGATTTGGAAAACAGACCTGGTGTTGAGATCTCTCTGGCAATTCAACTGACCTTTCTATCCCAGAGGCTGTAAAAGGCCTGGTGGCTCACTTCAGTGCTTTCTCTTTTCTAGAAAGATGCAAAGTAAAAATATCAGACACCCAGGTGTGCTTCCATCCTGATTGGGTCACTTGGGGCTCAGGAAGGGCAATGTATCAAATGTACATGAGATACTTTGCTCAAATTCTTGTGCCTGGCACATCCCTGAAGATACTGGCTAAAGAGGTGTGGAACAGGGAGGGACTATGTGTTGGTTGGAAAGGTGCCCTACTGATTCTGAGCACCTGGATGGGCCTGTTCAGTAACCATCCTAAGGAAAGAATTTCACGTCTGGGACAGTGTGTCTTCCCACTCCAGCACTCAGCTGTCTTCACCTGCATGTGTGCACACAGATGTATCAGCCCTGTGGGAAGCAACAGACAGGGGCCAAACCATGATCCTGGTCAGGTTCAGTGGAGGAGACAGTCAAGCAAACCAACCATCAAAACAGGGTGGCAGTCAAGTGCAGTGGTTGAAACCTGTAATCTCAGCTACTCAGGGGAGAGAAGCAGGAAGATGGCAAGTTTGAAGCCAGCCTTGACAACTTAGTGAGACCCTGTCTCAAAATAATAAAAAATAAAAAGGACTAGGGTGTAGCTCAATGGTAGAGCACCCCTGGGTTCAATCCCCAGTACTGGGATGGGGGACATTTTTGTAGCTCACAGTTTGAGAGGGTGAAAGCCTAAATGGCATAGAGTAGCAGGCTTGGCAAAGGTCCCATGGCAGATGGCAGGAGTGAGTCACATTAAGTGGTCACGTCTCCACTGGGAAGCAGAGAGAGCTGCTGAGGCCAGACTTGCTCTTTTTACAAGAATCCTCTAACAAGAGCTCAAGGGGTCTCCAGAGAAAGTAGTTTCCTAATGACCTTAGGACCTCCCATTTGGAGTCTCTACCACCTCTCCATACTGCCACCCCACATGAACCTTTGAGGGGACACAATTAAACCATATTCAAACCAGAGCACCAAAGAAAACAGAAAATGATAATAGGACATTTTTTTAAATGTTTTTTATTGTAGATGGACCCAATATCTTTATTTTTATTTTTATTTTTTTTTTTTTTAAAGAGAGAGCGGGGAGAGAGAGAGAGTGAGAGAGAGAGAGAGAGAGAGAGAGAGAGAGAGAAGTTTATTATTTATTTTTTAGTTATCGGCGGACACAACATCTTTGTTTTGTATGTGGTGCTGAGGATTGAACCCGGGCCGCACGCATGCCAGGCGAGCGCGCTACCACTTGAGCCACATCCCCAGCCCTATTTTTATTTATTTACTTTTATGTGGTGCTGAGGATCAAACCTAGGGCCTCATGCGTGCGAGGAAAGTACTCTACCACTGAGCTACAACCCCAACCCACAGAAGGAAACTTTTAATGTAACAAACTTTGACAAATCAAACCAAATATCAGTTATTTGGAAAGGTGAACATAGAAGTAATTATAGATATATGTATACATACTGAGCTAAGACAAGAAACCAACCCATAGGCCATATTTTGGGCTAATTCAGTGGTAGGGATGGGGATGGGTGATACAGTTCATGTGGGGTGCAAAAGGAGCTTGGAGTGGGAAAGGGAATAAACAAATGTTTATTTCTTCCTCTGGACTCCAGTTAGGTTCATGGGCAATATGAGTGCTGCTGGGCGCCTGTTGCTATGATCTGAGCCCAATACTGTCACAGAGGTTGTACAACATGATTATGGTTATAGGTGTTTGATGACTGACTCACTGACTGATCCAATTCTAGGGAACTTCATGATGGAGTAACTGTCTCCCCAGCTCCAGCTGAGTGAGAAGAGTATACTGATTGTTTACCAGGCTGGGGCCTTTGGGCAAGTTTGGGGCAGAACATGTGTTAGGCAGTGAAACAAGACAGCATAGGAAAGAATATGCCAATTGTGAGTCCCAGGGACAGGTAGTGTCCCTTGCCTGGCACTCCCCAACTTCACTTAAGTTTCAAGAGAGTAAAAGTCTTCTCCCCCAGGAAGCCTTCCCTGGCCAACTCCCACCTGCCTTTTGCTGAGGTAGGTGACTATCCATGTCCCACAGACCCTTCAGCATTCTTGGGCCTTCTTCTCTCAAAGCACTTGATTGCATTTTTTTTTTTTTTTGTAGGGGGAGGTTTTGGTCCTGGGATTGAACCCAGGACCTCACGCATGCTAGACAAGCCTTCTGCCCCTGAGCACCATCCCTAGTTCTACCCTACTCTTTTTAAGATTCCTTTTGTTTTTCATTTTTGATATGGAAAATTTTGAATCTACATAAAAGTAACGTGAATAGGATAATGAAACCCAGGTATTGTAATCCTATTTTGATAATCACCAATTTACAAACAATTTTGTTTCATTTACATCATCTCCCAACTCAGATTATCTTGAGATAAATCCCCAACTTCATATCATTTTATCAGCAAATGCTTTGTTATGCTTCCCAAAAATGGTGCTTTAAAAAAGGGCAGAAGCACAATACCATATTGCAAAAAAAAAAGTTCAAGTTATTTTTTAATGTCATCAAAATCCAGTATTCATATTCTGTTAATGCCAACATAAACATGTCTTTTCTATTCCACTTGGGTTTTGCTTTTACCTTTTCTAGCAACATAAGGTGCAATGGCTGGTCCTCACATTTGTCTTTCCTTCTTGCCTATAGTAGTCTATAGAAGAACCCTCTGTGAATGAGCATTAACACTGTATGGATAATTTTACTGTCAGGAACCACCAGCCTGATGTTTTCAGGAAAACATTTGTTTAAGGGACTTTTCAGAAATATGTTCAAGTGGGGAATTTGGGAGACCTGGGGGTTACTGAGCTTACCTGCTGAGGCTGGGGCCTTGACTCCAGGGAGGAGAAACCAGAGGGTATGGATGTTCTGTAAAAACAAAGGGGTCTTTTCCCTCCTGCAGTATACTTCTCACTCCAAAGGGCGTTTTCTCACTTTGTCGTGTGTGTGTGTGTGTGTGTGTGTGTGTGTGTGAGAGAGAGAGAGAGAGAGAGAGAGAGAGAGAGAGAGATGGTGGTTACACAGGTATATACATTTCATTAAACTGCAAAATGCACATTTAAGGCTTGTGCATTTGGGGGCAGGGTGTATTGCTTAGTGGTAGAGTGCTTGTCTAGCACACATGAGATCCTAGGTTGGATCCCCAGCACCTCAAAAAAAGAAAAAGAAAAGATTTGTACATTTATTATATGTTATAACTCAATGAAGAGCACTTTTTTTCATTTTGTTTATTAAAAGTTCACAAAATAATGGACTGTCTAATAATAAATGGCCTCTTAGAGGTTATGATATCAGATACATTAAAGCATCTCCATAAGATAGGTGCCCCTTACCTGGTCCTTTAGGGACATTCTGAGTCTTTTCTATTTCCCACCATTGGATTTAAAGATAAGACCTTCTAGAATGCTCAAAGACTATTGGTAACCCTCCATTCAAGGCAGATACCTATTAGGGAAATAGAATCAATGAGAAGACATCAGTTGCATTGAACCCAAAACTTGATTTGGACTGTCTTAAACTATAAAAATAATTTATTGGCTTAAATAACTGAAGAAGCCCAAATATAGGGCTGGTTTCAGATGAGGTTTTATTTAATACCTCTTGGTTTTATAAGCACTCAGTGGGGCAGCTATAGTTGATTGCCTTCCCAATGCCCATTCCCAGTTTTGTTTGGAGCAGTGCCCAAACATAATAACTTCCTCCAATTCCCTGAGAGTTCCCGGTGTCCCTGGGATATATTTATGATTCAGGAGACTCATGGTGAGGTCTTCTGGGAAAGTTTGGGTATCCTGGCAAGACACTTAGGGGGTTCGTAAAGATGGAGGGAGCTTCTCAAAAGGATTCCCCCCTAACTTCTAGGTCAGATTTTGTATAGCTGTTCAAAACAGGCATACTAATAGTCCCTGTGGTTTCCCATAGCACAACCTCCAACCTCCCACACCCTCAGTTTCCTGGTTCCAAGCTTAAGGGATTCAGTCTACTTCTTCCCTCCCTGAAACCAAGTAACAGCTGAAGAAATTCCAGGAGTCCTTCTGGACTCTACTTCCTAGAGTTGACAAAGGGAACTCACAACCCTTAACCCTTGAAGGTAGGTCATTTTATTGCTGCAGTAAAGAGAAGGGAGGAGGGCCTGAGGATTCCCAACTGGGTGAGAGTCATCCTCCTCAGGCCATCCCTACATGGGGTGGGGTGGGGGAGCCCTGAGGTAAGTTCAGAATACAGGCCTCAGAGGGTCTCCACCTAAAGCAAGAGGAAGCTGGAGTCAATCTACAGCAACTCCCTCCCATGCTTCCTGGAGGCTTGTATGGGGAGTGTAAACTCCTAGTATTTCTGATCAGCCTCTACAGTGAGCTCAGAAAGGCCTGGCATCTCAAAGGCAGATACTAGCAGTGGACACTTATCAGAGAGCTCTGAAAAGGTAGGGCCAAAGACAGGGAAGGGCTCTGAGAGCCTCTGTTTCAGGTGTGTCTAAACATGTGGGTCCCCAGAATGTAGGGCTCATACCACCACCACCACCACCACCAGCAGCAGCCTAACCTAGGAACTGGTGAGAATGTCAATTTGGTCCTGCCAAGATTTAAGGAGTGGCAAATTCTCAGGACCCAGCTACCAGAGTTTGTAACAGATGTTGCAGGTGATTCTGATGTGACTGATCTTAAAGAATCCTTGTCACTGTTTCTAACTCCAAAGCTCAATGCCATCTTCCTCATATGATATTGTGGTTGAAACCTGAGGCCAAGGAGTGCTGGGGTGTCATAGAGAGAGGAACATCTCAGCCTCACGGAATACCCAATGGGTACTGACCCTTGGAAGCCAGTGTGGAGACAGGCTCATTCCTTCATCCATGAAATATTTATTGAATGTCTACTGTGTGCCAAAGCCTGGTACAAATACTAAGGGCTTACTGAGAGTCTGGGAGCAAAGGGAGAAGGGCTGGGAATGGAACACTAAGAATATGGCTCCCTTGGAGTTCTTGTGGTCTGACTGACTTCTTGAAGATGCTCCATAGGGAATGACTTGACCTTGCCAGTCCAGGAAGACTCCTGCTTCTTTCTCAGTGAGCTAAACCATCAGCATGTGCTGGATGGATTTTGCTCATCTTCAGTGGGGTTTGCAGAGCACACAGCTGAGCACACGTGGAGCTGAAGCCACCGGGCCATATTCTGGCCCATAGACAAACTGAGCTCAAATGGGTGGGGGGGCAGAGAAGCTGTACCCCATACCTTCAAGGATCTAAATGGCACCCATCAGTTGCCCATGCTTAGGAGATGACACTTATGTATGTGCCCCAGAATCTGTTCCTCCTCCAACCCACAACCTCTTTTGTAGTATGCCTCTCCCCATTCCATAACCTCTCACACTTCATGGCACTGTGGGTTCTATTATCTGTAGCCTCCATGTGCATCCTAGACCCCAGAATTCAACACTCCATACTCCCTTAGTCAACCATCCTGGGAAACTTGACCCAACGACAATGTATACCCCTCATGCCATTGATAGCCCTTACAAAATGGAATTCAAAGCCATAGACATCACTTGACCTGACATCTTTTTTCCCTCCCTTTTTATTTTTTGAGATAGGATCTAAGTTGCTGAGGCTAGCCTCAAATTTGCGATCCGTCTGCCTCAGCCTCCTGAATCACTAGGATTACAGGCCTGTGATACCATGCCTGGCTTTGAGCTGACATCTTTGCCAGACTTTGAGCTGATATCTTTGCTAGACTTCCCTAAGAACCCAGCTGAGCAGTCCTGTGCTCATATTCCCACAGGGCTATAATGTTGGGAATCAGAGAACTGACTTGTAGTGTGCAAATTAGAATGGGCCATCTGGGTATTCACCCACCTGGAATGGATGCTGGCACACAGGATGCCTTCCTTGCCTTCAGCCAGAGCCTGGCACCAGGTCAGTATGTTCAGAGCAGTCTAGAAGAGGAATGAACTGGAAGGGCTATCACCAACCTAAGGAAATCCTAAATGCTACCAAAATCCCAGGTCCTCCCACTCCGGTTACCTTACTACAGCAGTAAGACACATTGTGTCTGCAGGCCCAACCCAGAATTTTTGTCATAGAGCCTGCAATGCTACAAAGGTTGAAAATGGCAGCTTGTATCCTGCTCAGGTCTTTCAGGGAATGGATCCTAGCAGCTTTCCTCAACTGTGACCCAAAGGCCTGGGACAAAGGAAAGGGGTGTAGGCAAGAAGGAACAAGGTCTCAGCAATTAATATTTTATGCAGGGCTGTGGATGTGGCTCAAGAGGTAGCGGGCTTACCTGGCATGCATAAAGCCCTGGTTCGATCCTCAGCACCACATACAAACAAAAGATGTTGTGTCCACCGAAAACTAAAAAATAAATATTAAAAAAAATATTTTCTGCACCTGGAAACAAAGCTGATGTTATTCCATGGAAAGGTCTACATGACTTAGCAGAGGAGCAGGTATCAGGGGAATTGGAGCCGTATTCCTTCCCCTGCCTGGACCTGTTCATGTTCCCTCCCCTGCCGGAGGCCCTTGGGATAGAGGAAAAGCAATAGCCCAAGGGCAGGGTATAAGTCTGGCCAGCAAGAAGAAGGGAGGTGCTTCACCTGGCTGAAGAGCAGGGGAGCCCACAGTGTGGCTCTGGTATGACAGCAGCATGTTGGCTACTGTGGCTACATCCAGTGATGAGATGTCAAAGGCTCTGTGTTGTTGACAAGCAGAGATAGGTCTTTGCCTCTCAGAAGCTCCCATACCTGGCTTTTCGCTAGCTGAATGGATGCAGGGTCTGTGACATCTTTGGAAACAAGGCAGAGTGGGCTTCAGGACCTTCCCTGATCCTTCCTTCCCTTAGTCCTTGGGCTTCTGTTTCTTGCTTGGCAGCTTACCCGCTCCTGGTGTAACTCTTTATACTGCATATTCACTCTGGCTTAAGCCTCAGGGCTTCATGTCTAGAACCTACTGTTTAAAAGTTCTCCCTTTTCACCATGTCCTCCTCACAATCAGCTGAAGGTGTCAGATGCTTCACATCCTGACCCATATGGAGTGGGCATGCTGCATCTCCCAGGGGATGCTTACTTGGTTGAGATTCAGAAACGGTCAGGATCGTGCCCCTGTGGGAGCCAGGTATAATGGGAGTCTGAGAGAAGTGTGAATCAGGTACAGAGTAGGGAACAAGTAGGGGAAGGGTATGAAAAATAATTGTGGCAGGGAATCCATCAGCAAGGGCAAGAGTGGTCTCTGGTTTGCTGTGCCCACAGCAAGCTGAAGGATCTCTGCAGGGTTTGATCCTATTTTGCTAGGTACTAAAGCTCCTGGAGGAAAGGAAGCAAGAATAACCCTGGGCCACACCATCTTTCACCCCAGCTCAATCCCAGCATGGCCTCTGGCAGCCTCTTTACCTGGGTTTGGGGTTATTTGGGTTATTTTGAGGAGGGGTACCAGGGGTTGAACTCAGGGGCACATGACCACTGAGCCACATCCCAAGCCCTATTTTGTATTTTATTTAGAGGCAGTGTCTCACTGAGTTGCTTAGCGCCTTGCTTTTTGCTGAGGCTGGCTTTGAACTGGTAATTCTCCTATTTCAGCCTCCCGAGCTGCTGAACAGAGGAGATTACAGGGTACATCACCGTACCCTGCTGCTATTGGGGTTCTAACATGTGACAACATCTGGAAGTAGGGGCAGTGCAGCAGTTGACACCTGTCATCAGGGCACTCTTGGGGCTGTACTGGGTCATGGGACTGAGGAGACTCCTTAGAATCTCTCTGTCTAGCTGGGTCTGGTGGCACATATATAATCCCAGTGTCTTGGGAAACTGAGGCAGGAGGATTGCAGATTCAAAGCCAGCCTCAGCAACTTAGTGAGGTCCTGAGACCCTATCAAAATAAAAATTACAAAGGTCTGGGGATGTGGATCAGTGGTTGAGACCCTGGGTTCAATCTGTGGTTAAAAAAAAAAAAAAAGAATCTGTCTACCTAGCTTCCTTCTACTCATGACAGCCTGAAATCCTAGTGAATGGAAAAGGAGATAGGCCCTCATACTCCCATACATAAGGGAGTGTATTTGTTTTTTGCTTGCTTGTATTTCCTGTTCATGTTCCCTCCCCTGCCGGAGGCCCTTGGGATAGAGGAAAAGCAATAGCCCAAGGGCACACATTGTTCCCTCCTCTTTTTTCTTTTAGTGCTGGGGATCTAATACAGGGCCTCATGCATGCTAGGCAAGTACTCTACCACTGAGCTATATCCCCAGCCACACATTGCTTTTTTAAAAAATATTTTTTTAGGACTGGGATGGTAGCTCAGTGGTAGGGTGTTTGTTTAGAGGCACTGGGTTCAATCCTCGCACCACATAAAAATAAATAAGTAAAATAAAGGTACTGTGTCCATTTATAACTACAAAAAAATTTTTAAATAATTTTTTTTTTAGTTGTAGTTGGACACAATACCTTTATTTTATTTATTTATTTTTATGTGGTGCTGAGGATGGAACCTAGGGCCTCACATGTGCTAGGCGAACGCTCTACCACTGAGCCACACACAACCCCAGCGCCCTGCCCCCCACAACCCCAGCTCCCCCTGCCCCCCCGCCCAACCGCCCCCCCCCGCACATTGCTTTTGTAATAAGGAAAAAAAAAAAAGCAAAGATTTAGTTTTTGCTTTAATTGAAATAGAATAAATAAATGTACGCCCCCTTGTGGTTGCATGTTCATTCCCACTCCCCTTTAGGAACCTCCTGGAGCCTCTAATTTGGTCTCCTCTGTTCAGGGTTATGGCCCCACAGATTTGTATTCTAAGGAATGCTGATCAAATTTCTAAAAATCTCGAGCCCTGTACTGAATTACCCCAGGTTGAAGGTCTATCTCTGCTTCCTGGAATACTGACTAAATAGCAATAAAGATGTCCCTCCAGGGGTGGTGGACATGCCAGAAACATCTAGCACAAAATCCATGACATTAATATCACACACACACACACACACACACACTGAGGACAGCCAGTCAGCAGTAAGCACACCGGATACAGAGCCCCCTGTATACTGGACTGGTATACAACCGACATCCAGATGGGCAAATTGCACCCAAGTGTGTGAATCTCACTATTAAAGGACACATTAACTATTTAGGTATAATTCAGTAGTGAAATGGAGCCCCCTAAGACTGCACAGATCTCAAGCCTAAGAAACCAGCTTCTTGGGCTTGAGGTCTGTGCAGTCTTAGGGAGCTCCATGCTCAAAAGGGGTTCCATGATTATTTTCATGCTCTGCTGTCACTTTTTTTTTTTGAGAGAGAGAGAGAGAAAGAGAGAGTTTTTTTAATATTTATTTTTCAATTTTCGGTGGACACAACATCTTTATTTTATCTTTATGTGGTGCTGAGGATCGAACCCAGCGCCCCACGCATGCCAGGCAACCACTTGAGCCACATCCCCTGCCCTGCTGTCACTATCTTGAAAATAATAGTTTTGAATGAGACACTCTACATTTCAGTTTGAGGCCCACAAATCATGACCTGGGTGAAATGTTCCCACATCAGGGCAGAGCAAGTGTGTCAACTAAAATAACAACACAAAAAGTGGTTCTTCAAAGAATTTAATTTACTCAGGAATAAATGAGGGATTGCAATGAAGGATATATATGATATGATGAATCACAGTCACACCTAGGGAGGCAAATGAAGATAAGGGCATTTTGTAAGTACGTATGGTCCTAAACCCAGGGGCACTCTACTACTGAGCTATATCCCTACTCCATTTATTTACTTATTTATTTATTTACTTACTTACTTACTTACGAATGAGACAGGGTCTTGCTATTTAGCCCAGGCTGGCTTTGAAATTGTGATTCTCCTGCATTGGCCTCCAGAGTCACTGGGATTACAGGTGTGCACACCATGCATGGCAGGAAGACAAGGATTTTTAAAGGCAAAATGAGAAAGGTAACATAAATTGTTTTGAAATGATTATCCTTGGTTACAAGTATCACCAACAAGGGTTACATTGGTCCAACACTGAATAGGCAGTTGCTGGGTAGGCATCTTTATTGAAGTATGGTAAGTTGTATAAGGTTGTGGAGGCCTTTGTGCAAGGTTATGGTTTTCAGAGAGACCTTGAAATAGTTTTGGTCATATACAAGTGTGTGTGAGAGCCCTCTTCCTTATGGTATCCTAACACTATTTTGTTAAGATTTGGCATGAGTGACTCCATTTTGGTTCTGATAACTTTCATATGATGGGAGGAAGGGTACAAGGAATGTCTGGTGTATTATTGATGATTATCAGAATTAGTAAACTTCTCCAAAGTTCTTTTTAAACTTAATTGAAGCCTAATTAATTCATTGTCCACATGCCATCACTCAGCTTTATTTCACTGACACATTTGTAAAAGTATTTTGGGTTTTTTTGGTACTGGAGATAGAACTCAGGGGGTTTTTAGCCATGAACTACATCCCCACCCCCACCCCTTTTTTAAGATTTTGGGACAGGGTCTTGATAAATTTCCCAGGTTAACTTCAAACTTGTGATTCTTTTGCCTCAGCCTCCCGAGTTGCCGAGATTAAAGGTGTGCACCACCATGCCCAGCTTGCAAAGCATTTTTTAAATTAAGCAGTGCCTTTGACAACCCTCAGGAACTCAACACAAATACACACCCAGTCTTTCAAACATCCACTGAGATGTTACATATCATTAGCAGATATTAGCCCCATTCATAATTGGTATCCAGAGCCCCTAAAATGCAATCCTATCCCCAACCTAGCTACAACAGATTCTCCCAAAGTTCACAGTAACACACACACTAAGGACATCTAGCTAAGTGTGGCGGCAACATCTGCATAACCCCTCTCATTTTGACAGGTGATAAATTTTCAGGGAATGGCCAATATGAAGGTTGACTATGTGCAGACTACTGAGTCTGCAGTTTGCATTTGAACATTTTTTCCCTGCAGTACTGATTGAACCAGGAGTGCTCTACCACATCTCCATCCCTTTTTGTTTTTTTATTTTCAGACACAGTCTCATAAAGCTGCTGCTAAGGTTGGTCTTAAACTTGCAAACTTCCTGCCTCAGCCTCTCAAATAACAGAGATTACAGGCATGAACTACCATGCTTAGTTAATTTCTGATTTTTTTTTTTTTTTGGTACCTGGAATTGAACCCAGGGGCACTTTACCACTGAGCGACATCCCCAACCTTTTTTATTTTTTATTTTGAGACATGGTCTCATTAGTTTCTCAGGTCCTCACTAAATTGTAGAGGCTGGCCTAGAACTTGTGATCCTCATGCCCCAGCCTCCCAAACTGTAGGATTACAGGCATGACCCAACAAGCCCAGTTCTGATTTCTAACATGTTCAAATGCAGCTGGACACACCACTGAACTTGGGAGACTGAGGCAGAAGGGTTGTAAGTTCAAGGCCAGCCTTGGCAACTTAGTGAGACATTGTCTTGAAATTAAAAAAAAAAAAAAGAAAAGAAAAGAAAGACAGGGCTGAGGATGTAACCTAGCGGTAGAGCATTCCTGGGTTCAATCCCAAGTACAAAAAGAAGAAAGAAAGGGAGGGAGGGAGGGAGGGAAGGAAAGGAAAGGTTTAGAAAGAAAATTAAACTAGAAATTATGTGTGTGTGGGAGTAATTTCTGAGTGCCTAGGAAGGATAAGAAGCTTGGCATCTTGAAAGTACATTAGAAATATTCCTATAGTTTTCTAGATTTCCAGGGAACACCAAAAATTGTCATTAAGTGGAAACTCAGTAAGGAAATAAGGTGATTTTGTGTCCTTGGGGTTGGGGATCTTGAAACTGCAAAGGTTCTGAGTTGAGCCCCTGCAGGTACAGGGTTCTAGTTTAATGAGGACAACCCAAGTCAAGGCAAAACTAACAACTCCACTGCCTCTCATGATAGAGCAAATCTAGGGTTTTAGATAAGAAATGCAAGGGCTAAGAGGGGATAGAGTGAAAAACTAAGTCCTTACTGCTCTCAGGTTTCCTGCAAGAAATCCCAATGGAGAAGACATGGCTGGCTGGGTAAATGAGTCATGGGCTTTATAAGCTAAGGGAGCTGGAAGGCAGATTCCAGGAAATAAGTAAGGAGGAATCACAGGGAAAGTTTTCAGTTTTAGTGTGAAACTGTTAAGCTGTAATGCTATTCTGGGAACTCAGGAGAAAAACAACATGAGAAAGACTAGAGAAATTGCAAGGATCCAGACAGCTCAAGTGAGAGAAAGCCTGTGTCTTTGGGCAATTTAAAACAACTGACCAAGATGGCATGGACTGGGCAAGTTACCAAACAGGGAGATAGTTTCCCGGTGCCCAAGACCTCCAGTCATTCATAATCCAACAGGTATTCATTGAGCACCCAGCAAGTTCCTGTGACATGGAGTTTTGAGTGAGGCACAATGGTCCCCAGCCCTGCAAGACTCATAGCCAATAAGCAAGAAATCATACTTGTATTGAGCAACAAGGAAGAAAGTTCAAGGATGTAAGGCAACTGTGCAGTCCTGGAAGATTCTCTATACCTGGGGGAGGAAATGTTCAGAAATAAAGGTCAGAATAAATTCCAGGCAGAGGCTGGAATGAGCAAGCTGCAAGAACTGCAAGGAGAGTAATTTTGGGAACTGAGCACAAGAATAGACTACATGTGCCAAGGAGGTTTACTTTATCATAAGCTGCACATTTGTTTTATGCAATTTTCTGTGTTTGTTTTGTTTTGCAATAAAAGAGGATAACAGGAACAACAAAAGACTAAATGGGTCCTTTTTATTCTATTTTGGGCAAACTTAGTAAGGTGGAGGGAGCATCTCCTAAGTACCAGGCAGCTTGCTTGGTGCTTTGTTTATTTACAGAGCAATTCTGTTCATCAGGGTTTACTGAGCTCCCTGAGCTAGGCCCACCCATGAAGCAGAGGGCATAGCAGGATCAAAGGTCTGAGGTGGGACCACCTAAAGCAGTCTCAGGGAGAGCCAGGAGTCCTATGTGGTTGGAGAAGTATGAGGGTGCATTGGCCTGAAGAAACACAGGCTGATCGTCAGACTTTAGTCTGGTGGGAATAGAATAATTTGGAGAGATCAGATCTGTGGGAAGCCAAGGCCATGAGGGGGAAGTCCCATCTCAGCACATTCTCTTCTGTGTGACGTTAGAAATAATTAAACTGGGGACCGTAACAGCTGCAACCAGGACCCTTTAGGAATTCAGGTCCTCCCTGAATGACACATAGGCCAGCACTCCCGCTGGGCAGTCCTGTGGGTGAAGGGAAACTCATTAGGTCCTTTTATCAAATGTGCTGACTTGTGGCCATCTGCACACCAGCAGACCCTTTGGCTTCCTGGGACAGCACCCTCAGCTCTCAGGAGCCTAGGCTGATGGCTGCTTTTCCCCCAGGACAATTCACTTCTGGTCCAGGACCCTCAGTCCTTCACAGATCCTGATTCAGCTTACAATGGCATCTAGGGGAACAAGGGAGCCTTGGACAGGAAGGTAAGACCCTTGGATCCCATCCCATTCTTACCCCACTAGTTCACTGTGGTGACTCCCAAGTATGGCCTTGCTCTCCTGGAACTCAGTGGCTTTTGAGATCTGCACCTTCTTAGTGTGGGAATTGGGCACAAGTTGAGTCACATGATTCAACGTGGATCTGGCCTTGGAGTGGAGAGCCCTGGTGGTCCTTTTGAAAGGAGCTGCAGAAAGTGAGGAAGGAAGCCTGAAGCGCTGTAAGGGCAAAGAAAGAAGATCCTGATCAGCATGAGTCCCAGGGAAGCTATTTGAAAGAGAGCTGTTTCCTAGCTGAGACCTAATGGGTAAGAAGGAGTTAGCCAGATGAAAGAGTTCAGCCTAGCCTGTGCAAAGATGGGGAGGCATGGGAAAGCAGGGTGTATTCAGGGGCCACAAAGAAGTTCAGTCTGACCAGAGGTAGGACCTTCTAGGGGAACATAGCCAAAGTTGAGGGGCCGGTGGGGAAGTGAGGAGGTCAATTCATCGCATGCAGAGACTATGCAGCTGTTCTGTGGAGAATGGACGGGCATGATGAAACAAGGACACTAAGGCCAGGCAGGAGGGGCAGGTTGTGGCCTAACCAAGGGCACGGTGGCACAGGTAGGGAGGAGAGGGCTCCCTTAAAGGCTGACGGAGGGTCAGGAGGAATAGTCTAAGGAGAGGAGATGGGGTTGACTACACAATAAATTTAGGGTGCTCAAGGGTCATTCTAAGGCAGGGAATGGAGTGAAAGATGGTGGTACTGAGACTCTAGAAATCACTGGGTCAAAAAAAGGGGGGCCTGGAAGTTGTTGGGATGCCCCAGAGAGAAGTATTAAGGAAAAGGAAAGAGGGCCCAGCCCCCAAAGATCAGGAAAAGAGCCAGTTCAGAAGACCCAAGAGGAGTAGTCACAGATGTCAAAGGGAGCTTCCGAAGAGAGGAGAACTGGCTGTGAGCAATATACCTGAAATAGCTTGAAGCAGGGGAGGACTGAGAAGTGGAGAAACAGGGAGCACTTACCCCTCCTGAAAAGGCTTGGGGATGTGGAGACAGTTTTAACTGTGGCAGTGGTGTTCCAGGGCCCTGACCTGAGGCCAGGTTTGAGTACGAGCAGGGCCAACACACCAGACTGAATAGGTTGGGTGGTCACTGCATACCAGTAACTATATTCACAAAAAAAGGGCTGGAGGCCATGGGGCAGCCCTAGAGTTGACAGTATTTGGGCAAGCCTATAACTGCAGCGTGGACACTTCCCACATGGTGGCGCCAAAGATCAACTCTAGATTTGGACTAGGCAGAGGTAGCACAGGGGTCAGCAATTTGGGGATCCTAGGCCGAGGTCACCATCCCATAGCTGGAGGGGATTGCCAGATGCCTGGTGGCTGGGCCTTCTGCACCATAACACCTCCCAAGTTTCTGTCAGAACACTTCTCCTATTGGTAGGTAATCCCAGAAATAAAACTACACACCACACACGTCGGCATTCTGGGGCCTGACCTGAAAGGGTACCCGGAGGGACAGCTCATCCCATGATCTGGAAGCAGCAAAGACGTCCCTCCCACTTGTCCCTTAGGAGAAGGGAGTCAGGAAGGAAGGAAGGACGCCCATCCCAGCCCGCAGGGACTGACAAGCAGACATCCCACCCTAGCTCAGCATGGCTTTGCTCACAGCTCCCTCTGGAGGCCAAAGGTAGACCAGTGGGGACAAGGGCAGAGACTGCCCACTCTTGGGCGAGTCCCCAGGGAAGCCAGCCGCCAACCTGGTCTAGAAGTTTACACCTCCCAGTGCAGAGGCCAACTTGGAGATTCCCCAATATGTAATGGCCAAGTTGCTTTGCTTTTGCAATGATCCCATGTTCATTGCAAATCTTCCCTAGTTTAAGTAAAGACAAAGAAAAGCCAACCAAGTGAAACTGCAATGCTCAGGATGGTCACTACTGACAGCACTCAGGGCCAATGAATGCAGGTCCACCTGAAGAGACTCGTGCTACACAGGCAGTGCTGGAGCCTTCTCCACTCCACTGTGCTTATTGTGTTGAGCACATTTCCATATTCATAGATATAAAATGCTTGCTCCCCACCCTGACCTGACCTTACCTCTTTCCATCTCCTCCAACCTACATAATTAGAATATAGCAACCTATTCTTACCTCCTTGTCATTGCTCTTGCTGTTTCATCTTACTGGGACATTCTTCCTATAGATCATTCCACAAGTGCTTCCTGGTCATTTAGGTCTCAGCTCCAATGTTACTACCTTATAGAGGACTTCCTTGACCACCTGGAAAAAGTAGCCCCTAGTTCTATCCCTCCAAACTTCATTATCATGGCTTGTTTTTCTCACAGCTCTTCTCTCTCAGAAATCATTTTATCTAGCTGGGCACACAGTAGTGCACACCTGTAATCCCAGAGGCTCAGAAGCTGAGACAGGAGGATCTCAAGTTCAAGGTCAGCTTCAGCAACTTAAGGCCCTAAGCAACTTAGTGAGAACCTGTCTCAAAATAAAAAATAAAAAGGGCTAGTGATGTGGCTGAGTGGCAAAGCACCCCTGAGTTAAATCCCCCCCCCAAAAAAACCAAGAAATCATCTTATCTATAGGTTAATTCATTTATTGTTTCTTTGGGCTAGAGTATAAACTTCTTGAGATCAGAGTTTTTGCCTATCTGGTCCACAACTGTGTCCCAGCATCTGGAACAATGCCAGGCACAGAGTAGATGCTCAGTATGTGCCTGACATCTATTTTTAATGGCAACAGAGTAACTCAGAGTATCAAAAAAACACTTTCAGCCCTCTTTCTCCCACTGATAAGCTGTGCTATCCATTTAGCCCTGGTCAAACAATCAGTAATCAACATCTCAGGCACCAATCTTTTCCTGCTTGAACAATTATTTCTTTGGGATAAATTTCTCAAGGAGGAAAGGCAGGATGAAGGGGAGATTTGCACTTAACTTCCTGAAATATACTGAATACACTACTCAGAAACACTCAAATCAATCCCTACTCTCCTGGTCATCACTACCAATCTAGGGCCAAAAAGGGGTGTTTTCTTGTTTATATTTGCATTGTTCTCGTTATTAATGAGATGAAGTGACTCTTCAATTTGAATTTTTGTTTGTGTGTGGTAGGAGGGGTGATACTAGGGATTGAACCCAGGGTCACTCTACCACTGAATTACATCGCCAGCCCTTTTTATTTATTTATTTTTAAAATTTGAGACAGTATCTCACTAAATTGCTGAGGATCTTAATAAATTGCCAAGGCTGGCCTTGACTTTGTGATCTTCTTGCCTCAGCCTCTGGAGTCACTGGGATTGAGGGTGTGTACCAAGGTGCCCAGCTTCAATTTGCAATTTCAATGAGTGAATGGATGGGTGCAGTTAAAGCATCAGAAAGGAGAAGAGGCTCCAAGAACAGCAGGAGTGGTAAAGCCTTGACTTAAACACAGGTCAGCATCTTGGTACTTGACCTTTAACATACATGACGGAAAGTAGGGTCCAGGTGGGGGATGGAGGGTGGAGATTAGTTGTGGGTACAGGCTTATAGTCCCACACCTAGCCCTCTCAAACATGCCTCTGCCCGCACCACACACTGAAGTGCACTATCAACCTAGTTTTCTGGCACTTTTGGTCCTATCTCACTTGACCTCTTGGTCATATGATTGACCACTGTCTCCTTCAGAAGCTGTCTCCATTCCAGGAGACTCTTTCCTTTATCCACATGTCCAGCTGCCTTCTAGACATGTTTTTTTGGATGGTACCCAGACCCCTAAGATGCCACCTGCTCAAACTATGTCATCTTCCCTATAACCTGGTCCTCCACCTCACTGAAGAAAGGTGCATTCACCCA
The DNA here is from genome assembly GCF_021218885.2 of Marmota monax. Classification (NCBI taxonomy): domain Eukaryota; kingdom Metazoa; phylum Chordata; class Mammalia; order Rodentia; family Sciuridae; genus Marmota; species Marmota monax. Next base: position 19,600,577 of record NW_026695224.1, read on the forward strand.
TCACCTAGGCCCAAGCTTCCCCTCACCCTGCTTTGGTGACACAGAAGGTACAGAGACTTGGAATCATACCATTTCTGATTGACTGTGAGCCACCTGAGCAGGAATGAGTGTAGTGCAGCATCACCTCTGGGCACCCCAGCGTTGGTGTCATACAGCAAGTATTCCACAAATGCTTGCTGAATATCTGGAGAATGAGCGAATGATATAGCCACAGCCACAGTAAGAAGCAGGCTTCTGTTCTCTCTTCACAGAAAGCTGGGGGGAAGCTGCCCAACAGAGGGCTGTATCCCATGGAGGCTATGGAGCAGGGTGAGGTGAATCTCTGGTTTTCTGGGTTTTGGGAAATGAACTGCATGACTTCCTAAAGTGGAACAGCACCATGTGTGAGCACCTGGGGTTCACTGGGCTCTCATCATCCTATGCCATCTGTTAGAGGGACTTTTCTCAGGCCTGAGTCTACCCTTCCAAGAATATGAACTCCTCCAGGTTAAAAGTGCCCATGATTCCCTGCTGTGCCCAGCTCCCAGCACAGCATAAGGCGGAGGATGTGCTCAGAGAGCAATGCCTGACTCAGGCAGAGCTGAACTGATGATGACTCAGAGAGCTGAGCTGAAGCTCAGACTCAGTCCTTCCTAACCACAACACCATGGAAACTTTCTGCCTTTCCTGAACTTCAGGGGTCTCCTCTGTATAAGGGTTTCTGCTGTATCCTTTCTGATCCATGGTAGTAGTTGTTGGGAAAGTGTCTGGCCCTCAGATGCTGCCTCTCCCTCTCTCAAGACCACGGGCAGGGGGAGAGGGCCAGGTGAATTTGAAGGTGTTCCCTCTATTCATTGCAGCCCCATTTTTGCCTGGTTCTGGTCACAGACAAGGAAAATAGGCAGTGATGGGTGCTTCAAGAGGACACAGGTTCCCTGAGGTGGCACATTTGAGCAGTTTTTCAAGAGAATGGGGGGAGTAACATTGCAGGTAGAAGGGAGGCACAGAGAAAAGTCAGAAGCCAAAACGTAGGGACAATGTTCAGGAAGTTACAGGCAGGCTGGTGTAAGGCAGACCAGGTGTAAAATAGGTGGGAGATAAGGAGGTGAGATCATCTCAGGCCAGATCTTGGGCCTTTGAGGCCCCATCAATGTCTAGACTTACCCTGAGGGCAATAGGGAACCACTGAAGCCTCTTCAGCAGGAGAACAAAATGGTCCATTCATGATTTGTAGAACAATAACATGATCTGATTTTTTTTTCTTGTGGTACTGTGGATTGAACCCCAGGGCACTTTACCATTGAGCTACATCTTCTTTCTTTCACTCTATTCTTTTCTTTCTTCCAACAAGTTCTCACCAATTTGCCCAGGCTAGCCTTGACATTGTGATCCTCCTACCTTAGCCTCTCAAGTTGCTGGGATTACAAGTGGTGGGTACCATCATGCTGGTTTGTGATCCAGTTCTTGATTTAAAAGATCACTGTTGCTGTTGAAGATCAACTTCTGGGGACAAAGTGGAGACAGAAAGGCCAGAACAGATAGCAGCCTAGGACTTGGTATGAGCTGTGGCAATGGAGAGATGTGGCTAGACACAGGACCGAATGGCTGCCTGATTGTGAAGAATAAAGGAATTATTCATTAAAAATAGAGATTTTAGGGGCTGGGGATGTGGCTCAAGTGGTAGCACGCTCGCCTGGCATGCATGCGGCCCGGGTTCGATCCTTAGCACCACATACAAACAAAGATGTTGTGTCCGCCGAAAACTAAAAAATAAATATTAAAAAATTCTCTCTCTCTCTCTCTTAAAAAAAAGTATTAAAAAATAGAGATTTTAGGGCTGGGGATGTAGCTCATTATAGAGCTCTTTTTTTTTTTAAATGATTATATATAGATCAGTTTGTACAGAACCTATACTATAATATCTTTTTTTTTTTTAAGAGAGAGAGAGAGAGAGAGAGAGAGAATTTCAATATTTATTTTTTAGTTTTCGGCGGACACAACATCTTTGTTTGTATGTGATGCTGAGGATCGAACCCGGGCCGCATGAATGCCAGGCGAGCATGCTACCGCTTGAGCCACATCCCCAGCCCTAGAGCTCTTGCCTATCATGCATGAGGCCTACATGCATGGGTTCGATCTCTACCAATAATAATAATAATAATAATAATAATAATTAGAAATGTGGGTGTTTTCTAGAAAAGGAATTCCAGAATTTTGGACTGAGAAAGAGTTCTTCAGACAGTGCTCTGCTGAGCCCTGGGCAATGGCATATGGACAGCCATAGCTCTATGCCACCGTCACTCCAATGACCAGTATGCCCAGCCTTAGATGCTCAGGAGATATTTGTTGAATTAATGAATGACAGAACACTCACTTGCTGGGTGTGGTGGCACATATCTTGTAACCCCAGACAGGAGGATCTCAAGTTTGAGACTAGCCTGGGCAACTTAGAGAGACCCTGTCTCAAATAAGAAAATATAAAGGTCTGGGGTTGTAACGCAGTGGTAAAGCACCTGAGTCAATCCCCAGTACTGCAAAAGAAACAAAAATTCCCGAATCTCTGCTATAATCCAGGACAATAATGTCAAGGACTTCTATGGTTCCTGTCTCTTCGTTACTTAGAGACCCACAATCAAACCCCTGAGCACACATGGGTATGTTTACTGCCTGTCCCTGGTGAGTGGCATGAAGGGAATTGACTGGAAGCTGTACAGAGAGTGGCAAGAGGAGGGGATGTGCAAAGAAAGGGCTTGGAGGATGCTTTGCTGAGGAGGTGACTTTAGAGTTGGTCAGAGGCCAATTGGTGCCAGTTTTGAGAATTCCAATGAGGTTCAGTCTATGGCCTGGCCAAAAAAAAAAAATGGTGCTTTGCAAAGATGAGGGCAAAGGAAAAAGAGGGTATTCTTAGACAAACATGAGAACTGGTGGGTCCAAGGCTCTGGAACAGAATGGGGCTCTGGAGAAAAGAAGACTAAGATGAGGGCATTGGGAGAAGTGGAGAACTGGGAGAGGCTGAGGGGTGTCTCTGGTAAGAGCCTGGGATGGAGGGGATGTCAGTGCCCAGAGGTTCTCTACCATACTGGATTGTCAGAAAAAGCTCTCAGGACATGGGTCAGGGACAGATATTAAAAAACCTCTTAAAGTTCCTCTGCCACTTCTGGGTATGCCTGACTTGCCTCTAAAGATGAATAGGACTACGGGTGGGGACTCAGGGTGCCCAGGTTTGGAGGTCAGTTGTGTCTGATTAATATAGGAGGGGTGGGAGAGTGGAGCTAGCCTTTAAACCGAGGGCGAGATCAGCTCTTAGCTCCACCTCGACCTACTCCTGGGGAGAGCTAGCGTGCCAGTGAAGGCTTTAGGAAAGATGGGCTCTGACCCCCATGGCCAACATGTGCCCCAAGTCTGCAAACAAGAATCCTGTCAGGGTCCCCACCAATGCCCCAGGAGCACAGCCTGCGACTCTCCAGGAACCAAAACCCAATGAGCCGTGAATGCATGATCTAGCTATGAGCCCAGGCTTACCAGCCAGACAATGACAGAAAGGGCAGCCTGATCTCACAGTGGGGAAACTGAGGCTGGCTGAAAAGCAGGGACGTATGGGGATCAGGGTCTGGACACAGAACGTGTCAAATAGCTAGGCTTCTAATCTTCCTCTCGCCTTCCCCAAAACCAACACAAACAGCACTAGACCCATTTCAGATGGCCACAGACACCGGGTCTGAAAGGTCTCTACAGCAGTAGGGACTTGGGGAGGAACTAACAGGAGGGGTTCCTTAGCGTTCCCACTTTAAGATCTGCGTGTGGCTCCCAAAAAGCTACCCCATTCCCGCGGACGCCCTTGCGTCTGCCAAGATCTCCTCTCCCTACAAGCTGGCGGACTGGGCGGGCCACCAGCTTGCCCCGTTACCCGAGAGGGCGGAGCGAGCCGCGGGCGCTTCCAGGGGTGCTGGAGCCGGGGGAGCGCCGGAGGAGGGGCCCAGCGGGCAAAGGGAGGGGCGGGGCGGCGGGAGGAGCAGGCGGCGGCGGCGGCGGCGGCGGCGACAGCGGCAGCTGCGGCGCGACCAGGCCGGGCAGCGCCTAGCGCGCACCGAGAGCGCGAGGTCCTCGCAGCCCAGCGCAGCCATGTGAGTGTCCGCGCGGTTTCCGGGGACCGAAGCCCTGGAGGGGGGCGGGCGCGGCGGTTCCGGTGCTTTTCCCACCGGCGCCGCCCCTTGGATCTGGGATCTGCGGCCCTGTCCCTCCTTGCCTGGTTCCTGGGACCCCTGCGCGCTGTTCTTTCCTCCCCTCCCCCCGGGCGCGAAGGACACAGCTTCGCTCCACAAAAGCCGCCGCCTTCTGGACTGCAGCGCCAGACGCTGCCTCCTTGCCTCCCACGGCAAGGCCCTGGTGGCTGGAGCCCTGGTGACCTGGGATGGATCAGGCCGGAGGGTGGGCCGAGGCGCCAGCCTGGGCCTCGGTAGGGCGCTCTCTGGGAGCTCGCGGCCCTTGCGGAGGGGAAGGCTGATCTATTGGGAGGGGGATTGCAGGCGGCTTCCGAGATGAGCTAATTATCCTGGCCCTGCTGGAGGATCTAATCCGCTCTGAGGCGGGGACCGCCGTGACTGAGCCTGGCCCGAGGCCGTGCTCTCCTTCCAAACCTGGCGTAGATGAATCCGGAGAAAATCGTCCTGGCGGGGTCCTGGAACAGACCCTGGAAATGGAGGTTGCTGTGGGGACTCGGCAAGCAGCCAGGCCTGGGCACCCTGCAGAACTGGTTTGGGGAAGGGGCTGCTCACTAGGGCTAGAGGCCAGGCTAAGTCATCTTCAGCACCTTCTGACCTCCTGTCCCGGTTGAAGCCTGACCCTCTTACTGACCTTTCCAAGCCACTTCTGATGTGTCCAGGCTGCCCCCCACCCCCAACACCTACAGTGTGCAGTCTAATATAACAATAACGGTGCTCTGGCCACTATCTGTGGGGCTGTGCCCTGGGCCTGCCGCAGTCAGCCCAGGCACGGCTTGTTGAGGAGGGTTATGACCATCTGGCAGATGCAAAAGCAGGCCCAGAGAGGTTAGTAACATTCTCAAGGTCACACAGCCGGTTTGGGGAGAAGCGGGAATTAGATCTGAATCTCTGCCTCGGCACTATCCATCTTCGGAGTATTTGACGGTGTGGTGAGTGTGTGAAAATTGAGGATTAAAGTATAAAATACTCCAGTGGAACAAGAAGGACTGGCATGGCTCCCTCTTGCAAATTCCCTACGGGTCCTGGGTCCTGTTGGCAGCGGCGGGAGAGAGAAGCCTGATGTATCCTCCCAAGGGTCTGGGCTTGGGTGGGAGTAAGGGTTGCACGCAGGGTGTCGGGCTGGGTCCTGCTCAGGTGGAAAAGCAGGCGGGGAGGGCGCGAGTGAGTCACCGCGGCCCCGTTCCCCCGCCGCGGCTCAGACTAAGCTCGGGGGAGACCGCCCCGCTCCCAGCGTGCGGCGGGACAGGGAATGTGACCAGCTGACCAGGGAGGAGGCCGGCAGGAAGTGAGGCCTCCAGGCCGCCTCCGCCCGGTTCCGGGGTGGGGGGTCCCAGGCCGCGCAGCACCCCCTCCCTTCTTCCCTACACGCTCTGGTTGGCAGCTGCGGAATGACGTCAGCAGCCGGGTTTGGGGCAGTTGCCATAGAGACAGAGGCAGACTCAGGAGCGACCCCCTTCTCTCTTGCAGCCGCCCCAGGCCCAGATTATTTTTAGTATCTGTTTACCTCTGCCTGGGGCTGCCCTGCGGCGGGGCGGGGCTCGACGGGGGACTCCCAGGCAGGCTGCTGGCCTGGCATACCACAGAGCTGGGCAGTGCCGGTGGCCTGGCCGCACCTTCTGCCCCACAGGGTGTGCCAGTCTTGGCTATAGGAGGTTTTGGGGGGCCAATAATTGATGTCATGCAGACAGGTCAGGGTTCCATTCACTGCTGCCCTGGTCTGGCTGTGCTGGAAGCCCCCTAACCTTTCATGACCTGGGACCTGAGTTCCTTCCCATGTCTAGACCAGACTGTAGGGAGGACATGAACTCAGACCCTTGCTCTCACCCGCTGACATGGCCCCCCCTCCCTTAGCTCAAGGAGTTAAGTCCTTCCTATCCACCCTCAGTAGGGGAGATCCTGCCTATCCACCCTCTGAAATGGTCAGTCAGAGATACATTTTGATGGTCATTAAGGGGGAGTCTGTACCAGCAGTTACACAACCTCGTTTCTGTGGGACTTGGGTACAGGTGGCAGCAGAGCCCTAGCAAGAGAAAGAAAATTGGTGGGACAATCAGCATGCTTGAGACAGAATCCCAGGGCCCTTCCACCTTGCCCCAGTTCAGGGGAAGCAGTACCCCACTTGCTGATGGTAACAGAGAGTAGGTGGGGCAGCGGAGCCAACCCCAACTCTCCTATAGGTGACCCCTTTCCAACAGGTCAGGATCCTCATCCTGTGTTCAGGCAGCCTAGCTCCCCCACTCAGCTCCCTCCCTCCTCCATCTCCCAGGGGCTGAGGCCTTGGTGGAGGATCCAAGAGGTTACAGTAAGAAGCCAAGCAGACAGGTGCCAGCTCCCACAGGATTCAGTCTGGTGGAAAGACCAACCCTAAAGAAGAACTGACAACTGAGTTATGTGGCCTTGGGGTCAAAGAGAGGAAGCTATGGAGGTGCCCCCGAAGGGGGAACCAACTCCAGGCAGACTTTCTGGAGGAAGAAGTTAGAGGGTCAGACCTGGAGAAGGAAGAGTTGATTCGATTGAGAATAGTGAAGAGGGCAGGAGCAATGGGGGCTGCTGCTTAGGTGCTGAAGAACCTTTCAGATATGAGGGATTCACAGCTGCTGGGGGGCAGGGCATTGGCAGGGAGGAGATAGGCCTCAAAGGGCCTTATGGTCATGTTAAAGAGTGTGGGCTTTAACTTTGGGGCAGGAGGTAGCTGAGGATGTTTCTCAAGAGTCCAAAAAAAGGAATATTAAAGATATAGAGTTTGAATCCTGGCTCTGTCACTTACTAGCTATGTAATAATAATTAATAATGACAGCAGTTCACAATGGTTGTGTGCTAAAAGTGAGAGGTAGGATATCTACCCCAACTTTCCTACCCCACATACAATTCTCCCTTTCTCAAACATTCCCTACACAAGGGAGTTATCTTACTGTCTTCCCAGCAGCCCTCTAAGGTAGTGGTAACAGTTGTTATTATTAGCCTCATTTTTAGGGGTATCTGAAGTCCAAAGCTTAAGAAGTGTCTTGCACGAAGTCACAGAGGCAGTTAGCCTCAGGTTTCTCAGCTGTGAAATGGGGTTAGTAGAATTGATACTAGTAAATTAATAGTATTGTTGCCAGAATTAGATGGTATCTGTAAAGCACAGTATCTGGCATATGGAAAGCACTGAAGAAAAAAAAAAAAGGTTTTTGGCATTACCAGGTGACTGAAATTTTCAGAACAGAGTGTTGTTACTAGATAAAGAATGAACAGTTGGGCCGGGTGTGGTGGTGCACACCAGTAATCCCAGCTACTTGGGAAGCTGAGGCAGAAAGAGCGCAAATTCAAGGCCAGCCTCAGCAACTTAATGAGACCCTTTCTCTAAATAAAATACAAACTAGGGCTGGGGATGGGGCTCAATGGTTGGGGAGTGTCCCTGAGTTCAATCCCTGGTACCAAAAAAAAAAAAAAAAGAGAGAAGATATGCAGCCAGAGCAGAAAGTGGAAAACCAGGAGTTTATTACCTCTTGAAATTCAAGGGGACAAAGGGTTTAAAGAAGAGAAAAGGACCCACCAAGTCAAAAGCTTTAGCTGAGATCAAGCAGAATAAGGACTAAACATTAGACACTGGATTGATTCAACAAAAGGGAAGTCACTGGTAACCTTGTCTGGACCAGTCAGGGAAGGGTGGAGAACACGGACCAGGGTGAGAAAAGTAGTAAGCAAGTGTGGTGGACTGCTTCTCCAGAAATTCTGCTTAGAAAGGAGAGGAGAGATGGGGTGAAGAATGGGGTAGCTGGAAGGAGACACAAGGTCCACAGGAGGTTATTTCGTTTTGTAGTTACTTATTTACCTGTGAGTGTGTACAGGCGCTGCTGGAGATCAAACCCAAGACCTTCAGTATGCAAGCACATACTTTACCACTGAGCTATTCCCCCAGCCCTTATATTATTCATATAAATCCAACTTTATTATTAAATCCAAATATATATATATATATATATATATATATATATATATATATATACACATACATACATACATACATACAGTAAGTAGTCAGGTATGGTGGCATGTTCCCTTTAGTCCCAGCTTACTCAGGAGGCTAAGGCAGAAATATCATTTGAGCTCAGGAATTCAACCACGGGAAACATAGTGAAACCTTGTTTTTTTGTTGTTGTTTTTTTTTAATATTCACATAGACACACACACAGAGGGAAGGGAGAGAGAAAGTATATATGTCCTAAGTGTACAGTTGATACATTTTTTTGCAAAGAAATATGCCCACATAGAATCAGGAAATAGAACCCAGAGCAGGAAATGGAACATTGCCGATACCTTGGAAGACCCCTTGTGCCACCTTCCAGACACAGCAATCCAAGGGTAACTACAATCTGATGTCTGTCAATATAGATTACTTTTGCCTGTTTTTGAACCTCATTATCAAGGGGATCATACATAAGATCTCTCTGTGCCTTTTCCCCCCACTCACTGTAAGATTCACCCATATTGCTGCATGAAATGGTATATTTTCATTTTTTTGGTATATAGTAATTCTTGTTGTTTATTTATGGACACTTGGATAGTTTCCAGGGTTGTTTTCACTTCATGTGGGAGTGACTTGAGCTTGGAGACATGTGGAGAAAATCTGAAACACTCATTTCTATGAGAAGGGAGAAAGAGACTTGGGTCATACAGTAGGATTTACCAGGTGGGAAATAAGGACTGACTGAGATTGAGAATTGCTCTGTGGTTTGAGCCAGCCTGCTTTGCCAAGACCTTTGGCAGCTCCCTCCAGGCTGTGTGCTGGTGCAGCAAAGACAGGGAGTTGGGTTGCCAGGGTTAGTTTCTGCGAGGTAGGATAGAGGCACAGAGTGCTGAGGATAGTAGCAGCAGGCAAGTGATGGAAGGATGGCAGTAGATGCAGGCTGGGAGGAGGGTATGCAATGAAGATAGAGAAGGTAGGAGGGAGCTGGCAGAGAGAAAGAAAGCAGAGGCGGACTTCGAGCTTCATGCAGGGTGGTGTCTGTGAAATTCTAGGCTGTATCTCCAGTGACTGGCACATACTTGGCTCAAGTATGTCACTTAGTGAATATCCGAATAAATGAGCTAAGGGCTCAAGGGACCAGAGGTCTCAGGTAAAAAGCAGGTGAAATGAGAGTGATGGAGAGAGCTTGGAGGCTGTGGACATGTGGATGTGGTTTAGGAAAGGGGCATTCAAGAGCAGATGATAAGGCTGGGGTGTTCCCAAGGAGATGGCCGAAAGGAGCAGAATGGTCAATGTTGGCTGGGTGGACAATCTGTGGGAATGCATAGATCACCAGTAGGTGCATGGTACCCAGTCTCCAAGGTAGTAGAAGAGGATGGCATTTCCTGAACTGGGGTCCTTGGACCTCTTATAGCTGAATCTGTAAGGGGATTGATGGATTTATTGCATATTCAGACTCCTGAACCCAACCTGGGCTGGGTGAGAAAGTAAACACATTGTGGCAGAATGGGGCCTAAGAAGCAGGAGTGTTTATGGAGTAGGAAGCATCCAGCCCCTCCATGGTCAGAGGATGGGGTATCCAATGGACCCTTGACATGGTGATCTCTATCCATACTGGAGGTGGACAAAGATAGTCAAGAAAGAGATATTGGGAGCAAGCACCAAGGGAATTCAGAGCCTAAGGGGCCCATGAGCTGGGGACCAGAAGGCCAGGGCCTCAGCCCTAGGATGCAGCTCTGGCTAGAGACAAGACCCTGGATGGGGGAGTAGGACCTGATCCTCTTTCTTGGGCTTAAGAGGAGTGCCCAGACTGAGCACCCATCTTATGGGTACAGAGTGGTAGTGGTGCAGGGGGCTGTGGGATTCTTGCACCCAGTTCCTTTTCCACCTCCTTCTTGGGAAAGTAACATATAATATGGGGTTAATCTAGTCCCACACTTTCAGCCCCTCTCTCTACTCAGCTTTCCAGATCTCTCATATTCAGCACTTTACTCTTCACCCTCCGTTGGCAGTCTCTCCGGTCAGAATCCCCCACGCCCAACTCTCTACATTTCACACACTTAGAACCCCCCTTTCAGCCCTCTGTATGTTGACTTTACTCCACAGCCCTCAACAGCCACTCTTAGAGCTACCTACTTTTTTTTTTTTTTTTTTTTTTTGGTGCTAGCTGTGGGGTACCAGGAATTAAACTCAGGGGCGCTTAACCACTGAGCCACATCCCCAGCCTTTTTTATTTTTTATTTTGAGACAGGGTCTTCCTAAATTGTTGAGGCTGGCCTTGAATGCTCGATCCTCCTGCCTCAGCTTCCCGAACCACTGGGATTGCGAGGAGAGCGCCACCACGCCCAGCTAGAGCTACCTAGTCTTAACTGTCCCCAGCGGTCTCCTCATTCTATCCATCCTCATGCTCAACTCCCTTCACACGCACTCCTGACCCCAAGCCTCGTCAGTCCTCTCCCCCAGGTCACCACTCCCAGAGACCAGGCGGGCCGAGGCCTGGTGCCCCCCTAGTTCGGCCGGTCCCGCCCCATCCCGGCGGGTTGAGTCAGGCGGCAGGAACTGGGCGGGGGGAGGCGACGAGAGGAGCCAAGCCAGAGCGGCGGGGAGCGAGCGCGGAGCCCAGTGGGGCCCGCACCTAGTGGCCCTGGCGGTCAGGGACGCGGGGAAGGAGCGCGGGACGGGGACTGTCTAATACTTACCATGAGCGCCAAGAAGAAAGGTAGGACCCAGCCTGGGGCTGCGAAGTCTCGGGGTTGGCCACGTTGGATGCAGGCCAGATTCTGGGGGCCAGGGGTTGCGTGTTTCGCCGGAGCGGGTGGGATTTGCCAAGGATCCTTCCTTGCCAAAGGCAAGGGTGAAGGGGTGCGTCCGTGACTCAGTTTCCAGGTTTCAGCCACCACAGGAAAGTGAAGGAGGCGGGGCACTTCTCAGAACTGCCCCCCACTCTGGGAAACCCCCGGCACCCAGCCCCGAGGCCCTGGCGTCGCAGCGCCTGGGAGCGGGTGGGAGCTAGGGGAGCAGTTTACTCTGGACGGAGGAGTCGCAGCAGCCAGGCCCGCGCCGGCCGGGCCTGTCCGGTAGCTCCACAGGGCTCTCCCTGCCCCGCCCCGTAACCTCCCTTGGCCTCTCGCGGTGGGGGCACTAGCTCTCGGGTCCACTTCGGGGGGCGATCAGGGGCAGGGCTGGAGAGGCCGCCCCGCCCTCGGGTAAACAGGCGCTTCCGCACATTCTTTGCGCGCTCCGCCCCTTTCCTGCCCCTTCCCAGCCGGAGGAGGGTCCCTGCGCGACCCCACCTTCCTGCCCCGGGGCAGGCGGAGTCCGCACCATGGCAGGAAGTGGGGGCCGAGCCGAGGCCACGCTGAGTCCGAGGCTGAGTCGCCCGCAGCTGCCCTGTCATTAGAGCGGGGACCGGCGGGCTAAGAAGACCAAGGCAGGAGCCCCCTGGGGCTGTACCTGGTGACTGGAAGGACCTCCTCCAGCCTTGGGACTCGGCCGCAGGGTGGGGGCTTCAGGGACTCTACTGGTGCTGGACACCCCACCCCCGCCATCCCTAGGGAGCCCCGCGAGGACTCATTCCATGATGTCCCTGTCGGTGCGGCCGCAGCGCCGCCTGCTCAGTGCCCGGGTCAATAGGAGCCAGTCCTTCGCAGGCGTCCTCGGCAGCCACGAGCGCGGGCCCAGGTACGCAGTGGAGGGGAATTAATGGTTGGGTCAAGAGAATCGATGGGATTGGGACTGGGTATGTAGTGAGGGTTTGGGGGACTCCTGCTTGTCCTTTTCTTAAGGCAGCCTCTTCTTCAGGAACTTCCAAGTCTTCAACCCTCCGGGGCCTCCACGAAAGCCCCCAACGCTCTCCCGGGTGTCCAGGATGTTTTCTGTTGCTCACCCAGCCCCTAAGGTGCCGCAGCCAGAGCGGCTGGACCTGGTGTATGCTGCCCTTAAGCAGGGCCTGACGTAAGCAACTCCCTTCCCACCTTTTGTCCTAGGATTCCTCCCCAAGTCCCTAACTCTTTGTGTTAGTAAGACATTTCCCCAGTTCGGCACCCTCTCCTACTGTCAGTACCTTAGGCAGCTAGAGACTGGAGAAGTGAGTTGACTCTTGTCACCTCTTTCTCTAGAGCCTACTTGGAAGTGCACCAGCAAGAGCAGGAGAAACTCCAGGGGCAGATAAAGGAGTCCAAGAGGAACTCCCGTCTGGTGAGTGATGGTAGGGATGCTCTGGACTAATGCCCTTTGCCTTTGCCATTGTGAGGGCTGGGCAGGGCCAGCCTGTGTGACAGCTGGGCTATTTTCTGCGGTAACTATGTCCAGGTATGAGTTGAAGGGAGTATTAGGACAGGCCGAGGGCATTTTTCCAAACTTCTTTGCTGTGCACACTTTCTACTTGAGAGCAGTGCTGCTCATAGAAGCTCTCAGTGGGAGAAGTTGGATCCCCACAGACAGGACAAGAGGAGAATATGTTGTAATAGTAGTAAGGGGAGGGCCAGGGTTTTTTCCTGGGGAAAAAGGAAAAGCTTGCAGAGGAGGGAATGCTTCTGCTGGGTCTTGAAGGATAGGTCTGGGTGGGCAAGTGCCCCTGGTGTAGTCCTCGTTATACCTCCTAAATACCTCTTCTTGTTTTTCTCTGTAGGGCTTTCTATATGACTTGGACAAGGTGAGTGAATATAGAATAGTGTTGGAAGGGGTTGGCTCATGGAGAGGGGAAGGGGCCTTGGGCCTATGGGCCCTCCTGACCCACCTTTCCCCCAGCAAGTCAAGTCCATTGAACGCTTCCTGAGACGATTGGAGTTCCATGCCAGCAAGGTACTTGTGCAGCATGAGTGCAGAATGGGTTTTGGGAGTGGGTTTGGGGCAGCATAGGGAAATTGGGGGCAGGGTGCAAGTCTCTGAGTGAGCAACCCCAGTAATGATTCTCAGTTCCCCCCTCACTTTCCCAGATCGATGAGCTCTATGAAGCATACTGTGTCCAGCGGCGTCTCCGGGATGGTGCCTACAACATGGTCCGTGCCTATAGCACTGGATCTCCAGGGAGCCGAGAGGCCCGGGACAGCCTAGCTGAGGCCACCCGGGGACATCGAGAGTATACAGAGGTGAGAGAGGAGTCACTGAAGTAGGCATGGGGTGTGGCAGAGCTGGTGAGAGGGATTGATTCTTCATTCCCTCCTGTCCCTACCCCTTCCTCCCAGAGCATGTGTATGCTGGAGAGCGAGCTGGAGGCACAGCTGGGCGAGTTTCATCTCCGGATGAAAGGTACTAAATTGTGGGGGCAGATGGGAATCAGGAGGGAGTATGCTCAACATGGCACATCTAATTCTCCCTTTACTCCCAGGGCTGGCCGGCTTTGCCAGGCTGTGTGTAGGCGATCAGTATGAGGTATGAGGATGCCCAGGGGAGGCGGGGGGATGGAGGTCATGGCTCTTGCATCTCTGCAACTCCAAGGGTTGCTTCATCCTGCCTATTTCTTCAGATCTGCATGAAATATGGCCGTCAGCGTTGGAAACTACGGGGCCGCATTGAGGGTAGTGGAAAGCAGGTGTGGGACAGTGAAGAAACCGTCTTTCTTCCTCTGCTCACAGAATTCCTGTCCATCAAGGTGACTTCTCTACCAGTATCTAGGACACTGTGGTTCTGTAAACTTCATGACCTTGTGAACCCCTTTGTAATCTTCCTGAGACCCTTACCCTTGTGATGTCCTCATGGCTCCATGGCTCTGTGAATGTATGACCCCTCAACTTTCATGACCCTGTGATGATCTCTGTGTCATTGAGAACAATCTTCGTGATTTCTATCTTCGTGGTCTCCTTGATCCTATAACTGCCTCATGATCTTCTGACTCTGAATATTGATCCCCTGAGCCCCCTTGAGATTATGACTCGCATGATCTCAATGACCCTACCAACTCAGATCTTTATTATCTCCATGTTACCAGACTGCTTCAAGCCTCCATGGCTCTATGACCCTGAGAATTCCAATCCTCATGGCCCCATGACCCTGTGACCATCTACACATATGCAGATCTCTGATTACCAGGAACTCATGGCCCCTGCATCCCTGTGATCCCACTGTACATTCTTGGCTACAGGTGACAGAACTGAAGGGCCTGGCCAACCATGTAATTGTGGGCAGTGTCTCCTGTGAAACCAAGGATCTGTTTGCTGCCCTGCCCCAGGTTGTAGCTGTGGACATCAATGACCTTGGCACCATCAAACTCAGCCTAGAAGTCACATGGAGGTTGGTGGAGCTAAAGGTCTTAGGGGCAGGACCAGAAGGGTTGTGGCACTGCTAACGGCCTCTTCCTCCTCAGCCCCTTCGACAAGGATGACCAGCCCTCTGCTGCTTCTACTGTCAACAAAGCTTCCACTGTCACCAAGCGCTTCTCCACCTATAGCCAGAGCCCACCAGACACACCCTCACTTCGGGAGCAGGCCTTCTATGTGAGTCACAGTCCAGACTTAGGCCTCTTCATTTCCCAGAGGCTTTTCTGGGATGGTTCTGAAATGTTCTTCCTTCTCTCTTAGAATATGCTAAGGCGGCAGGAGGAACTGGAGAATGGAACAGCATGGTCCCTGTCATCTGAATCTTCAGATGACTCATCTAGCCCACAGCTCTCAGGCACTGCTCGCCACTCATCAGCCCCCAGGCCCCTGATGCAGCAGCCTGAACCTCTGCCCATCCAAGTTGCCTTCCGAAGGCCTGAGACCCTCAGCTCTGGGCCTATGGATGAGGTGGGGGCCATGGCCCCAGTTTTAGCCAATGGGCATGCCCCCTATAGCCGGACTCTGAGCCACATCAGTGAGGCCAGTGTGGACGCTGCCTTAGCTGAGGCTTCAGTGGAGGCTGGGGGTTCAGAAAGCCTAACCCTAGGGCCTAGCTCACCCATACACCCAGATCCCACCCAGGAGTGCCCCAATTGTGTTCCTTCTGTCCCAGACACTGGCCATTCTGCCACAAGCCCCACTTTTAGTACTACCAGCCCCGTGTCCACATCTATAGACCCTGTCCCATCTGAACATCGAGATTCAGTTCATAAGGCCACAGATTCTAGCCCTTCTAAGCTGCCAAGCCCCACCCATACCACTATAAACTCCACGTGTAGTGCCATAAGCCCTATCAATAGTGCTCCAAGCTTCATGTCCACTACTATAGGTTCTACCACCAAGCCATTGCTCTCTA
This sequence comes from Marmota monax, assembly GCF_021218885.2. Taxonomy (NCBI): domain Eukaryota; kingdom Metazoa; phylum Chordata; class Mammalia; order Rodentia; family Sciuridae; genus Marmota; species Marmota monax. The sequence continues at coordinate 19,615,901 of NW_026695224.1, forward strand.
CCCTCACCACTACTGGCTGTATCCCCACTACTACAGGCCCAACCCAGACCATGGCAGGGTGGAACCACACTACTCCAAGTCCCATCCATACCACTACGAGCTCTACCCATACTACCACAAGTCCTATCCATACCACTGCAGGCCCCACCCATACCACTGCAAGCCCCACAAACGAAGCCAGAATGTCAACTCACACCACTACAAGTCCTACCTGCAATGCTATGGGCCCAGTAGTCCAAACCACACACTCCACCTTTACAACTGTAAACTCTTCCACTTCTGGGGACATTGCTATACTTCCCACCCTCTCTACAGATGTCACCCTCTCAGGAACTAACCCCTGTAGCTACTCAGCCTCCACTCCCTGTATTCAGGCAAAACCCATAGCCTCCAGCACTTACTACCCAAGTCCTGTCTCTTCTGGTTGGAAACCTCTCATAAGCCCTGCCCCAGATCCCCCAGAGCCCATCCTTCAGAACCTAAGCTCCCCTCCCTCACCCTTAGCTCCTATACCCCAGCATTCAGAACTTAGCCCAGTCACAGCTACTCAAGCCTCAGTCCCAGGGGCAATTGAAGGGACTGGGGACAGGAGACTGGAGGAAGCCCTGGGGGCTGTAATGGCTACTCTGGATGACTATCGTGGCCAGTTTCCAGAGCTGCAGGGCTTGGAGCAGGAGGTGACTCGGCTGGAGAGTCTGCTTTTGGTAAGGAGGGCTGGGCTAGCTGGGCTGGGGCAGCACAGGGAGGGCAGCCAGGTAGTAGCAGCAGCTCTGACCTGCTTTACTACCCTAGCAGAGACAAGGCCTGACTCGTAGCCGAGCCTCCAGTCTCAGCATCACTGTGGAGCATGCCTTGGAGAGCTTCAGCTTCCTCAATGAAGATGAAGATGAAGACAATGATGGTCCTGGGGACAGGTAAGACTGTGGGGGCTAATGAGAGGAAAGAGATGAAGGGGAAGAGGTAAGGCTATGTCAGGTGGAGGAGCAGATGTGGGAACAAGTGAAGTGGGGCCAGGTAGAGTGCATGAGGATGGATTTGTTGGCAGCTGTGATCACTCCTCCCATGTATATCTCATGTGTGTCCTTGATGCCCATGTCTCCAACCCCATCTATCTCCAGTGCTTCTGGCCATCCAGCTCCTCATCTCTGCAATGAGTCCCTCCCCCATCGGTCCCCATCAGCTTGTGAGCCTCCTGCCCCTCCTCTTTCTGTTGGCTTCACCTTGGATCTACCCTCTGAAGGAGCTCTTTCAGTGCATCCCTACATTCCTTGCATGATCCAGCATCGGTCCTCTCTGTCTCAATCCCAACTCTCCTGGAGGTCCCAATCCCTCAGCTCTCAGTCCTGGAGTGACCCTACCAACTCTGGTTTGAGAGTCATTCCCAGTCCCTCCTCCCTCCCAGGTTCTGGCCCTATGCCGTGCACCCTTTACAGTTCTCATGTTATAAACCATTCCACCTTACTTCTGCCCATCCCAACCCTGGCAGCTCCCTGGGGTCCTAGTTGGAGGTGCCACAGGGCAAACTGACAACCCTACTACTTCCTGCTGGTTGCAGCCCCTTCCTCCTCGAACTTACCAATTGTCTTGTCTGCGCATTATTGTGTTCTTTCATTCTGGGATGGGAGGAGCTTAATAAAACTGGTGACCGGATGGTGATGTTTGCTTTTGGGGGGGTTGACCCCATTTTTTTCTCTCAGGCCTCCAAGCAACCACCAGGAGGCTGGGGCTGAGGACAGCTCAGACTCACCCAGTGCTTGTCCCCTCAGCACGGGGTGTCCAGCTCTGGATGCTGCTTTGGTCCAGCATCTACACCACTGCAGCCGCCTCCTACTGGTGAGGCTAGTGTTATTTCCTCTGCCCTTCCCTTGTACTCCTTGTTCCAGAGAGCCTGCACTCTAATCCTGGTCCTCTCTGCCTCCTCTGAGTTCCATACCCTAATGTCCCAAGATTCTGGCATTTGGCTCTTGCTGAATGGAAGACCTCCCACATTCTGTTTTCCCTCCCCACCTCCCAGTCTCTCCCAATGCATGCTTCTGCTTGTAGTCCCTGGACTCCATCTCTCCCAAGCTGTACCCAGGGTCTGAACTACTCAGCCACCCCTGTTCTTCAGAAATTGGGCACATTTGGGCCCCTTCGCTGCCAGGAGGCATGGGCCCTGGAGCGGCTGCTGCGGGAAGCCCGAGTGCTTGAGGCAGTATGCGAGCTTAGCAGGCTATGGGAGATCCCTGCCACCTCTGCCCAAGATGGTAAGGGCCCTTATGCACCTGAGCTCTGGTGCCCATCTTGAAGCTCCTATCTTACCCCACTCCTATCTACATGTCTGTCTGCACCCTCCTCCATTTGCCCTGTTGCTGATGATTTCCTACCCCCTACCTTCCACCTCCCGACAGTGGTACAGTTCTCAGCCTCTCGGCCCGGCTTCCTGGCCTTCTGGGACCAGTGCACAGAGGGACTCAGCCCCTTCATCTGCCCTGTGGAGCGGGTGCTCCTCACCTTCTGCAGCCAGTATGGTGCCCGTCTCTCCTTGCGCCAGCCAGGCTTAGCTGAGGCTGGTGAGTGGGCTGTCTACCTGCCCCTTCTGTCCTTCCTTGGCTCCCTGATGACAGAGACCTCAGGGAAGGCCAAGTCAACCCAAACAGATATATGAGCTGAGTGCTAGGGAGAAATAACAAAGGACTGTGCCCATGTGGCTAGGGTGTGCAGGCAGGGAGACTCTGCAAGTGAGCATGGGATAGGAGCATTCTTTTGCTACTAAAAGCCTGGACCCATCCTGACTGTGGCACTGCCTTCCACAGTGTGTGTGAAGTTCCTGGAGGATGCCCTGGGGCAGAAACTGCCCAGGAGGCCCCAACCAAGCCTTGGGGAGCAGCTCACTGTCTTCCAGTTCTGGAGTTATGTGGAAGCCTTGGACAGCCCTTCCATGGAGACCTATGTAACTGAGACTGCTGAGGAGGGTGAGGCAGTGGCCTTGATCACAAAATGGGTGTATCTGAGGGTGTGGATGAGACTTAAGAACAAGGCCTCTGATCCTAGGAAGCTCCTGTCTTGCCACCTTGTCCCAACTCTCCATTTCCTTCCTTCTTTCAGTATTATTGGTGCGGAATCTGAACTCTGATGACCAGGCTATTGTGCTGAAGGCCCTAAGATTGGCACCAGAGGGGCGTCTGCAAAAGGATGGGCTTCGGGCCCTCAGCTCCCTGCTTGTCCATGGCAACAACAAGGTCATGGCTGCTGTCAGTACCCAGCTCCGGAGCCTGTCCCTGGGTCCTGCCTTCCGGGAAAGGGTGAGTCGTGCAGGGCTTCCTTGAAGGCAAGGACTAGGGTCCTGGGTTCCCACTATCTGATAAAATCTGCTTTCCTGCTCTTGCCCAGGCCCTCCTGTGCTTCCTGGATCAGCTTGAAGATGAAGATATACAGATCCGAGTGGCTGGCTGCCTGGCCCTGGGCTGTATCAAGGTGAACCCTGACAACCCATCCACCTTTTCTCTCCCCTCTGGCACCCCCACCCCTGGGCCCTTCCTACCTGCTTCACTGAACCCGCCTTGATATTCTGTTCCCTGATAGGCTCCTGAGGGCATTGAGCCCCTGGTGTACCTGTGCCAAACAGACACAGAAGCTGTAAGGGAAGCTGCCCGTCAGAGCCTGCAGCAGTGTGGTAAGGCTAGGAGATGGACGATGTGGGTCAGGTGGATTCTGGGACATCTTAGCTCATGGGAATAGGGTGAGATAGGGCTGGAGATGGAAGGGACAGGATGAGTCTAGGGCCACTCCTGATCTCATCCTCATGCATTACAGGGGAAGAAGGACAGTCTGCTCACCGACGGTTGGAAGAGTCACTGGATGCCCTGCCCCGAATTTTTGGGCCCAGCAGCATGGCCAGTACAGCATTCTAAACTCTCCATACACATACTCCTACTGCTCCTTGCCCCTACTTTCAGGGCTCACCAGGCACTGGCAGGGTGGGTGAGGGCTGGCTCCAGAAACCCCTCCCTCCCCACAGATTCCTATCAATGAAAATCTAATATATTCTTCTGTTGCCCTTGGGGTTGGTAGAGTCAGTGCCCGAAGTCAAGTGCCTCCCAGCCTCGGCTCAGCACATCCCTTGCCACAGAGTGTCCAGGGCCTGGTTACCCTGCCTCTGCCTCACCACATCCCTTGGTTTTGTATTTTATTTACAGAGTTTTACAGAAAATAAAATTTAAAAAAAAAAATCTTTCCTACATGCACTCTTGACCCTCTGACATGCCCTTCCTGACAATGGTGTGTCCATACTCCAGCTGTGACAACAGCATTCATACTTGCCCTGGAAATCCTGGTGGAAGAAAGCCCAGAGGCTGGGAACTGGGTTTGGGGAAGAGAGCAGGGGAAGAGTGTAGAAAGCATTGCTAAAGAGGCTCAGCCTGCAGCTGGGCCTAGGAACAACAGCTGTGGGTGGAGCTGAGCTGTGGAGTTGGCTCAGAGAGGCCCAAAGGGTGCCAGTCCTGGGAACATATGTGGCCAGGGAGCAAAAGGGAAGCAGGCAGGAAAAACCTGCATGATGTGACTGCACTTCAGACCACGAGGGGGCAGCAGAGCTGCATCAGTGGATGCCAGGCTTCTGGGTGTTCTGGGAAGAGAAGTGTACCTACTGGAGACTGGGGAGCCAGGGAGAGGAGAATCTTGCCAAAGGGAGGCTGGAGACCCAGATGTCTGTCCTGTCACCCAGGACAAAGTCCTTTCCCTCCCTGGGCTGCCTCATTCTCTGTAATAACAAATTTGCTGAACCCTGTGGCTTCCAACAGATGGCAGATCTGTGCTGTGTAGGAAGCAGGGCTCCTGGAAGGTAGTTCCTTAACCCTAGAGTTGCTTGGTACATGAATGTGTTAACCCAGGAGGTTAAGAACCTGTGGAAGGATGGAGTGAGACTACCGGATGGCAGGTATGTTCCAAAGAGGGGAGACCCACACCCAAGTGGAGAAATATACCCTCTATCCTTTCCTGTCTCCTTTCAGAACTTCCACTATCCACGGCTAAGGAGATAGTGCATGGACAGGGCCTCTCCCTCCCTGAGCCCACTCTGGTGTCTCAGTGCCTGTTGTGGGAGCACATTTATGTCACAACATGTGCATTCAAGTGTCGCAGGGAATACATGTGTGCCTGCACTCTGGAAGAGCCAATCAGGTACCAACGGTTGTGTGGGGAGGTACAGGTTGACCCAGATCCCTAAGAAGCCCTACCCCCCAGTGCTTTAGAGCAGTGTATGAAGAGGTTTGGTTGGGGCCTTAACCACCTGCTGGGGAAGCCACATTGAGCAGGGGGGGGGGAATAAAAAAAACGGCAACAGGAAGGCGCACAGGAAACACCTGTGTGTAAACGCAGGTGGCTCACTTTAGGCTAGTAGGGGTGGGGGCAGGCAGACAACAGTCTTCATACATCGGCCCAGCTCTGCTCCCTCTGTAACTATGAAGGGTGACATGGATGAGATAGTCTAGTTCAGCTTTTTGGGTAGTCAGCTGGGGTAAGGCAATCAAGCCATAAAGACCAAGTCAGTGTCCAAAGCTGATTACAGCTTTGCCCCATGGACTCTTTGCAGAAGGGTCAGTTCCTGAACCATCACTAGAAGCCTCTCAGGCTTGAAGCCTCACAAGAAGCCTACTGGTATAGCAGGAAGAGGAATAAAGGGAGCTGGGTTGGGTCTCAGTTGTACAGTGCTTGCCTAGCATGTGAAACACTGGGTTCAATCCTCAGTACCACATTAAAAATAAATAAAAAATAAAGATATGGAAAAAGAAGTTCTTAAAAAAAAGGAATAAAGGGAGCAAACACTAGCTGACCAGGTCCTGGGAAAGTGTACATGAAATGATTGGGCCGGCACAAGCTCACAGCTCAATCCATAAAACAGAACAGGGCAGGGCCTGGGCCAAAAATGGAGGATGGAAAAATGCCATTATGTCAGCCAGTAATCAACTAGGACTGTTGCTGAGAAATCCCTGCTCTCCAATGTTAGGAAGGAAAAGAACCCCTCTACGAGGAGGGTCCAGAGGCCAGAGCCTGGTCTTTAGCTCTGGCTGAGGGTCGGTGTGAAAGTCCAGGAAGGCAGGAGCTAGAATTAGGGTACTGTGAACACAGCCAAGTGAAGAACTATAAAGACCAAGACAAACACGGTACAGACCCTGAGGTCTCTGTAAGTCTTGCTTGCTCAGAGCAACATGGATCAACCCCAGAACAACCATTCAACCTCTATCCATCTGTGATTGGAAGTCAGGCCTCCTTTGCTCAGGCTTAGGCCCTGGTCTATGACATGGTGAAGGACAGGAGTATTTCCTGTCCTCCTACATCCCTATGGATGCCTCCCACTGGCCTTCACATAGGGAAAAGCACACTCTCCAATTCCTATCCTGCTGTCATGCACACTTGTTTCTGCTGCCTTGGACTCAAGGAGCCTGCTGCCCCAGGTGATGGGAGGTTGACGACATCATCAAGAGTAACAGGTACCAGGGCAAGGAAAGCCTGTTTCCAGCTGTACTATGGAGACTGTTAGCCCAAATACAAGTTAGCCTCCAAGACTGGGACACACTAAGAAGTGCCCCATCATTTGAGTCCACTCAGGCCACAGCCAAGCCTTGGCCATTGTCTTCAGGGTTTTGCAAGGAGGAAGTTGATATAAAAATGCAAAAAAGGGGCCAGGTCGAGGTGGTCCAGGATACAATTTATTGTGTTGGTTATTGCTGGAGTTTCTTCCTACTTCCCTCCTTTCCTCTTGCCTTCTTTCAACCTTACCTTTCCTCTTGTCTCCCACTCTTCTTCTTCATGTTATTCAAAGCTGCAGAGAACCAAAAAAGAAAGAAAGAAAAAAGCATGTTTGTGAAGGCAAAGAAGCAGATGGGCTGGCACGTGGGAATAGGACTGCTTCTTTGTCTCGCCCACAGAGCGGGGGCGCTTTTCTTGTGTGTTTCTGTGCCTGGTGTGTGGGTACAATTTGCTGAACTCCAAGCATATGACATGCTGCCTCTCTTCCCTTCCTACCCCTAGATAGCCCTGGAGTGCCCTATTTAGAGGATCCATAGGTGGACAGAAGCTCTTGACTTGACTTCTGGGCTTGCCTTTTCTGGCTTGATATAGGAGGGTGAGCTTGGGAAGACTCCAGTAACTCATGTAAACCACTAAGGAAGCTCAATCTATCATCTAGAAAATAAGACTACCACTGACTTGCAAGAAAGAGGCCACTTGTTCCAGAATTTATGATCAGGTGATGGCCACTAGTAGTTCAAATTTGATGTCAAAAGTCAAATCTCCATTGTCTTTGAACTTACCATACACTCAAGTCATGAGGATCAGTAAAGGCTGACTTAGAGCACCTGAATTACTATGGCTAACACCTACATTTCTAGCTAACTCCTTTGAGTCTCCTTACGACCTCCTCTTCCTCATCAAGTATTCCCCTTAAATGCTGTTCCACAGGCTCCACTATAGGCCCTTTCCTCTTCCTTCTCTTTTTTCAGGGGGGCGGGGGGGGGGAGACATACTGTATTGAATTCAGCAATCTCTAACACTGAGCTACATCCTGAACCTTTTTATTTTTTAATTTGAGACAAGATTTCACTAAGTTGCTGAGACGGGCTTCAAACTTAGTGATTCTCCTGCCTTAGCCTCTCTTGAGTCACTGGAATTACAGGCACACACCACTGCACCCGGCTTCCTTCTCTTTCTTCAAACACACTCCCTGGACTACCTTATCCATTCCTCTAAGTCCCACCTATGCTGAGGCTCTGTGCCAATCATTACATAGCTCTCATCTCCCTTATAACCCTTGCATTCAACTGCTGACTGGACACTTTTTGAACATCTGGGGCATTTCAAACTTAACAAAATCAAATTCAACACCTCAAACATTGTTTCTCCTCCAGGACTCTTGGGGTCATCAATTACCTAGTCATAAAACTTGAACCTCATCTTTGACTCTTTCCTCAATCCCCTCATCATGACCATTGGAATCCTCTCAGATAAATGCACTAAATATTTTTAAACCCTGTCTACTTTTCCATGTCCCCATTCCTCCAATTTGCTTTTGTTACAAGAAACTGCAATTGCCCTGGTATAATAATAATCATACCCCACTACAATTGCTTATTTACTTTGTACTCTCTGGTGCATCCAAAAGTTTTGTTGACTATTCTAGGTAACAAGTACTTCCCAGGTCTAGGAAAGATAATGGTCTTGGAGTCACCAACTACCTAGATACCTGAGCCACTGTAGAAGTTACTGTGGAAATTGGTCCATGTTATATATATATCTTGAACAATTTGTTGAGAATCCACATATCATGCAATTTAACCAATTAAAGCATACAATTAATTACTTTTAGTATATTCAGAGTTGTGTAACTATCACCACAATTTTAAAATATTTTCATTAACCCCCCCCCAAAAAAAAACAAAAAACAAAAACCACTCTGCCATTTAGCTATTACCTATAAGGTCCCTACATTCTCCCCCTCTCCCAGTCCTAGGTGAGCACTAATCTACTTTGTGTCTCTATATATTTGCCTATTTTGAAGATACACACACACACACACTTTTTGTGTATGTATGTGATTGAACCCAGGGTCTTGCACATAATAAGCAAGTGCTCTATCACTGAGCTACATCCCTTACCCTCTGGATATTTCTTATAAATGAAATCAGGTTAGGTCTTTCCAGCTTGAGTTCACCAGAGAACTTCCATGAAGTTCCAATTCAGCAGGTCTGGCATAGGTTCAAAAAAACCTCTGTTTGACCAAACTGCATCTCCCTTTATCATACCTAGCACCCAAGGCCAGATACACATTAGGTGATCAAGAACTGTCTTTTGCTGATTACCTAAAATCTGTCGAAGGGCTGGAGATGTGACTCAGTGGCAGAGTGCTTGCTTGGCTTGGCATGCGTGAGGCCTTGGATTCAATCTCCATTACCACCACCACCAAAAAAAAAAAAAAAAGAAAGAAAGGAAGAAAAAAAGAGTCTTTAATAAATCTGTCTAATTCTGGGCTCCTCATACCTAACTTCTCAATTGATGTCCTAGACTTATCTCAAAAGCAACTCCAAAACATTTTGAGCAGGAAAGTACCATATGTTCAAAGTGGAAGAAGCCTATAAACTCAAAACACTTCCTCTATGCATACCATCTCCCTCTCATATTTCCTAGCCTATAGCATAAACCTGGGTACTGGGCTGAAGATATGACTCAGCACCCCGTTTCAATCTCCAGTGCCAACAAAATAAAACAAAACTAAACTTCAACTGTTAGCTGCCTAAGGTATCTGAAATTTCTACCATTACAGCCCTTTCTGGTGGGGGATGGATTAGACAAAGGAAAATGAAGGGAAGGGAGGGGGTATGGGATTAAGAAAGACAGGAGAATGAATCAGACATAAGTTTCCTATGTTCATATGGGAATACACAACCAGTGAAACTCCACATCATGTACAACCACAACAATGGGATCCTAATTAGAATAAGTAATACTCCATGTATGTATGTCAAAATACACTCTATTGTCATGTATATCTAAAAAGAATTTAAAAAGAAAAAGGAAAAGGAAAAAAAAAAAGCCCTTCCTCTGGGTTGAAGCATTACTGTCCAGCCAAGTTTAGGGCAGAAATCCCCCGCTGCCCAACAAATCATGTAAAAATTAGAGAAGTTGGGGGCTGAGTGGTGTAGCTCAGTGGTACAGCATGTGGTAGCATGTACCAAGCCTGGGGTTCAATCCTCATTACCACTAGCAACAACAATTTGGAAAAGTGGGAGAAGTCAGAGAGCAGGGACACTCAGGGTCCACACAATAGGCCTCTCTTCCCCTTCTAAGGCAACCTCAGAAATGAAGTATCATCTCCAGAGGATTACTATAAAAACAGAAAGATTGTGCTGGGTTTGGTGATACCGGCCTATAATCCCAGAGTTAGGAGGCTGAGATGGGAGGATCACTTGAGCCCAGGAGTTCAAGATTACCCTGAGCAACATAGTGGAAACTCGCTTCCAAAAAAAAAAAAATTATCTAATTGAGTGAGGAGTTCGTGTTGCCAATAGAAGAGGGTGCTAAAAGTGGAACTAAAAGTTCTCAGTACTTGGTCTGCTTTTGCCAAGAAGTTGCAGAAGGATATTAACAAGCCATTTCATTTCTTGAATTTACAACAAAACTGCACCTGACTTATTAAATACAGCTGTAAGCATCACTTGAAAGGGCAGACATGAGGGTTGGAGCACAGTGCTTGCCTAGCATGTGTGAGGCACTGGGTTCGAACCTCAGTACCACATAAAATTAAACAAATAAAGGCATTCTGTCTGTTTACAACAACTACAAAAAATAATAATAATAATTAAAAAAAAAAAAAGAAGAAAGAAAGAAAGGGTAGACATGAGCCAGGCACACAGTAGCCCATGCCCATAATCCCAGCTACTTAGGTTGAGGTAGGAGGATCACCAAGTTTGAGGTCAGCCTCAGCAACTTAGTGAGATCCTGTTTGTCAAAGTAAAAAATACAAAGGGCAGGGTGTGTAGCTAAGTGGTAGAGTGCTTGCATAGCATATTTCAATAGTTTAATACCCAATACTAAAAGAAAAAAAAAAGCATGAAGATGTTTTGAAAAGTAAAATATGTACAGATGAGATGGATTTTTTTTTAGTCATAGATGAACAATATCTTTATTTTTATGTGGTGCTGAGGATCAAACACAATACTCACATGTGCTAGGCAAGTGCTCTACAACTGAGCTACAACCCTAGCCCCAAGAGATGGATTATTGAAAGGTGCCTGGAAAATGCAGATATGAGTAAAAATGACAAAATTAATCTACTTCTTAAGTATGAGACAAAGTCTTTTAGACTTTTAGTCTTTTTGCTTTTTTAGTTGTAGATACAAAACACTGTTATTTTTAAAAATATTTATTTATTTATGTATTTTTAGTTTTAGGTGGACATATTATTTTGTTTTTATGTGGCGCTGAGGATCGAACCCAGTGCCCCATGCATGCAAGGCAAGCACTCTATCACTGCGCCACAACCCCAGCCCCACAATACTGTTATTTATTTATTTATTTATATGTGGTGCTGAGGATTGAACTCACTGCCTAACACACGCTAGGCAAGCACTGCTGGGTTTCTGTTCTTGAGACTAAAAGGCTCAGGGGTCACTCCAGTTAAACTGGGCTAACTCGGCTGCACGAAATAACCACACAAGAGACACAAATACCTTTTTCTTTGGGGTCGCTGTGACGGCTCCTCTGACCTTAAGGGTCCGCAGAAAGAGAGAGAGCGAGAACACGCACTGACCCCTTTATTGAGGAGAAGTTATTTGAATGAGGCAAGGGGTCAGGTTTCTGGGGGCTGAGTCTATCTTCATGATGTCCACTGCCAGCAGGTTGACTGACACCTGGGTAGGCCACACCCAAGGGCACAATAAGAGAAGGGGACACACACAAGGCACTTCCATGGAAGATTCTATCCTAAACAGGGCAAAGGGTTATATTACAAAGAAACAGGTGAGCGTAGCTTCACCCATGGGGCTGTAGCAAGACACACCCATACACGAGACACCGACCCTTGCACCCAAGAAGGGTGCCACATTTCTGTGACTGAGAGCCTCAGCACCCAGCCGGGGAGTGTAACTCAGTCACGTGTAAGGTTGGCCTCCCACAAAGCACTCTATCATGGAGCTACAACCCCAGCCCTAAAGTCTTTTAGACTTTAACAGAGCAATCATTTGAGCTGAGTGATAAAAAACAAATATGGGGGCTGGGGCTATAGCTCAGTGGTAGAGTGCCTGCCTCGCTCATGTGAGGCATTGGGTTTGATCCTCAGCACCACCTAAAAATAAATAAATAAATAATAAACATATAGTGTCCATCTATAACTAAAAAAGAAAAAAAATACGGATTTTACGGGTCTGAACAAAGCAGACATCAATAAGGAAAAAAAAAATCCCATAATCTGGAGATGATGTGGAAATCGTTAAAATGGTAAGAGAAAGGTTGGTCTGAGCAATTAAAGTTGGTAGACAGGGAAAGCTTTCCGAACATTTTATGAGGTTTAGCATTCCTATTACCTCTAGCCCATGGTATGGGAGGACTTGCTGTCCTCATAACACTCTTATGTACTTTTATGCCCTTGATCATAACTTTTCACATTAAACACCTTGTCTCACCTATTAATACCTTTGTAATCTTTTAGATCCAGCTGAAATGAGATACTACTAGAAAATGGTTTACTCCTTTTTCTGAGTTCATTTTTTCCTGTTTTAAAAATGATTGAATTAATTTTTAAAATGTTTTTAAAATTTTTTAAAAAAATTATTGATAGACCTTTATTTATTTATTTATATGGGGTGCTGAGAATTGAACCCAGTGCCTCACACATGCCAGGCAAGTGCGCTACCACTGAGCCACAATCCCAGCCCTGAATTAATTTTTTAAAAAATCAGAATTATCTTTGAATCTCCAATACTAAAATGGGGCTATACACATAGTAGGTACTCAATAAATATTTGTTGAACTGAGGCTGGGAATGTAGCTTAGAAATAGTGCTCTTGTCTAGCAGGCATGAGGCCCTGTGTTCAATCTCCAATACCACAAAAAGAAAATAAATGTTTGCTGAACTGGACCACGTCTCACCCATTCTCAATAAGTACAAAGACAACAGAAGGATAGGCCTTTAGGCTATATACAAAAGTGAAGATTCTTGCTTATTTTTATTAGAAAATCAACACATTTCCCCTTCATCTGTTGACTTAAAGAATTAAAAACAAAACAATAACAACAACAAAACACCTAAATTATCACAATTACTACAAGCTACATGGGACATAAAAGGAGCCAAGGAAGATCTTGGAAATAGAATTTTTACGAGGATCAGCACAAAGTATGCCTCTTTCTGGCTCCAAGACCAAGGGAAAACCTAACAAGAAACTTAACTGAGTCTAATAATGAATCTAGAAAGATCAAATTTATTAGAAGGTGGACCTGGGAGTGAGGAAGTATAAAATGACAAAATTAAGGAATAACAATAGTTTACATTCATCATATGATTACCGGTACCAAGAACTATGCCAGAAGATTTACTTGTATTTGCTCATTTATTCCTTACTATTATTTCAACTATAATTATCATTCATCTTATAGAGAAGCAATTTGTAGATGAGTTGTCACAAATTTACCTGAGATCACACAACTACTAAGAAGCCAAGAGAAGACCTGAATCCAAGAAATATGACTCCCACATCCAGACAGTTAATTATATTGAGATGGTTATATGCTTATTTTGATAAATACTTTCTAGTAATTTGGCTTTCCACTCTCTCCTGTAGGGAAATGATATGCCTTTTACCAGCATAAGGACACTAGTTCATTTGTCAGTTAGGCATCACTCTGCTTATCCATCAAACTCCTATGTATCTGACCCCTGAGAGATCTGCTATCAGGATAAAGACCACATTGGGTTTATGGTCCCACCTGTGAGGCTGAGAACCAGATCTTAAAATATATTGACTTTATCAAAGCCATGTGGTAAGTGGGACAGTCTTCTGCTGATAATGCCCTGAATACTCCAGTGGACTACAAACCTGAGACAGTCCAAGGGAAAAACACTCCTTCCCTCACATTCTCAAAAAAATGAGGGAGTATTCTTATAATTTCCTATCTCCTTTGCATGATACCCTACAATACTCACCTCTTGGGATTATGATTTAAAATTACCCTTTATGAATCATAAAATGCGCCCACAGTTCTCATGGGTGGGATAGTCTGGGTTAGCACTTCAGGGAACAAACGTGTTCTTATTTTTATTATCCCAACTGTCTTATAGGCTCTTATCATAATACTATCACCTCTCTCAGCTTGCTCTGCCCAGCCTGAAATATCCTATCATGTTGGTTTGGCTTTCTGTTCCTTGGTCTTAGGAACACAAAGTAGGGCACATCAGGATTTCCTATAGGGAAAAGAAAACATACACTTATGGTTCTTCCTAGTAATTTTCACCATTTTTTTTAGCCCTTTCTCAGAGAAGCACATAAGTTTCTTGTCTTCAGAAAGCACACTCCAAAGCCACTTAGACTTTATTCCTGGCTTTTAACTGATGCTTCAGAGGTCATATAGTTGTAAATAGTTAATATAACATAAGGTTACAAACATAGTTGAGTTTTTTTCTCTCCAAAATATATTACCTTATCTTTGCCCACAAAGCCTTGTAGCTTATCATTAAGATGATTTGAAGTGCTGGGTGCGGTGGCACACACCTGTAATCCCAGTGGCTTGAGAGGCTGAGGTAGGAGGATTGGAAGTTCAAAGCCAGCCTCAGCAAAAAAAAAAAAAAAAAAAAAAGCAAAACGCTAAGCAGCTCAATGAGACCTGTCTCGAAATAAAAAATACAAAATAGGGCTGGGCTGGGAATGTGGCTCAGTGGTTGAATGCCTGAGTTCAATCACTGGTACCCTGCCCTCCCAAAAAAGATGATTTGAAGCAAAGTGTTAAAGAAAGGTACTAAAAGGAAAAAAAGCTAAGGATTCATTTATTTATTTTTGTGATGTTAGGGATCAAACCCAGGGTTTCATGCATGCTAGGTAAGTACTCTAATATGGAGCCATATCCCCAGACCAAAGCTAATGTTTTATTTTTTGGTACCAGGGATTGAACTCAGGGGCACTTAAGCATTCAGCCACATCCCTAGCCCTTTTTATTTTGAGATAGGGTCTCGCTAAGTTGCAGAGGCTGGCCTCAAACTCGTGACCTTCCTGCCTCAGCCTCCCAAGTCACTGGGATTTTAAATACAAGTCAGCATTATTACTGTGTCTAGTACCTAAGTTTCAAGTCTACTTCTTGACACTAGTCTCTTTAGCAGAGAATATAAAATGTAAATATCCCAATATCCCAGAGATATCTGTCTAGTAATTTTCCTCTATAAATTGGCCTTTTTTTTTTAATGTTTGCGTCCTAACGTGTACATAATAGATAGTTAGGAAAATTTGGTTTATAGCAAAGAGAAGTCAAGTACATTTTTAAAAATACTTCACACAGCCAGGCATGGTGGCGCACATCTGTAACCCCAGCAGCTGGGGAGGCTGAGGCAGTAGGATCACAAGTTCAAAGCCAGCCTCAGCAACAGTGAGACGCTAAGCAATTCAGTGAGACCCTGTCTCTAAATAAAATACAAAATAGGGCTGAGGATGTGGCTCAGTGGTTGAGTGCCTCTGAGTTCAATCCCTGGTACTCCCCTCCCCCCAAATACTTCGCATATTTCTAGAATAGTATCTAATCTAAAACAAGCAATTGGGATTAGAAGTAAAAAAAAAAAAACTTAGGTATGGGTGTTGAGAAACCAATTTCTTCATGTCTGCACCCAAGCAGCTGATTGTTGCTAGAGAAAAAAAAAAAAAAAAACATACACTGGGGACTAGGGATGTAGCTCGGTGGTAGAGTACTTGCTTAGCATGCTCACAGCCCTGTGATGCTTTAATCCCCCGCATCACTTAAAAACAAAACCATGCACCAGATCATCTGTTTTAACTTTTTTAGATTTTTTAAATTGCAGATGGACACAATACCTTTAATTATTTATTTTTATGTGGTGCTGAGGTTCGAACCCAGTGCCTCACGCATGCTAGGCAAGCACTCTGCCACTGAGCTACAACCTCACCCTGTTTTAACTTTTTAAACTCACAATCACAAAACTTAAATTGGTACCCAATACCACTAAGGAAGTCCTATCAAAGACTTGCTTTACACTTCCCCTGCATTTGCAACCATCTTTACTTTGGTTACCCTTATTATCAGTGGAAACATCCCTGTTCCTATCCAAGGCCAATTCTCCCTGTTCCTTAAAATCCTCCAATAGATTTCAGTCTTCTGTAGGTCAAGCACAGATCTCTCCTGTATTACTCTACCTTCTTGTCCACTGTAGCACTTCCAATAATGAATAAACATGCTCAAGAACCCGGTCCCATCTCTTCTTTTTTTGGTACTGGGGATTGAATCCAGGAGCACTTTACCACTGAGCTTCATCCATCCATAGCCCTTATTTTTTATTTTGAGACAGGGTCTCACTAAGTTGTTTAAGGCCTTGCAAAATTGCTGAGACTGGCCTAGAACATATTGTCGCCTCCGCTACCCACACACACTTTTGGTACTGGGGATTAAACCCAGGGGTGCTTAACCACTGAGCAACATCCCCATCCTTTTTTTGTATTTTATTTAGAGACAAGGTCTCAATAAGTTGCTTAGGGCCTTGCTAAATTGCTGAGGCTTGTTTTGAACTTGCGATTCTGCCTCAGACTCCAAAGCTGCTGGGATTACATGCACTACCACACCCAGCTTGGCCTAGAACTTAAGCTCTTCATACCAAGTCACTGAGAGTACAGGTGTGTACCCCTCCCAACCAGCCCCTACCATCTTTTAAAACATTTCCTGTGGGCTGGAGGTGGAGCTCAGTGGTAGAGCACTAGTCTAAGCATGTGCAAGGCACTGGGTTGGATCCCCAGCACCCACAAACAAACCCAAACAAACAAAATCCTTTCCCTTGACCTCATGTTTCTACAGTGATCCCTAAATTTTTCTGCTTGCTTCACAGAAAATGTCTCTCAAGTTGCCTACAGGTGATGTCTCTTAATCCTTCACTTTTCTGTTCAATCATCAACCCATACTAGTCAGTTGATATCCTCAATTGACCCAATGTGACTCAGCCCAAGGTACCAATGATTCTCCAGCGACCATCAAGGTAACCAATTTAATAGCCATGCCTCTGGCCCAAGTTAACCAGAACTCTCAGCAGCACTGGACAGATGCTGCTGCTTCTGCTATGTGTGAAACCATTTCTGCCCTTGGACTCCACAACTCAACACTCTAGATCTCTGTCTTTCTGGTTGCTTCCTATCAACTTCTTTCTCCATTAGCCTCTCTCTAATGTAGGAGTGCCCCAGAACTTGGTCTTTGAACTTCTCTCTTTCCTCCAAGTCATGGGTCCAAGCCCACACTTGTGGTTGAATCAGTCATGAAGTTTTAAAACATCTGATTTAGTTGCCAAGATCTAAAAATCTGGAAATTTTACATTTTTTAAAATTCGGGTTTTGATTCCTTTAGGGGGAAAAACAGTATGTCAACTTGGGGCGGGTATTCTCACAACAGCAATCAGCTGGATGGAGCAGAAGCCACTTCCTTGACATTGGGTGCATTTGTTATCTGCGATGTCTAAGGCAAGGGGATTTAGATATGAGTCACATTCCTGCAATACCAGAAGGCTCTCCTGCCAGAACCACCAAAACACCTTGCAATCTGCCTCGGTCAACTTCACTGGTCGCTGGTTGGGCAAGGAACCTCGTGGGGAGGAGGGGGGGTAAGGACTCCGCCTACACGGAACTTAATAGTTCTCAGGCAAAAATAAGCACATTTAAAAAAAAAAACAGAAACAGAATTACATCGCACCAATACAGAAAGTCCTTTCTGCAAAAGACGACTGTTGGGGTCATGTAAAAGCGTTAAGTCTGGTCTTCCGCTGCCTCTCCGGGCTGAGGACATCCACAGGAGGCCCGGTTTTAGGAGAGCCTGTTCTAGGAGGGAGATAGCTTCAGAAGCCACTGAGCAATAACAGCTTTTCTTGCCATTGCCCTGTGACGCTGGACTGTATCTACAGGACGCGCGAGGACCTGCCGGTCTCTACTCAGAGGCGGGCCTGTGTGGTGTTCGGAGGGCGGATGGATCCCGGTTGAGGCGGAGACTGGGCGGGGCCGGGCCCAGGAGCCGCCTCAGCCCCACGGTCCCGCCCCGCGCGAGCTTCCTCCAGGAATCCCCACTCCCCCAAGCCTTTACGGATTTAATGGGCAGAAGATAGCTGCCGAACCAGGTCAAATAGATCAGGATCGAGGACCGCCCAGAGGAGGCGGCCTCCGCACAGGAAGCTCCACCCAGCAGGAGCCGGGACTCCACGGCGCCGGCAGAGCCCACGCGCGACCGAGCGAGGGCGCGGGAGGGCGCGAGCGGCGTGACTACGCGACTCGCGGCGCGTCCCGTGACGCCATCGCGCCCGCTTTTGAAAGTTGGCGCCCGGGGCCGCCTCCCATGCTGCCCTGCGCCAACCCCTCCCCTCACCTTTCCTCCCCCGCCCTCCACTCGCCGCCCGGCCGGCCCCCCCCCACCCGTCCCTTCCCTTATCAGCACCGCGGCCCCGGCAGCGCCGACGCAGGCGCACTGCACCGCGCCGCCGCCATTTTGTGTCCGAGCCTGTGGAGCGATTAAACCGTGCGCGGAGCTGCTTCTTTGGCGGCAGCGGCGGCAGCGGTAGCCGGTGCGGGCGCGCGGAGCTGGCCGGGGACGCCGGGTGGCCGGAGCGGTGGAACGGCGGCGGAGCGGGCGCCGCGGGGGGTGTGGCGCGGAGGTAAGGGGGCCCGGGGTGGAGGAGGTTTCGCGGGCCGCCTCTAGGTGTCACGATGGGGCCGCTCCGGTCGGCGCTGGCTGCAGCCCGGCGCCAGCGCCGCCGCCGGGGGGTGTTTGTCTCCCTCTACCGTCCCTGCTGCGGCGCGGCCGCCGCCATTGCCCGTCGCCGCCGCGGCCCGGCCCCCCCTCCACGCCCGCCTGCTAGGCCTTCCTCTTGGCGCACGCTAGGCCGCGGGCGGCGGCGGCGGCGACAGAGGCCCGCGCGCTCGGAGACTCCATTTTCCTTCCTTTGTCTCTGCCCTCGAGGCCGGTTCTTGGCCCGACTGATCGCCCGGCCACGGCCCGCCCTCTGTCCTCCGCCCCTCCCGCGGCGGGTGGCCTCAGCCGAGACTCGTTCTCAGCGCTCCGGCTTCCGCGCCCGGTTAACTCCAGGGTCTGGACCCTTTGCCGCCGCGCGCGCAGCCGGATCCCGGTGCCGTATGGGTGTCTGGTCCCGGCCGACGCGTCTCAAATTACCCATCCTCCAGTTTGTCCGGTCCCGGAACCTACCGGCTGCCCTGCGTGCGTCCCCAGCCGCTCGGCTGCTCTGCAGTCGCTCCCGGTCCGCGCGTCACCGCCGCTGGTCTCCGTCTCCGCCGAGTGGCGCAGGCGGCGCTGCTGCTGCTGCGGCTGCGAGCAGAGGGACCCCAGAGCTGCCGAGAGCTCCCTCTGCAAGGCTGGTTGAGCTGCCAGCGCCTCGACGCCGCCCGAGCGGGCGGGGGGACGCGCGCTCGCCGCCCCCGCCAGGCCCCGCTGCGCCCCCAAACTCGCGCTCGGGCTCTTCATCCGATAGGCCCGCCACGGGGGACTAAAAAGATGAAAGTTCCCCATCAAATAGTTTTTGTCCAGCCAGAGTTGGACTCTACCAAGCACCTTGAAGTGATGGCCTCACTTTGTGCGCTCAGAGATCTCAAAGGGACAGAAACTTAATTTCACTTTGATTTCAAGTGACATGACAAACTCCTGAATTCTGGAGTATGTGCTGTCTAATGTCCCGATGCTAACTTACTGCACTATATAGTACCTGATGCTTTAGGGCTAGGCAAGGCAGTTTTGCCCCCGGAATTGTGCAATCTGATCTAAGGCGCCAGTAGGGCAGAATGAATTTATTCTTGACTCGACTAGTAATTTGCCCGTACGCTGAAATGTGAGGGTTGATGTTGTAATTGAATCCTAGGTCACTCGCTGCAGATGGTTTATAAATATCTATGCCTAATGTAACTACTCTTCAGTAGCTGACTTCCTGTATCCCTGAGTTCAGCATTAAGTAAACAGTCACATACATGAAGTCCTCATTTTTTGAATTTCGATCAAATAGAAAAGTTGAAATACCTATCCACATTTTCCCATAGGGGAAAAGAAGTTAAACAGGTCAAATATTTAAATTGACTCTATCCTTAAGTCTTGCATCATTAAAAAGCTTCCGCTGTTGAATTGCTGGAGTTTTTTTTTTTTCTCTCTCTCTCCCTTCCTTCCCTGCTGCTGCTCACGTATTCTAGTACCTTAATACAGTACCCTTTAGCCGCTGTTGTATCAACTCAGGTTCCTTAGGAGAGAAGAAAGTCTGGATTGAAGTTTTTAAAGGAAGAAAAGCTAGGTTAAATTTATGTGGACGACAAAACACCCTGGTGCTATGTAAAGTTGTTGTGTCCACTGTATGTAATCTCAATCTATAGGTCCTTGAAGCAGTCTTGGTCCATATGCAACTCTTTCAATATCCCTTTTTTGAACTCTACAAGGTGTTTTCAGTCCCCCTCTTCTCCAGTAGAATTATACTAAGTAACTAGGTATAGTAATGTTGATGGAGTGTCAAGCTTGGGAATAGAACCACCTTTAAATTATTTAATACTTCATTTGAGTAATTTATTGCATTCTTTTGTGTTTTCAGTGTTCTTTTTGAAATTGTGGATGACAAGTGGCATATTTTATTTTTTAAAATAAGCTCCACAGAAGTTTAAAATTCAGCAGGTTTATAATCGAGCTAGGAGTACATTTTGTTTTCCCAGATTATCATTGTGCTCCACAGATCATATTTTGCTTTTTGAATTGGTTTTTCATATGTGGTCATTACCTTCTTAGTCTTGTATCATTTATGCTGTCTTAATGGTATAGACCTTGTCTATATACTTGCTCTCCTTTGAGATTCTTGTATGCCAGGGAACATACTTGGTTGTTATTGGGAAAACCAAATCTGTAGAAAAAATAAATTGAGGATGAATTCATATGTCAAAATAACCCAAAGGACCTCAGTAGTATGAGGAAAATTATAAGAATGTTTGCCTACATAAGGAGATACAGCTTATTTAAAGAGTAATTGTAGGGGGCTGGGGATGTGGCTCAAGCGATAGCCTGCTCGCCTGGCATGCGTGCAGCCCGGGTTCGATCCTCAGCACCACATACAAACAAAGATGTTGTGTCCACCGAAAAACTGAAAAATAAATATTTAAATTCTCTCTCTCTCTCTCTTAAAAAAAAAAAAAGAGTAATTGTAAAAATTTTTCTTAAGGATCCATTCAATCTACATAGGAACATATAAGAGATGTGACTATTATCTTTAGGGTGTAAATTCTAAGGGATTTACCATTCTGATTTAAAGGCCATTCAGAAATGAGGGCAACCACCTGGGACTTATGAGTGGCTTGGGGAATTTCTTGGCAGAGACCACCTGTGGCTAACTGAGGCCCTTGGGAGAAGTCCCATGGCAGAGTCTTGCACAGTGGTACTTGCTGGCAAAGAGTCGCCTCTAGAGACTTTTTGTTTATTTGTTTCAGAGATGCTGCTGGCATCACAGCCACTCCACCTCATGTACTATATAGTTTTCATCTCATCTTTTAAAATTGGAAGCTTACCATGGCCCTCTACCTACCTTATTTACCTGTCTTGGTTCCAGATGACTTCAACCCTTTTGCCAAATATTAGATTCTTTTTCAGACAACTAAGATTTCTTATAATTTAAGACTTTTTGAAAAGGGACATATAAGTTTCGAAGGAACAGTAATGGTAAATAATGTGTAACTTTGGAGACCATGATTCTCAGTTGGATATGTAGATTTGTCTCATCACATTTAAACACCTTTAAACTTTTTCTAGTAGTATTTACTATATTTCCTGTTAGTATCCTTGTGCATTTTCTCAGTGATTTAGTATGTGAGTGCCGAAATGTTGCATTGCAAATTGGTTACTGACATATATCCCAAGGGCAATATATTATCCCATACTTAATCTTCATTTTAGATCACTCTTAGGATTTTTAGGGGTATAAAATTCCATTCCCTTTGAAGCATGTTGATGATGATAGGAACTCTAGGCCAATGCACATGCCTTTAATCTCAGCTAATTGGTAGGCTGAGGGAGGAAGACCAGAAATTTGAGGCCAGCCTGGGCAATTTAGCAAGACCCTGTCCCAAAATAAAAATTTTAAAATGGGCTGGCCAGAGATGTGGCTCAATGATAAGTGCACTTGCCTAGCATGTGTGAGACCCTGAGTTCAATCCCCAGTAACCCTCCCCAAATATATATACACACTACAGTACAAAAGTGTTTATTGAACTAAATATACTAATTCTCTGTGTTATAAATTGCCTCTCAACAGAGACTTCTTAGCTTGGTCTAAGAAAGTATAATGTCAGCTTTGATTTGTGGGGTAGTTCATTGTGAAAAGGATTTCCTCGTATTTATATCTCATATTCCAAATCATTTAGAAGCTCTTAATTCAAATTTAGTTCTTATATTTATTTCACTTTGGTTTCTTTCTTTCTTTCTTTCTTTCAGTTCCACTCTACCATTGCTTAAAGCTTAAAATTCATAATGTAACTTAGTGGAAGAAAATGTCAGCTAACAAAGTATTCCATTGTTTAACTACAGAAGTATTTCATTGCTATTCTTCTAGGATTTTCCGAGGTCAGTGAAAGCTCTTCTCCCTATAGTATATTACCAAACTGAAAATTAGTTGTGCAATGTAAACTAACTTAATCAGTAAGATCACTATTTACTGAAGATAAGGAAATAAATTGTTAAAGGACTATTATTGTGGCTATAAGAATTAATTTTGGGAATGGATATAGCTCAGTAGTCAAGTGTTTTGCTTAATGTTCATGAGGCCTGGGCTCAATCCCTAGCATTAAAAAATATTTTAAAAATATTTTTGGTGGTTTGAATACTTGTGCTATTGATTGTAATATATATTCTATATTCTTGCTTGCTTTTTTTAGCCAGGAGGTACTGGGATTGAACCCAGTGGCATTCTGCTTCCAAGCTGTGCCCCCAGCCCTTTTTATTTTTTGAAACAGGGCCTTGCTAAGTTGCCAAGGCTGGCCTCAAACTTGTATCTTCCTGCCTCAGCCTCCTAAGTCACTGGGATGACAAGTGTGTGCTTCTGTGTCTGCCCTTGAGAGTACTATTTAGACAATTACAAATCTTTAGTCTTTTATATATCCACAAATGTTTTTTTTTTTTTTTTAAAGAAAGAGTGGGGGAGAGAGAGAGAGAGAGAGAGAGAGAGAATTTTTTAATATCTATTTTTTAATTCTCGGCGGACACAACATCTTTGTTTGAATGTGGTGCTGAGGATCGAACCCGGGCCGCACGCATGCCAGGCGAGCGCGCTACCGCTTGAGCCACATCCCCAGCCCCACAAATGTTTTTTTAAAAAAGTGAATGTTTTGTAATTGACCTGATGGACATTTGTGGAATGGTTCATTTAGTGACATTACATATTAAGAATTTATTGTTTTTTCCCCCATTTTAATCAGTCTTTGATTTGCCTTAATTTTTCATGCTATATGTGTATTTGTATGAATTCAGTGTTTCATAAAATGATTTATTCTTTTTTAGAATGATCACAGACCTGGAGCCAAAGAACAAGATGCACTAGTGGACAGAGTGCTGACCAAGGGCTTGAGAGCTGGGTTCTGTTTTCCCTCCTCAAACTGACTTTGCAGCCACGGAGAGGTACATTTCTTGCTCTTAAGAATGGGAATAATGTAATCCTTTTGGGGCTGGAGAATTTGCTGGGTGAATCATGGGAATAGGAGAGGCAGGACATTGGATAGTTGACAGAAGTCAGAGTCCTGGGTTTAAAACTATGCGTTGCCACATAGTAATTAGGTGACGCTCATCAAGTTACTTAATCTGGGGCTGGGGGTGTGGCTCAAGCGGTAGCGCGCTCGCCTGGCATGTGTGCTGCCTGGGTTCGATCCTCAGCACCACATACAAACAAAGATGTTGTGTCCGCTGAAAACTAAAAAATAAATATTTAAAAAAAAAAAAAAAAGTTACTTAATCTGTCTGTTCCTACAGTTCTCTCTCCTTTTTTTGGGGGGGGTACCTAGAATTGAACCCCAGGCGCTTTACCACTAAGTCACATTCCCAGCCTTTTTTTTTTTTTTGAGACAGGGTCTTGCTAGCTTGATGAGGCTGGCTTTGAATTTATAATCCTCCTGCCTCATCCTCCTGAATTGCTGGGATCATAGATATGTGCCAATGTGTTCAACTACCATCCTCATTTGGAATAGAATAACAGCATCATCAATCTTAACAAGCTATTCTTGGGTGTAATAAGAATATATGTAAAGGATAAATTACCATCCTGAGCATATACATAGGAAATCAGGGCTGTTTATCAGTAGAAACCCTTAGAGTGTATATTTTGACTATTGGCAAATGACCCAAAATGTCCATGGCCTGTGGCAGTTTGTAATTTTGATGAAGAACAGACGGAATACTGTTGTTGGGGAATCTTGTATCTTTGATAAAAAAATGTGTTAATTAATTGAGTTAGCCTAACTGATGGCCCATTATTTGCATCAGTGTGTGACAGTCATTATCAATTTACTTCAGATTATAATTCTGCTATAAAATATAATGGACATCATAGGGAACTTGGAACAGGCTTCTCATTAAGGTAGAGATATGCTTTGGGATTTCTAAACAAAGTAGGGTTCTGAGTGTAAAAATTATCTATCTTTGTCTACTAGAAAGCACATCTTTTTTACCCACAGAAAAATGTGAAAATAATTTAATTGCACTTGTTTGATGGCAAAAAGGAGTACAGAGGTGGAAATTACAAATGCTAAAATTAGATAAGTTTATATTAATGAATCATCTCAGTGACTCCCTAAAATTTTTCTTACGAGCTATGTGCAGAGCAAGTAGAGAGGAGGAAGGGAAAAGTAATGAAAGCTCCTCTATTCTTCAGCCTTCTGTTTTCCAAATGGGCAGCTTGATATCTTGCTACATGGAAAGAACAAAGTCTGTGATAGTGTCCTGTCCTTCTAGAAATAACTTGTGCCCTACAGTTTTTTTAAGAATGTTGACTCAGAATACATGCTAATAAAGTGCAGAAAAGAGGAAAAAAAATCATTATTTGAAGAACTGTTGAGAAATCTAGCATTAAGAGTTTAGGAATGGGGGCTGGGGTAGTGGCTCAGTGGTAGAGCGCTGGTCTAGCATGTGTGAGGGACTGAGTTTGATCCTTTTTAATGTGGACTGAGTACCACATTAAAAAATAAACAAAATAAAGGTATTGTATTGTGTCCATCTA
This sequence comes from Marmota monax, assembly GCF_021218885.2. NCBI lineage: Eukaryota > Metazoa > Chordata > Mammalia > Rodentia > Sciuridae > Marmota > Marmota monax. Next base: position 19,640,847 of record NW_026695224.1, read on the forward strand.
TAACTAAAAAATAAAAATTTAAAAAAAGGTTAGGAAATGGGATTATAGGAACATGTTGGTCACTCTTAAGTTTTATGGGTACCTTTAATGTAAGATTCCTGTTTCTCAAACTGGAATATAAATACTCTCAGGATACAAGGTGGTGTGATTCCGGGGTACTTGAAGCCACAAGATAAACATGACCCATCTTCTTGGAGCTTCAGTTATGCTAATTAAGAGGGCAGTGAGTTAAATAATTTAACTGGTAAGTAATTAAAACTGTTATTATGTTTAAAAAATACACATTTTTGGAGCAGAATGCAAACACAAATCTTAAAATGAGGCATGAGTGCTTGGGTTGGGAAGTGCTCTTTATATTGTTTATATAGGTACCATGGTAGAAACAATAAGAAGCAATACTTTTGAATTATTGAAAACTACTTTGTCCCTATAGCATTCTACTATGGAAAATAGAAGTCTACTTGCTTGTGTATGTATTCCTACACATGGCTGACATACACAAGATGATTGTTAGGCAGTTTTAAATGACTAGACCAAGTCAGAATTGTTAGATAAGTTCCTTCCATCTAGTGATACGGATTATAATTTAAAACAAATGAGAAAACTATAATCAAAATCAAGTCTAAAACTATAATTATAATAAAACAGTTTTAGAAACAAATTTATTAACTTGAGCGCAGTTAAAATAATTCTTCAAAATCAGTTGTTCTTTTGTGTTTTATGGTTACTAAGTATTGTTACATAATGTATTGTTTTTATTGTGAGACTTAAGAATTACATTTTCAGGGCTGGGATTGTGGCTCGGTGGTAGAGCGCTTGCCTAGCAGGGGCAAGGCCCATGGATTCGATCTCAGCACCACATAAAAATTAATAAGTAAAACAAAGGTATTGTGTCCAACTACAACTAAAAAATAAAATTATAAAATTAAAAGAATTACATTTCTAAGGGCTAGGATTGTGATTCAGTGATAGAGTGCTCTTCTAGCACATTTGAGGCACTGGGTTTGATCCTCGGCACCACATAAAAATAAATCAGTAAAGGTATTGTGTCCATCTACAACTGAAAAAAAAAAAATTACAATTTTCTAAGCCAGTTATGGTGTCACATGCCTGTAATTCTAGCTACTCCAGAGGCTAAATCAGGAGGATCCCAAGTTTGAAGCCAGCCTTAGCAGATTAGTGAGACTTTGTGTCAAAATAAAAATCTCCAAAACAAACTCTTGGGAATGTAGCTCAGTGGCATAATACCCCTGAGTTCAATCCTCAATACCTCAATATAACCTAGTTATTTTATGATGCTAGTAAGTTTTTTCCCCTTAACTTAGATAAAGCACAATTACCAAAAATTGGTAATAACAATAATCAACATAAGAGGACTATTAAAGTATAATGCATCCAGATAATAAAATGCCAGTCATTAAGTATAAAATATATTGAAATGGAAAGATATGTGATGTGCTACACAAAGCAGATTATCACATATTATGAAAGGAATAATCTCATGATATTTATATAAAATGTGTTGTTTATATAAGATTGAGTAGGTTTGTATTATCTAAATTTTCTCACCTATGTTGCATAAAATATTTTTAGTTGCAGATGGATGCAATATCTTTATTTTTTTTTCCAAATGTGGTTCTGGGAACCCAATCCAGTGCCTCACAGGTGCTAGGCAAGCGCTCTACCACTGAGCCACAACCCACCCCAGCGCCATGTGTTGCATAATTTTTAAGGGGAAAAAGCTCAGTACAGCTGGGTGTGGTGGTAAACACCTATAATCCCAGAAGTTTGGGAGGCTAAGGCAGAAGGATCCCAAGTTCAAGACCAGCCTCAGCAATTTAGCAAGGCCTTAAACAATTTAGCAAGTCCCTATCTCAAAGTAAAACATAAAAAAGGACTGGGGCTGGGGCTCACTGGTGAAGTGCCCCTGGGTTCAATTTCTGGTTCCCCCCACCCCCCCCACCAAAAAAAAAAGGGGAAAAAAAACCCTATATAGTAAGAAGTGGCATTGAAGTTTTCTGATAAATACAATGTAATGATAAAAGGAGTTGAAAGCTAGTATACTTTGACAGTAACATCATCCAGACTTACTGAGTTAAGAGCACGCTTGTCCAAGTGGAGGCAGGAGAAAGAGCCTGGCAGCTGGACATCTGACTTAGCGTATGGGGGAATTGGTGTCGCAGAGGCTGATCTTCTATTTTTCCACACTTAAATTTGGTATTTTAAAATATAACTTTTAAGTTTATAAAATATCAAGTAATATTTATTTTCATTCTTAAGAAGAGTCAAATAATTGGGGAATTTTGCTAGAACCTTATACTTTCCTTTCCCAGAAGAAAACACTATAAATAGTTTGGTGTGTTAACCTTTGGCCACTATTCTGTGGTTTTTTTAATGGACATATACATATAATGCAATTTAAAAAATTGTGTTATGTGAATTTTCTGTAACTATCTTATTTATTTAATGTAGGAGGAAACAATTCAAACAGTACAAAATAGTAATAATGAGAAGTAATACTTCCTCCTGCCTCTCATTTTTCCTTATTTTTGGAGGGGGGGGGTGTTGCTGGGGATTGAATACAGGAACACTCAGCCACTGAGCCACATCCCCAGCCCTATTTTGTAGAGACAGGGTCTTACTGAGTTGCTTAGTGCCTTGCTTTTTGCTGAGGCTGGCTATGAACTCGAGATCCTCCTGTCTCAGCCTCCCAAGCTGCTGGTATTAACAGGTGTGCGCAAAACTGTGAATAGTTACCCTGTTGTGTGTTCATCACTCTGTCTCTTTTTGTGTGTCTGTGGGGAGGGCTTTTCCCTTTTATCATGCCTTACCACCTTAACAGATTATTTCATATTGGTGGCTCCCAAGAATAGAGGTAAAACTTCAGGACATACTCATTGAGCCATACAATCCATTAGTTTATGTTGGAATCACTGCTCAGGTAGCATTTGCTGAAAAATTCCATAGATGCACCTGTTAGGTGTTGTATAAATCCTAGTGTGTGTGTGTGTGTGTGTGTGTGATTTCTTCCTGTTGTGTTTTTATTCAAAGTTATAAACTTGCGATAGATTCTCAACCTTTCTTTCCAAGTGATGAAAGACTGTAGGAGTTCTCTAAAAATGGTATAACTACTTCAGGGTTGTGTGTTTGGAGTGGGGCAAAGAGGGATCTGGGAGAACAAAGAGAAGGGAGGCTCTGTGCTGGTGAAAAGTGTCATGTGTGCTATAGAGAGCAAAGAGAGGGACAGTGTGCTCAGAAATCAGCCTCTAGCTAGTACTGTGGCACCATCATTGACTTCCCAGTAAGCACTGTCTTCTGGAGGATTTTTTATTTATTTTTTGATTTTGGTCCTAGGGGTTGAACCTGGGGTTGTTCAAATACTGAACCACATCCCCAGCTGTTTTTTGTATTTTATTTAGAGACAGGGTCTTGCTAAATTGCTTAGGGCCTCAGCCTCCCAATCTGCTGGGATTACAGGTGTACACCACCACACCTAGCTGTCTTCTCTTTTATATATAAATGTTCAGTAATTGAAATATATGCGCTACCTTTAATGAAGGGCCAGAACATGACCTCTGAAACCGGATCACAGTAATAAATTTGAGATAGTTTAATGTAGTTCCACTTGGTTACAATGAATTTCTTCTGCACAAAATTTGTGTAATTCCATGCGTAAATATATGTTCTTGGGCTAGGGATGTGGCTCAAGCGGTAACGCACTCGCCTGGCATGCGCAGGGCGCTGGGTTTGATCCTCAGCACCACATAAAAATAAAATAAAGATATTGTGTCCATCAAAAACTGAAAAATAAATATTAAAAAATTCTCTCTCTTTTCTCTCTTAAAATATATATATATATATTCTTGTCCTATAGTGTTCCCTCTGCTAAAATGCTTTCCTCTACTAGTTCACCTAGCAAGATCCATTACATTTTTTTAACCCAGTGTTAACATTTCCTCTCCTTAAGAGAGCCTCTGTGCCAGGGTTGTTAACCACTGTTATAGCATTGTATAGCTGCTATTTTTTGTCTGTCTGCCAGCCAGACAAGAACTTAGTCCTGTTTGGAATTCATTCTTTTTCTGTTGCTGTTATTGTTATTGTTGGCAGTAACTGGGGATTTGAACTCAGGGACTCATGCATGGGAGGCAAGTGCTCTACTACTGAGCTACATCCTCAGCTCTCCTGTGTAGAATTCAAAGCTTATCTTGAGGTGAACGGTGCTGCAGTACTGGTTGAGTCTACCTCCAATGCCTGTGCTATTTAACTAGTATAACAACCTTATACCCCACTTTTCCCGTTTGCTTGAGAAAGAACCCTTTGAACTTTTATTTTTTTATATCCAGCAATAGACACTGTTCCCATTTTAAATATTTTATTAGCATATATTTCCTAGATTCAGAGCTCTTTATGGCTATTAGGATACTGTTTTGTTCTGACTGTACCCTTTAATAATAGCAAATGGGGAAGGGGGTTGTTAACAAAATACTGGGGCACTCTTTTTCACATTACTTTATTTCTCTTTTAATTCTCAAAAAACCAACCCTGCTGTGCTTAAAATTGACAGTAAAGAAAAGTGATGGGGCTGGGATTGTGGCTTAGCGGTAGAGTGCTTGCCCCGCATGTGTGAGGCTCTGGTTTCGATCCTCAGCACCACATATAAATAAATAAAGGTATTATGTCCAATTACAACTACTCACCTGTGAGCAGGTGAGTGCCACCTCAGATAAATGTTGCTTCTGTTCTGATCACCATGAAAGAAATGGTCATGTATTTTTCTGCTTCTCAGCTTGAATCATTTTGTCTACCAGTCCCTCCTTATTCTTACTGTAACCTGCAAGTTTCCTGGTACTAGTTCATAGATATTGATGGTTGCTTTAATGTATCTTAACCTCTCAGATGAGATGGTAATGTATATATTTTCAGGAGTAACAGTTATCCTGCTTGAATTTTAAACCTAACTTTGGTTCTAGAAGTGTGTATAATTTTTATTCCTGTTATTGGTTTTTGTCCTGCATCTGGCAAAAAACATGGAGTTTTTTCCTTCATTCTCAGGATAAACTGATTACTTACTTTTCATGCTTTTTTTTTTTTTTTTTAACTTGACATGACAACATTTAATGCTCGCTGTAGTTAGAACACCATACTAGACTTTTCACTTAACATTCTTCTTATTTAAAAATCTAGAAAAGAGAAGCCACAGGTATTTTCTCTGTTCTCTCCCTTCTGATGATATGGTTCACATTGTCCTTTATTAGACTAGTTTAGATGACCTTCATATTAGACCTCTTCAAAGTTGCATGGGGAAACTCATGGGGAATTAGGGCTATTTCTTACCAATGTATACAAGTCTTCTGATCTCCAGGAAATAAGTTGGAATTTTTTAAAAACAATCTGTTGTGCCTGTGACAGAGTATATTCGACAAAAAATTATGGTGGTTTCATTTAGAAAAGAGATTCCTAAGAATTGTCTTTATTACAGTAACAAAATGGATTATTCCAAATAACATGTATATTTTATAATAACCAATCTCTGTAAATGACTAAACTCTTGAATGATGAATATAAAAGGATAATTTGGTTGTTTTCCTCTGGGAGTTATCTGACATATGTGCTATGTAGCTGTGTAATCATTGTTTATACATTACTGAATTTTGATATATTCCAAAGTTGATGTATTCAGTTAGCTGTTATTTAAATGGCAGGTTGCTTTTTTTTTAGTTGTCAATGGACCTTTATATTATTTATTTATATATAGTGCTGAGAATCAAACCCAGTGCCTCACACAAGCTAGGCAAGTGCTCTTCCACTGAGCTACAATCCCAGCCCGGCAGGTTGCTTTTTAATCTAACCTGTAATTGTATTGAGATTTGTTGTTGTTGTTGTTAAAAAATGAGCCTGGTACAGTGGTGCACACCTGTAATCCCAGTGACTTGGGAGGCTGAGACAGGACAATCACAAATTTTAGGCCTGCCTTGGCAATGCAATTTAGCAAGACCCTGTCTTAAAATAAAAACAAAAAAGGGCTGGGGTGTAGCTCGGTGGTAAAGTGCCTCAGGATTCAGTCTCTAATGCCTCCATTAAAGAAAAAAAAAATACTAACAGAACAATAAAGAATATTAATTCATATAGTTTTCACTTAACATATCGTGTTTTGTTTTTCCTTGTTCCCTTCCTGCCACTTGTACTGTACAAGAACCATTTATGTGTTTCATGTGATGAGAGTGTCTATTGTTTACCTAACACTGGTTTGTATCCACTGGTATAGAGGATGCAAAGGTCAAAGGCATCGTTTCTGCGCTTAGAAAGGGAATTTTGTGTTGGGGACGATATGCAGACATAGGACATTATACTGCAGTTAAACAAAACCTGAGGTCAGTCTCCACTGTTCAAAGTTGAAAAAACATTGAGGTAGGGAATGGCTTGAACTGGGGATAAGAGTAGACACTGGGATGGAGATGTCTAACAGGAAGTATTGAAAGGTGAGATTGAGTGGGTGGAAGGGATGGGAACAAACTGTACAATGCTCCAACTCTGGGAGCTAAGCCAGATAGTTTGGACTTGATTCACTAAGCATCAACCATTATGAGGGGGTTTTGTTGTTTTGTTTTTGTTTTAGGAGACAGGGTTTCACTATGTTGTGTAGGCTGTCTCTGAACTCCAGGGCTCAATTGATTTTTCTGCCTCAGCCTCACAAGTAGTTGGGGCTACAGGTGCACACCACCTTGTCTATCTTCACTGTGAGTTTTTGAGCCCCATTTTAGGAAGATTTAGTCTGACATTAATGTGCTGAGCAAAGAAGGACCAGTGTGGGAAGCTGTTGGGCACCCCCCCACACACACTGTTGTCAGTATTGGGAATTGAACCCAAGGCCTTGCACATAGTAGGCAAGTGATATCACTGAGTTATAGCCCCAGCCCTGTTCCTTTTTGACGTTTCTGTTTTTCCTCCATTCCTGGATTTGATAACTTACCAGGTTCTGTCAACTGGTAAATACTTCATCCTATAGAAACTCAGAAATTTATCAGAGAAGTCATTTTTATGGGGAAAATTTATTTAAGATTTGTGATTAAGAATTTTAGGGGAAGGAAAGGGCATATTGTCATTCAACTAAACTGTATTGTTGCCTTCTGGGCTGGTTTATAAGGATACAGAGCTGGTTGAAGCCCAAACTATGAAGTAAGTACCATTTTCTTTTTATAGAAAAGGAAACAAAGGCGTGTAAAGTAGATTATTACACTCCAGGGCACACTCATGTTTAGAAAAATCAGAATTGGTATACAGGTCTCTGGTTTTGTGGGGTGTTTTCCTTTGGTACTGGGGATTGAATCCAGGGTACTATACCACTGATCTATATTCCCAGCCCTTTTTTATTTTTCATTTTGAGATAGGGTCTCCCTAAGTTGCCGAGGCTGGCCTCAAATTTGCTATCCTTCTGGGTAGCTGGGATTACAGGCATGCACCACTATGCCCAGCAGGTCTCAGTTTTTTTTTTTTTTTTTTTTTTTTTGTCTTTTTTTTGGTACCAGGGATTGAACCTCAGGGGCACTTGACCACTCAGCCACATCTCCAGCCCTATTTTATATTTTATTTAAAGACAAGGTCTCATTGGGTTTCTAGCACCTCGCTTTTGGTGAGGCTGGCTTTGAACTTGTGATCCCCCTGCCTCAGTCTCCTAAGCCACTGGGGTTACAGGCATGCGCTACTGTGGCCATTAGTTCTCTGGTTCTTAATAACTATTCTGACTTTCCCCCTCCTTTTTAAAAATATAGAACAAATATTTTCCCCATATTAAGTACAGTCTGTCCTCTGTGTGCCATGTCCACAGATTCAGCCAACTGCAGATCACAGATACTCGGGAGGAAAAACTGTGTCTGCACTTAATACAAATAAACTTTTCCTTGTTATTTCCTAAATAATACAGTATAATATTTAATTACATAGTATTTGTATTCTTTTAGGTATTACAAGTAATCTAGAGATGATTTAAAGTATAATGTGGGAGTTTGTACATAGGTTATATAAAAATACTATACCATACCATTTTATACATAAGTGACTTGAACTTTTGCAGATTTTAATATACACATGGGGTGGTGGTTGAATCCTTGAACCATTTTCCATGGATACCAAGAGACAATAATATTATTAAAATATGATACTTAATGTGTACATAATGTTGTATTCCATTTTGTGGATGTATCATTTTTACCAGTTCTAACAATTCTCCTGTGGTTGGATTTTTAGGTTGTTTATAATTATTCACTTTGCAAACATGTAATCCTAATAATTCGGGAGGCTGAGGCAGGAGGATCACAACTTCAAGCCTAGTCTCAGCAACTTAGAGATGCCCTAAACAACTTATCAACATCCTGTCTCAAAAAAAAACAAAACAAAACAACAACAAAAAAACCTTAAAAAGGCTGGGGATGTGGCTCAGTGGTAAAAGCTCCCCTGGGTTCAGTTGGCAATAATAATAATAATACCCTTAATCCTGTTGTTTTTGAGGCTGGTCTCTAACTCCTGGGCTCAAGTAATTCTTCTGCTTCAGCCTCCTGAGTGTTAAAACTATAAAAGCACACCTGTAGCTTGGCTAATCTTATTGTTCTTAAAAGTCTGAAATAAAATTACCAATCTCAATATGAATGTTATTTATAAAAGTTTTTCATTCACATCTTCAGTACCTTCTGTAGGACTGTGCTGGTTTAATTGCGCCAGGACTAACTTGGAAAGTATCCTTTAAAACAGCTTAGCAGTTTAATAAAGATAAAACTTCCCCATTATTTTAAGTTTCATTTTAACAAGGTTCCTTTTTCTTTTCTTTTTTTTTCCCCCCTTCATCTGCCTTTTGTGTGTGTGTTCCAAGGGCCTCATGCATACTAAAGAGGCATTCTGCCCCTGAGCTAGCTGCATACCCAGCCCTGCCATTCATATTTCTTTGAGTTCTGTATTTATGTTCTTTGCCCAGTTTCCTCTTTGGGTGTTTATCATTTTCTTACAAGTTTCTGGTATTTATATAAGAAAGGTGTTAATGTATTAATACAGATATTTTAAAAATTTTGTTCAACATATTTTTGTCAAAAAAAATTTTTTTTTTTTTTACCTTGAGGGTGGATCTCAGACATTTTCTCTGATTTGTCTATTTCCCATGCTTCAAAACACAGAGCAAAAGATAGCTCATTTTTTTCTCTAAGTAATTGCAGTTTTTCTGGCATCTTTTATGAAATAGTCCTCTTGTCCCCACTAATTTAAAATGACAACTTTTTAATGTGCTAGTGTTTATTCCTGGATTTTTTCTTTTCTTTTTTTTTTTTTTTTTTTTTAGTTGCCTGTGGTAGTGATAATACCATATTAATTGTCATGCTTTATGCTATGTTAATGTTTGGCATAGACAGTGACCTTTGTTATTTTTCAGAAATTTTATTGCTATCTTCAATCTTCTGTTTATTTTTTGGCAGATTTTTAATTATTTTATATAAAATGGAAGAATTGGCATCATTACAATGGTTAACATTTCTAGTCATTTACACAGATTGTAGTGTCCCTCCTAAATGGGGTCTTTATGTCTTATGAAGAGTTGTATCGTCTTGAAAAAGCTCCTACAGATTTTTTTTTAAATCATTTTATTATTCTTTTTTAACAAACGGCCCCAAGGATAGGGAACCAGGGGAAGGGGAAGGAGGGGAAGCAAGGCTCCAGTCCCACAACCCCTCCCCACCCACCCCTTTCCAGATTTTTTTTTTTTTTGTAGTTAGATAGCATGCCTTTATTTTATTTGTTTTATTTTTATATGGTGCTAAGGATTGAACCCAGTGCGTCACACATGCAAAGCAAGTGCTCTGCCACTGAGCTATATAGCCCCAGCCCTTTTTGTTGTTTTTTAAATTTTTTTTAATTTTTACTTATTTATTTATTTTTTAGTTGTAGGTGAACACAATTCCTTTATTTTATTTTTATGTGCTACTGAGGATCGAACCCAGTGGCTCACATGTGCAAGGTGAGCACTTTACTGCTGAGCTATAACCATAACCCCCCCAGTCCCCTATTCATTGTTTTTTGATATGTTTGTTGTGAGTGGTATAGGTTTATAGTTTAATTTTCTGTAGTTTCTATTTAAAATACGTGTGTACAATTGTAAATTTATTTATATGCCCTATTTTTAAGTTCATTTATATAACTCACAAAGAATTTGAAAAAATGTATAGAAAATAAAAATAATAATATAAATTTATTTTAGAAACCAGAAAATACAGGGCAGAACAAAACGTTATTGCATAGTTCAAGAAGCAATAAATTGATCACAGTGTGGCCAACTAAAAACTAGTACCTGTTACACAGGTCTCACAATGAAAGAAAAAAATTCTTTTGTTGAAAAGTAGCTTTTCCAAGCATTAACTCCAAATGTAATTTCACCGTGTATCCTTTAGTTCAAGCCAAGGGCATAATGCCAAAACAAAACTCAGTGAAAGCAGTTCTGTAGGGGATAAGACCATGTGGTCCAAGAATACCCAGCTTTCTGATGGTCTGGCATAATTCTGGGATAAAGCCTAGAATAGAATGCTGGGTTCCACAGAGAGGTCAAGTCAGATAAGGACAGAAAAGTCTCCTTTGGATTTACTAGTTAAGGGCCATTGCTGGCTTCAGAGCATTTCAGTAGAGTATTGGGGAGCAGAAACCAAATTGGTGTGCTGAGGAGTAGTAGAAGTAAAACTTTGGAGACAGCAAATGTAAATTTGAGCATGGAAGGAATAAAGAGAAAGTGTATACATGGGAAAACTGAGCAGACACTAAATTGGTGGATGATTATTTCTAAACATAGAAATATAAACATCTTTTGGGCTAGGGTTGTGGCTCAGTGTTAGAGCGCTCGCCTAGCATATGTGAGGCCCTGGGTTCGATCCTCAGCACCATATAAGAATGAATAAAATAAAGATATTGTGTCCAGCTAAAAAAATAAATATAAAAAAAAGAAATATAAACATCTTTTATCTTTTACATGCTTCATTTTTCACTTTCCATAAATGAGACTTGAATAATCTGGGGATGGGGTGTTCCAGAAGTAAATGCAAAAAACCTGTTTTTATTGGTGTAAGTTCACAAAAGAGGTTTGACAAAACTTACAAGATACAACCAACTCAAACAAGGAGAGAGCCACTAAAGAATTAATGGGACACTGTCTCAAAATAAAAAATAAAAAGGGCTGGGTGTATGGCTCAGTAGTTAAGTTCCCCTGGGTTCTATCCCCAGTACCTAAAAATTTTTAAATAAATAAATAAACAGAAAAGAAATAGAGTCTGAAGAAGAAGGGAGGAAATGGATTGGAGCTATTTATAAGGGTGAGGCAGCTAAGAGCGCTGTCCCCAAGGAGTAGGGAGTGAGGCCTGGTCCAGCCTATTGGGTTAGTTATTGATTCAGAGGAGAGACTCGCTTTTCCTGGAGGAAGTTAGATTGAGGGATCTACTGCTTGAAAGGATGCACTGAGATTTCTAAGCAGTGTCTGGGAGAGGTTGGTGACTTGTCACTTTTTATTTTGTGTTTCTCTGTAAAAATATTAGTTACTATTTAAGACTTGAATAGATGCTGATGTTCAAGGACCTAATGCCATTTGTTCTTTTCATAATGAGCAAATACTGTTAGCTCTCCTCCTTGGCAACACAGTTTGTTTCAATTTGTACTTCTTTATAACAGTTGTTTTTCTACTGTTATAATTCTTTGACTTTTTTTAGGCTGTTTTTAGAAACACTCAGTTTCTAACATTTTAAGTTTTCAGACAGAAGGACAAAAGTGGATGTTTCTGTGTTCTTCAGATTGTGTCCTATAAACCCTAACTCTGAGATTAAATGTTTTTCCTCTACTGATTTTATATTGGAATACTTAAGCAGTCTGGGATTATGTAGTATTTGCAGGCAGAGCCACCATTAACATTTACAGCATGTGAATTTTTGTTCTTTGTTCTTTAATAACTTTCACAGTAATATCTCTAAGGTAGATGGGGCTTATTCTGTGTTCCCTAAATCCAGACATTGTTATTATCATCCTCTTTGTTGTAATACTAACTATGGGACCTTTGTGGCCTGGAAAGCTTCTCTCATTAAAAAAAAAAGTAAGAAGTAATGGTGTAAAAAAAAAAAATAAAAAAATAAAATGGTGTCATGCTTAAAAAAAGTAATGGTATAATATAAGTCGGAAAGTCAGATTCTGTGCATCAGGGTAGCACCTGAAGTTCTGTGTTTCTAAAAATCTCCAAGGTTACCCCATTTTTGCTGGTCCTGAGACCAGATTTTGAGCAACAAAAGTTTAAAGCTGTGCTATCCAATAAGTACAGTAGCCCCTAGTTCAAATTGAGGTGTGTTAGAAAGTACTTAGTATGAAAAAGAATATAAAGTATTTCATGAATAGTTTTTGTATTGATTATGTGTATTGATTACACCTTGAAATGATAATATTTTGGACATGTTGGGTTAAATAAAGTAGATTAAAATTAATTTCACTTGTTTCATTTTGCCTTTTTAACAAATTTCTTCAAATTATGAATTTTTAAAACACATTTTATATTACACGTCTCACATTTGTGGCTTACACTGTGTGTGTGTGTGTGTGTGTGAGAGAGAGAGAGAGAGAGGGAGGGAGGGAGGGAGGGAGAGAGAATTGGGGATTCAACTCTTGGACACTCTACCACTGAGCTACATCTTCAGTCCTTTTAATTTTTTATTTGAGACAGGGTCTCACTAAGTAGCCCAATCTAGCCTCCAGCTTGGGATCCTCTTGCTTCAGCTACTCTTCAGCTACTTGCTTCAGCTTCCTAGGTAGCTGGAATCATAGATGGGTGCCACCACACTGGTTTCACATAATATTTTTATTGAGCAGTGTTGCAGTAGAGGATTCCTATTTCCAAAAATAATCCATCTTAGCAATATTGGGTTTGTATACAAAATGATAGTTAAGATTATGCTTAAAGTAGTCTTTAACAACAAGAAATATAAATGAGATATCTCTATATCTCTGTCTCTGTCTCTCTCACTCTTTGGAGACGTAGTCTCACTAAGTTGTCCAGGCTGGGCTGGAACTTGTATTCCTACTGCTTCAACCTCCTAAACTTCTGGTTGAGACATTTTTAAGTATAAAACTGTAGTTATTTTATCAGCAGAGACATTTGGAGCAAAAGTGATTGCCACAGAACCTCAAGATTTTGTTGTGCTAAGAATGATTTGAGTCTGAGAAGGATAAGAAGGACATAAAGTACACAGTAAAAAAGGGAGATGGCAGTGGGAACTGTGTTCCTGTGAATAGACAAACAGCTTGACTGGAGGGGAAAGTGTGTGCTAGAGGAGTGCAGCAAATCAGAAATCTGAATAAATTGTCATAAGGTCAGACAGGGGGACCTTGAAATCCAGAAGATATTAAATACATCTTTCCCCCCCCAAAAAAATTAGATACATTTTGATAAGGAGTTCAAGCCCTGATGTGAATCTTAACTTTCCTGCCCAAAAAGCATACATTATTTTCCATTGCTGACCACATAAGATTTACTTCACATTTTCACATTTTTGTCATTTAAGGCCATCCAAACTATGGTTGTAACCAGCACCCCTTTTACCTTTTCTCTGTCCTGTGCCTTAAGCCAACTCTTTTTTGGGGGGTCGGGGGGATCTCTGTACTGAGGATGGAATTGAAGGCACTGTACTACTGAGCTATATCACCCAGCTCTTTCTGGTTTTTTTTTTTTTTTTAGACAAGGTATTCCCAGTTGTCAAGTTTGGCCTCAAATTTACAGTCCTCCCTCAGCCTCTCCAGTAGCCTGTGCCACCAAACCTGGCAATTCTTACCCTTCCTTATAAGTTCTTTATTTTACCTAAAGCTCTTAACACCTTTTTCCCAAAAACACATACATTCTCCAGACTGTCTATGTACCCTGCTCATGTTTCAGGATTCCATTCCAGTTCCACATTTGGGCAGCATTTTGCTCCATAGCTGATTGTTATCTTTCTCTAAACCTTCCTAATCTTACCTTGAATTTTTGTACCATTTTTGTCCTGAACTTGTAGACTGCAGAAACAGGCCCTGCCTATCTCTCTCCAGTCTTTGTGCTGCCTTATAGTTAGTCCTGGCTTAAGGAACCATTTCTCACTGCTAGTGTGGACACAGAGCTTGCACAGATAACTGGAAAAGTATATCTCTAATAGAAGTAGCAAAAGCTTTGTTTGAAACTAGGCCAAGATGTAAAACACTTTAAATATTAATTTGGAAGTAAACTTTTATTTTTTCTTGTTTATTTTTGTACTGGAGATGGAACCCAGGGGTGCTATAACACTGAACCACACACACCTTCAGCCCTTTTTATTTTTCATTTTGAGATGGGGTCTCTATAATCTGCTAAGGCTGGCCTTGAACTTGCTATCTTCCTGATGCAGCCTCTCCAGTCACTGAGATTACAGTTGTGTGCAGCCACGCCTAGTTATACTTATGTTTTGGTAAGGTTATAGAGTATTGTTTTGGGGACTGGGGATATAGCTCAGTGGTAGAGCACTTGCCTAGTACATGTGAGGCACTGGTTCCCTCCTCAGCACCACATAAAAAAATAATAATAATAAAAATAAATAAAAGGTTTTATGTCCATCTACAACTAAAGATATATCTTCTAAAAAAGTATAGCAATACTTTTTTAGGTTGGCCTCAAATTTAAAGTCCTCCTTCAGCCTCCTGAGTAGCCTGTGCCACCAAACCTGACAGTTCTTACCCTTTTTTATAAGATTATTTATTTAACCTAAAGCCGTTAATACATTTCCCCCAAAACACATACACACTGAGTTAGATTATTGCTCAGACTTATTTTCTTCTTAGGAATGTGAGTATTCTCTACTCCCAGGACTTCAGATCCACAATATATGAGTTGGCTGATTATTTTCTGTTATATTTTCAATTTGGTTAGCATTTATTTAGTACTTACCAACCTAGTCACAGTATTGAGTAAAAACCACTTGTTAGATGTATTTCTTGTCCTCGGGGAACTCATGGTCTCATGTAAGAGAAAGACTAATGTCAAGTTGATGATAGAACACTGGAGGCTGTGTTGTATGCTGGCTACAAACAAGGCTAGTAGAGTCTGAATCTAAGTTCTGATTCTGGCTTCAAAAAAACAGGATGGAAAAAAATGACAAATGGGGAAATGTTGCTCAGTGGGTATACAGTTTCAGTTATTTTAATATGAATACGTTCTATAGACCTGCTATACTACATAGTACCTATAGTTAATAATGTGGTATTCTGCAGTTTGAATATGAAAAGAGATTAATTAGATCTCATGCTAAATATTCTTAGCATGAAAAACTAAATAAATCCCACAGCAATACAAGGAAATTTTTTAGGTGATGTTTAGTACCTTCATGTTGGTTCATTATCACACACATACCAGGATGTATTTATATCTACCACAAACATACATCCAAACAAATTCAAAAATGAATAATTTTTTAAAATATATCAGTTATACCTTAATCTTTTTTGTTTTCTAATTTTTAAAAATTTTTTAGTTGTAGATGGACACAAAAACCTTTATTTTATTTTATTTATTTATTTTTATGTGGTACTGAAGATTGAACCCAGTGCCTCACATGTGCTAAGCAAGCGCTCTACCACTGAGCCACAACCCCAGCCCTTACAGTATGTTTTCTAAGGTGGAAATTAGCTTAAAAACAGCAAGGTAAAGGGCTAGAGGTATAGTTCAGTGAGTTGCTGGGTTCAATCCTGGGCACCAAAATAAAAATAAAATAGCAAGATAATTCCCCAGCAACAAAAAAAACAACAGGGGCTGGACATGGTAGTACATGCCTATAATCCCAGTAGCCTGGGAGGCTGAGGCAGAAGGAGTTTGAGTTCAAAGCTAGCTTCAGCAACTTAGCAAGATCTTGTCTCTAAATAAAATACAAAAAAGGGCTGGGAATGTGACTCAGTGGGTAAGGGCCCCTGGTACCAAAAAACAGAGGAGGCTCTCTACTGGTGTTTATAAATAGATGTAAGAGATATAAACAGTTTGGCCAGGAGAATCCCAGCAACTCTGGAGGCTGACAAATGAGGATCATGAATTCACAGCCAGCCTCAGCCACTTAGTGAGGCCCTAAGCAACTTAGCAAGACCCAGTCTCAGAAAATAAAAGGACTTGGCATGTAGCTCAGGAGTAAAGCACCCCTGAGTTAATTCTCAGTTTGAAAAGGGGGCAATGGGACTGGGGTTGTGGCTCAGTGATTGAGTACTTGCATAGCATGTGTGAGGTACTGGGTTCAATCCTCAGCACCACATAAAAATAAATAAATAAAATAAAGATGTTATATTGGTCTACAACTTAAAAAAAAAAAATACAGTTGTTATTGTTTGTGGTGGTGGGGATCGCTAGGTGAGTACTTCATCCCTGAACTACATTTCTAGACCTAAGATTGATTGATAGATTTTTAGGTACAGAGGATTGAACTCAGGGGCACTTGACCACTGAGCCACATCCCTATCCCTATTTTGTATTTTATTAGAGACAGGGTCTCACTGAGTTGCTTAGCACCTCACTAAATTGCTGAGGCTGGCTTTGAACTCGATCCTCCTGCCTCTGCCTCTGCCTCTGAGCCTCTGGGATTACAGGAGTGTGCCACCACACCCAGCCCTAAGATTTATTTTTTAATTCACCTGTTTTTAATTGACAAATAAAAATTATACATATTTATATTGTACATGGTGTTTTGAAATATGTATATGTTGTGGAATGACTAAATCAAGCTAATTAACATACAGATTACCTCACATACTTCTATTTTTTTTTTTTTTTTTCTGGATGAACACAATGTCTTTATTTTGTTTGTTTATTTTTATGTGGTACTGAGGATCGAACCCAGTGCCTCACATGTGCAAGGCAAGGGCTCTGCCACTTGCCAGCCTCTCATATAGTTGCATTAAGAAAACTTAAAATCTATTCAGTGAGCCAGGTGTGGTGGTGCATACCTATAATCCCTGCAACTCGGGAGACTAAGGCAGGAGAATCACAAGTTCAAAGCCAGCTTCAGCAACTTAGTAAGACCTTGTCTCAAAATAAAAAAACTAAAAAGGGCTGGAAATGTGGTTCAGTGGTTAAGCCCCCCTTGGTTTAATCCTTGCCCCCCCCTCCCTGAAAAAATTCTTCTCAGTGATTTTGTACCTAGTTATTAATTATAGTCTCCTTATTATATAGTAGGTCTCTCTTTTCTAAAGCATTTAATATTTGTGTTTTTCTTAGGATTATGTTTTAGTTGTCGGTGAACCTTTATTTTATTTATTTATATGTGGTGCTGAGAATTGAATCCAGTGAGCACATGTTAAGCAAGTACTCTACCACTGAGCTATAACCCCAGACCACTGTTTGTTTTTATGTGGTGCTAAAGATGGAACCCTGTGCTCACCTGTGCTAGACAGGCACTCTACCACTAAGCTACAACCCCATTACCCATATAGAAAGAAGGTCTCTTGAACTTACTCATCCTAAATGAAATTTTGTGAAAAACAGTATAGCTGTGCTCCCCCTTATGCCATCAATGTCACCTGGACAGGACAAATTTTATATTTTTTTGACCATCTTTTCCCCAAAATGTGTAAGATTTAAGCTAGTTTTGTTAATAATTCTTTAGTATCATCAAATATCCAGAGTTGCACAGGGCATGCCTGAGACTCTGGAGGCTGAGGCAGGAGGACTACAAATTCCAGGACAGCTTCAATAATTTAGTGAGACCCTCATAAGCTTAGCAAGAAATTGTCTACAACAGGAAATAAAAAATAACTGGGAATGTAGCTCAGTGGTAAAACACCCTTGAATTCAGTCCCCAACACACACACACAAAATTTTTTTTAAATTCAGAGTTGAAATTTCTAATTGTTTCATGTCATTTTTAAAATCATTTATTGGTTTGAAGGTTGATTTGAAGGTTCATATATTGTTAGTAGTTGCTGTCCTTTGTATCAGAGTTTCTTTCCCTCAGAACTGTTGATATTTTGGGCCAGATCATTCTTCATGGTGGATTGACCTGTTCCTTGTAGAATGTTTAGTAGCATTTGTCCCCACCGGTTACAAATACTAACAGCCCACCCTAGTAGTAGCAACTAACAATGTCTCCAGATCTTGCAAAACATCCCTGGAGGCAAAATCATCTAGGTTGAGAACTTTAAGTTGATAGGTTGTCTCTCCAACCTTCCTGGTTTTTTCTTCTGGTCATTTATTTGCAGAAAAAACACAAACTAATCCTTCATTGTTTCCCCTTAAACTGGGACTTTGCTGATGTCATCCTTGCGATGTAATTTGACATTTTCTGTCGTCTCTTTCCTGTTAATTGGTAGTTGGATCGAGACTCTTGGTTCAGATTTTTTGTTTTGTTTTGTTTTGATTGACAAGATTGCATCATAGATGACACTTTTTCTTCTGTCAGGAGGCATATAATGTCTGCTGAACAGCCATTGGTGCTTAATTCATTTACTGGAGTTCTTTTTAATTTTAAAATGTATGTTTTCATTTGACAAACTTTATCTTAAATAATAATCTGTGTTTTCCCTTGATAAAGGAAGGGGATATGGAAGGTGAGGCGGTTGAAGCCATTGTGGAGGAGTCTGAAACTTTCATTAAAGGAAAGGAGAGAAAGACTTACCAGCGACGCCGGGAAGGGGGCCAGGAAGAAGATGCTTGCCACTTACCCCAGAACCAGACGGATGGGGGTGAGGTGGTCCAGGATGTCAATAGCAGTGTACAGATGGTAATGATGGAACAGCTGGATCCTACCCTTCTTCAGATGAAGACTGAAGTAATGGAGGGTACAGTGGCTCCAGAAGCAGAGGCTGCTGTAGATGATACCCAGATAATAACCTTGCAGGTTGTAAATATGGAGGAACAGCCTATAAACATAGGAGAGCTTCAGCTTGTTCAAGTACCTGTTCCTGTGACTGTACCTGTTGCTACCACTTCAGTAGAAGAACTTCAGGGGGCTTATGAGAATGAAGTGTCTAAAGAGGGCCTTGCAGAAAGTGAACCCATGATATGTCACACCTTACCTTTGCCTGAAGGGTTTCAGGTGGTAAAAGTGGGGGCCAATGGAGAGGTGGAGACACTAGAGCAAGGGGAACTTCCACCTCAGGAAGATCCAAGCTGGCAAAAAGACCCAGACTATCAGCCACCAGCCAAAAAAACAAAGAAAACCAAAAAGAGCAAACTGCGTTACACAGAGGAGGGCAAAGATGTGGATGTGTCTGTCTACGATTTTGAGGAAGAACAGCAGGAAGGTCTGCTGTCAGAGGTTAATGCAGAGAAAGTTGTTGGTAATATGAAGCCTCCAAAGCCAACAAAAATTAAAAAGAAAGGTAAAATGAATTTATCCATAATAATCTCATCATTTTGGGATAAAGCGTACAACAATTCATATATAAGTTGTATTTTATGAAATGTATTTTTTTAAGGTTAGTATCTGGATACCAGTTTTTTTAACCAGTCTAATAGAAGTTTTTTCCAGATGAAGTTCTTTTTTTGTAAGTCCTAAAAGAAATGGAAGTAAATCTATTAATGATGAGATAATTTTAATTTAGTATGATTGAGTTCATTATAAAGGTAAATAATATATATTTGTAAGAATTAAGAATTGGGATTAATTTTAACACCTTGAAACCCTGCAGCAAGTAAGTGTTTTATTTTGTATATAGGTGTAAAGAAGACATTCCAGTGTGAGCTTTGCAGTTACACGTGTCCACGGCGTTCAAATTTGGATCGTCACATGAAAAGTCACACTGATGAGAGACCACATAAGTGCCATCTCTGTGGCAGGGCATTCAGAACAGTCACCCTCTTGAGGAATCACCTTAACACACACACAGGTGCCGGATAAGAATGTGGGGGCTACAACATGATAAAGGTTAAAACTTGGGTTTTATCTAAGCTGATTGAAATAGGAAGTTAAAGAAGGAAGATTTTTTTTTTGTTGTGTCCTTTTTGTAATCTTGACTTTACCATAAGCGGGTACGCTTTAGTTACATTAGTTAAATGCAAATGTCAAAAAAGCTTAGTGGGGGCCCAGTGCAGCGTGCCTGTAATCCCAGCGACTTGGGAAGCTGAGGCAGGAGAATCGCAAGTTCAGAGCCACCCTCAGCAATTAAATTGGCACTTAGCAACTCAGTGAGACTTCATCTCTAAATAAAATATAAAAAAGGGCTGGGGATGGGCTCAGTGGTTAAGCACCCCTGGGTTCAATTCCCACTACCAAAAAAAAAAAAAAAAAAGCTGAGTGGGATATAATCCAAATGATACAAGGATGATGATCCAGAAAAAGATTATCATAGTTTCCTGGAATAATTCCTGAAGACTTAACCATGATGTTGTGAGGTTTTTTGTTTTGTTTTGTTTTTGTCAAATTTGTTTCAGGGGTTTTTTGTTTTATTTTTGTTTTATTATTTATTTTGAAACACGGACTTGAGGCTGTACTCAAACTTGCAGTCCTCCTGCCTCAGCCTCTCAAGTGTCAGGTGTGCACCACAATATCCAGCTGTGTTGTTAAGGTTTAGCAACAGTGACACACACAAAAGCATTTCGGGGCTGGGGATATAGCTCAGTTGGTAGAGTGCTTGCCTTGCATGTACAAGGCCCTGGGTTAAATCCCCAGCACCACACACACACACACACACAAAAAAAAGACAAAAAATTATCTCATACAGTCTCAGGTAACAAATGCCTGCATTATCAAAAAGAATATTAGAAATAGAAGTAAAATTTTACCTTTGTAAGAACTGGCATTTTCTGTTCCTGGTTGTTTTACCACAAGGAAAGATAAGTAATTCATAATCTGAGAATGGCAAGTTTAAGGCATCTTTCTGATAGTTCGGACATTCATTTGTTTAAGTGCCAGACATACTTTAATGGAATGTTCAGATATTCTATTATAGCTTTTTGTTGGTTATAGACAGGTTATAGTGGAGAAATTCTGCACTAGGTTTCTTTATTAGTCTGTTTTGGACACTTTGTATTTTCAGTGTAGTAGTTGGTTATAAGTTCTCTCAACTTGGTTTTTCATGCAGAATAGTTTCTTCTGCCCATAGTCTCTACCTCAAGCATAATAGTTTTTCTTCTCTCGTTGTTCTCCACCTTATTTTATATGATAACTCTGTGTGTGTGTATGTGTAGGAGGGTACTAGAGATTTGATGTAGGGGTACTTTATCAACTTACCATTCTTCTGCCTTAACCTCCTGAATCTCTGGTACTACTCTTATTTTTGATGTCCTGGTTGCCAGATGAATGAGTGTCTGTTGGCCTACAATCAATAAGTTTTACACAAATATATTCTTTGCTAGTGTGACTTAGTCATTTTATAACATCCCTCTAGATTTTACTCATATGTTTTGGTTTGTTTTTGTGTTTTCTTAGTTGTAGATGGACACAATACCTTTATTTATCTTCATGTGATACTGGGGATGGAATCCGGCACCACACATGTGCTAGGCAAGCTCTCCACCACTGAGCTACAACCCCAGCCCGATAATATGATTTATTTGATGCTTTGAAGATACTATAACAGGAGCATTAAATTAAAGTAGCTTTACCCTGTATTAAGACAAGCTAAGATGGGTGTACTTGGATATAGGTACTCTGTCCTGGTTTAGTCCTCAGCTTTGAGAATAAGTTCAGTAGGTTCCCCAGAGCTGTTTTGGTAGGACTGATTCATCCTACTAACAAGCCTGTAACATTCAGGTATGTATCCATTTTCTAAATGCAGTTGTAATACATTCTAGAGGGCACCCTTGCCTATGTCAGGATGTTAAAGCAAATGGTGAACATGGACCTTCAGCAGAGGGACATAAGTGGTCATATGGTATAGCCTGATGGAAACCCCTGCTCCACACTTGTGTCCACTTCTTTGCTAATTGCCATGTTTGTTTCTACCTGAGACAGGCCTCTTAACTCCCTGCTAGATAGTACTAGGTGAACACCACAAGTTATTTTCAGCTTACCTTGTCCTAACAGAAATGAATGTTGCTTTCCTTTTCTTCATATTTGTTTTAATTTATTTACCTGTACCACCAGACTACGTACATCACAGAAAGAACTCTATCTTTCACTCTTACATCTTCAGTGGTACCAAAGAAGCAAATTGAGCAAATAAATGTCCTGGAATTTCTTAGTTCCTATAATACTCTAGTCAAACTTTTTACTCCAGGATTCTCTTCATTTTCTTAAATCATTTCTATGTATGGCTAGTCCCATTCATTACATTGTGACACTTCCTGATTCCATTCTCAAAGGTAGCCTTTATTTTTTCTTTTTAATTTTTTTTTAATGTTTGGTATTATCTGCTGTCAACCTTTACCTGCTGTCCACAATTAGAGAGAGTTCCTAGTATCTGAGTAAGTCTATAAAAATAGCACTGTGTTATGCTGTCAGCCTTATTTGCAAAGTAGCTGGAAAAGATCAGTTATAGAACTACTATGTGAGGGTATATTAAAATCACTAAGATTTTTTTCAGCAAAAACAAGAGATATAGAGGATATGATATTCATTAAAAATGTTTAAATACAGCCAGATATAGAGGTGTGCACCTGAAATCCTAGTGATTTAAGAAACTTTGGCAAGAGGATCACAAGTTCAAGGCCAGCCTTAGAAGCTTAGTGAGACCCTATCTCAGAATAAAAGGAAGAATGGATTGGAATGTAGCTCAGTGGCAGAGTACCCCTGAGTTGAATCCCTACTGCCCCCCAAAAGTTTAAATATTGAATGAATTGACATTCAGATTACAGAACATTAAATATGGATATACTTTAAAAAGTGGTCTGTAGAAATTACATATAAAGTAGGACTACTTTGTAAAGTCTTTGATAAGCCCCTGTAATTCCTTATCAGAACAAATTTATATAGAAAAGTTTGTGCTGGGTGCAGTGGTACATGCCTGTAATCCCAAAGGCTCAGGAGGCTGAGGCAGGAGGATCTTGGGTTCAAAACCAGTCAGCAATTTAGCAAGGCCCTAAGCAACTCAAAGGGCTGAGGATGTGGCTCAGTGGTCAAGTCCCCCTGGGTTCAATTCCCAGTACCAAACAAAAAAAAAAGAAGAAGAAGAAGAAGAAAACAAATTTGTGTTTGTGTTGAAAGAAAAAAGTTTCAGGATACGGACAGTCCAATGGCCCTGTTATTTATAATCATAAAACAATAAGACTTAATGAATAATGATCTAGTCAGATCAATTAATTCTGTGACCTATATTTGATAAAACATCACAGTTATATATTTTATTTAGCAAGGGTTGAGGCAGATGTAGTTTTTATTAACTTTTAATCCATAGTGACCAGGATATTCACAAAACAGAGATAAGAAGGATTTTATGTCCAAAGGCAACATAAAGTGGGTAATTAAGAGAAACTGAAACCAGACATGTTGACACATGCCTGTAATCCCAGCATCTCAGGAAGCTGAGGCAGGAGGATTGCAAGTTGACCTCAGCAGCTTTGGGAGACCCTGGTTCAAAATAAAAAGAGCTGGGAATGTAGTTTAGCAGTTAAGCACTGCTGGGTTCAATCCCCAACACTGAGAGAGAGAGAGAGGGAGAGAGAGAAATAATAAAGTTTGGCAAGTGTTTTCACATCCTGAGACTAGTGTTTTAAATTCAGCTGGGTTTTCCCACAATTTGTAGAGGTATTCTCACTCTAGTGCAGAATTGAAGGGATGACTAGGGTCCAATCTCATGCACTAATTCTGTTCCACACATTGAACTCTCTGTTACTAACTGCCCTTTTTCTTGTTCTTCCTCTTATCCCCTCATTTTTGTAGGTACTCGTCCTCACAAGTGCCCAGACTGCGACATGGCCTTTGTGACCAGTGGAGAATTGGTGCGGCATCGTCGTTACAAACACACCCACGAGAAGCCATTTAAGTGTTCCATGTGTGATTATGCCAGTGTAGAAGTGAGTGTTCAGCTCCTTGTTAGAACCTTTTTTAAGGAAGTAGATCATGATTTCAGTTTGAAGATAATAAAAATCTGAAATGCCTCTAAGATGAGATAGAAAATCTAGTAGATTATTAACAGTGAAATACACACAGCCTTCCCTAAAAAAAAATTGTAATGACTATGAAATTTTTACTTATTGGGGCTGGGGATGTGGCTCAAGTGGTAACGCGCTCGCCTGGCACGCGCGGGGCACTGGGTTCGATCCTCAGCACCACATAAAAAAAACAAAAATGTTGTATCCACCGAAAACTAAAAAATAAATATTAAAAAAATCTCTCTCTCTCAATTGAGTACAGATTCCATATGTTATTGCAGGCAAGTTCTACTAAACTTTGAAGAAATAAATAATTATACCTAAATCACTTGGAAGGTTTGGGGCTGAGGATGTGGTGGTAGACCACCTAGGTGTAGTCCTGGGTTCAATCCCCAGCACTTGTGGGTAGGAGGAAAGAATGTTTTACTAATTTTACTGTTTGAGGCTATTCTCTTGTCAAAACTGGATAGGGATACTACCAAAAAGAAAAATATATTATTTTCACAGAGAAGCAAAAAATATTAACCAAGGGGCTGGGAATATAGCTTGGTTGGTAGAGTGCTTGCCTCACATGCACAAGGCCCTGGGTTCAATCGCCAGCACCACCACCAAAAAAAAAAAAGATTCACTTCAATAAACCAAATTTATTTTTTAAAAAAACCAAGTTAACCAAATCTAATAATGTACTTAAGAATAAATGATTATTTGAGTGTATCTGTGACACAAGTATACGAAATTATTTTTAATAATTAGGAAATTATTGACAATACAGTACATTGAGTGGCTAAAGAAAAATTATATGACCATTTCTGTAGATAACTAAGGGGAAAAACTATAAAATTCAATTCTTGTTACTATATGAAGTCCCTATAGGTTAAAAGTAAAAACTTCTTGGGCTGGGGCTGGGGCTCAGCAGTAGAGTGCTTGTCTTCCATGTGTGAGGCCCTGGGTTCGACCCTCAGAACCACATAAATAAAATGTATTGTGTTCACCTACAACTAAAATATATATATATATAAATTTTTTTTTTAATTTTCCTTATTTAAAAAAAAGCAGAAACTTCTTTAATGTGAGTCAGGCATATATTATCAAAAACCTATAGTAAACCCACCCTAATAACTCTGAAATATTGAAAGTGTTCCCATTAAAATCTGGAACAAAATGATTTATTCATTCCTACTAGAAATTCTAGCTAATTGAAGAAAATAAGAAATGAATTATAAATGGAAAGACAAAGCAGTAATTTTTTTTTTCAGATATACTTGTTTGCTGATGAAATCCAAAATTATCAGCTCAGTGACTTAGAGCAGGAAGAGTGGTAAGAAAGAAGAGTGATCAGACACAGAAAGATACAGAAATCAGTCATTTTTCCCCCAGTGCTAGGGATTCAAAACAGGTCTTTGCACATGCTGAGCAAATGCTCTTACAACTGAACTATATCTCCATCCCCTAGAAATCGGTAGTACATAGATTATTTATAACCTGAAATGCTTGGGACTAGAAATATTTCATATTTCTTGAAAAATTTTTTGAATCTTGGAATGTTTGTGTATATTTAAAGACTATAGGACCCCAAGTCTAAACACAAAAGTCCATGTACGTTTGGTATACAGCTTTTATATACATAGACTAAAAATAATTTTATACAGTATTTTTAGTATGTATCTCTTTTGACTGTGACCCATTATTTATGAGGTCAGGTGTGGCATTTTCCACTTGATAACATTATGTCAGTGCTCAAAGTTTTGGATTTGGGGTCTGGAGGTGTAACTTCATGATAGAGCACTGAGAGAGAGAGAGAGAGAGAACATTCAGTAATGCTGCTAGCATAGTTATTTGACCACTTACCAAGTGTGAAAGTTTAGTGTATTACATAATTACAATAGTGTTTTTCTTAAAATCAGAATACTTTAAAATTTTTGAGTGAAAGATTTAGTGAGGGTTGGGGTTGTGGCTCAGTGGTAGCATGCTTGCCTAGCATGCATGAGGCACTGGGTTCAAATCTCAGCACCACATAAAAATAAAGACAACAAAGTCCATCAACAACAAAAAATATTTAAAAAAAAAAAAAGATTTACTGAGTGTTCAAAGCACTTAGAGTCAACTTTGAAAATCAGTTTGGGATAGAGTACCCAGTAGGAGACTTAAACAATAGAAAGTGATGAGGAAGAGGAATGAGATGCCCCTATAGCCCAGCTTGGCTAGGAAATGCTTATGATATGGAAGAGGAAATTAAATCACACGCTTGGATTTGAATTTTGGAGAAAATTGATCCATAAGTAGACATGGATTTTTAAAGATTTTTACAGAAAATTTCACATATAGAGAAGAACTTGAGACATAACTTAGTGGTAGGGTACTTGCCTGTCATGCGTAAGGACCTGGAATAGTAGCAGAAAGGAGATATATGTGGAAGAGCATACTACTCCCCCACATACCTGTCTTCTAGCTTACATAAATATTGGTGATCAATCTTGACTTACCTAGGCCCCTTTCCATTTACTCCCTTTCCTTAGAATATGATAGGGCTTTGGAGGCAAATAATGAATGGGAAGAAATACCTTTTCAACTTTTTCTAGCTTCAGAACCCAAAACTAAGCTTTTGTGCCTAACCCACAGTGCTCATGTTAAAATCTATTAATAGAAGTGTAAGCGATTTGGTTACTTTCATATTTCAGGTCAGCAAATTAAAACGTCACATCCGCTCTCATACTGGAGAGCGCCCGTTCCAGTGCAGTTTGTGCAGTTATGCCAGCAGGGACACATACAAGCTGAAAAGGCACATGAGAACCCATTCAGGTAGGACTTCTCCTTTGTTATTAATGAGCTGCGTTTATCCCATGGGATCCTGTGAACTACCACATGGTCCCATGCCTATTTGAATGGAAGGCTGCTAACAAAGGCTCTGGCATATCATCTGAATTATTACTTCAAAAAAGAGAGTAGATGTTGCTTTGTTCAGCTTGAGTTGTTCTACAACATGGAAATAGTATTTTTGAGAGAGAAATAGTATGAAATTTTAAAATCTAGAGTTTTTACTCTAAAAGTCTGGATATATAATCTTAACTTTTATGTTCAGTTTGCCGAAGTACTCTCTTTTTCTAAAAAGGAAAAGTTGTAGGTCCTCTACCTAGTTGCCCACAAAGGTAAGCATTGCTATAAAGAACTACCTTTTTCTTAATGTGAAGAATTCCATATCAGAGCTGGGTAGAGGCGGCCTTTAGCAGTTTAGGATTTGTCATCTCTGAAGATAGGAACAAGCTGGGTGCTGAGACTGAGTTTTAGCTTTCCAAAAAAGACCTGGAAATTCTGTGGCCCAGCATATCAGCCACTTCTGTTACCCTCCAACTAAATCATAGTATTTATTCATTTAATTTGTTCATTCTGTATTTCCTTTTAAGGAGAAAAACCTTATGAATGTTATATTTGTCATGCTCGGTTTACCCAGAGTGGTACCATGAAGATGCACATCTTACAGAAGCACACAGAAAATGTGGCCAAATTTCACTGTCCCCACTGTGACACTGTCATAGCCAGAAAAAGTGATCTGGGTAAGTAAATTTACTAGAGGCAAATTAAAAACATTTTTTTGAATGTTCATAAAAATATGAACATGATTCATAAAAATATGAAGACATAAATAACTTTACCTTCTAACTCTTAAAATGTCTTGTGTATGTGGCCCTGCCATTTATTGAAAAATTGTTTAGCTGCTATTTTTCTTTTCTTTCATCTTCTCTCTTCCTACAGTGAAGCTATGAAATCCTGTCCTGAATATAAATCATAAATAAATTGATGGAAACTAATGAGAGGAAACAATATACCTTAAATTACTAGCTTTCTTTCCCCATATAGGAAAGTGACATATACAAAGTAAGGTTGAGCCGCTTCAGATTTTTCAGAACATTTTGTAGTTTCTCTAAATAATTGAATTGCTTTGTTGGTAACTATTCTTTTAGTGGTCTAACTATTAAGCTAGAGATTGCATAGAAGTAGAGTTTAAATCCAGGCATGGTTGCACACTCCTATAATCCTAGTGACTGGAAGCTAAGGCTAGAGACTCACAAGTTCAAGGCCAGCCAAAGCAATTTAATGAGACCCTGTCTCAAAATAAAAGGGAATGACGGGTACAGTTCAATTGTAGAGCATACCCTGGGTTTGATCCCTAAGACCCGTCCCCCCCCCCAAAAAAAAAGACAACTTATTTTTCAATAATAAATTTTTTTATTTTTTTAAAGAGAGAGAGAATTTTTTAATATTTTTATTTTTTAGTTTTCGGCAGACATAACATCTTTATTTGTATGTGGTGCTGAGGATCAAACCCGGGCCGCACGCATGCCAAGCAAGCGCACTACCACTTGAACCACATCTCCAGCCCTCAATAACAAATTTTAGTGTGACCCATATTTTAAATTATGGTCACCTAGATTTCTCCCTTTGATTTTCTTATTTGATTTATTTTATTTATTAATTAAATTTTTAAAAATTTTTTTTTTCCAGTTGTAGTTGGGCACAATGCCTTTATTTTATTTATTGTTATATGGTACTGAGGATTGAACCAGCGCCTCACACGTGCTAGGTGAATGCTCTACCGCTAAGCCACAACCCCAGTCCCTATTTATTTAATTTTGATATCAGGAATTGAATCCAAGAATGCTTAACCACTGAGCCATATCCCCAGAACTCTCTTTTTTTTTTTTGGTACTGGGTTTGAACTTGGGGGCATTCAACCACTGAGCCACATCCCCCAGGCCTATTTTGTATTTTATTTAGAAACATGGTCTCACTGAGTTACTTAGCGCCTCGTGGTTGCTGAGGGTAGCTTTCAACTTGCAATCCTTCTGCCTGCTGGAATTATAGGTGTACACCACCATGCTCAGCTGTTTTTCTAATTAGGAAAAGAAATGTAGAAATTGGATGTGGTGGCACACACCTGTAATTCCAGAGACTCAAGAGGTCACAAGATCGAGGCCAGCCTCAGCAATATAGCAAGGCCCTAAACAACTTAGCGGGACCCTGTCTCAAAATAAAAAGAGCTGGGGATGTGGCTCAGTGGTATGGCACCCCTAGCTTCAATCCCCAGTACCCCAAAAAGACATATAGAGCTGACTGGCATGGTGGATTGGGTCTATAGTCCCAGCTGCTCAGAAGGCTGAGGCAAGAGATCCCTTGAGCCCAGGAGTTTAAGTTCAGCCTGGACAACATAGCAAGATTACATCTCAATAAAAGAAATAAAAATACTGCCCAGTGTTTTCTCTGTCCAAAAGATGCTGCTCCTTGAACATTATTCATATCTCCCAGCCCTGTCAAACCAGGGTCTCACATGATAGTTCAGTGCTCTACCACCAAGCTACATTCCTAACACACTTATAATATTTTTACTTTTAATTACATTGTTCGGTTTTTAGACTTTTTCTTTTATTCTTTTACTTTTTTGCTTATTTGATCTTCACATCTACATGAGGTAAAAATGGCATGTCTTATTCTGATTTTATAGGTAATGAGCCTGAGAACCAGGGAGGTATCTTTATCTAAAGCTATATGACATAGTTTATGAGTGACAAAGGTGAACTTAAGTTCTCAAGTTCTCTTGGCCCATTGCTCACACTGGGTTGTATATCTAAGTACCCAAGCCTTAGCAGCAACATATCTAGCTGCTGCATAAATGGCCTCTCTTTCTGCAGCACTGGTTTTACTGAAAAAGTTTTAAGGAAAGTTAAAACTTCAGCTGGTACCTTAACACATTTTTATATTAATATGACTATGTTGACCAAAATGCAAACTAACACACATTTTTAAGATGAAACCATGAATTTGAAAGCAGAGGTTTTGTGCTTCACATATGATTCACAGTTCCCAAGGGCTGGGGATATAGTTCAGTTGGTAGAGTATTTGCCTCACATGCACAAAGCCCTGGGTTCTATCTCTAGCACCACACACACATACACACACACACACACACACAAAAGATTCACAGTTCACATGTACATTTTATTCCACTATTAAGGACTTCGTTAGGAAGATTTAAAAGGCACTGTCTTCAGGTAGAGAAAAGGGATTTATTGGGTTTTGTCATATAGAAACTATAATCTAAACCAATATTCTCATAGGAAACACTTATGAACCATTATGACACTGTCCAGGTTATTCCATTTTTAAAAATTACTCACTTTGGGGCTGGAGATATAACTCAGTAGGTAGAATGCATGCCTTGCATGCACAAGGCCCTGGGTTCAATCCCTAGCACCAAAAAAAAAAAAAAAAAAAAATTGATGTGCAAGTAAATACCTTGGATGTCTTTTTTTAATTTACATGATACCTATAGAAAAAGTCAAACATAACAAACCCTTATTAGGCACTTAATTGCCTAGGAGCTATCAAATAAGTTTCTCCCAAAATCAATGGAAGTTTGTTTTTCCCCCTTCCTCCTAAGTTTATGTTCCTACTCCAGATTTTTTTCCTTTAAGTTAGACTTATACAACCATCTGTCTCTTGCTATCCCCATCCCTCCTTTGATATCACTGGCATTTCATATTCAGCATGTATAAAACTGAAAGTATAAAACTGGCCTATACCTCCCCCACCACAACAGATAGATTGGTCTTCATTCTTTTCTACTATTCTTTATCTCAGTAAATGGCCTTACCACCTACCTAGTTTTCTAAGCCAGAATCCTAGAGGTTATCCCTGGCACCTGCTCACTCCATATTTAGTCACTAACTCCTATTAACTCATCTTCCTGAATCTCCTATCACTTCTTCCTCTTCCACATCCAATACCATCCTCCTTGTCCAAGCTGCCATCTTGTACCTATCCTGTTTGGACAATCTTAACAGGTCTTTCCCTCATCTGTCATTAGTCTTGTCCTTTTTGTGTGCGTGGTGCTAGGGATTGAACCCAGAGCCTAGTTTTCTAAGCCATGCATGCTAGGCTAATGTTTTACATCCCCAATCTCTGAAATTTTCCAAGAAATAGAAGAAACATGGTATTAACTTACTGCAATGTTTGTTTGTGTTTTTACAAGTTGGACTTGGTTTTGTGTTTTCAGGTGTCCACTTGAGAAAGCAGCATTCCTATATTGAGCAAGGCAAGAAATGCCGTTACTGTGATGCTGTGTTTCATGAGCGCTATGCTCTCATTCAGCACCAGAAATCACACAAAAACGAGAAACGCTTTAAGTGTGACCAGTGTGATTACGCTTGTAGACAGGTAAGGATCATCACAGTTAGAAAGATTGATGCTTTAATCATGTCAGGCATAATCATAGGGCTTTTGTATATATAGTATAGTGGCTACTGGGTAGTATTTTCCAAATGTGGTTTATGAGGAAAGACATTAAAATGAAAGGTCATGTTTCTTGTCAATTGTATCTGGGTTTCCAGCTGATGTTTTGTTCAGTCACATCTTACCTTTGTCTAGGACAGACTACTGCCTTCTTTCTCAGAATGCTGTGGGAGTTTAATCCAAGAGTTAAGAGGAAAGAATCTGTTCCTTGGGTCTAATGATTGTTAGCACACTGGAGAAGCAGCCTAGCAGGATGATTAGCTTTCTCTCTGTTAGGACTTTTGGAAGCAATTTTGCACCCCAGTAAAGACTGCTATCATCTTGGCAAACAGTATTGAGTTAGCCCCTTGATTAGGAAAGGCCTGTCAGCCACATTCATACAGGCGACAGCTGAAGTGACAGCTCCATGCTAGGCTCTGAGGCTTTTCCCTGTGCTACCATTTCAGGAGAGGCACATGATCATGCACAAGCGCACCCACACAGGGGAGAAGCCTTATGCCTGCAGCCACTGCGACAAGACCTTTCGTCAGAAACAGCTCCTTGACATGCACTTCAAGCGTTATCATGACCCCAACTTTGTCCCTGCGGCCTTCGTCTGTTCTAAGTGTGGAAAAACATTTACACGTCGGGTAAGGGTCAAAACATCATTTCCCCTTCCTGGTTCTTAATTGTGCATTCTTTTAATTTTAATTTTTTATATGCAGTGCTGAGGATTGAACCCAGGGCCTCACACATGCCAGGCAAGCACTCTACCACTGAGCCACAACCCAGCCCTTTAGTTGTGTATTCTTGATCTTCCATTCCAAAGCAATGTAATGTTTTCCTTTGAGGTTTTAAATGTAGAGATTCATCATTATTTGGAAAGAGCCACTCATCCCCATCTTAAGGTTTTCTGTCCTTTTGTGAACCCTTCCACTGATGGGGATTTAGTGTGTTTGAATAGTTTGGTGGTGTAAAGGAATTTCTTAGTTTGATTGAAACCTGCCCCATCCCACCTAGCCTGTGCTGGTGGGTCTTCCCTTGGGGTTATGTTCGCCAAGTCTGCACAAGACCAAGAACTATTCTGATCATTCTCTGTCCCTGTCCGCAGGTTGCTGAGCCTCCCCTGAGGATCCAGCCTTTTCTTTTGAAGGGAGTTTTGACCTCTCTTTCCCTTCTTTTCTCCTTTTCTGCTCCCCTCAAATGGGGGAAGTGTGCTTGGGACATGCTTAGAAGATAGAGAAATTTCAGGAGTAATATGAATTTCCCAAATTTTAATTTTATTAGAGAGAGCTGGGCATGGTAGCGCATGCCTTTAATCCCAGTGACTTTGGAGGCTGAGGCAGGAGGATCCCAGATTCAAAGCCATCCTCAGCAACTTAGTGAGACCCTGTCTCAAAATAAAAAAGAGGGGTGTGACTCAGTGGGTAAGTGCCCCTGGTACTAAATAAAATAAAGAGAGCTTCCAGTCTGTTCTTAGCTTTTTAGTAGTGTGAAAGAAAGTTTGTTCCTTTGTCAGAACACCATGGCAAGACATGCTGATAATTGTGCTGGTCCAGATGGTGTAGAAGGAGAAAATGGAGGAGAAACAAAGAAGAGTAAACGTGGAAGAAAAAGAAAGATGCGCTCTAAAAAAGAAGATTCCTCTGATAGTGGTGAGTTCATTTCTTGATTTGGTTACATATGGCAGAGTTGGAGCCAGTTTCTAATAGATGTATTTGTGCATATGGTGGAATAAAGAGGTGAGCAAATCACAGTTACTTCCTTTCCTTTGAACTTATTTTCTGTAATTGAACCCAGGGCCCCATGCATGTTGGGTAAGAGATCTAACATTGAGCTATTTCACCAGCCCCGCCACCCCTTTTTTTGGTAGGGTATTGCTAAGTTGCCAAGGCTGGCTTTGAATTTATGTTCCTCTTGCCTCAGAATAACAGGGATTATAAGTGTGCATCACTGTACCTTACTCTGAAATTTTAAGATTTTGATGGAAAAGGTTATAGAGGGTTTTATTTTAGGGAATGAACTTCCTAAAGGCCATCATCAGACTGGAAAGAGGATAAATGGTGCCAATTTTTTAAATTGTCAATGGATCTTTACTTTATTTGTTTATATGTGGTGCTGAGAATCAAATCCAGTGCCTCACACATGCTAGGCAAGTGCTCTACCACTGAGCTACAACCCCAGCCCCGTGCCAAATATTTCTAGGAATTCCTCATTTTGGTATTGCTTGATAGAAATAGTGGGAAAGAATGAATGAAAAAAATGAACCTTATTGGAAAACTTCAGATACTTAATTGTGTGTTTTTTTTTTTTTTTTTTTGGTTGGATGGTTGGTTTGTAATTGTCAACTTATATGTGGTGCTGAGAACTAAACCCAGTGCCCCACACATGCTAGGCAAGAGCTTCACCGAACCCCAATCTCAGCTCGGGGTGTTTTTGTTTGTTGTTTTTTAGTTGTTGGTGGACTTTTTTTTTTTTTTAATTCATATATGGTGCTGAGAATCTAACCCAGTGTCTCACATATGATAGGCAAGTACTTTACCACTGAGCTACAACCCCAGCCCACTTTATTGGTTTTATTGTAAACTTGTTTTCAAAATTTGTTAATTTTGTTTATTTTAATAAGGTCTTCTGCTTCTCAACATTGATATGAGTCTATAAGCATATTAATCTATTAGGCATAAAAATAATTTCTTGCTGTGCGTGTGTGTGTATGTGTGTTTTCCTGGGGATTGAGCGCAGAGCCTCGTACATGCTAGCCAGGTGCTTTACCACTGAGCTATACCCTTTTTAATAGAAAATCTATTTTAAGGGCTGGGGTATGGCAGGTTCAGTGGTAGAGTTCTTGCCTAGAATGAGTGAGGCCCTGGGTTCCAATATCAGCACTGCCAGAAAATAAAAAGGTAAATCTATCTTATGCAGTATCTTCTTCAGTTTCTGGGTTTTGAGTGCATGCCTCCTTTGAAACATCAGTTTGCTCAGTTTTTGTTTTTATTTCTATTTATGGGGGGTACCAGGGATTGAACTCAGGGGCACTCAACCACTAAATCACATCCCCAGCCCTACTTTGTATTCTATTTAGAGACAGAGTCTCACTGAGTTGCTCTGTGCCTCTGGCTTTGAACTCTTCCATCCTCCTGTTTCAGCCTCCTGAGCTGCTAGGATTACAGGCATGTGCTACCATTCCCGGCTGATGCTCAGTTTTTATAAAAGCACATCACTCTAGGGCTGGAGATGTGATTCAGTGGTAGAGCACCGGACTACCCTGCTTCAGGCCCTACCTTCAATCCATAGCACCACAAAAAAAAAAAAGAGAGAAAAGAAAGCACATGATTTTTAATTGCAAGTCTTTGTGGCATCTCTTTGTTTGACTAAGAAAGTATTTCATGAAATTGCTGGGAGGCATCAAGGAAATGTCAGAAAACCCTAACTATTCCAGGTGACTGTGATAGCATTGAGCTTTGGGATTCCTGTGGTTGCTCTTAGTTGCAGACCTGTCTGCTGCTGTAGACGCTTTCCCTCATCCTTCTTTCTTCTGGTACTGCCTCATTCATATCCCTAGTTCATCTCCAGCAAGATCAGTTTCACTCCCTAATTGCACACTGTCAGAAGCATGTTTAGGCTGAAGAGATTATACATGGTTTCTTTTAGGGTCTACACTTTTTTCTCTCTTCTGTGCTGCTGTTCAGTAGAGCACAGAGTTTGGTTTGAGGCCTTTATCTAGTGTCTCTTTAGGACCCCTTGAACATGAAAGTCAGTCTGGACTGCATCCCATTACTGACAAAGGCCGCACAATGTTGTTTATCCTATTCTAGAAATCCACTTATTGGTCATCTACAGTGATTAACCAGAGTTTCCTGCTATTTTCAAGGCTTTTTGCTAAAATCTCTCCAAGCCAATAAGCCTTTGACCCTATTAAACTTTTTTTGTGTGCTTTTCCTCCCAATTCTGACTGAATTTGTTTAGTTTTCTAGGCATTGGGTCAACTTGGGCAATTGAGGGCTTGAATAAGTTCAACAAGAAAGCAGCTTGTTTTTGACACACTGACACCTATCAGTGTGTTCCCCACATCTTCACTTAGCATTTCATTTACTTGAGAAACAAGGCATTCCATTCTAAAGGATCAAATCAGGCATTTACCTACTGGTCTCTAAGTTTAAACATATTATTCCAGAGAAAGCAAGTGTACATTAATAACTCATACTTTTTTGGAGGAAAACAGGCAGTATACATTTGGTGCCACAGTAATGGGCAAGGGGCAACAAGCACTTTTTGGCTGCCTGCAGGTATGGGCAACAGAGCAGAGTTTGCATTCTACCTACTATGCCTTAGAAATCACTAAGCTTCTCACCTTTTCTATAAAATGAGAGTAGTACCTCTTAATAAGTGAAGTAAGGAAGCCTAAATAGAGACAAGGGACTTTGTAAATTTGATATGCAGTATAAATAAAAACTTTGTTTAAAAGGGTTGGTGTTGTGGCTCAGTAGTAGAATGCTTGCCTAGCATATGTGAGGCACTGGGTTCAATCCTTAGCACTATATTAAAAGTAAATTAATTAAATAAAGATATTGTGACCATCTAAAACTTAAAAAAAAAAAAAAAAAAAGCTTTGTTTATTGTAATGTATTAGTTACTGAGCCATACATGTTGTGTCGATCATTTTTTTCTATTTGTACCAGGAATTGAACTCTGGGGCACTCCCATTGAGCCACATTCCCAGATCTATTTTGTATTTTAGAGACAGGGTCTTACAGAGTTGATTAGTGCTTTGCTTTTGCTGAGGCTGGCTTTGAACTCATGATCCTCCTGTCTCAGCCTCCCTAGCCGCTGGGATTACAAACATGCCCAGCATGTTGATCCTTTTAATCCTCAAATCACTATTTAGTGGATTGGGACAGCTGTAGAGATGACCTAAGGATACAGAGGGTCAGTTGTCACACATCCAGTAAGAGATCTGAGACTCAAAGCCATATTATCTGTCAGTGTTTTTTCTGTAGCAATTCCCTCCTTTTTTGTATCACCTATTTTACCAAGGATAGATAGTTTAGTCATTGAGGAAAGGCTAAGAGGGTTTTAAGAAGGACCCAACCCATTGAGTCTTCTACAAGTAAGAATTAAGTTCAAAACTTGACTTTAAAAAATAAAAATCAGTAATAATTCCAAATGAGTTCTTGCCATTGCTAGTAATTAGGACGTCTCAATGCATCAAGAATTTTTCTTTTCTGTGTGTGTTTGTGTGTATGTATACACACAAAAATCTGCCCAAAGATAAACAGAACCTCATTTCTAAGGGTCCTTCTCAGACTTAATGATCTGCTTTATCCTTATATAGCGAAGGGAACATTTGTTTTATTATCTTAAATGTTATTTTGTGGTTTCACTATACAACTGATGTATGGAGTTTAAGAATTTAAAACTTGGGCTGAGGTTGTAGCTCAGTGGTAGAACACTTGCCTAGGATGTGTGAGACACTGGGTTTGATCCTCATACATACATAAATGTAAAAAAATTTTGAGGGGCTTGGGCTGGGGCTTAGTGGTAACACACTTGCTTGGCATGTGTGAGGCACTGAGTTTGATTCTCAGCAATTTTTTAAAATTTTTTAATTTTGAAACTCAGTATTCGAAGGTCAGTAGCTAAAGGGAAAAAGTAAAACACCCAATACATATAAAATGTGAATAATTGTATTAAAGTTGATTTGCTTATTTCTGCACAGTACCAATTTACCATATCAATGCTGTTAGCAAAAATTCCAGAAAAAGCTTTTTTTTCCTTTGGTGGGGGAGTAGGTACTGGTAATTGAATTCAGAGGTGTTTACCACTGAGCTACATCCTCAGCCCCCTTTTTTTTTTAATTTTGAGGCAGGTTCACACTGAGTTACTAGGACTGCCTTCAAACTTGTAATCCTCCTGGCTCAGGTTCCCAAATTGCTGAGATTATGGGCGTGTACCACTGTGCCTGGCTGACTTATCTTAAAGGAAAAATAAAAAGATTTAATATGTAATTATTTGTTTTGTTTTCTTCTACTACTCTTCTTGCCCCACCACCTGTGCTTCTTGATTTTATGAAAAGAAAATGCTGAGCCAGATCTCGATGACAATGAGGATGAGGAGGAACCTGCGGTAGAAATTGAACCCGAGCCAGAACCTCAACCTGTGACCCCAGCCCCACCACCTGCCAAAAAGCGGAGAGGACGACCCCCTGGCAGAACTAACCAGCCCAAACAAAACCAGCGTAAGTTGCTCGCCTCAACTCAGTCGGCTGGCATCTTCTCCCAGCATGTGGGGGAGCCAGACGGGTCTGTATTCTTGGGGAGATGGGAACTCAGCCATAAAAACAAGTTAAGGTCACATTGGGAACAAATGCTCAGGAAATGATTTTTTAGAAGTTTTTACTGAGGAAATCTCTAGAGGCCTGCTATATTTCAAGGAGAAAAAGTCCAGAGTAGAAGGGTACTTATGTTCTACAAGATGAGTACTGTTAACGTGGGTGGGATTTGCAAAATAACCAAAGTCACAGTCAGCTGGCAGACTTGGTATAGAAATGAACGCAAAAGAGCCAAATTTTAAAGGGTGGAAGGATAAAGCAATTTGTATGCTAAGATTGCCACTCTGAAGAAATTCAGGCCTGTGGATTCAAGAGCTGGCCTCTTGATTTGTGAGAAGATTCAGAGATCTTGTGTTTTGTAACTGGTGGGAGGGCTCTGAGTGTTGGGGAGCAGCAGAATAAAAAATGTCACCTAATTCATATACTCCATGGAATATTCTCAGTTGTGTGCTATGTGGGTTTTTTTTCTTTTTAATTTCCTGTCTCTTTCACTATTATAAAGTTTAAATTTATTACATCCAGGAAAACTAAGTTATAATTTATAATTTAGGAGGCAGAAGAAGTTGGATGTAAGAATTTTGTTCTTTGACAGTATCAGGGCTTTATTTTATGTATTAGCCACATTTTTGGTTCCTGGGTTTTTGTTTTTGTTTGTGGTACTAGGGATTGAACTCAGGTGCACACTACCACTGAGGTATATCCCCAGTTCTTTTAAATTTGAGACAGGGTCTTGCTATGTTGCTGAGGCTAGTATCAAACTTGAGAATTCCTGCATCAGGGATTACAGGTGTGTGCCATCATGCCTAGCTTCTGTGGTTTTTTTTTTTTTTTTTTAATTGACTGTATCACTACTAGGGCTTTCCTATACTGGTGCTTTCCTATTCATGTTACATCTGAAAGGACCCTTGTAATCCTTGGGGGTTTTAATGTACCATTGGTTTTATTTGTGCTCTTCTTTACCAGCAACAGCCATCATTCAGGTTGAAGACCAGAATACAGGTGCAATTGAGAACATTATAGTTGAAGTAAAAAAAGAGCCAGATGCCGAGCCTGTGGAGGGAGAGGAAGAAGAGGCCCAGCCAGCCACCACAGATGCCCCCAATGGGGACCTCACACCTGAGATGATCCTCAGCATGATGGACCGGTGATGACGGGGCCTTGCTCGTCACCAGGACTCCTCTGGGCTGTGTTTAAACGGCCCGAATCTTATTTTTTCTCCCTTTCTTCTTTTGGCTTTGGGAAAAGCATCATTTTACACCATTTTACCAAACATACTGAGAACAAAAACTTCAAGGATGATGTTAGAAAAATGTGATTTAACTAGAACTTGCTGTTTGATGTTAGCAAATCATGGAATGTTCTGAGTCCCTGAGGGTTTACTGTGAAGTGCTGAGGACAGTGTTGATGCCTAACTAGTTTTCTTAGATGGAAACAGAGACATTGAACCCTCTCTCTTGATTTAGTAAACCACTCCAGAATGGTCATGGGTTTCCCAGAGTTCTATGGTCTTCTTCCCAAGAGAGTTTTTAATTGTAAATGCAGACTTGGGAAGGACTTAGACTTTTAACCTGTTTTTTGCTTTTGCTTTTCCCCGACTCCCTTTGCTGGGAGTCAGCTGCACACCAGTAGTACGGCATGCTACGATCGGGCTCTGTCCCGAAAGCTTTGCCTCTTTCTTGGCAAAGTTTCTGGTATGGTCAAGCTTGTAAATAACTTTTTTTACATTTTAATCTTTTCCATTAATTAAGAGGTTGAAAAGAAGTGCAGTGTAAGAAAACCCAGCATTTTAATTACTTG
This sequence comes from Marmota monax, assembly GCF_021218885.2. Taxonomy (NCBI): domain Eukaryota; kingdom Metazoa; phylum Chordata; class Mammalia; order Rodentia; family Sciuridae; genus Marmota; species Marmota monax. The sequence goes on from NW_026695224.1 coordinate 19,680,239, forward strand.
CAAATTAAGTTACCACGGACTCGGTGGTGTGTGAATGTTGACAAGGAATCGGATCACAATCATGTAGCAGAAGAGCACCCAGACTGCTGCCACTAGTGACGGATACCCATGTGGAAGGTCATGATTTCCAGCCCATGGAGCCAGCATTTGAACCTTGTACAATTAACTTTCAGTTATGATTTCCCATTGACATTTTCTTTATTCTGTTTGTAGCTGAATGTTGTGTTTTATAAATCCTCCGTTAAAAGCCAGAAGGGTGATTATGAGTGGGTCACAGCAGCCCTGACACGCTGGGCCAGAAAATTTCACTAGGTCAGTAATTTAAACTTTGGATCTTCAAAAAAAATAAAATAAGTAATAATAATAATGTGGAGCAAAACCAACTAAAAAGTGATTCTTGCACATGAACTGTCACGTTTAAAATGTGTTTTTTAGAGAGCCTCAGTCTTACTGATTTCAAACACTTTTTTCTTCTGTGTATTGCTTTTAAGAGAGCCATCAGTTAGCTATCAGACTCTAGGTTGATGCATTTTGTACTTAGCTGTACTGTGTGATACTTTTCATTATTTTAGGACGCCAACATGAGACCTGTAATAAAATATGTAATGGGGTTGAAAGCTGGGGAGGAGGATTTACTGCTGTACAGCTAATAAATCATAATGGATTAACAAGTGCTCTAAAGACTCCCATCTTGTGTGATTCCTGCCTGCTGGGGCTGAAAGCAGCCTTTGCTTGGCTCCAGGTTGTGCCAGCCTCCAGTTTTCAGATGCAAACTCAGTTCCCCAAGATGGCATTTCCTCTGCAGCAGACGAGATGATTTGGCAGATGACAGGCTATTGAGTACATCCCGCTGGAAGTTTTAACTCCCCAAAAGTGTATGTGAGTAGACAAAGGCCAGCCTCCATGTGTCCTATGCACAAAGCAGGGACACCCCAGAGCACCTTGAAGTGGAAGGGACCAATGGCAAGTTCTGTCCCAGAGTCTTGGCTTAAGGAGGACTGAGTTCAGTCCCTAAAGCTCAACTGTACATGGAGAATCAGAAAGTAGCTGGGCCTAGCCTCCCCTCGAGAAGTTCATTTGAAAGGGAAAACCCACCAGGATGTAGGGTCAGGCTCCTAGGTCATATAACTGCTAGCAAGCTTCGGGGGTGGTGCATGGCCAGGGATGGCATGATGTTAGAAAGCTTATGTATTAATGAAAAGTCATCTTGCTGCTGCAGACCACTTCTAAGAAGATAGCTTTTCTAACCCATTTTACATTAAAGTTTCAGCTACTTGTAGGGGTTTTTAACCAAAATTCCAACTTAACTGATTTTCTCTGAGAAATAACAAAGGACAGATGTATGCATCTTTTGGCTGGTTTGTGCAGTTGGGTCTCTGAGGAAAATATAACTAAGGGTTTCATGAGTCAACCAGGCAGTCAACTCCTTGGACTAAATGATAGTGGCCTCAGGCTATCAGAGCATGAATCCTCCACCCCATCCCTGGGCTGGCCACCGTACCACCACCAGAATTATTTCAGTGGACACATAATTTTTTAAAAAGTTTTTAGTCTGAGGGCGTAGCACAATGGTAAAGTGCTTGCCTAGCATGCTTGTGGCTTTGGGTTTGATTCCCAGCATTGTCTAAAAATTTTTTTTAAAGATAAACATTTATAATAAAAAATGAGTTAAAAGTTCATTTGCATCTTCAACATAGCCCATCATTTCTGATTGTATTCAAATTGAAAGTAGATTTGTTTTGGTTGGGGTAGGCACAAAAGTGACATTCTGGTGAAGCTAAGGCTACAAAGGGATCCTCTTGCATAGCCTATGATGATGCATCCTGTGCAACTCCACAAAATATAAAGCCTCCAGCAGCAGAAGCTATTGTCACCTGTATTGCTTCACCAAAGGGAGCTTCAGATGGCCAAGTTTCTGAATCTCTGTGGAACTCCCTTCCTCAGCATTAAACCACAGTTGGTACTAGAATAAAAATAATTATTCCCTTTTCCACACCTTGGCTAGCATCTCCCCTGTCTATTGTTGCCCATCTCAGCAAGCACCTTAATGAGCCCTCCTTGCTTCTGGTCAGGAAGATGGTCTTTAAAAACCATCTGTTGAGTGAGCTGCATGACAGTACTGAGTGTCATCCTGTGCTATTCAATAGGCAGGGCTGATTTCCATTGGGAGCTTTTAACGTTTCCTACACACCCACGACATGGTATGCTGTCCAGAACAAGCTGAAGGTCTCACTGAGTCACTGTTGCTTCCTGGAGCTGAATGTTCCTGGTCTCTGATACTAGTTAGTTTTTTGTTTTATTTTGGTTTTATCACTACAGCCCAGACCAGCAATTATGTGCCTAGCACTACACACCTATCCTTAATGTCCATGCAGATCCTGATTTCCTCAACAGCTCCTGCCTGCACCAAGCACTCAACAAGAACAGGGACTGACATGCCAGTGTTGATGCTGACCTTCCTGGGAACTGCAGCAGCTCTTTCACAGTCACTCCCTCTCGTATTTCTCTTTTCCTTGTCATTCTTAACAGAAAAATCCCAGTGAGATGAGTTTTCTCTTGTTCTGAAGTCCCAGAGTTGCCATGGTAGATTTAGCAAATGTAAGTGCTCACTGTGTCTGGCAGTGTTGTGAGCCCTCCTCTTAATAAACATGAAATCTCCAGCAACACTCAGCTAAGTTAATAGTTTCTGCTTATAAAAAAGGAAGTAGAAGCTAGGCATGGTGGGACATGCCTATAATACAAGAGTGAGTGAGGCAGGAGGATTTCAAATTGGAGGCCAGTCTCAGCAACTTATCAAGCAAAGCCGTTTCAAAATAAAAAGTAAAGTCAGACACAGTGGCACACGCCTGTAATCCCAGCAGCTCATGAGGCTGAGGCAGGAGGATTGCAAGTTCAAAACCAGCCTCAGCAACTGCGAGGCGCTAAGCAACTCAGTGAGACCCTGTCTCTAAACAAAATGCAAAATAGGGCTGGGGATGTGGCCCAGTGGCTGAGTGCTCCTAAGCTCAATCCCTCCAAGAAAAACTAAAAAATAAGGGCTGGTCTGGTGATGTAGCTTAGTGGTAGAGCACTTGCCTTGTACAAGTGAGGTGTTGGGTTCAATCCTCAGCACCACATGTAAATAAATAAAAGTATTGAATCCATCTAAAACTAAATAAAAAATAAGGGCTGAGGATGTGGCTCAGTCGTAAAGTGTTGTGGAAGGTCCTGGGTTCAATCCCTAGAACTACCAAAAAAAAAAAAAAAAAAAGGAATTAGGAGACCAGAAAGGTTAAGTAACTTGCTCAGTGTCATGGTAGAGTGCTTTCCTTACATGCATAAGACCCTGGGTTCAATCCCCAGCACCACCACCAAAAAAAAAAAAAATCAGGCAGTCTGCATTCTTGGCCATACTGTGGCAAGACTTGGTTATCATCCTACAGACAGTCTTTGTTTTACATGGCCTTAGAATCTTGGTTTCAATCCAAGTTCTTTTTTCAATACAGGAGGTAGTAGAGCCTCTTCTTGCCTTTGTGCAGTTCTTCATTTGCAACATCTTTTCCAGCCAAGTCCTCCATGTCACCCTTCATTGTCACACCATGTGCCTATTGCTTAAGTGAAGGCGGCTTCCCTCAAATTGGTGCTGTTCAGTTTCAACTTTTCTCCTAAGACCAGTCTTTTGGGGGAACCAGTAAGTGGGTATTGAATTTGATTTTGCTTTTTGCAGTACAGAGGGTCAAACACAGAGCTTCATGCATGCTAGTGAAGTACCACTGGGTTACATCTCTAGCCCTGTTTTGCTTTTGAGAGGAGAAAGTCCAGCTATGTAGCTGGAACAGAATTGAATTTGGTGGTTTTTGTTTTTGTTTGGTTTTGGTGGGGGGCTGGGAGGGTATCATGTCTGGAGGATGCTCCCACTATCTCCAAGCCCCAAGTCTGGGAGGGGTAGCTAGAGTTGAAAAAAAAAACCCAAGTATTCTCTCATGCTTTTTGTGTCTTGGGTTTTTTTTTGTTTGTTTGTTTGTTTGTTTGTTTGTTTTTATTTTGTGGTACTAGAATTGAATTCAGGTGTGCTTTACCACAGAACTATAGCCCTAGCCCTTTTTATGTTTTATTTTGAGACAGGGTCTCAAAGTTGCTGCTTATAAGAAAGCTATATCCCCAGCCCTAATTTGTATTTTGTTTAGAGACAGGGTCTCACTTCTAGGCTTAGCGCCTCCTTGCTGTTGCTGAGGCTGGTTTTGAACTTGCGATCCTCCTGCCTCGGCCTCAAGTTGTTGAGGCTGACCTTGGAATTGAGATCCTGTCTGGGATTACAAGCATGAACCACCACACCTGGCACTTTCCAAGTCTTTTGACTTCTGCCTGGCTGAGGGTAAAACACTGCTCCTTATATCATTGTCTCATTGAGCAGTTTTTGGTACTGGAGATTTAACTCAGGGGTACTTTACCACTGAGCCACATCCCCAAACTTTTTTAAAATTTTTTAAAAATTTTTTAAATGAGACAGGGTCTCGTTAAATTGCTGAAGCTGACCTCGAACTTTCTCTATCCTCCTGCAGCGTTCAAAGTCGCTGGGATTACAGGCGTGGGTCACCGTGCTGGGCAGAGAAGGGGTCTGGGCTCATCTGGCCTTTTTTTTTTTTTTTTTTCCTCTATCCCTTCAAAAGTTCATGGATTCCGCGGGAGTCACATACCCCAGGTTCAGAGCAACACGACTCCCCAGTCTGGACTTTGGAGGGAACCAACTAGGATGTGCCATAGGGATCCCCGGGCGGCAGCGCCTCCTCGTGTTCGAACAGGGACTGCAGAGCGGGGTGGAAGTAGGGCGCGGGGAACCGCAGACGGCACGGGACAAGCGCGAATCTCCGTCACACCACTGCCACCCGTGTGTGTACTCTGGCGGAGAGGCTCCTGAGTGACAGGACTGGTGGGCAGCTGGAACTCGCCCTCACACCCGACAATCCCCAATCGGGGCGAGCCTCAGCCCGCGGGGAGGGGCCGGGCTGGGGGCGGCTTGGCAGGAAGCGGCGCGTACCTTCCGCTGCGGGAGGAACAGGTGGCTGCAGTGCCGTTTTGGGCCTGCGCTTCCTGTGTGTTCTCCTCTGGCCGCTCTTTCCCGCCCGAGCTCGCTGGGTCGCCAGGCTGGCCTGGCCCCATGGCCCAGACCCCCGACGGCATATCTTGTGAGCTGCGAGGTAAGTGCTGGTCCTTCCTGTCCACTGGGCCCAGAAGAGGCAGCGTGGCCCCAAACCAAAGCCACCACCACCACCAGCACCCCAGAGGACTGTGCACCTCCGGAGCGTCCCTGCATCCACTCCACTTCTTGCTGACTGCCTAGTAGATGAGCCCTTAGCGTCCAGCCTGGCTTCAACCATGGGTGCGAGGAGCTTTGACAGCATGACCAAAGTAACCCAGCACTGTCCTTCCACAGGCGAGATCACCAGATTCCTGTGGCCCAAGGAGGCTGAGCTGCTCCTGAAAACCTGGCTACCGCAGGAGAGCGGGGAACGAAGTCATATCCTGGTATGGTGGGAAGGAATAGAGCCTGGGAAAGCGCTAGGGCCCAGCAAAAAACTTCTTGCTCTGCCTAGAGAATCAAATTCTGTCTTCCCCCAGGCACTGCTGCGATGGAGGGCCTACCTGCTCCACACCTGCCTCCCACTGAGGGTGAGTCCCAGGGCCTGGCCCCTACCCCACTTTTCCTCCAGAAGCTTCCTTGGCTAGGGGCTGCTTCTGCAGAGTTGTCTTTGCCCTATGGTCTCAGGCTTTCCAGCACTAGGCTCCAAGCAGCAAAAAAAGAGGACAGTCTGTACAAGTTTAGCTCTGGGCTCCAGGCTGCTCAAAAAGCTGGGCTCCCATGAGGGTGAGCTCAGGGCTTGGTCCCAGCTGATCCAAGCACCCCCTAGGTGGATTGTACATTCAGCTACCTGGAGGTCCAGGCCATGGCACTTCAAGAGACACCTCCTCAGGTAAGACGTCTGGTACCCCACCTGGGCCTGCAGCCTAGTCTTCACTCCCTACACATGGAGTTCTGGAAGGGAAACCTGCTCCCACACATGGAGCTGGGGCCCAGCAGTCCTACCCTCCCTCCCCAGGCCACCTTTGAGCTGGAATCATTGCCTGAGCTGGTCCTGGAGTTTCCTGGTGTAGCTGCCCTGGAACAGATGGCCAAGCATGTGGCTGCAGCCATCAAGAAGGTCTTCCCTCGCTCCACCCTTGGGTGAGTCTGGAAAACTACTGCAAAGGTCCGAATGAGGGCAGCAGGAGATACTCTGGATGGGCACCTCTCAGGGACTAGAAGTCCCTTGCCTCTTCTCCTTTATCCCCTTCCCAGGAAGCTATTCCGGAAGCCCACACCCCCCTCCATACTGGCTCGATTGGAGAGAAGCAGCTCCGCAGAGTCCACTGCACCTGGCAGTCCCTGTGGTGAGGGCCAAGGCAGGGCCACATAGACCTTCCAGTCTCCCCCTACCTATTAGCCCCAGATCCCTGGAGTTGGGGGACTCCCAACTGAACAGAACCACTTGGGTTGGGTCACAGCCACCACCCCACCTGGATCTGATCTTCCTCCATCTCTGACCTCTGTCTCTCTCCTTTCCTCTATCATACCCCTGGCACCTACCTCCCCAGGTGGCTTCTTGGAGACCTACGAGGCTCTGTGTGACTACAATGGCTTTCCTTTCCAAGAGGAGATTCAGTGGGTGAGGGTAGAGCCCTCTCTGGGGGCTCTAGAGGCATCTGGTCCTCCATGTATGCTGAGACCCTCCCTACCCTTTGTGACCTGAAGCTGTTTGTAGACACTTTCTTCCCATCCAGGATGTGGACACCATCTATCATCGTCAGGGTTGCCGCCATTTCAACCTAGGAGACTTCAGCCACCTTGGCAGCCGGTGCGGGGCCTGCTAGGATTGGAAGGGGTGGAGGATTCTAGGAGCCACATTCCCGGGCCTCTGCCTCTCCATGGAGGGGTTGCTGGGCCTAGAATCTGGCCAGAAAGCCCTGAGTTCTGTCTCTGCCTGCTCCCTCCAGGGACTTGGCCTTGAGTGTAGCTGCCCTGTCTTACAACCTATGGTTCCGGTGCCTCTCCTGTGTGGACATGAAGCTGGTGAGGGTGTAGGGCAGGGAGGGGCCAAGGGTGTGGGGATCCAGGTGCAGTCTCCTGAGCCATTATCCTCTGGTATCAGAGCCTCGAGGTCTCAGAACAGATTCTGCACATGATGAGTCAGTCGTCCCACTTGGAAGAGCTAGTACTGGAGACCTGTGGCCTAAGAGGGTAAGGGGACAGGGTAGGGTTTGGGGAGGGAAATCCAGGACTTGGGACTGGGGGGCTAGTGGCCTGGTGAATGGTTGGGAATCTAGGGTCTAAGTCTCATGCCTGGGGTCTTGGTCCTCAGAGACTTTGTCCGGCGACTAGCCCAGGCACTGGCAGGACATTCAAGCTCTGGACTTCAGGAACTCAGCTTGGCAGGGAACCTGCTGGATGACAGAGGTATGGCTGAGCCTGGGGTAGCCCTGGGGCAAGAGGCTGGAGGAGGTAAGTCTCACAACATTGTCCCATCCCCAGGCATGGCTGCACTCAGTAGACACCTAGAGCATCGTCCAGGAGCCCTGAAGAAACTCAGCCTAGCACAGACAGGACTGACACAGCGAGGTGGGTGGGGTGGCCAGTCGGGTGGGAGAAGGGAAGGGGCATTTGCCTGATTGATGGATCACCCCTTTCACCCTCTCCAGGAATGAGGGCTCTGGGCAGGGCACTGGCCATCAATGCCGACTTTGATTCTGCCTTGACCCACTTGGACCTCTCTGGAAATCCTGGGGCCCTGGGGGCCTCTGACGACAATGGGGTGAGTGTCTGTAATCAAGAGATTAGGGTTGCTGCAGGCAGTGGGATATCAGGAAGCACCAGGTAGATGATCCCTGACTCTCTGGCTACCATCCTTCCACCAGGGCCTCTATAGTTTCCTGCGTCGTCCTAATGTTCTGACGTTCCTGAATCTCGCAGGCACTGATGCTGCCCTGGACACTGTGAGAGGGTGGTCATGAGGGGATGATTGGTGGGGCCTGATTGCCCAAGCAGGGTAGACTGAAGAGCGGGTTGGGGTGGTCAGGCCATCGTCTTCCAACCTGTAACCAATGTCCCCCTCCCACAGCTCTTTGCAGCGCTGTCCCGAGGCTGCTGCTCCAACCTCAACTACCTCGATGCTTCAAGGAATGTCTTCTCCCGCACGTAAGGGGGACAGGTGGGAGCAGGAAGAGGCTGCTAGAGGCCTCCTTGCCCCTGAAGCTTACTTCTCCTGCTTTCCACCCCAGGAAGTCCCGGGCCGCGCCTGCCGCACTGCAGCTCTTCCTTAGCCGTGCTGGGACACTGCGGCACCTGGGCCTGGCGGGCTGCAAGCTGCCACCTGATGCTCTCAGGTCAGTTTCTCTGCACACCCTCATGTCCTCATGTGTTCAGCAATCCCGTAACCAGTTCTCTGGTGTCTCACCCTGCTCCTAAAGCACCCACAACTTTCCCCACGTCTGATCCTGACTTCTTGGTATTGGTTTGATTCCTGGGGCCACCTTTCCCAACTCCAGCTATCCCCTGTGACATCCATCCTTTCCCAGAGCCCTTTTAGATGGCCTGGCACTCAATATGCACATTCATGACCTGCATCTGGACCTCAGCGCTTGTGAGGTGAGCATGCTGCTCTAGGTGTGAGAGGCACAGACACACCAGGAATGGGACTGGGAGAGGGGAAGAATGGGGCTGTTGGCCACCTGTCCTCTCCACTGTGGCCTAAGTGGCCTGAGCATCCCACTTTGTACTTCCAGCTGCGCTCGGCTGGTGCCCAGGTGATACAAGACTTAGTGTGTGATGTCAGTGCTGTGAGCTCCTTGGATCTGGCTGATAACGGTGAGGCTGCTGGGGAACACATCCTCTCATCATCCACCCCACCCTGCCCCCACAGCATCCCCCTGTGTATGACTCTAGTTACCCCCCAGGTTTCGGCTCAGACATGGTGACTCTGGTGCTGGCCATTGGGAGGAGCCGATCCTTAAGACATGTGGCGCTTGGAAGGAACTTCAATGTCCGGTGCAAGTGAGCTTACCTCCCATCCCTGGCTATCCCAGACAGCACCCCACTGCCTTAGGCCCCTGACCAAACAGCATCTGTGTCCACAGGGAGACCCTGGATGACGTCCTGCACCGGATTGTCCAGCTTATGCAGGATGACGACTGTGTGAGTTCACAGGACCTTGCAAAGTCCTCGGGCAATAGACCCCTTTGACCCTTCTTTCTTGCTTCCTCAGACCCTGTGGTCTACTCCCATTGCTAATCACTTAACTCCAATATCAATAGCTTTCTTTTAACCCTAGCCTCTGCAGTCTCTGTCTGTGGCTGAGTCAAGGCTAAAGCTAGGTGCCAGTGTCCTGCTGCGGGCCCTGGGCACCAATCCTAACCTGACATCACTGGATATCAGCGGAAATGCCATGGGGGATACAGGCGCCAAGATGCTGGCCAAGGCACTACGAATCAACACAAGGCTCCGGTGGGCAGGGTCATCTTAGGGGTGGGACCATTAGGGTAGGAGGGTGTGGCAAGAAGCAGAGTGCTGAGCTAAATGGCAGGGCTGAAGGAGCAGACCAGTGGGTGAATGGGCAAGGCCTGTGAGTTGGGTGTGGCCTTGTGGGGCTCTGCTCCCAACTGAAGTCCAGCCTGGCCCAGGTCTGTGATATGGGACCGGAACCAAACATCTGCTCTGGGCTTGCTGGATGTGGCCCAGGCCCTGCAGCAGAACCACAGCCTGAAGAACATGCCTCTGCCACTGAATGATGTGGCTCAGGCACAGCGTAGCCGCCCGGAACTAACTGCCCGTGCAGTCCACCAGGTGGGGGTTCCCTCCTCCCCTGTGCTTCTCCACATAATGGTTCTGTCCCCTGCCATTTCTAAATATCTCTTTCTCCCAGATCCAAACCTGTCTCTTGAGAAACAACCGGGCAAATCCTGTCTCTTCTGACCATGCATCCTGCCTTCAGCCACTGGGTCTGGTCTCAGATCGCTCAGAACAGGTCAGTGTTGCCTGCCCCAACCTTGAGTAAGCCTCCATAAGTCTGAGGGTATGACTTTCCTGGGGCCAAGGTGCCAGAGTTCTGCTCTCTCAGAAAATTTCCTCTCCTTGGTCTAGAGACAGCCAGCCACTACTGAAATAGGTTTCCAAATAACACCCCTAATTTAAGTATGTAAACAGATTTTCCTGTTGAAAACAGGAAGTATTTTAAAATCTTCCCTCACTTCCTGGAGCCTCATCTCTGATTTTCCACTCAACAGCACTCTCCTCCTTTCTCCACTCACCTCTGTGGCCAAACCCAGCAGCTCCATCTCTGGCTTCATCCCTCCACTACTTAGACTTTTCAAGACATCTCTACCTTTGCATTCCCAATCCTAAGCTTCAGACATCTTGATCCAACATCCTATGGTGGCTGCATGCTACACACATTCAAGTGATCTCATCTCTCCAAAGCCCAATTCTCTAACCTGGGGCCCAATTTCCTTGGTGCCCACTACCACCAAAGTGCTGTGGACAGAGATTTAAGTGTCCTTCCAGATCCATCCAGTTTCCTCCTGGCCACATTGGAGCCCTCACAGTCCTCCTTGGTCCTGACTCTGGACCAGTTCTTAAACATGCACTGCTCAGTTAGGTGCAGCAGTGCACCCCTGTAATCCCAGCTTCTTGGGAGGCTGAGGCAGAAAATGCAAGCTCAAGGCCAGCCCAGGCAACTTGGTGAGACCCTGTCTCAAAATAAAAACCAAAAATGTCTGGGAATATAGCTCAGTAATAGAACTCTTGCCTTTCATGTGCAAGGCCCTGGGTTCAAGCCTCAGTACAACAACAACAAAAACAAAACCAAAGCAGCAACAACAAAATGTACTCCTCACCTCAACACGAGATATCCCTTGCGGGGCTTGGGTTGAAGTTCAGTGGTAGAGTGCTTGCCTAACATGTGCAAGGTCCTGGGTTTGATCCTTAGTACCACATAAAAATAAATAAGTAAAATAAAGGTATTGTGTCCAACTACAACTAAAAAAAGATGAATATTTAGAAAAAAATATCCCTTGCTTCCCCAGTCCCTCCTCCATGACTTCTCACTATCGTCTCTCCCCCAGCCCCCAACCCACTCATCCATCCATGCTCTGTCTAGGTGGATGGTGGACAGACTGAGCTTCTACAACACAGAATGACTCACAACTTCTTTCCTTCCTGTTCTGGGCACTTAGGAAGCATTGAGTCCCTAAAATGGCCCAAAGGAAGAGACACTGCTCTCTTCCTTAAACAGGATTCCTAAGCAGCTGGCCTGATTATGTAGTTTTAGAGATCCTGGGAGGGATGTAGGCAGGCCTGGGGGACTGGGAGGGGACTAGGCCTGGACTTATCCCTAATGCCCCCAGGAAGTGAACGAACTGTGTCAGTCGGTGCAGGAGCACATGGAGCTGTTGGGCTGTGGGGCTGGGCCCCAGGGTGAAGCTGCTGTGCACCAAGCTGAGGATGCCATCCAAAACGCCAACTTCTCTCTCAGCGTGAGCACTCCCCTTCCCATTATAAGGACCTTTCCCCTCTTAGTCATATGTCAACTTGTAACTCCTTCTATTCTTTGGTCCTCAGATACTCCCCATTTTGGATGAAGCTGGGAATTCCCCAAGCCATCACTGGCAGCTGCAGCAGAAGCTAGAGAGCCTCTTGGGACAGGTGGGCAAACTCTGCCACCAGGACATCCAGGTGAGATGGTACTCCTGCACCAGCTCTACCTCCATATGCATATCCTCATCCTATAGACCTGACAGTGGTATCAATTGAGTCAATGAGGGATTTGTAAGAGTCACAGCCTCAAGCCAAGGGACATGGGTCCTAGCTACACCCTCATCATACTTGGACCTTTGTCCAGAACTTCACTCAGGCCACCTTGGACACAACAAGGAGCCTCTGCCCACAAATGCTGCAGGGACCTGGCTGGAGGGAGCAGCTAGAAGGGGTCCTTGTAGGCTCAAAGGGCCTCCCAGAACTGCTTCCAGAACAGCTGCTGCAAGATATCTTCACTAGGCTCAGGTAAGCAGGGTGGGGCTGAGTTGGGTGGGGCTGAGTTGGGTAAGGCTGAGCAGAGCCAGCACACTAACCCTCACCCTTTTCTGCCCATAGGGATATGCGGCTATCAGTCACCAGGACCCTGGCAGAGAGCATTGTGACTCAGGCTCTGGCCGGTCTAAGTGCAGCCCGGGATCGGCTGGTGAGGAGTTGTGTACATATTTGCACATGTACACATGCTGTGACCTGGCCATCCACCTAGCAGGGGCTTTGTAATATCCTTTGGGGTCATGTAGTCCAGGGCTACTTCAGAGTTCCCTTAGCACTGTCCATCTCTAGGTTGTCTGATATTACAGGTAGAGAATCTTGCTGAGCAGGCACCAGTAGCAATGCCCCCAGCCCTACCAGCACTGGATGGAGGTGAATCCTGCTCCCTCAGACCTGGGGAATTGGAATGTCTTTTCTTCCCTGAGGAAGAGAAGGAAGTGGAAGAGGAGGAGGAGGAGAAGGTAAGCAGTCTCAAAATTCTAGGCCTTGAACTCAAAATCTTTCCATCTTGCTTTGGGATATGGAAACAGTTTTTCTGGAGTTGTGCCCCTAGCCTGAAGTTGTGCCCTCCTCACCAGGATGACTGTCCATCAGGAAAATGGCTTGAGCCCAGTCACTGTTTTCACCTGGTTCCCTCTGGTCACCGTAAGTCAAGGTCTTGGGGAAGGAGAGTTTACTCAAGCGGGCTGAAACTCACTCCATTAGACCTGGGGACCTGGACACCTTGACGCTCATTCAGTCCTGTTTCCAGTACTTTCTAACCCTTGCCTGGGCCAGGCCAAGACCCTGTGCAACCTGCAAAGCTGAGGTCAGCACGGAGTGAGATTTGAGCAGATCTGGGCCAGAACACCGGCTCCCTAGCCTTCCCTGCCTGTTCCCTACCCCGAGAACATGCGTTCTTGATGATGGTGCGGAGCCGCGCACTCGGGGCCGCGCTCAGCACCACGGACAGTGGCGGCGGGGGAGGGGCTGGCGGCGTAGCCGGGCCCCTCCCCGCGCCCTGGGCGGGTCCCCCGCCGCCCTAGCGCCTCCGCCGCCACCTCCTCGGACTCCTGCTCCTTGCTCTTCTGGTGCTCTCACCTCAGGTGCTGCTGAGGAAGCGGAGCGGGAGCCCGAGCTGGCGGCTCCTGGGGAAGATGCGGAGCCGCAGGCGGGGCCGTCCGCGCGTGGCTCTCCAAGCCCTGCCGCCCCCGGACCCCCAGCCGGCCCGCTGCCTCGCATGGACCTGCCACCCGCCGGACAACCCCTGCGCCATCCGACTCTGGCCCGGCCAAGGCCACGCCGCCAGCACCACCATCGCCCCCCGCCGGGGGGCCCCCAGGTGAGCGCCCTTCCCCCACTCAGGAGCTTTTAGACCTAAGGGTCATAAGTGGCCTGATGGCTCCTCACGGGTGAGGGCTGGCAGGGAGTCGGGTTGTGGGGGCCCAAGGCCACCTGGTCGTAAGTCCTCGGTCGCGTCCTGGCTTCTTCCCGGCCACCCGCTACCCCAGGCCATGCCTGAGAGGCCACTGGTGTGTGGGTTTCATGTGGGATGCGCCTCAGAGTGGCCCGCTGCATGGGTGGATGTGTGAGGGAGGGTGTCCGTCTTGCCCTCTTTCCCCGGGTGTTACTGATAGGTGCTAGGCAGCCGAGCCGCGGGGACAATCCTGCGACTCCTGCGAGACCGGTCAGTATATAACAGGGGAGATGCATGCATGGGCTGGGTACCAGCAGAAGGCAGAAGCTGGCCTGAGGCCCCCCCCCCCCCCCCCCCCGCCCGCCCGAGGGTCTGACGCAGCAGCCGGCGCCACTAAGCCGGCAGCAGGCCGGGGTGGGGGTGGGGGTACTGCAGGAACTGTTGGGAACAGTGGGTGCTAAGCAGGAGTATGTGACCCCCGCGGGGTAGGAGGGTTGTAGCCTACTGGTGGCCTGGTGTTTCAGGGAATGAGATACTTGGACAAGAACTGGTGTGGGCTGGGGGGCTGGGGCAGCAGTTAGAGGGAGCACTCCTGCCCAACACTGGACAGTGGAGGGTCTGGTGTCAGCTAAGGCTACCCCAGCTCCTAGTGTTACCAGGGTCAACAGCTACACTGGAGAGAGAAGACACAAGTTCACCCAGCCCTGACCCCTGACCTCATGGTATCCCCCAGGTGCCTCCAGCCCTACCACAGGAAGGGAATGGGCTCAGTGCCCGCGTGGATGAGGGTGTGGAGGAATTCTTCTCCAAAAGGCTGATCCAGCAGGATCGTCTGTGAGCCAGGGGCATTGCTGAGGGTGGGAGGGGGGTGCTGCCCATGGGCTTCTGCACTTACTGCTGGTTATCCCCACAGCTGGGCCCCCGAGGAGGACCTGGCCACTGAGGGGGGTCCCACTCCTGTCCCCCGTACACTTCGAAAGAAGCTGGGCACTCTCTTTGCCTTTAAGAAGCCTCGTTCAACACGGGGTCCCCGGCCTGATCTAGAGACCAGCCCTGGGGCAGCAGCCCGTACCCGGAAATCCACACTTGGAGATTTGCTGCGGACACCAGTGCGGCCTGGGCGTGGTGAAGATCCTGGTGGGGTTGAGGGAGGCACCAGCAGCCCTGACACTGCCCGCAGGAGCCGACCTCGCTACACACGGGAGAGCAAGGCCTACTCGATGATACTGCTGCCTGCTGAGGAGGAGGAGGCAACACTGGGTGCCAGACCTGATAAGGTGAGGCCTGGTGACAGGGACAAGGACTCTTCTGGAACTGAGGGCAGTGGGTTCTCTCCTTACTTATCTCTGTCCCAGCGGAGGCCCTTGGAGCGGGGAGACACAGAATTGGCCCCATCCTTTGAACAGCGGGTACAAGTGATGCTGCAGAGGATCGGCGTAAGCCGAGGCAGTGGGGGTGCCGAAGGCAAGAGGAAGCAAGTGAGTTGGGGAGGTCATGAGTGTGAAGTGAGGGGGCAGAAGACATGTGGCAATCTGTGGGTGACATATGTGACCAAGGGGGAGGAGACTTATGACACACACAAATTTAATTTTCAGTTCAACTCCCTTCCCTCTCAAAATAGTCTCAGACTTAACTTTATTCCCTTCTGGCTTCTGACCTGGCCCAGGATACTGATCTTTTCTAGGACCTAAGAAAGTACTTCCTCTGCAGATCTAACAGAAATCAGACCCTGTTACCTATACTTGAAACAGCCACGGGACTTCCCCTTAAGACCTTGTCCAAACTCCTAATCCTGCTACATGGTCCTATAGAGCCTTGGCCACCATAGGCCTCACTGCTCTCCTCCTTTGGGGAATGAGCCTCCTCAGGTGTTCCACAGCATGACTCCTCCCTGCTTCACATCCAGTCTCATCATGGGTTACACCAGGTTCCTCCTCAGCCATTCCTGTATTTCCTTCCTTGGCTGCCTTGCTAATGTCATTTTTTAATCATAGTCCCTCTTAAGAACCACAGTCCATCCTGCTGGGTGTGGTAGCCCAAGCCTATAATCCCAGCTATTTGGGGAGGCTAAGGCAAAAGGACTCCAAGTTTAATGCCAACCTAAGCAATTTAGTAAGACCCTGTCTCAAAGTTTAAAAGGCTAGGGGATGTAACTCAGTGGTAGAACACTTGTCTAGTATGTGTAAAATTCTGGGTTTGAACCCCACCCCCCACCCCCGCATGCACACACACACAACCCTATGTACCATCTACTTAATAGCTTTTCAGAAAGAACATGGTATAAAGTGAGACCCAGCCTCCATTTAGAAACAAAGTGTGACAAGTACCACAGAATTAAGAAATAACATTATGTGTCTACAAATGTGCATGCATATTTTGATGTGCCAACTACCTGTCATCCCAGACTGTGAGCTCTCAGGGGGCTGGGGGTGGGTTTGCCATGTTCTATGGCTGGGTGATAAGAATAAGAATGAATAAATGGACAAGGCTAGGGTGAGAGGGGCAGGGCTGGGGTGTGACTATCTTGTTTCCTACAGAGCAAAGATGGTGAGATCAAGAAAGCTGGCTCAGATGGTAAGTGGGAATCTGGGTAAGGTAGTATATTAGGGGCAGGGAGGTATCCTTAGAGATAGTCCCTACCTCACTGGGCACAGTGGCACATGCCTGCCCAGTGGCATGGGAGGCTGAAGCAGGAAGATTGAAAATTCAAAGCCAGCCTCAGCAATTTAGTGAGGCCCTTTCTCAAAATAAAATAAATACAAAGGCCTGGGAATGTGGCTCAGTGGTTAAACATCCCTGGGTTCAATCCCCAGTACCACAAAAGAAAAGATAGTTGTTACCTCAGTTACTCTTCTGGGGGAGCGGGAGGGACCAGAGTTTTTTCTTTCCCTTGCCCCTAATGCCTGGTGTCTGAGCCCCCAGCCCCAACTTGCAGGTGACATTATGGACAGTTCCACGGAGACCCCTCCCATCTCGATGAAGTCACGTACCCACTCTGTCTCTGCTGGTGAGTAAAGGCCACTCTGAGTTATGGGAGGTGCAGGGACAGGCAAGAGAGGGGGTAAGACCGTTGCTCAGACCCATCTCCAGGACCTGGACCAGGTCTTGACAACCTTCTCCCTGCAGACCCCTCATGCAGACCTGGCCCAGGGGGCCAGGGGCCTGAGTCTGCCACCTGGAAGACACTGGGACAGCAGTTGAATGCAGAGCTCAGAGGACGTGGTTGGGGCCAACAGGATGGTCCAGGACCTCCCTCCCCTTGTCCCAGCCCAAGCCCCTCCCCAGACAGCTTGGGCCTCCCAGAGGACCCTTGCTTGGGCCCCAGGAATGAAGGTAGGCAGGCAAACCACCCCCAACCCTGGGCTGGGGCCTAGGGAGTCCTGGCTGGAAACTTGTCTCCCTGGAGACCCTGAAGATGGGAGGGAAGGGCTGGAATGGGAGTAACTATTGGGAGCGTATCCTGATACCCTGGCCTCCCCCAGATGGCCAGCTGAGGCCGCGGCCTCTCTCGGCAGGGCGACGAGCAGTGTCTGTGCATGAGGACCAGCTCCAGGCCCCTGCTGGTGAGGGACACACCTCCATGTGTGCTTGAGTGCAGGAGATTGGGGAGGCTAGGCTCCTGGGTTTTCTGTGGTCTGGCCCTTGGAGAAATCCAAGAGCCAGAAGGCCAGGTGCAAGGGTTTGACAAGCCCTCCTACATCCTGGCTCTACCTCCCAAAGAACAACCTCTACAAGGGGTAGGACGACACAGGGAACAGGGAAGCTCTGAAGACAGTAGTCTTCTTAGAGTATGTGTGCATTCTTGCATGACTGCAGATGGGAAAAATGGCTGGGGATGCACAAAGAGCTAACCTTTTTGTGCTCCTTAGAACGGCCTCTGAGGCTTCAGCGCTCCCCTGTCCTCAAGCGCAGGCCAAAGCTCGAGGCACCCCCATCCCCAAGCCTAGGTAAGAGGGGGCCAGGGTCAGTTGGGAGAGTGGCAGAACTACTTAGCCCAGCCCTGATGCTTTCTTTCTTCCACTCACCCCTTGCAGGATCTGGCCTTGGAACCGAGCCTCTGCTCCCACAGCCCACAGAGCCCTCTAGCCCAGAGAGGAGCCCACCCTCCCCAGCCACAGACCAAAGAGGCGGCGGCCCCAACCCCTGATCCTCTCTTCTCTTGCCGCATGAGATTATTTTATTAAAAAACTTGAAGGAAGCAGACTACATAAGTTTGTCCACACCTAGACACAGATCTGTACATGCATATCCTCTGATGTGCCTGCATGACTCCTCACACTTGAGTTAGCTCAGACTCTGGCGGTGGCTCCATCAAAAAGTGCAAGGCCCATGCCACAAGTTGGGGAGGGAGCCTGGGAAGAAACCATGGCTACAGGTCAAGGTTGCCTGGAACTGGTGACCATCAGAGTAGGGGCAGGGCTAGGGATATAGCCTAGAAGTAGACCATCTGCCTAGCAAGTGTGAGGCCCTGGGTTCTCATCCCCAGCACTGCAAAACACAAAAAAACTCAACAACAGAGTAAGTAAATGTGAAAAAAAATCTGGGATAAGTAAATAAAATAACAGAGTAAGGGCAGCTCCAGGCACTCACCTGACAGCGTGGACCTGAGCACAGAGGGAGGCACATGGTAGTTCATACTCATATTGGAAGGTGGAACCATCACGATGCCTCTTTGGGGGGTCCTGAAAGGAGTGTGGTGTCTAGGGGGTATCAACAGGACCCCTAATTCCTTCCAAAGCTACGCTTACCCAACTCCCAGCTCTATTCAGGGCCCTTCCCATTCTATTCTTCAATTACAGAGGGGCAATACTCACCCAGACAGGGCAGGGCTCCTGGACTCCCTTGGCTCCAGTCCTTGGAAAAGACTGCTGGTTCTTGTGGGGCAACCCTAGCTCTCTGAACTCCAGGCTAAGTTTATGGGCCCTGGTCACATGGGCCTGGTATGGACTGGGGTTATGGTCGAAGGGCGAGAGACTGGGAGTGCAGCTCAGAAGTGGGGAGTTGGATGTATGACTGGGGTGTGGGGAACTGAAGGGCGGGGATCCAGAGGCTGAGCAGATGGCAGGAAGGGACTGGGAGCTGTGCTTCTGTACCAGGTCCGGGGCAGCCAAAGGCAGGGCAGGCAGAAGGCTGATGCTGGCACTGCTTTCCTCCAATGGCATGTGACAGGTTAAGGCAGGAGTTCCTGGGAAGGAAGAGACTCACTATGGGTACAGTCCTCTCAGACCAGCTGAGTCGCCCAAGAGCTCAGCCAGGCCTGCAGGGTCTGTGGTCACCCCATCACTGCTGCAAACTTTTACAGCATCCTGTGCAGTCTGGGAACCTTACTGACAGCAGTGAGTGCTTGTGGCCTGAGCACCATCTCCCCTGAGGAACTGGATGAGGAAGAATTAGAGATCAGGTTCAAAGATGGGTCCTGCAGAGCCAGTTTTGATAGGGACAACTCACAACCAGTCTGGGGGTTCTTGGGATGTGCATCAGCACTGTGGGCCCTGGGTTCTAGAGATTCTTCTTTTGACCTCTCCAGTTCTCCTTACCTTGTACCTTCTGACTTGAGCCCAGAGAGCTTAGAATTTGCTGGTCATTTTCAGGAATGTGCAGCAATAAGCTGGGGACAGAGTACACAGCTTCTCCCTGTGGGATGTGAACTCTTAGCCTGGCCTTTGCCCAATTCCTTACCCTGACATCTCCCAGGGGAAGCCTGACACTAACCATGGCCCTGCAGCGTGAGGCAGCCCAGTGGGTGAGTGGGGGTGCTGTGCAAGGGCCTGTCAGCACTAGGCAGCTCTCAGCTAGATGTACTAGTGCCCCCCGATGCTGCTGGTCCTCCTGCACTTCATCCAAAAGCTGGGACAGTGTTAGGCCTGCGGACAGGAGACCAAGTAATCAAAGGGAAATATAAGGTGGTAGGGGTACTTACTGAAAATGCACAGTGATGACAGAAAGGAAACTCCATAGGGAATTACTTAGGGTCACTGGGCAATCCCTACTAGTACCTGCATTGGAACAGGTGGACTCTGAAAGGTGGTCCCTATAGAAAGACAGTAGACAGGCCTCAGGTTCCAGATCTGCCATCCCCTGACCCAGCCACACTTGGCCCCAGAGAACAACCCCAGACTCACTCAAGGCAGTCATACAGCTTTTTCTGCACATCCAAGTCCTGGTTGCTGAGGGAAAGAGGATAATAAGTAGTTAGTGTTACTGGGGGCCCAAGCCCTCCCGACCAAAAGCCTATGCATGTGGTGGAGGTATTTTTTTTCTTTTGAGTGCTGGGATTGTCAGGATCTTACACATTGTAAGCACTGTGTTACTAAGCTACACCACCAGCCCTTGGAGGCATCACTTACCAACCAGTAACCAGTACCCGAGGCTGCTCAGTGGGCAGCAGGCTGAACCGGTCCACTTGGAGGTAGAACTCTGCAGGCTGAAGGGAGTGAGTTGGGGGTAAAAGTCTCAGGCTCAGAAGTTGTTATGAGAAGCCAGGCTCAGTTATCTTCCCATCCTTCCCTTGCCACTCACCGTGCAGCCCTCGGCGACCTGGATGCGGACCCCGCAGACCTGCAGTAGCAGTAGCCGACCCTCAGCTCCACAGAATCCGAACTCTTTTTCCTCCCTGGGGCGAGCGCGACCCTCAAAGACCAGCCCTTAGGAATACAAGCCCCATCCGCCTGGGACTCGCCTTCTCCTCTGGAGAGCCCACCCACCTCGGGCTCAAACATCATATTTTGCTCTCGGGTTGGGCTCAGACCTCCCTGAGCCCGGCGGAGTCTCTCTCACCAGTCCGAGGTGTCCAGGGCCTCGCGCGTCACCAGGCACCGGACACTGTGGGTCCCGTCCGACACAAGCAGCATAGCCCCGGCGTCAGGGGCAACAGGCGCGTGGGATGGGCCCGGGGTCTCTGCGTCCTGCAATACCTGACGGCAGCGACCCGCGTCAATACCATTACCTCGGTTCCCACCCGGGCTCTGGGCCTTGACTAGGGGCTCACCTTGAGCAGCTGCCCGGCTCGTGGACTTGAAAGTGTTTCTGACCCCAGGATCAGCTCTCGAATCCAGGGCCGCAGGACCAGGTTCCCCAAGCCCGCCATTCCTGCAGCAGAACCTAGTAGAAGGCGGCTGACTGGGGTTTCCCGCGGACACCGTAGCCCCGCCTCTCATCGGAAGAGGAAGAGGTTGGGCGGGTCCTAAAACCGAGGCCCCGCCCACGCGCGCGCCGCGCGTGAGTAGTAGAGCATCTTGTTTGGAAAATTGTGTGTAGCTCTGTGCTGCATGGGCTGCATCCTGGTACAGTTATTCTTATCGGGACATCTCTCTGAGGAACAATCTGGCCTTGGGCCGTTCATCACGACATCGGGAAGGAAGGGGCCAAAGGCTGGCTCGCAGGCAGAGTGATCCTGGGCCTGAAGCTGCTGAGATCTGAGGGTGGTGGCTTGAGTTGGCTCGAAGCCACTTCGCCGTGTGACCCGGAGGGGTTTAGCAGAAGTTTATTATGACTCAGTTTCCTCATATACAAAATGCTTAGTCTTGTAAGACCAGTGAAAATAAAAGTACACAGCGCTCAATAAATGTCAATTCCCTCTTTATCCTCTCGGATTGGCCAAATCCGTCCTCCCAGACTCTTCCGGACGTGCGAACCCTAGCGTAATGACGTAGGAGCAGAGGAAGAATGTTCTCCACCCACATCTCTGTTTCCTAGGAGACGTGGACTCTGCGTTCCTCTGTGTCGCTGCCCCCTTGACGTCATGGTCCGGATGGGAGGGCGGGGCAAATGCTACAGTAGGGGCGGGGCGGCGCGGGCGGGCCAGCCGGGCTGTGCACCTGCGCCTCCGCGGGCTGCCTGGGGCACTGTCCCTGGTCCGCCCGGTCCCGCAATGGCGAGGCCGCAGAGGACTCCGGCGCGCAGTCCTGACAGCATCGTCGAGGTGAAGAGCAAAGTAAGGGCGCCTTCGGCCCCGGCTCCGGCCCCGGCCCTAGGCACTCCCAATTCTCTCCTTCTCCTTCCCTGCTCCTTGGCCCCATCACTTCTGTCCTTTATCCTCCACGTCCCATTCTTTTTTTCTGCTTATTTTTCCTTATCCATCCTCCTTCCTTCCACTGCCAGCCTCCAGAGTCCCTCTATGGTTTTGGTACGTGGAGGGCGGGGACAAGACCTTGGACAGCGTCCCTTATACTGGAACTGAGGTGTGGGTTCAACGCTGTAGCTTTTGCAGCAGCCCTTTTTTACCCCTACTTCTGCCAGACTTAGATCTGTGTGAAAAAGAGACCTGTCCTAACCAGTCTTCTCTCCCCCGCCACCACCCGCCTCCAGTTCGACGCTGAGTTCCGACGCTTTGCGCTGCCCCGCGCTTCCGTGAGCGGCTTCCAGGAGTTTTCTCGGTTGCTGCGTGCAGTGCACCAGATCCCAGGCCTGGACGTGCTGCTTGGCTATACGGATGCTCACGGCGACCTACTGCCCCTCACCAACGACGACAGCCTGCACCGGGCCCTGGCCAGCGGGCCCCCGCCGCTGCGCCTACTGGTGCAGAAGCGGGGTGAGGAGAATGGGGTACAGTGGGCAGCCTCGGTGGGGTAGGGTGACCGGGCAGGTCTACAAGGGTTAGTCCATACCCAGAGCACTCAGTCTTCACCTTCTGCAGTCCTTGCCCTTGGCCTGACCTCCAAGTGGTAGGAAATAGCTACATTGCTCCCTGTAAAGGGCCCAAGTAGGAGAGCAGCATCTCTGATCTCAGCACCCCCCTCTCCTGCAGCAGAAGCTGACTCCAGCGGCCTGGCATTTGCCTCCAACTCTCTGCAGCGGCGCAGGAGAGGGCTTCTACTGCGACCAGTGGCACCCCTGCGCACCCGGCCACCCCTGCTAATCAGCCTGCCCCAAGATTTCCGCCAGGTTTCCTCAGTCATAGATGTGGACCTACTGCCTGAGACCCACCGAAGGGTTCGACTGCACAAGCATGGTTCAGACCGCCCTCTGGGCTTTTACATTCGAGATGGCATGAGTGTGCGTGTGGCTCCCCAAGGCCTGGAGCGGGTTCCAGGCATATTCATCTCCCGCCTGGTACGTGGGGGCCTGGCTGAGAGTACAGGGCTGTTGGCAGTTAGTGATGAGATCCTTGAGGTCAATGGTATTGAGGTGGCTGGGAAGACCTTGGACCAAGTGACGGACATGATGGTTGCCAACAGCCATAACCTCATTGTCACTGTCAAGCCTGCCAACCAGCGCAATAATGTGGTGCGAGGGGCATCTGGGCGGCTAACACGGCCTCCCTCTGCAGGGCCTGGGCCTGCTGAGCCCGACAGTGATGATGACAGCAGTGACCTGGTCATTGAGAACCGACCGCCTCCTTGTTCCAATGGGCTGTCTCAGCCGCCATGCTGGGACCTGCACCCCGGCTGCCTACTTCCTGGTGTCCGAAACTCTCTGCCCTCCCTGGATGGCCAGGAACAGGCCAGCTCTGGCTGGGGGAGTAGCATACGAGGAGATGGTAGCGGCTTCAGCCTCTGACAGGCAAGGATGCAGCCCTTTTCTATTCTAGGCTGCTGGGACATGGTAGGGACATCCTGGTTGGGGCGGGGGTTAGCTTGCTTGTTCCATTGGGCCCTCTCAGCCTGAGGAACATTAAAAGTTTTATACAAACACAGACATGGTCCTTCTGTGTCCCAGTCCCAGCCTCCTCTCCAATCCCGTAAGCCTACCTTCTACTCTGGATATGAAACAGGAATGACAGGGGCAGTGGAAAGACCTTCCCATGGTTAGGCAGCAGGAAGGTCATGGGGCTTTGCATTTTTGAAGTAAGGAAAGCGTCTATGGACCAAACATTATTGGCACATGTCTATAATTCCAGTGACTCAGGAGGATGAGGCAGGAGGATGGCAAATTGAAGGCCAGATTGGGCAACTTAGTGAGATGCTCTCTCAAAATAAAATAAAAAGGGATGTTGATATAGTTCAGTGATAGAGCACTTGCCTAGCACCTTGGGTTCAATCCCCAGTCCTCCCTCCAAACAAAACTTTTATGGAAACAAACCCCACTGTGTACAAAAGGTTTAATTTTGTCAAAAGGGTTTAAAGGCTGGGATGGCCCTTCTACAACCACAGATAGCTGGGAAGAATACTCTGGGTATATTGCCTGCCCAGAAAGCTCCTCTTTTTGGACCTCTGCTGTATAACCGGGCCTGTTGCCTCTTGCAGCCATGTGGCAATCCTCAGTGTGGATCTTCCTGCCACTGCTCCAACAAAGGGGCTCAGGCATCCATCTTCACGAAGACTTTGGGCCGGGAAAAGATCTTGATGGCCTCTTCTACCTGCACCAGCTTCCGGTCCAGCTCAACACGGTGGCCTTGGGCTCTCAGCGAGTCTGCCCCGGCAGGTAGCAGTACTAGCTCACGCAGCAGCTGGCTCTGGCCTACAGGGGCCCAGGAACAGTGAGTACTGGGCAGAGGTGCATGGTTCCCAGTGGGCTCCCCATCCTGCCCCGCTTGCCCAAGTACTCACTCTGGAGCAGACTATTCAGTGTTTCCAGCCGCTGGTTCTCAGGCATGCAGGTATGTCCAGGGGGCATGTCAGGGTCTGGCTGGCTATGCTGGCGGGCTTCAGCCTCCCGCCGCCACATATCCCTGCGCTCCAACAAGCTGTAGATACACAGGCCTAGGGTTGAGGACACCAAGGCAATTGATTCCCACCCTCCATAGATGCCCCTCACCCAGGGTGTTGGACACTGAGACCTACTAAAGAGGCACATGGCCCTTCTGTGTTGCGTTGTAGTGTTCCTGGGCTTGACGTTGCTGCTCCAGCACCTGTGCCAGGGCCTGCAGTGAGCGGGAATGGCGCCGGGGGGCCCTCTTGGCAGCTTGGGCATTGTGACTAATGAAATCCACACTCAGGCCTGATCCCTGTAGGACATGGCAAGAATGGTGGGGGTTAATAGCATTGTGTTGTACTTTTGTATCCCCACCCACAGGACTCCTGCCCAACCACCTCCTAGCTCCCACATATCCTCTCACCTTAGCTTTGGGTCCTGGTGGGGTTAGCTGGACACGGGGTGGTGGGAGCCCAGGGCCACAGCGGGAGTGTGCCCGCAGGAAGTGGGCATGCTCTGTTGCAGAGGCGGGGTCAGGCTCCTGCAGGGCAGGACATAGCAGAGGAATCAGTTAGGCTGATGTCAGGGTCTCAAACCACAAGGGTATGCCTCTAGCCTTCTGGCCTTTCAGGATTTTTCTCTCCCCATCCCTATAGGGCCTCTTCTTTCTTTCTTTCTTTTTTTTTTTTTTTTTTTTGAGAGAGAGAGAGAGAGAGAGAGAGAGAGAATTTTTTTAATATTTATTTTTAGTTCTCGGTGGACACAGCATCTTTATTTGTATGTGATGCTGAGGATCCAACCCAGGCCGCACGCATACCAGGCGAGCGCGCTACCACTTGAGCCACATCCCCAGCCCAGGGCCTTTTCTTTCTTAAAGGACCACTTCTTATTAGCATTTAAACATGGGGGTCTCTTCTACATTTAAGGAAACAAACTATATTTCATTCTAATTCGGTTCAGTTAGCACTTTTTTCTCCCTCCTAGGCAAGCTTCAGCCCCCCAAGGTCATTGAGGGCTGGCTTCCAAGCCCTCAAATCCATGGGGCCACTTCCTTGGTCTCATTGTTCTCAACCTGCTCATCAATAACTCCTGGATCTCATGCCTGAGATCCAGACCTGAGCATCCATCTGCTTCCTGGACGCACTCCCACCCCCTGGGAGTCCCACAGATGCCTGAGCTTCAATATATCCTTATGTGACCTTGTCTTTTCTCTCAGTTCTCCTCCTTCTTAGAGGAATGGTGCCTACCCAATACAGGGGCCACCATACCCCAGTCCCAGCCCCTGCCCTCCCTACTATCCTCAGATAAATGTTGAAAGACCAGGGGGTATAGCTTAGTGGTAAAACACATGCTTAGCATGAATGAGACCCTGGGTTTGATTCTCAACACAACCACATGGCACACATGCACACACACAAAAAAACATTGGAAAGTAGCTTAGGTGGTCCTTTCAGATGTGGGTTCAGCTGACTTCTTGGCTTAAACTTATACTTTTCCCCCTCACAGTGAACTGTACCCAGGATCCCCACTGCTCACCCTCTAGTCTCAGAACATCTACCTGTAAAGTTCTCTTTCCATGGAATGTTCTCTCCCCCACTTCCCTTGCCTAATTCCTACTGGACCCTCATGGTTAGTCCAGCCATTACCACTTCTGCAGAGACTCCAGATATGCCTGCAGCAGTACCAGCTGTCCCTTAATACTTTGTTATCTTAATTCTCTGTGATTTCTTCTCTTCCCATAACTCAGATCACAGTATAATTTTGCCTGCTGGCCAACAAAGACAATATTTCTGGCTCCCTAAAACAGATACCTGCAGCTGGGCCTTGAGTCGGGACTCCACCTTGTCATATTTGGGTGACCGCCACAGTGCCTTCAGGGGCCTGAGCTGGCCCTGCTCCCTGCTGTGCTCTTGCTCTCGGAAGCGCTTCTGTATCTCTCTGATCCGCCTCAGATTTTCCTTCTCATGGTCTTTAGGGTCCTTCCCTGGAGAAAATATGCTGCCATGCTCTGCTCTATGTATGGCCCATGCAACCCAACTTAAACTAGATCTCAGTATAGGCCCATACCCTGCCTCCTGCACAAAGATATCCCTGGCTCTCCTGTCTGGGTTAGACCCCACACACATATTCCATCGCATCAACTTATGCCTTTCCTTCCTAACATAGTACATTATCTCTTTGTTATTTTTTACATTTTTAACTTGTTATTGTTTTGTGACATCAAACCTGAGGTCTCGTACATGCTAGGCAAACACTCTACTACTGAGCTACATCTCCACCCCAGTTTTTTACATTTTTATAGTGAAGTATACCATTAATCATCTCGCATATTACACTTATCTCTTGTTTATTGCCTCCCACCTTAACTTTATGATGACCCACACTTGTCCTTGATTTTGTTTTCCTAGTATCTATATGAATCCTGTTTAAAAGTGTTCCATTGATGCATGAATGCATGAAGCTAGGACTTCCTGGGACTATCTCATTCAGTCCACTCCTGCGAGGAGGTAGTTCATTTCCTACTCCTTTTATATTGGGGAAACAGATCTACAGGGGCAAAGCCAGCGTCCAGGTCAGGGAAGAAGGAGCAGCCCCTTTAGATCTCCACTTTTGATCTCCAACTGCTGCTCTTTCTGGCTGGGACTTACTCTTGGGAGAAGCTCCTGGACCGAGGGAGATGTCTCCCAGTTGCAGCAGCACGTCCCCCACGCCTCGTTGGCTACGCTCCAGGATTTCTCGGGCTCCGGGCCTGATGCGGGGGCCACGGGGAGGGGCGGCGTCCAAATCAGGTTCCGAGGTCAGCAGGTCCAGCTTCAAAGCGGTTCCCTCGAGGCGTCCTTGGGCTAGGAGGTGGGACCGGGTGGAGTGCGGGGCTCAGTTATGGAGTGGGGAATTCGCCCCACCGCGGCACGCTCGGCACGCTCCAACTCACCTGAGGCGGGTCGCCGGTAGTAGTCAGGGCAGAGTGTAGGATCTGGGGGAATGGGCCCCGAGATGCGGGACGGGCCTTCGCACATGCTGCGGTCGACGCCCTGCAACCGTGCACCGAGGCCTGCCACGCTGCGCATCTCCCGCCGGAACCCCGGTGCTTCCTCCCTCAACCAGACCCTGCAGCCAGGCCGTGCTTTCCACTTCCAATCACTCCCCCAGCTCCCTCCGCGCTCATGGCCCGGCCTACCCTTGCTGCCTTTGCGACCCCGATTTTAGCCCACTTCTTTGCGGGTTCGCTGTCCCTCTCCGCACGCCCCCCGCGGGGGCTCACTTGAGCAGTTTTGCCGCCAGCTTCTGCAACCTGACGGGAGTTGCTGTTGCCAGGCAACAAATAGCTTTCCATCTCTGAGGTCAGGGGTCAATGATCTGGCGATAAGCCTTCTGGGGCTTGTAGTTCCAGCCGAGTGGGCGGAACAGCCTTCAGTCGCATTCGGAGCTAGGCTAGGCTCTAGTCGCCTGGCGGGTTCCTCAGTCAACACAGGGTCTACCAGTCCAGCCCCTGGGCGCCCGCTCTCCTACCGCAGCAACCGCCGAGAATGCTCTGACCCATCGAAGCCATGGCCTCTGGGGCCGAGAGGAAGCCAGGGGCCCCAGAGGGGACAGTCGCAGGGCTGGTCCAGGTTGTGGAGGCACCAGTTAATCATGCTCAGAGCCCTGAGGTGATGGTCCTGATGATCTGGCCATCAGCCTTCAAACATTTGGCCACGGTGCTCTGAGGGCCGAACTTTGAGTGATCTGACCCCCTAACTGCCAGTTCAGGCCTTACAGTGGAGGGGCCCGGGCTGGTGCCCTTTCTCCGGTGTTTGGGGGCTGATGTTGGGCATCGAATGACTGATTCCTACATCTTTTGTTTGGTCATGGCAACTAATTACCTATGTGTTGCCTCTAGTGCTCAATGATGGGAGACCAGTGCCCAGTGCCAGCTTATGAGGCCTGCAGTACCCAGGGTGAAGACGTGTGTCCAAGAGGACACTGCAGAGAGCCAGAGCTCCAGGAGGAGGGGATCAAGCTGGAGGAAGAAGTGCTTGAGGCAGAGGCAGGAGACAAGAGAGGCCCCAGGCTTGGGGCCTCCATCGTGGGGCCCAGTCATGGACTGAAGAGGAAACCGATCAAGTGAGGAGGTTTTTCAGAGGGAAGGAACTGCAGGGATGGGGTTGAGCCTCAAACTTACCCCTGGAGAATTCCTAAATCCTGTATGTCTGTGGGGCAGATTCTTGTCCCCTGCCACTATCATCACTCTGCCTATTCTGTTCCTCAAGAGCTCTGGCATAGGGAGCACCAGCACCAGGAGAGATGGAACCTCCATGTCTTGAAGGGGAATGAGGTCACATAAGTGCTGGGACCCTATTGGGCCTGGGATTTCATTGACCAAGAAAGGGATAGCTTTATAGTCCTGGGTTGGTGGGATAGGCAGGGCTAGTCCCTAGGCTCAAGGCAAAGGAGCCAGAGGCTGAAGGCTGCCTCTCAGGCCTCTTGTCCCCAACTTTAGTCTCCCAGCCTCCCAGGACCTAGCTACCATGCCCATCCTAGGACTGAAGCTGAGCTGTCACCAGGGATGCTGCTGCAGAGAGAGGAGCTGGAGGGCTGTCAGAATGAACCCTCACCATCTGCCAAACAGCACAGAAAAGCCAAGAAACGCAAAAGTCTGGGGGCTCCCATGCTTCCAGCTATAGCCAGCACTGTGTCTGCACCCCCAGAGACCCTGGGGCTGGAGCGTGAGTGGCAGTCCTTGGGCTTTCCCTTCTTTCCCTGCTTGCTGGAGCTGTCATTGCACAGCCTGGCGCTCCAGCCCCTGTCCTGCCCCGGGTCCTTGCAGGAAAAGCTCAGCGCCTCCGGCCATTGTACCAGTATATCAACTATTGCAACCCTGAGCTGAACCAGGCAGGGGAGGAAGACAGGGAGGCTGAGGTAGAGCCTGAGTCAGAGTTGGCCCTGGTTCCTGAGGAGGCAGGTGTGGAGCAGCTGCAGGCCTTGCTCCCTGTGGCAGGTGAGCTGGGCTTAGGTCTCCCTTTGCCCTATTCCAATGTGTTAGTTCCCCCCACTCATGCCTTGGCTCCCCTGGGAGAGGAGGCTGGAGTGGAGCTTGGGGTTTTGCCCAGCTTGGGGATGAGTGGTCACCTCAAGGCAGAGGTGGATAAGTCAACCCAGGTGGATATCGACAAGATGCTGAGTGTCTGCACTGCTCCCCTTGTGCCCCCACTCTCCCCTCAGTACAAGTGACTTCACCCACTGGGTGTTCCCATTCTCCAGGCCTGACCCAGGGCTGTAGCCTGAGGGCTAGATGGAGGGGGGAATTTGGCCCCTGCTCCCATTTGAGAACTTGGAAAATAAACATTTTTCCTTTTCTAAGACCAATTCCCCAAATATGATGCTTGAATTAGGGAAAGAAAGAGGCTGTGAAGAAGGGTGAAGGACTCACCTGTGCAGAGTTTGAAGTTGGGCCAGTCATCTGGATTACCAGGGGCCATGTCATCTGACAAATGAGATTCCTGGGTACCATCCTAGGCCTGAACAAGAAGTGGGTTTGGACAGGCAAAGGGCCCAGTTCTGTGTATTTAAGTCTCCCCAGGTGAATCAGGGTCAGGTAGGCTAATGGTGGGGAATGAAGAGGGAGTGGGGAAGGAACCTGAGGCAGAGAAAAGGTCATGCAGTTGGGCATGGTGGCACACACTGGTAGTCCCAGAGGCGTGGGAGGCTGAGGCAGGATTGCAAGTTCAAAGCCATTCTCAGCAACTTTGTGAGGCTCTGAGGAACTTAGTGAGACCCTGTCTCAAAAAATAAAAAGGACTGAGGATGTGGCTTAATGGTAAAGTACCCTGGATTTAATCCCCAGTATCCCCTCCCCACAAAAAAAGGTCATGAGAAGCAGGCATTTGGCCCTGCTGTCTCTCAGGGAAGGGCCTGTGTTTAGCCTGACCTCAAGGGGACCAACACATGGTATTCCTGGGTGGAAAGTTTCATTTACCTGCCCTAAGTGGCAGCTTTGAAATATTTCCCACCCATTACCACAGCTGGATCTATACAGTGACCCTGCCTCACACTTCTGCGCCCTTGATGGTGTCACTGTCCCTCTAGCACCTTTCTCCTCTTGCCCCAGCTGCCTTGAAACTTCCCAATGTCTCTAACTCCCTGGTCAGCCACACCTTTTCTTACTTTCACTCTCTGCACATGGGGTTTTCCTGCTAAGAAGCCTTTATTCCCTAACCCATCCGTCTGGCTAGTGCACACATGATCCTTGACAATTTGGGTACCCTCTTTCTGCTGAGCCAGGCAGCAGGCAATGTTGCCTTGCATTGTATACTATTGAAACTGTGGATTATAACTGTCTTTGCAACTGAACTGGGAATTCCCCAAAGACACACATCATTGAATCATATCCACCTATCAGACAACCCCCATAAAAGGTACCAAAGATGGGGAGACCATTGAGGGGTTGGAGGAGGCTGTGGAGAGGATAGGTCAGAATCTGAATGAATTAAGCTATCTGAATTACACAACAATGTGTTGGGACTCTGGAATAATGGTCAGCATGGTTATCAGAGGAGGCTGAGTGGGCAGGCCCAGGCAGGATGAAAATGGGCATGGCTCTTTTTCTTGGCATTATTCCTGGCTGTTCCCTCCTTTGGGAGGGTCACTTGGATACTCAGTTGTTCCATTGCAAAGTCATAGGCAAGCCATGAGGTCTGGACACTTCTTTCTCTTTTCATCTTTAGATTTCCCTGGGTTGTATTTTGCCCACCCCAAGGTGATACTGTCCATAGGGCCCACACAGACTGAATCTCATCCATAGAGATGAACTCAGATTCTTCAGGGTATTTCAGAGCTAGATAATTGAGGTTGACCTCACTTTATGGCTGAGGAAGCAGAGGCCTGCAGGGAAGTGTTCTTGCACATGTTGAAAGTAAGTCCACATGGGCTGGAGTTGTAGCTCTGTGGAAGAGTGCTTGCCTAGCATGTGTGAGGCCCTGGGTTCAATTCTTAGCACCACATGCAAATAAGTAAAATAAAGATCCATCAACAACTAAATTTTTTAAAAAAGGAAGTAAGATCACATGCTGGAGCCTGTGAGGCTCTCTGCCTTCCTCTGAGTTCTACAAAATCTGTGGACTTGGCTCTCTGGTTAGGCCTGATCTAAGAAGGCCAAGCATCTACTCTCTCGGTGGTCTTTGGGGCTGGTGGTATGGTCAAGACCAGCATTGATAAGGAAGCTCTGCTCATTTCCCCACAGGTGAAAGAGGAAATGATGATTAGAAAAGAACTGTTCTAAGCAGGGGTAATGGGAGCCACAGGAAGGGAGAAGTTACTGCTGCTCCTAGAAGCTCACTCTAAGGGGGAAATGCTGAGATAGCATGATTCAAGGGGAAATAAGGGACCACAGGTAATGGGGTGGCCACTGTTGCCTAGGGAAGTAGTAATCAGGGGAGAAGTAGTAATCAGGTGGCCCTCCAGTTACTCCTGAAGAAGAGAGCTAGTGCTTTCCAGGCCAAGGAAAAGTCAGGAATGAAGCTACGCTGGTGTGGAAGATGTCAGCTCTATGCAGGAGGGCTGCTCAGTGTGGCTGAAACAGCACATGAACATCAGGGGCCCAAACTGGCCAAATTGGGGGGTGACAAAGAGGAGTACAGACAAACAGGGTCCTTGGCCTGACATTATGGAGAGGTCAAATGGGCAGCAGTGTGAAGAAAAGAATGGAAAAGAGACAGGACAGGAAGGTGAGGAAGTAGCTGCCAGGTCTTAGTGAATGTGAGGCCTAGATTTGTTTGGAGGCTGGTGACTGTTATCTTAGATAACTTATTTTGTAAGTTATCTTCTGATTGTTGATTCAGAGGGGACAAGATGAATTTTCACTGAGCTTGTAAAAACTTTACTTTGACCTAAGAAGTGTTGGGAGCTTTCCAAAATTTGGGAATCAAATTTCAGGTCCTAGGAGATGCTGCTACCTTCCTCCGTGAGGGGGCGCTGCAGGACAAGCCAGGAGCCAGTTTGGGCTCTGCTCACCCATGGGATCCATTGATCATAGGCATCTGGGCCACTTCCAGGCTCAATTCTCCTCCCCATTCCTAAAGTGGAACCAGTGAGCTATGATGCCCAAGAGGTACACGATGGTGAAGATGTCAGGAGGATTAGGCCCAGGAGCACATGTCTATAATCTAGTGAATAGCAAGGCTGAAGCAGGAGGACAGCAAGTTTGAGACCTGACTGGGTGACTTAGCAAGACCCTGTCCCAGAATAAAAAAATAAAAAGACCTGGGGATGTAGCTCAGTAGTAAAGACCCCCATACTGAAGGAAAAATGTCAGGGGGATAGGGTGATGGGGGGTTCCCTCAGAGAACTTGGGGTCTCATAAAAGCAGTTCTAGGGGCTGGGATTGTGGCTCAATGCTAGAGTGCTTGCCTAGCATGTGTGAGGCACTGGGTTCGATCCTCAGCACCACACTAAAAAATAAATAAATAAAGGTACTGAATCAATCTACAACCCCCCCAAATTAAAATAAACAAAAGCAGCTCTACACTAGGCTCAATGCAATCTGCCCCAGCACTTCTGGGAATCTGTCTCTGTAAACAGCAGTCCTCCAAAACCAACATTTGGCCACTCTGGGTCAGCAACATGGACTTTTCTTATGTATGAGCATCTTATGTTTTCTTGGTCAAGCCCCAAATTTAGGAGGGACTTGGACACCCCAGTAATACCCAGAGTGACTGACATGCTGAGCTGAGTCCCAGGGACAATTAACTATCAGCCTAATGGTGGGCTTTCTCTTCACCCCCTAGTTCAGGATAGGTTGAGACTCCTGCTCCAGGAGGGACACATTTGGGATTGTGAGTTAAGATTCTCAAATGCAGATACTCCTGGCTCCATTTCTTATAATCTACAGGAAGGCAGTAACTTTACCCCACTGTGCCTGTTTTCTGATCTGAATAATGGGCCTACTAAATCTTCACAGAGTGGTTTGGAGTTGAAATAATAGGCATGAGTTGTTTACCCAGCATGCCATAAGATTACTCCAACACTAACCCTTGTTATTTTATCTCACAAGGACAATGTCTGAAAGCAAGTCACTACAGGAAAACAGGCCTGGTGACTTCTATAAGGGGTGCCAAGAGGAAGAAGCAAAACTCCTTGCGCCTTTTTGGCAAGAAGCCCAGGGCGGGAACAGGGAGGAAGGCTAGAGAAGGGAAGAGTTTGTCCAGGCTTCACATCTAGCAGGCTGGCAAAGGAAATAAAGGGGCAGACATGGCTAAAAAGGAACAAAGTCATACACATGGATAGTGACTGTACAGATGGGTTAAGCAGTGTTAGCCAAACCTTCTCTGAGAGGCAGCAGAGGTCCCTTCCTCCTCAAGCTCCTGCCTCTCCAGGAGCCATACCATGGGGCTTGAAGAACAGAATCCCTCCAGGCCTTAAGCCAAGGAGGCTACAGGCACGTGCCCTGACTGCCTGAAACACAAGGCTCAACTGCACCCCCTAATGGAAGACTTGTGTACTGTCTTCTGAGGAAACACTTTTTAAATTGCCCCAACTGGCCCTAGATTTTGATCCTCCTGCCTCAATCCTCAACTGAATGGCTGGGATTACAGGAGTGTACCTGTTGAGAAAACACTTTTCTTTGGAGGACTCCTGGGACCTGGCCATGAGGGAACAAGCAGGAGACAAGGGCAGGCAGTGGCAGAAACCTCTGTGGCTCAGTAGATGGTGATAAATCCATGGCAGGCTCAGAGCTGCTATGGGTCATGAGGAAAGATAAAAACTATAGCAATAAACAAATCTTTCATTATTAAAGAACCCCAATCACCAATCAAAACCCACGAATCATGGTGTCACATTTTTCCAATTTATTTATTGACATTTATCAGATGTTCTACAGCTCCCCCTTGTCTTCTCTCTGCCAAATCAGGGGCCCTTTTCCTTAGGTCAACAGCCCCAGAGCTCATATAATATAGCAACCCCTCTTCCATGCAGGAAGGGTCAGCCTGGAGGCCAGAAGGGTCTGGCTGCATGGAAGGGCAGGTGAGGATCCCTGAAGGACGACTTACTGCCCTTACTGTTCCTGAGATGTCCTGGCCCAGAAGGGCATGGAAACAAAGTTCCTTGTCATTTATCCTCTGGCATTAGCCAAGCTGGTTTCTTGGGCTTTCTTATCCTGTCAGATCAGAGATCAGGCCCACAAGTCAGGCTTTTGCTGGCCCTGCTCACTAGCAGAACCATGAAGAGGCCTGGTAGCAATTCTGCCCTGACACTGTGCAAGCCTAGGCCATGGCAGTAGGGGCACATGGTACTCTTCAAGTCTTGAGAAGTAAATGAGCAGATGGACAAGTCATCTTCCTTGGGCCCCTTCAATTGTCTCCCAGTTTTAGCCCGAGCTGATTATGATACTGTCTTTGCTATGGCCAAGTCCCCATCACAGTTCTGGTTTCATCCCTGGCCCCTCTGCTCTGTGGCAGGGAGCCCATGTAGAGGTCATAGATTGTTCCGCTGAAGTGCCTCACATAGGTTCTGGTTGGCATCAGGTTCCTCTGTCAGCACCTCCACAGTCTCCCACTCCCCAGATCGACTTGACCTTTTGATGGCATCTACCACACTCTGCATATATAGCCCATCCTCAAATGAGGCAGCCATGGAAACTGGAGCACGATCCCAGGTACGGCGGTCGCCCTGTCCCTGGAAGGACTGGCGCAAGGCCTGTACCATGTAGACCATGCCTTTCAAGTAGAGTAGTGGGACGTCCTGGGGCCCCTGATCTGGCAGTCCTGCACCCATAGACAGGGAGTCCCTCACAAGCAGCTCCTCTTGCATGGCAGTGTTCTTCTGCCCATAGAGGTCAGCTCCCCGGGCAACAAGACGTCCTGCGGAGCCGACCACCATGACTTCATGCACAAAGGCACCTGGCATGTTGAAGTTGAGTGTCACTGTGCTGCACACCCCACCACCCATAAGCATCTGGAAGAAACAGAAGTCATCGCTTGTTACATGCCGGATGCCACGGATGGCAGCATTCTGTCTCACAAAGGTCTTGAGCAGCCCATGCACCTTCTCGGCTTTCCGGCCAGTCAGGTGGGTCAGCAGGTCCACAATGTAGGTGCCCATGGTGTGCAGGCCCCCTCCACCCATAAGCTCATCACAGATCCAGCCGTAGCTGGGGCTGAGCAGACTGCCTGAATATACGCGGGCATCGCAGATCATCACCGCACCTACATAGTGCTCTGCAATCAGTTGTTTCATGCGCACAAAAGCAGGCAGGAACCGCAGCACATTCCCCACCAGGCTCATCAGCTGTGGGTAGTAGCGTGAAGCTGTCACCATCCGGAAGGCATCTATCGATGTTGCTGCCTTTTCACAAACCACATTCTTCCCAATGCCTACAAGTAAGACACAACAGGAAATCTCAAAGTTCCAAGGGTTTACACTAGGGAAACATCTTATTTCTCCAAAGCAGATGGACCATGCAATGCCTCCTATAGGACTAGAAAGTGGCCTGGGAGAAGAGAAAGGGTTACTCAGCTTAGACTGAAAATGGTCACAGTGACTGGAAAGTTATGGGTTAAATAAAGAGGAAAGGTTATTGGTCTCTTCAAAACCCTCCCTCTAGCTTCAGTACTGGGAATTAGACTCAGGGATGCTCAACCACTAAGCTACAACTGTAGTCCTTTTTCATTTTAAGGCAGAGTCTCACTGAATCACTCAGGGCCTTACTAAGTTTATGAGGTGGCCTCAAACTTGTAGTCCTCCTGCCTTAGCCTGCCAAGTTGCTGGGATTATAGGCATGTGCCACCATGCCTGCAGGAATAGGTTCTCTCTTTCTCTCTCTTAATATTTTTTAGTTGTAGGTGGACACAATACCTTTATTTCATTATTATGTGGTGCTGACGATGGAACCCAGAGCCTCATGTGTGCTAGGTGAGTGTTCCACCACTGAGCCACAACACCAGCCCCAGGAAAAGGTTCTTAAGAGGCATGAATGGAGTTGAGGCAGGAGGATCACAACTCCAAGGCCAACCTCAGTAAATTAGTGAGAACCTGTTTCAACAACAAACACAACCCAAGGCTGGAGTTGAAGATACGTATATGACAGTCAATTTTATGTGATCAACTCAGCTACACTATAGGGCGGGCCGTTCAAATGCCAGTCTAGATGTTGCTCTGAAGGTACTTTTTTAGATGTGATTAACATTTAAGTCAGATGACTTTGACTAAAGCAGACTACATGGAATAATGTGAGTGGGCCTCACACGATCAGTAGAAGGACTGACTGAAAAGACTGAAGTTCTCCTCAGAGGAGGGAATTATACCTCCAGAATGCCTTGAGGCCTAAGTAATATAGACTCTTGCCAGAATTTCTAGCAGGCTGGCCTGCCTGGCAGGTTTTATTTATTCATTTATTTATTTATTGGTACTGAGGATTGAACCCAGGGGCACTTTACCACTGTGCTCCGTCTCCATCTTTTTGTAGTTGCATATGTTCAGAATGCTTTTTTTTGTTTGTTTATTTATATGTGATGCTGAGGTTCTAACCCAGTACCTCACACATGTTAAGCAAGTGCTCCGCCACTGAGCTACAGCCCCAGCCCCATCTCCAGCAGTTTTAGTTTTTATTTTGATACAATGTGTTGCTAAATTGCTGAGGCTTAAATTTGCAATCCTCCTGCCTTAGCCTCTTGAGACACTGAAAATTACAGGCATATGTCTGCACCAGTTATCTTCAAATAAATCTCTCTCACACAGTATGTTCTTAGTTCTGATTCTCTGGAGAACCCTGATAATACAGATGGGATTGAGGGGAAGACACACATCATGGACATTATAATTTTATTAGATCATTTTGTTTGGGTCAAGATAATCCATATTCTGGGGGATGGGTGTGGCATTCTCAGTTATAACTCCAGAGAGGGCCCTAAGTGTCCTGCAGACTATTCTCTGAAAATTTCCACTGGTCAACTTCGAGAGGTAAAAAGAAAAACTGTTCACTTCCAGTAGAGGGGAAAGGAAATGAAAACAGTTTTTCTGACCTCATACCCATTTTAAGTTTGCTGTGGTTGGAACACTCAAAGATAGCAAAGTAGTTGGGTAGAGTGATGCACACCTGTAATTCCAGCCTACTTGGAGGCTGAGGCAGGAGGATAAAAAGCTTGAGGCCAGCTTCAGCAACTTAGTGAGACCCTCAAAAATAAAAAGGGCTTGGAATGTAGCTCAGTGGTACAGTACCCCTGGGTTCAATCCCCAGTATAGAGGCAAAACAAGGACCCCAGAGAGCTGCACAGCTTCTATATGAGTGATTTAAGGTGAAAACTCACGAAGGTATGAACAGCCAACCAGACACTAACACCCTAACTAACACCTGGGTTGCTCCGCTAGCTTAGAGTTGGGTTCAAGTAGAAGGAAAATCCTGTACCTTCAAAAATAAAAATAAAATAAAAAGTCAGAGGAATTGGGATATAGCTCAGTTGGCAGAGTGCTTGCCTCAAGCCTCACATGCACAAGACCCTGGAAAGAAAGAAAAGAAAGAAAGAGAGAAAGAAAGAGAGAAAGAGAGAAAGAGAGAAAGAAAGAAAGAGGAAGGAAGAAGGAAGGAAGGAAGGGAGGGAGGGAGGGGAGAGAGGGAGAAAGAAAGAGAGAGAGAGAGGGAGGGAAGGAAGGGAGAGAGGGAGAAAGAAAGAGAGAGAGGGAGGGAGGGAGGGGGAGGGAGGGAGAGAGAGAGAGAGAGAGAGAGAGAGAGAGAGAGAGAGAGAGAGAGAGAGAGCCAAAGCCCAAAGCAGTCCAGACTAGTCATAAGTTTAACAATCACAGTAAGCTATCTGGGTTAGGTGCAGACATGACGGTATTTAATTATTTATTTGGCAGACAATGCCCACAGTGGGCAACTCAAACCCTACTACCCCCAATTCTCTCAAAAAGTCTTGGGCTTCTTGAAGAAACAGGCTCAAGGTTTGGTGAGACAAACAG
Organism: Marmota monax; assembly: GCF_021218885.2. NCBI lineage: Eukaryota > Metazoa > Chordata > Mammalia > Rodentia > Sciuridae > Marmota > Marmota monax. The sequence goes on from NW_026695224.1 coordinate 19,718,227, forward strand.
CAACTCCCTGTGTAGACAGCAAGAAGGCTAAAGGGAAGAGTGACACTGGAATTATCTTAAAGGAAGCAGGTGGGCAAAGGACATCTAGAGAGGGAGCACCACGTGTGCAATGGCACTGAGGCAGGACAGTGCCAAGAGTGAGGATTCATAAAGTCTTAGATGCCTGCCAGGAAACATAACTGGAAGGATTACTTGGGGTTTATAAGTAATGTGGGAATTGGCTATAGTCAATAGTGCCATTCCCAAAGACATTCAAGGCAGAGGAGGTAAAATCTTTTTCTTTTTTTGTTGGTCCTGCTTTACCACTGAGCCACATCCACAGCCCTTTTATTTTGAGATAGAGTCTTGATAAGTTGCTGAGGCTGGCCTCAAACTTGTGTAAGAGGAGTAGAATCTAAAATGGGGCTCTTAGGCTGGGGCTATAGCTCAGTTGTTGGAATGCTTGCCTCACATGCACAAGGTCCTGGATTCAATCCCCGGCACAACACATAAACACAAAAACTACTTTAAAAATGGGCTTCTTGATACTCTTTTCCTCAAGTCTTACCCATCTTAGCTGAAATTGCTAGAGTCACCTCTCAATCCCACTTTTAATATTATTAAATCCTATTGGCTTAGCCTTTCAAACTACACATTTAGAATCTAATTAGCCTTACTGCCACCTTCCTTGTCCAAGTCACTACTGTTTTTAGCCTAGATTAGAGCAATGGTCAATTGATCCACCCCTGCTTCTGTTCTGTTCCCTCAATTTCTTCACAACATGGTAGCCAAGGTGGTTCTATTAAAACTTACCAGAATGTGAATCCTGGATATCCCTCAAAGGCCCATGTGTTGAAGGCTTGGTCCCCAGCCCTTGGTCCTATTGGAAGGTGGTATAACCTTTAGGAGGTAGGGCCTATTGGAATGAAGGAAGGTCACTGGGGGGTGCCCTTGAATGGAGTTTTGGGACCATAGTCCCTTCCTTTCTATCTCCTATTGTTTCCTAGCTGTCATGAGGAGAGCAGCTTTGCTTTACTATATACACCTTTATCTGCTTCACATAGGTCCAAAAGCAATAGAACTGATCATGAACTGAAACCATAAGCTAAAATAAACCTTTCCTCCCTTTAGTTGCTATTTATCTTGGGTATTATGTCATAGTGATTGAAAGCTGATCATCTGGGTCAGACTATTTCTCTCCTCCATATAAACCCTCCAAAGGCTTCTCATTTCATTCAGAATAAAAAAATCAAAGGCCTGGGGGCTGGGGTTGTAGCTCAGTGGTAGAGCGCTCACCTAGCATGTGTGAGACCCTGGGTTCGATCCTCTGCACCACATAAAAATAAATAAAGGTATAGTGTCCAACTACAACTAAAAAGTAAAATATTAAATAAAATAAAATAAAGTAAAATAAAAGGCCTAACAGTGGCTTACTTATAAGACCTGAATACATGATCTGAGGGCTCCTCTAAAATTTTCCTTTTGATCTTTTCCCCTATTGAGGTCCCTCCCCTGCCTATTCTGTTCTGGCCAGAAGAAGATTGGAGAGAGGTTCATGAGAAGAGATGGGAGCTGCTGTGCAGGAGGGCCTGATGGCCAGGCAAGGAAAGGCAGTGATGATGAGGCAGGGCTTGGCCTCATTATGGTCAGTGGTCTTGGGATGGATTAATCTGTGCTCACTCTTCTGGCTGAAGATCATATTGGGCAATTTGTGTGCTTGGGCTTCTCCTCTGGGCCATCTGGATCCCTTCCTAAACTCCATTGGTACTTCTTACCTGGAAGAGCAGCCTCTAATCCTGGATGTCCCTGACCAGGGCAACCAAGGCAAGGATGCCTTCTCTGGCATATGTATCTCCAAATACCCAGTTCTCATTCCCTCATCCTTTTATTTATCCCTTGAATGCTTTCATATGGGATCAATGGTTGGAACACAATTTCTAGTGGCTCAGTGCAGGGTGCAGCTTGCCTTGATAGTCTTGGATGGGTTCTATTTTCACAGGCACAGCAAGCTAATTCCTCTGGCCATCTTGCAGCAAAAATGAAGGTTACTATGAACTGCAAATGAACTATATATCTTGCAACAAAAAATAAAAACTCCATACAAATGACTGATGATTCATATGATGACTATCTAGGTCCCAGGACTATCCAGAAGAGCCAATTAGTGGTGCTAAACTTAAAAAGCTTTGAAGGCAGAAATATCTGGACCAAAATTTCTCAGTTCATTGCTAAATACTTGGATTTTTGTAAACCTTTCTGTATTTTGGTTTATTACTATAAAATTCATTATATCCACCTTGTAGGGAAGAAGAGAAACTGTCAATGGAGACAGTGTATGTAAAGTGCCTGGACCAGACAGCTGTGTCAACATCATCACAGGAAAGGCTGAACACACATCAACACTGAGCAAAGGGCACACTGCGACTCACAAAGAAGTCACATTTTAAATGCAAATAGTTCCTGTTTAGTATTTTGAAAATTTGATTTTTGAAAATGATGTTTTAAAACCAACACGAACAGGAGTTTTTTTGTATGTATTTTATATAGGGCCTCTCATAGAGAGAAGCCTAGTCCAGCCGTTTGGAAGTTCACATCCTGACAGAGGCCCCAACTGAGTTCAGTGCTTTGGAATAATCCTTCCAACTCTTTTCACTTCCTACCACTACATCTAGCAACCCTGAGCCTCAAGAAGTCCACAAAGGTTAGGGTTGTGGCTCAGTGGTAGACTGCTTGACTAACACAAGTGAGGCACTGGATTCAAGCCTCAGCACCACATAAAAATAAATTAAAAACGAAAAAGAAGTCCACAGAACACTTATCACTGACATATATAGGAGTCTCAGGCCTGAACTTCCAGGATTATGAACTTTAGCTGTAGCGAGGAGCAGCACATGTAGATCAGTAGTTTATGACATCACTTCATCTCTACTCAAGGAGACTCTTCAATCTGCTGCCCTTCCTTACATAACAATAGAGGCTTTACAAAAGGTGCCAGCTGGATGACAAGAGAAAGGCTAACATAGTGTCACACACCCTGGGCAGGAGGCCATGACTGCTATCACTACTGTTGCAGAAGGGTCTCCAATGCTTCTCTGTACTTGTGAGATTTCCAGATTAGAGACAGGAGAATCAATGTGGGGAGAATCTGACATGTTGCTGACCAGGGAGGAAGGAGGAAATTAGATTCTCAGACACAAGCCCCCATCTAGGAACTGTATCTCTGGTCCACCCAGAAGCTTCTTGCTATCACATCTCACTGCTGAGGATGGATGGACATCCTCATGTCCACTACAGATGTGGACTCATCTGTAGTGTGAGACAAAAAGGTGAGATGGGAGGAAGAGGGCTTGAATGACTGCTAGGAGTTTGGTGGTGATAAAATTAGGATCAGGAATTCCTGTTTCATGCTGAGAGAAGTCAGGGGTGGAAGTGGCAGAGACCACCTTTCTTGAGCAGGACCAGCAGGAGAGCTCCTGAATGTAGGGCCCAGTAGTCTTATCAATGTGGAAATCAAATATACTCAGAGATAAACAGACTTCTACAGGCCAAATGAATAGGCTTTACCTTTGGGAAATTTGGGTTGCCTTGAAAGTTTATCTAGCTTTCCCTCTAGAAAGTCAAAGGAGAGATTACAAAAGAAAAAAACTGCTTTTTGACTCTGAGCAATGGGAGACATGGTTGCTAAGTGGTTTTTTTGTTGTTTTGTTTTTTTCCCTTCAGTGCTAGGGATGGAACAAAGGGCCTCAAGTATGTTACACATGTGCTCTACCACCGAGCTACCCAACAGCACCAGGAGTACTTTTAGCTCATGTTTTCTGGAGGGTGAATAAGTTTCAAGCTGCAAATCTTCCTTGGAGCTCTCTTGAATGAGGCTTAGAAGAGCTCTTCTAGCACCCTGTAGTCTGCTTTTCTGTTTCTTAGTAACACAAAACATGGTGTCAGATTCACAGGTGGCACCCATCAACACCCATGCTTTCCTTTCTAGAGACCTAGGATTTCACACAGCATAATGCAGAACAGACTGAGAAGAGCACAACTTTTAGCTCAGCGGTAGAGCACTCACCTAGCAGGTATAAACCTTAGGTTCAATCCACCTAGCACCACATAAAAACAAACAAACAAACAAATAAATAAAGGCATTGTGTCCAACTACAATGAAAAAAAATAAATATTAAAAAAAAAAGAAAGAGTGGCTGGGGTTGTGGCTCAGTGGTAGAGTGCTTGCCTAGCATATTCGAGGCCCTGGGTTTGATCCTCAGCACCGCATTAAAAAATAAATAAATAAAGATATTGTGTCCAACTAAAAAATAAATTTAAAAAAAAGAAAATAAATTCTGAAAACCAGTAAACGCTCACTCTTGCCCACAACCAATCACTACTTATTTCTAGATTGTAGGCCCATGTTAGCTCCCTGGCCACCATCAGACTAGGTTGCACGAGTGGAATATGTATGCCTTATTCAACCAGCATGTCAGGCTCTGGGCCAAGCACCAGGGCCACAATGCTGGGTAGGGGCTCAATCTTCAGAGAACCTAGTTTAGTGGGTTCAAATAATCATACTTTATTAAACACAGAACTGTACTTGAGATAAATGTGATGGAGATGAAATATAAGGTGGATTGACTTGGTGAGGCTTCCCAAGGGACTGGAGTTCTTGTGATTTAATTATCTGTGTCAGCCTACTTGAGGAGTGATCTTTTGTCATCTTGACAGCCCATGGGAAAAGGGCTGGCAAACTTAGTATTTCTTTCTTTATTTTTGGTACCAGGGATTGCACTCGACCATTGAGCCATATCCCCAGTCCTATTTTGTAGTTTATTTCGAGACAGGGTCTCACTGAGTTGCTTAGAGCCTCACAGTTGCTGAGGCTGACTTTGAACTCGCAATTCTCCTATCTCAGCCTCCCAAGCTGCTGGGATTACAGGTGCCTGGCTAAACTTAGTATTTCTAATGAAACACAGAAATGCCAAAAACTAGGCTCAGAAACCTACATTTTAGTCACAAATTTAAGAAAACATTTATCTGTGGCAAATTAAAATACATTTTCCTCATCTACTTATGAAATGAACTGAGGAATAAAATGTATTAGTGCCTCTCTGATGTCCTTTCCAAGAAATTCACAGGAAAGCTTTAAGTATAGATTTGAGATAGAAGATGATGAAATGGTCAGACAATAGCAGAAAACAAGATGCCACATAAAGTTTAGAGAATAAGTCCAAAAAAACTACTAGTAGTGAGGACAAGAGACAATCTCTCCCTCAAATACTGGAGATTGAACCCAGGGGTTCTCTACCACTGGGTTATACCCCAGCTCTTTTTATTTTTTATTTTGAGACAGGGTCTTACTAAATTGCCCAGGCTGGCCTCCAACTCGACTTTTTCTTGCCTCAGCCTTCTTCTACTCTGCCTTGTTTTTAAAAAATACTTTTAGTTTTCTTCTTCTATTGATGGACACAAAATCTTTATTTTATTTATTCATTTATTTGTTTTTTATGTGGTGGTGAGGATCAAACCCAGTCCCTCATACCTGCTAGGCAAGCGCTCTACCACTGATCTTCAACCCTAACCCTTGCCTCAGCCTTCTTCTGAGTAGCAGTGATTGCAGGCATGTGCCAATGTGCCTGGCAAGAGACAATCCTTATGGCCTCAAAAGTAAGGTAAAAACATAATACTAATAAATACAGAATACATAATAATAATACATAATAAAATATAATAAAACATAATAAAAATATAATAATATATAATAAAAATATAATACATAATAATAAATAAAGGCATTGTGTTCAAATACAACTAAAAAAATAAATATTAAAAAAAAAATAAAAGAGGGCTGGGGATGTGGCTCAACTGGTAGCGCTCTTGCCTAGCATGTGTGAGACACTGGGTTCGATTCTCGGCACCACATAAAAATAAAATAAAGATATTGTGTTCACCTAAAACTAAAAAATAAATATTTTAAAAATAAATAAATAAATTCTGAAAACCAGTAGACTGGTTTTATGTAATTTTGCCTAGAGCCTAAGGTTTTGTGAGATGTAGCCAAAATATTGTTCCTCAACATCCCTAAGCTTCAGTTTATTTTATTTCTCTTATTTTTAACTCCTTTTTTTCCATATGGGGATTTAACCCAGGACCTCATGCATGATAGGCAAGTGCTCTACCACTGAGCTAAACCCTCAGCCCCAGTAGGCCTATTTGTTTAATTGAAAATGAAGACACCATGTGGATACGTGACCCTCCATCCTTAGGTATGTATCAGAATCACCTATGAGTCACCTATGAGGCTTACTCAGAGTACTGGGTCTACTGAGAATTTAGAGTTTTAAAAAGCTCCCAGATGCTGCCGCTGCTGCCACAGTGCAGTGGCCATGTCCAAGAACTGCTGGACAAGATACTCTCCAGAGTGCCTGCGGGCTTGACTTTTTCCGTGTTTCTATGTCTCGGAAAGCCAGAGGAAAATACAGTATTACTTACTGATTGTTATGAAAAGTCTGAGAACAAGTAGTTGTCTCATATGTCCTTCCATATGTTAAATCTGCATCAGTGCTTTATGCCTCACATTACTGCTTTTCAATCTCTTTGGCTTTTTTTTTTTGGGGGGGGGGTGTTCTGGGGATTGAACTCAGGGGTACTCGACCACTGAGCAATCCCCAGACTTATTTTGTATTTTATGTAGAGACAGGGTCTCACTGAGTTGCTTAGCACCTTGCTTTTGCTGAGGCTGGCTTTGAATCTGAGATCCTCCTGCCTCGGCCTCCCAAACCACTGGAATTACAAGCGGGCTCCACTGTGCCCAGCACTATGGCTTTTTCAATGCTTAATACTTTGTAGCACAATGCAAGAAGGATTTTTTTTTTTTTTCAGTGCTGGGGATCAAAAACAGGGCCATGCACATGCTAGATAATTATTCTACCGCTGAGCCATATTCCTCACTCAAGAAGGATGTTTAATAAAACATAATTTTAGATAATTGTGATAAACTTCTCACAGGCTTCAGGTCTGGAAGAGTTGGCCTAAAATTAGAATACTTCAGTAAGCTACAGTTAAGTGATTATGTCTTTAGAAAAAGATTATAGGAGGGGCTAGGGATTTAGTTCAGTGGCAAAGTGCCTGGCACATGAAAGGCCCTGGTGGGGGAAATGAAATAAAAAGACTGCAGGTCAGGTTGGGGATATAGCTCTGTGATAGAGTACTTGTCTAGCATATGCAAGGCCCTGGGTTCAATTCCTGGTATTACAAGGGGCAAAAAAAAAAAAAAAAAAAAAAAAAAGACTGCAGGTCTAAAGCTTATATCCTTAATTTAAAAGACAGAAAGAAACAAGTGAGTGTTTCCTTTCTCACAACTAAAACATTCAGGGTCAATCCAGGTGAACTGGCTGCATGAAATAATCACACAAGAGACAGAAATACCTTTTTCTTTGGGTCCTGTGACGGCTCCTCTGACCTTAGGGGTCCAGGAAAGAGCATACATGCTGAACCCTTTTATTGGGGAGAAGCCATTCAAATGAAGCAAGGGGTCAGGTTTCAGGGGGTTGAGTCTTGCTTCATGATGTCTGTGTCAGCAGTTGACTGACATCTAGAAAGGCCACCCACAGGTAGAGCAAGAGATGGGGACACACAAAGGGAGTTTCCATGGACAATTCTATCCCAAACAGGGCAAAGGGATAGGATTACAAAAGAATAGGTGAATGTAGCTCCACCCCAGGGGTATGCCTATTCAGAAGATTGGCCCTGCTATCCGAGAGGGGGGAAAAGACCAAGTCAGGAGTCATGGCACTATCGTATCAGACTACAGTGATTTGAATCCCCATGGTGCATCAGGACTGGAAGGCATGGTAATTCAATGTGGGCCCCCACGAGTGAGCCCCAATAACAGGAAGAAAAAAAGATTTCTATGGGATGACAACATACTCTCTCACATATATAAAGCTATTCATATATGGATATGCAGGTTTGCACAGCTGGGTGCCATTAAGGGTCTTTTGGGACATGAATGAGAAATTTTAAATACGCTGTATTTTCAGATGTCCTATCCTCCATCTGAACAGCGTAGAACCAGATACTTTAGAGTTTTATGGGTGAAAAGAATGGGTTGTCCTCTTTCTAGTCATTAATATGACAATCTGCAGAAAAGCATCTCATCTTGGAGATGAACTGGAATGCTTAGCTGCATTTCTATCTAGGCTACATTCAATTCAGTAAACTGACTATCCAGAGGAGAATCTTACTTTTTTTTTTTTTTAAACAAACTTGGACACATCTGCTCTTCTGCTTGGACAACAGGAAAGCTAAGCATTCCTTGCAATGGGACCCCAGTGACTTTCCCAGTCAGCACTTGGAAGGCAGTTATTTTATCATTCTGAAAAGGCTAACTGGGCACGAACTGACACCTCTCATTTCAGGGGGGCCCACAAATACTGTGAGAGCCAGAAATGGGACCATAAATGGGGCTTGATACCAATGTTATTATGGAGCTCTGCCTACAACAGATTACCACTCACACCCCAGGCCTAGGGAAAACTATAGGAGTTCTTTTTCCATAAAAGGAAAAAAAAAAAAAAAGAAGGTACATAGGAGTGAACTTCATGGTCATCATAAACTCTACTGATTCCTTTGGAACTCAAGTGGGCAGGGCCTGAGGGATGTTGGTCTAGCTGACACCATCTCTCCTGGCCTGGGTCATGAATTTGCAAGAAGAGATCAAGGATCCTTATAGCCACTCTCTCTTCCTCCTTACAGCAGGTGCATAAAGAGAAGATTAACAGCCCTGCTTCACCGTGGGCTGGGGCACAAGATCCCAGGAGCCTCTGGTCATTCCCCACTTCTTCCTGTTTACAGGAAATGGCTCACAACCCACCATTTCCCCATTCCAGGAAAATAACAAGGTTGCTGCCAAAAACCCCCAAAGCTTCTTCTTTCTTTTTAAAATTTTTTTAGTTATAGGTAGACATAATACTTCCATTTTATTTTATTTTATTTTTTATTTAAATATTTTTTACTTGTAGTTGCACACAACACCTTCATTTCACTTATTTATTTTTATGTGGTGCTGAGGATCGAACCCAGGGTCTCACATGTGCAAGGCAAGTGCTCTACCGCTGAGCCACAAACCCAGCCCCTTTATTTTATTTTGTATATGGTGCTGAATATCGAACTCAATGCCTCACATTCACAAGGCAAGTGCTCTACCACTAAGCCACAATCACAGCTCCCCAAAGTTTCTTCTTTCTCCTGCATAGCTTAGAAACCATATTTATTGAAACTCTAAAATTCAGGAAGATGACTGAGCCTCCAGAATTCTGTGTATGGACATACCTTGCCTACATGCATGCCACCAGGGACACAAGGAATCAAATGACCAAATATGATTCTCCTTGAAACAATACATTGCTAAAACCTTCTAAATTCAATTTGAGAACCATCATCTGCCCTCCCAAGAATCAGTGACCAATGAATAGCTCCAATGTCACACATCCTTAGAAGAAGTGCTCTAGAAAAGACAAACCCTCTAGAATTTTTGGCCCAAACTTACATGTTCTAAATTGACAACCTGATGGATTCAAGTTCTTGCTTATTTCACCAAACATTTATTCTTTCCAACTCACTGGACCCCAAGTGACCGACACTCTCTTATGATGTTCTTCAGAACAAAGTAGAAGTAAGTAGTGGAGTCTTGGGTCCTCTGCCAAGACAGTGCCAGGATAAGTGGTCATCAACCTCAGGGCATAACAATTCCTTGACTCAGAGATCTTTAACCCACTACATCAGGGACACTTGGCTCCTATTGCATTACCTAAAACAATTACTCTGTCAACTTTATGCTACTTTAGTTATTACTTAAGTCTTCTGTTATTTACCTTATAATGTGTCTTATTTCCAATCTCAATTGGACTATGAAATCTAAAGGAAGGGAAGTTCCAACGCAGTGTGGAATGACATCAGGACACTGTCTGTCACACAGGAAGTATTAAACAAATAATTGCTAGATGTTTATTGGTTTGTTTTCCTACTAATTTTTTTTTAAGAGAGAGAGAGAGAGAGAGAGAGAGATTTTTAATATTTATTTTTTAGTTTTTGGCGGACACAACATCTTTGTTTGTATGTGGTGCTGAGGATCGAACCCAGGCCGCACGCATGCCAGGAAAGCGCTCTACTGCTTGAGCCACATCCCCAGCCCCTGTTTTCCTACTAAATTAAACTCTAATTTATATAAGATTAAGAGAAGGGGCTGGGTTGTGGCTCAGTGGTAGAGTACTCACCTAGCATGTGCAAGGCCCTGGGTTCAATCCTCAGCATCACATAAAAATAAATAAAATAAAGGTATTGTGTCCAACCAACTACAACTTAAAAAAATATATATAAATTAAATAAATTAAAAAAAAAAGATTAAGAGAAGAATTTGTCTGTAGTTGACAGAAAGAGAAGCCCAACAGGAACTGCAGAACAGCTCAGCAGGCCATGCCCAGACAGGGGCAGGAGGTCACTGAGCCCAGAGCTCCCTGAGGGAGTGGAGATGTGAGCAGACCATCCCTTAGATCCTGCCAGGAAAGCCTGTGCTGTTAGAAAGCCTTCCTGCCATCAGGCAATATAAGATTGTAGTTTGGCAGGAAGGGCGTGTGCTCACCACCAAGGGCTGACAAAACATGGGAAACAGTAGCCTTGCTAGATAGCATCCCTCACTTCCTGTGGTGCTACATGACACAGCATGGAAGAACAATCACACAAATCACAACCAATTCCCCAGTCCTAGTGCCTAAAGAATGCTGACTTCCCAGAGGTAGACTTCTCATTGCCTGAAGTATAATCATCTTCAGCTCCTTAACTTTAGTTTTGCTTAGGGATTTACTAATGGGAAGAAGGCTGAGTCATTTTCCTCTTAGAGCTGTAAGGCCCTCCAATATGCCCTACTCCAGAGGTCTAGGACTCCTATGTCCTAGAGTACCACTATCTGCAAACACAGGGCCAAGAAAAAATACCCAGGCCCAGGGAAAAGTAGAAAGCCTAAGAGAACTGCCCAAAGAGAGATACAAGCTACACCTGCCAAAGTCTGACAGTGCATACCTAGAGCCTTCACAGATACCTGTCGGGTGAGTGGAGGGGGGATATTGATGCACACCAGGTCCACGTCTTGATGCAGCAAAACATCATCAGTCCGGCTGGTGTAGAAGGTGATGTTCATCTCCTCAGCAAGCTGCTTTGCCTCTTCCTCGGTCTTCCCCCACAGGGCCTCCACTGTGAACCCTTCTGCCCTCAGCAGTGGGACCAGGACCCGGGCTGAGCTGCCAGTCCCAAACACTCCCACTCCTGGCAGCATCTTCATCCCAACCTCTGCTCACCAGTTCATCTCCTCACCAGAGTCTCCAGCATGGAGCTGACCTTCCCACAGTCCTGGTCAAACATGGCTCCTAGAATGGCAAGGAATACACTGGTTAGAAATGAAGGAAACTCAGAGGAGACTATTTTCTTGGCTTATTTGGAAGCAATAAATTCTTTGCCTGAAAAGCACACGAGCTGGGTGTGGTGGTGCATGCCTGTAATCTCAGCAACTTGAGAGGCTTAGGCAAGAAGAACATGAGTTCAAAGCCAACCTCAGCAATCTAACAAGACCCTGTCTCTAAATGAAATATATAAAGGGCTGGGGATGTTAAGTGCCCCTGGGTTCAATCCCCAGTACTAAACAAACAAACAAAAACAAACTAAAAACAAATGAAGTACTGCCTTCAATGAAAAGCTACAGAATCTCCCTCCACGGAGACTGCAGGAAACCAGTAATATCCATATACTGCTGGGCACCATGGCACACACTGTAATCCCAGAGACTCAGGAGGCTGAGGCTGGAGGACTGCAAATTCAAGGTCAGCTTTGGCAACTTCATGAGACCCTGCCTCAAAACAAAAAAATGAAAAGGGCTTGGGATGTAGCTCATTGGTAAAGCTAATGAGTTCAATCCCAGTACTCACCCCCTCCCACCCAAAAACTGTCTACTGCAGCTCAGAAAAGATAAAAAAATGAAAAGTGGGTAAAAGCAGGGTTCAAAATCCCTGTTTTGAAACTTGCCACATCCCCAGCCCTTTTTATTTTGAAATAATATCTCGAGAAATTGCTTAGGGCCTTGCTAAATTGCTGAGGCTGTCCTGAACTTGCGATCTTCCTATCTCAGCCTCCTGAGTCACCAGGATTACAGGAGTATGCCACCTCTTCTGACTACATTTGAATTTAATAATAAGTATTCTCAGGTTGACAGGATGTGGATGGTTTTCACCATCTTATTTTTTTTTAAACTGGACCAAATTTTCTACATGACTATATCTTACTTATTGTGCAGTTTTTCTTCTTTCTCTTCTTTTTTTGAAGGGATGTTGTTGTAATACTAGGGACTGAACTCAGGGGTGCTTTGCCACATTCCCCAGACTGGATTTGAATTTATAATCCTCCTGCCTCTGCTCCTCCCAATTCGCCGGGATTACAGGTATGCGCCACAATGCCCAGTAGAATTCCTTCTGAAGGATGAATTATATTCCATTGTATGTATATCCAATATTTTGTTTATCCATTCTTCTGTCAGGTTGCTTTCACATTGTGGATTCTGTGAATAATGCTGCTATGAACATATGTGTATGTCTATGCATCTCTTTGTGCCCTGCTTTCAATTGTTTTGGGTATATTCCCAGAAGTGGAATTGCTTAATCATATGGCAATTCTGGTTTTTAATTTGTTGAAGAAGTGCCATACTGTTTTCCCTAATAGCTACACCATTTTACATTTCCACCGACAGTGCATAAGGGTTATAATTTCCCCACTTTCTCTCAACATTTGTTATTTTCTGGTATCTTTTGATAATACTCATACTGATAGGTATGAGGTAACCATCATTTTCTTTTTAAATTTTTTATTTATGTTTGGCACAGCTGTAATCCTAGAGGCTAAAAAAAAGGAGTATCACAAGTTCTAAGCCAGTCTCAGCAACTTAGCAAGACCTGTCTCAAAAAATAAAAAGGAACAGGGAGGTGGGACTCAGTGTTACAAAGTACCCCTGGGATCAACCCCAGTCCTCATCTTTAAAGAGATAAGACCTCACCACTTTTTCCAGGCCGACCTTGAACTCCTGGGTTCAAGTGACCCTCCTGCTTCAGCCATCTGAGAGGTTGGGACTATTGGCACATGTCAATGGGTCCGGCTACCATCAATTTCTTTTAAAGATCCTCAGGTGATCCTCATGCGCAGCCAGACCTGAGAACCTCTGAGATATATTTATTTATTTAGGGTGTGGGGTGGGGCACTCGACCACTGAGTCACATCCCCAGCCCTATTTTGAATTTTATTTAGAGACAGGGTCTCACCGGGTTGCTTAGCACCTTGCTTTTTTTTTTTTCCTCCAATATATTTTTTTTTGAGAATTTTAATATTTATTTTTTAGTATTTGGCGGACACAACATCTTTGTTTGTATGTGGTGCTGAGGATCGAACCTGGGCCACGCGCATGCCAGGCGAGCGTGCTACCACTTGAGCCACATACCCAGCCCCCAATATATTTTTTTAACATTTATTTTCTAGCTATAGTTGGATACAATAGCTTTATTTATTTATTTTTATGTGGGACTGAGGATCAAACCCAATGCCTCATACATGAGAGGCAAGTGCTCTGCCACTGAGCCACAACCCCAGCCCCAACTTAGTGCCTTGCTTTTGCTGAGGCTGGCTTTGAACATGCGATCCTCCTCCCTCAGCCCCCCCAAGTTGCTAGGATTACAGGCGTGTGCCAACAGTGCCTGGGTAAGCTATATTTAACCCAAAAGAAAACGTATCTGCATTTAGAACTATTACAAAATGTCCTGAGTTCTATGTTTTCTAAGTTTTCTGAACCTTTTTACCCCTCCCTTTATTATGATTAAAAAGACTAATTTTCCATTAAGAGGGAAAGTCTCTGATTAACAGTATAACTATTTTAACTTTTACATTTCCTTCCTACATATTTTTAACATTTAAAAATAACTTTATAAATACCTGATAATCCCATATTACTGATTATCTTTTAAAAATCTTACTACTTCTGATCTTGCTAACTGTAGTCTCACAATATTTAAAGTTATACCCACATGTTGGAAATTATTGATGTACTTGTATGTATATAACATTGTTTGACTTGAATCTCTCACAGGTCACACTCTTAACTATTTGTCAGTTTAACAGAGATATGGCATCCCTGCTATAAATGCATCACAGTCAATTGTTCCATTCCCATTCATGAGCACTAGGGATACACACATTTCCTCCTTCCCTTCTCCCGACATCCTTATCTCCCTGGCCATTACTCAGTGACACTTTCAGTTCCCTCGGCTCTTGCCCAACCTCCTCCTTAAATGCTTCCTGAGGTTCTGCTGCACTCATCCTCTCCTGGATACAGTCTTTTTTTGTGGGGGAGGTACCAGGGATTGAACTCAGGGGCACTCAACCACTGAGCCACACATCCCCAGCCTTATTTTGTATTTTACTTAGAGACAGGGTCTCACTGAGTTGCTTAGCACCTCACTTTTGCTGAGGCTGGCTTTGAACTCGTGATCCTTCTGTCTCAATTTCCAAAGCCACTGAGATTACAGGCAAGCACTACCACGTCTGGCCTCCAGATGCAGTCTTTAGACCCCTTCTCCTGTCTTTCTCCCTTTCCAAGGCTTTCCTCTGTATACCAGTGACTTTCAGGTTGGCAGCACAAGCCTAGCTTCATCTCCAGAGCTTCACACCTACATGAACTGCTATTGGGCATCTCTGCTTTTATTGTTCTACCAGCTCCATAAAGCCTATGTGATCAAATATGAACAAAAGCAGTAAAGAGAGGGTATACAAACCTGTATGTATGCTTTTGCATCTCTTTTGTATCTACCCTAGACACAATTACATGCCTGCATTAAGGGTTAGTTTGATAGTATAGTCCAGTGCAGCATCATTTACTGCTTGATTCTACCTGTGGCACATTTGTGCCTTTGTGAACCATTGAAATAAGCATGATTTAGGTTGCCTCTAACTCCAGATCCATCTGCCAGTTTTGTGATTGCTTGTGTCCACTCTGGTTGGAGTCTGATTTGTCTTAACTATCCTCTTTCTTTCTGATGGTAAATAATGTCTATAGTTTTTCAGCCACTCTTCTTTCCTTTTTTTTTTCTTTTGGCAGTACTGGTGAATGAACCCAGAGGCACTCTACCACTGAGCTACAACCCCAGCCCTTTTTATTTGTGAGACAGGGTCTCACTAAGTAGCCCAGTCTGGCCTTGAACTTGTGATCCTCCTTCCTCAGCCTCCTGAGTGCCTAGGATTTCAGTGTGGGTCACCATACTTGTCTTGTCCATATGCTCTCTAAATTCATGCCCAGGACACACTTCCTCCTTTCTCAGAGGACATTCCTTCTCACTCTATTACATTTGGGTGTATACATATTTAAGCATCAGTGGTGGAAAATGACAGATGGATCAGAATTTTTTTTGGGGGGGTGGGGTACCAGAGATTGAACTCAGAGGCACTCAACCACTAAGCCACATCCCCAGCCCAATTTTTGTATTTTAGAATCAGGGTCTCACTGAGTTACTTAGCACTTCACTGTTGCTAAGTCTGGCTTTGAACTTGAGATCCTCCTGTCTCAGCCTCCCGAGATGCTAGGATTACAGGCATGCCCCACCACACCCCGGCTTCAAAATTAATAACCTCTGTTTTACTTCCACTGACTCAAGGGGCAGCTTCATCAACAACCTTGAGGAATATCATCTGCCCCTGAGGATGCCAGATGGCATGAAGCTAGGCAGGCTTGAGGACTAGGTATTTCCAGCTTAAGCAGGCAGAGCTGGTTTTCCTTGTTTATTTCAGAGGCTACCCATTCTCACTCCTAAATTTTCCTACCCTTTGCCCCTGATATCCTTAACACATACCTTTCATATGCCTCTGAAGATCTCCATAAGCACAGCCCTGCTAAGCTCCCATGAATTCCAACCACCACATGCTGGTCAGGAATGAAGGGTGTAAAGTGTCAAGTAATGGCAAAAGCAGAACAGAGGTGAGAAGCATGGAAAAGGTAACCACCTTGCCTGGTTCAAATCCTGGTTTTGTTACTTACCAGCTGGGTGACTTCAGGAAAAATCTCTTAATCATACCATGACTCCATTTCCTCATCTATAAAATGAAGATAATTTTATCTACCTCATGGGGATTTAAGGATTAAATGAGGTAATATTTGTAAAGCACGCACAACAGGGCCTGGCTCATAATAAATCACTTCATAGGTCATTTTTTTTTTTTTTGGGGGGGGGTACTGCGGATTGAACTCAGGGACACTCAAACTACTGAGTTACATCCCCAGCCCTATTTTGTACTTAGAAACAGGGTCTCACTGAGTTGCTTAGCACCTCACTTTTTGCTGAGGCTGACTTTGAACTTGTGATCCTGACATAGGTTATCTTTGTAAAACAGACATCTTTTATCCATTTCTGACTGGCTTAGCTGTCTCTCTGCAAAAGCTGTATCAAAAAACATGAGGATAAATCTTGAGCTAACATGCAATAGGCCAGGTAGTATGTAGTGCAACCCTGTTTTACAATTGAGAAAACAGAGGTTCAGAAAAGTTAGGTAGGTTTTCAGGATTCCACAGCTGGTTGTGTGCAACACACCTAACACGACCAGTGTGAAACTTTAAGCAGGTTACTTAGCTTCCCTGAGCTTTTAATGGTTATACACCTGTCAAAACACACAGCACTGAACACTACAAAGGATAAATTTTATTAGTGTGTAAATTACACTTCAATAATTAAAAATGACAATGAAGTTCTAAGCCTAAGAGCCAGAGAAATTGTAATACACTTAAGAGTACAGAGAACCTAAAAGGCCTGACTACTGAAATGCCTGGTAAGGAAGTAGGGATTTGTGAATTCTCCCAGATGGGCTGAATATCATCCTACCTTCAGTATGTCTGATCCATGATGCTAGAGCTGCTCCTACAAAAATCATAGGACAAAAATTCCTTCTCTACTACAGGGTAGGGCCAAATCTAATCTGATACCTGTTTATATGAAGTTTTACTGCAATGCAGCCACACCCATTCATTTACATATTCCTTTATGACTGCTCATTAGATACAACAGACCATACGGCATACAAAGTCTAAAACAGTCAATATGGCTCTTTATAGAAAAGGTTTACTGACCCTTGATCTACCCCATGGGTTATATAGCTCAGGAGGCTTCAAGAACAGTCTAGAAGATAGTCAGGATTATGATTAAAAAACAACAAAAAAAGATACCCTAAACAGTAGTGGCATACTCCTGTAATTCTAGCTACTTGGAAGACTGAGGCAGGAGGATCTTAAGTTTGAGGCCAGGCAAGCAATTCAGTGAGACCTTGTCTGGGGTGTAGGTCAGAGATAGACACCATGTGTGGTGTGTGTGGCATGCTCACCTGAGTTCAATACTCAGCACTGCAGGGGCAGGGGTTGCGGGGAGAGGCACTTCCCTTACTGTGGGTAAAAATCACAGATTCTGGGAATTCTAGAGTTAATCATTTATCAGGCATTTTGCATAGGAGTCAGACCCCAGGGGCAGAAGATGCCTATGAGTTCTTTCCTATTTAAGTTAAATAAAAAGTATTGGGGGCCACTGTTTTGGATTAAGCTCCTGCACTGTATCCCAAAAGATCAAGCTAAAAATCCAAATGAAATCACTGATGCTAAGGTTCCATGTCACCAAGCTGAAACTAAATTGTTTATCTGACTTGAGAAATTAAAATTGGATCCAAATTTCTCAAACAGGACAGTTGCAACTAACATGATAATGAAGTTCTCTTTGCCTTAATCCTTACACAAAAAAGGTAACCTGAAGTAACCTGATGTTAGCCAATCAGCCAATTTTCTATTGTTCTGCCTCCTCACCTCCCTGCCTTACTCTGAAAAAGTGAATCAATCCATTTTTTAAATTGTTTCTGCTTTCTTCAGCCCTTTTCTTTTCTTTTAATATTTATTTTTTAGTTATAGGTGGACACATATCTTTATTTTATTTTTATGTGGTGCTGAGGATTGAACCCAGTGCCTCATGCATGCTAGGCAAGTACTCTACCTCTGAGTCACAATCCCAGCCCCCATCTTCAGTCCTTTTCTATCTTTAAAATCATCTTTCTCTGTTTGGCTCACTGGTACACTTATTCTAATTTATGGGATGAAGTGTTACTCAATTCTAGAACTGAAAATAAAGCCAACTACAATCCTTAAAAATAACTTGCAATTTGTTCTTTGACACTAAACAATCTTTACAATGTTGAGGGTTGCAATGTGCAGAGCTAAAACCTATATTTCCCTGTCTTCCTTGCATACAAGTATGTCTAATAAGATAAATACAGAAGGTACAATTTGGTAGAACTTCTGAAAATGTTCTTTAGAGGGGGTAATCTCAACAGGCACACCCTCTTTTCGACCCCTCCTGTCTGTTGGGAATGTGAATGCTATGGCTAGTGTTACCATCAGGCAGTGTCCTGAGGATGGAATAATTTCTTACAGATAATGGCACTGAATCAAACATCCTTTGAAGCCTCAAGGAACTCCACCTCACAGACAAAACAGGCACTTGAGCAAATATGTTATAAGGTATGACAGAGCAACAGAGAAACTTGTTTGCTCCCCAGAGAACAGCACTAACTACAGGGCTGAGGGGTGTGTAAGCAGGAAAGGTTTCCTGTGGGTGATGATGTAATAGGCCCAAATTGGCCAGAAAGACAAGAGGCCAGTTGGGTACACTGGCGCATGCCTACTATCCCAGCTACTCTGAAGGCCAAGGCAGAGGATCACATGTTCCAGGCCAGTCGGGGCAATTTAGTGAGACCCTACTTCAACATTAAAAAAGGGGTGGGGTGTTTTTTGGTTTTTTTTTTAAATACCTGTAGCTCAGTGGTAAACACTTGTCTAGCATGTGCAAAGCCCTGAGTTCAATCCTCAGTTCCATTAGAAAGACAAGAATCCACAAAGCCCATCTAACATATTCAATGACAAGTCCTTCCCCTTTATTGATGGCTTACTTTTATTCTCCTAGGGCCATTTAGTCAGAAAGTTATTGTCTTTTGTTTTAGTTGTAGATGGATACAATACCTTTGTTTTATTTATTTATATGTGGTGCTGAGACTCGAACCCAGTGCCTCACACATTCCAGGCAAGGGCTCTACTACTGAGCTACAACCTCACCCAGAAAGTTATTCTTTAGATGGACTTGAAATGTGGTCCCATGAAACTTCTACACTATGGAACTGCCTGTGATGTTTGTAATGTTTCCTCACCTGTGATAGGTTGCATGCAAAATAAAGACAATAATTCCTTTGCTTTTTTTATGCCACTGGGAAGTCAACAGCCTCCCACACAGACTCTGGTTCACGAAATTGCTTGCTCTGGCCAATGAGACATTAGCAATATAATATAATAAGCTGGAAAAACACTTGTGCATTAGGGTAGCTCTTGTAACTCTTAGGATCTCTGGGGGCCATTACCATATGAACAGGCCCAAGCCATTCTGCTGGATCAACAAAAACATGTGACCAAATCATCCCTACTGCCCCAGATGACACATCCAATTGCTAGTTATGTGAGCGAAAATGCCAAGCTGTCTAGTTCCAGCTGAGCTGACTCAGACCACAGCAACCATCCAGATCATCCAAAGAATCATAACATTTGTCTTAAATTACTGAATTTTGAGGTTATTATACGGCAAAGAGCTAACTGACACACTCCTCCATAGTGTGAACTTCCCCAATTCCTTCAGGCCTTCCTCAAATGTTCTACTCCACCAGCCAAGGCTACTCTAATTTGTCCATCCTGGTTTGTCAACAATCCCATAAAAATGAAGTCCCCAGAACTGAACACCATATCCTGAACATACTCTGGCCTTCTTTTTGCTGTAATTATGCTTCTATTAAGCAGCTTACATTCATTTTACAATGTAGATTAATGATATCATTCTGACACACAATAGACTTATTTATATGTCCTAATATTCTTTTCTTGTTCAGTCAGGTTTTTTTATTATTATTATTATTTATTTATTGGTACCAGGGATTAAACCCAGAGGCACTTAACCACTGAGCCACACACCAGCCCTTTCTTTTTCATCTTGAGACAAGGTCTCACCAAGTTGCTCAGGGCCTTGCTAAATTGCTGGGGCTAGCTTTTAACTTGAAATCCAGTCTCAGCCTCCTGAGTCACTGGGATACAGATGTGTGCTACCATACCCAGCTTCAGTCAGATCTTAAAAACATTTTTAATGGTGGTAGCAAGTGTCAGAATTTTTGTCCCTTTTAAGGTAGAATATTATTCCACTGTGTATATATACCACATTTTGATTATCTATTCATCTGTTGGTGGACACCAAGGTTGCATGCTTTAACTACGGTAAATAATACTGCTGTAAAAATGAAACAAAATTAAAATTAATGTAACAATTAAAATTACTTTTTTGAATCAAAGTTCAGTACTTTATCCTCTAATCAATTTCATTTGACTTATTTGGAGCCAATAATAACTGCCCTTTTTTTTTTTTTTTTTTTGAGAACATGCTATATGCCAAGTGTTGAGAGCCACAGCCAAAGGGGCCCCAGCAAACTTCCAGCTGCCAGCAAACTTCCAGCTGCTGGCTGATGATTGGCTCACAGCGGCCCCAGCAACATCTAGCTGATTGGCTCCTCGGCCCCAGCAACATCTAGCTGATTGGCTCCTCTGCGGTGATGCTCATTGGACTGTTTCCCTGCCCTTTCAGACCACGGAGCTGCTCATTGGGGGACTTTTTTGGCTCCGCCCACGTGACCCAGCCAATCGGCCTCAAGAGCAGGAGGATTGTGGGAGGTGGAGAGAAGCTTGTGTGGGAGAGAGAGGCTTGTGGAAAGCCGGTGGTGGCAGTTGAGGCTCTGAGGGTTTTTCCTAAGAGGCTGTTTTGTTTGGCGTGTGTGGTTCTAAAAATAAAGTTAGTTTCTTTTGACAAGTGGCTCCTGATTGTGCCCAGCCAGACTGCGGCAGTGCTAAATACTTATCTGTAAATACAAAATAGGGCTGGGGATGTGGCTCTGTGGTTGAGTGCTCCTGAGTTCAATCCCCAGTACCCTAAAGGGGGGCGGGGAAGACAAGCCACTCAATTAAAAAAAAAAATTATCAAAAGACGGAAACAGTCACTTCACCAAAAATACAAGAATGATTAATAAGCACATAAAAAGGTGTTCCATATAATTAATTATCAGAAACACTGAAATTGAAAGCACACCAAGATACCCACTAGAATGGTTAGGATAAAAAGATCAACAACTTAAAAAAAAGAAAAAGAAAAAAGATCAACAACGGAAGTGTGAAGAGGACAGAAGGAACTATCATAGTTCTTGGTGGGAGTGAAAAAGAGAACAATATTGACAATAGTTTTTTATAAAATTAAACATATATGAACCTAATCATAGCAACTCCCCTAGTAGATACTTACCCAAGAAATAAAAACATATGCATGGCCACAAGAGAATTTATGCAAATGTTCAGAGCAGCCTTATTCACAACCAAACCAAACTGAAAACCCATATGTTCAACAACAGGATAATGGATAAACAAATTAAGGGGTGTTGCAACAGAATGAAATATAGTATAGCAGTAAAAACAAATTAACTGGGCTGGGGTTGTGGCTCAGTGAAAGAACGGTTGCATATGTGAGGCACTGGGTTAGATCCTCAGCACCACATAAAAATAAACAAAATAAAGATCTTGTGCCCATGTGTAACTAAAAAAATATATTAAAAAAGAATTAACTAAAAATACATGCAGCAATATGTATGCATCTTAAAAACACAGTGAAAAAATGTTAGGCACACACACAAAACTTACACTGTGGGATTCTATTTGAAGGAGAGGAACAGGCAAATCTTATTTATAAAGACAAGTAATGTGTAAGTGGCAGTGGATGAGGGAGGAGGAATTAATTAGAAAGGGACACAAAGGAACATGCTAGAGAATGAAAATGTTCTACTTCTTGAGTGGTGCTATGGTTATAGGTTGATAAAATTGTCAAAACTCAGGCTGGGGCTGTAGCTCAGTGGCTGAGCGCTTGCCCTGCACATGTGAGGCACTGGGTTCAATCTTCAGCACCACATACAAATAAGCAAATAAAATAAAGGCATGCTGTCCATTTACAACTACAAAAAAATTTTTTTGTCAAACTCATCCAATTGGATATTTAGTTGTATGTAAATTATACCTCAGTTTTTAATCATCATTAATAGTTCTGTCCAAGGGCACAGAACAACCTATGTATACCTTGCAAATTCAGGGCTTCAATTAAGCTAAATAAATATGTGTGAATTAAACGTCACTTTCCTTTAAAACAAAGCAAAACACTGTAAGCTTAATTTGGGGGAATATTATCAATATAGAGACAATGATCCCAAATTTTCTGGGGAAGTACTTCAAACTGAGGCCCAATGTCCTAGTTAATCTTGGCACTTGCTGAGGGCACATAAAGATGGCATTTTTTAGCCAGAACTGGTGGCACACTCCTGTTATCCCAGCAGCCCAGCAGGCTGAGACAGAAGCATCACAAGTTCAAGGCCAGCCTGAGCAATTTAGCAAAACCCTATCTCAAAATAAAAATATAAAAGGGTTGGGAATGTAGCTCAGTGCTAGAGCATGCCTGGGTTCAACCCCCCATGGTGGGAGTGGGGGGAGATGGCATTTTTCCCTAACCAGCATCACACTGGGTCAGCTGCTGAGGAAGTCCTCAAAGACAGTTCTATATTACTAAATTTAATGATGGTTGTACAGTGTGTACCTCTGTTTGTGGTTATAGTTGTTCAAGTTGGGCAATAAGGCTTGGCACACCACAAGGGTGGGAAGTCCTCATTTAATGCCCACTCCCTCTACACCCAAAGACCATTCAGAGTCTTCACAGAACCAGCACCACAACCAGAGTTCCCTAGCAACTGAAGCCTGCAAGAGCTCTACATCCTCTGAGCAACCCTCCCTCCTCTGACGTATAGCCAGAGACACTGTCTCAGACTCCATTCTAAAGGGCCAGTGCCAAGAGACTTGTTTGAGATTTTTCTATGGATGAGTTTTTTTTCTAGTATTTTTGTATCCTAATATAAATTAAATGAAAACCATGTGGCCAGAGGCCCTAGTTAACATGTGAGATAGGTCCTCAACTTCACTTTTTTAAAAAAAATATTTTATTCATTGTTGATGGACCTTTATTTATTTATATGAGGTGCTGAGAATCAAACCCAGTGCCTCACACATGCTAGGCAAGTGCTCTACCATTGAGCCCCAGCCCCTCAACTTCACTTTAAAACAGACTGACATTAGCTGAGCTAATTACAGACTGTGTGACTGTGTTTCAGGTGCTTATGCTTAAAATAATACCTATAATTTATGCAACTGTTTGCATAAATTCACTAATATTTATTTATTAAGTACCTGCTATAGGCCAGGACAAGGCAAAGCACAGAACACTTTAGTGAGCAAAACAGATACAGCTTTTGCTCACATGGAGCATATGGTCTAGCAGGAGAGATAAGACAATCAAATAACCACATAAGTATGTCATGACAATTTGAGATAAATGCTATAAAAGAAGGGAACAGGGTGCCATGAGAGCATTCAGCAGAATATAAATTAGGCTTACTTAAAGACATGCTAAGTGGTGTATGTGTAATTCATTTGGAGTTCCACGTGAGAAAGGTACTATCCATATTCCATCATTGAATTATGGTAAAAACACTGACATTGTTAGTCTAGCAAAGAAAAAAGCACAGTAACCCAATGTCATTTAATTTTTTTTTAAGAATTTAACCTTTATTTTATTTGTTTTTATGTGGTGCTGAGGATGAAACCCAGTGCCTCACCTGCACTAGGCAAGCGTTCTACCTTTGAGCCACAACCCCAGCCCACCCCAATGTCATTTAAAAGTCAGTTTGTGCTGGGTGCCATGGTGCAAACCTGTAATCTCAGCTACTCTTTTTTTTTTTTTTTTTTAAAGAGAGAGAGAGGGGGGAGAGATAGAGAGAATTTTTTTAATATTTATTTTTTAGTTTTCAGAGGACACAACATCTTTGTTTGTATGTGGTGCTGAGGATCGAACCCGGGCCGTACGCATGCCAGGCGAGCGAGCTACTGCTTGAGCCACATCCCCAGCCCTCAGCTACTCTTAAAGCAGAGGAAACCTTGGCACTATTGTGAGATCTCATCACAAAATAAAAAATTAAAAAAGGATTGGAGATGTAGGTCAGTGGTAGAACACCCCTAGGTCCAATCCTAAGAACAGTAGGTGGCTGGGTGGGGGGCAGGGGGAGCCATTTATGGACTGGCAGACACTCCCCTTCCACAGAGCAGTTCAAGCCTCAACCCAGTAGCACATTTCAGTAATAAAGGGCCCAAAAGAAGTAGGAGGACAAATTAAAATGAAATTCTCTTTATAATGCTCTGTGTTCAGGCATCATGACTGAAAACCCTGGATTTTTGATTGTAAATCATAATACAAAATAACCAGTCTTCAGCTACCTCACACTGTCAAACACAATTAAAATGTTGCTAAATCCATGGGTCAATTGTTTTCATGCTCATCCTACTAGTCCTATATCAAGTAGCATCTGACATGGGAATGGGATTACACACTGACATGGTAGGTCCCACTTTCCTGAAACAATCTTTTTCACTTGGCTTCTAGAACACAAGTGTTTCCTGATTTTCCTCCCACCTCTGGGGCCACTTCTTAAGTCTTCTCTGCTAGTTTCTCCAGATGACGAAAGTAGTAATAGTGGCTCAGCTCTTGTCCATTTCTCCTTTCTTTTTTTAAAAAAAATATTTATTTTTTAATTGGACACAGTATTTTTATTTATTTTTATGTGGTGCTGAGGATCAAACCCAGTCTTGCACGTGCTAGGCGAGTGCTCTACCGCTGAGCTACAACCCCAGCCCCGCCCCCCCATTTCTCTTTTCTATTTATACTCCCTTGGTGACTCCATTCCTACTCATGGCTTTAAATACCACCTAGTCCCTGATGACTACTAGTCATCAGCCAGGTCCTTTCCCTTGAGCTCCAGACTGATATAAATAACTGCTTATCTGACATCTCTACTTGGATGTTCAGTAGGCAACTGAAACTTAAAATGTCCAGAACTAACTCCTTGATGTTTCCCCCATGAAAATGTACTCTTCCCACAATGGCTTCATCTTAGAAACTGATAACAGCTGGGAGCGATGGTACACATTTAAGTCAGATCAAAACACTCCTCTGCCCAAACCCTCCAAAGGTTTCCCATCTTTCTTGGAGTAAGAGCCAAATTTCTTCCACTACAAGGCCTACATGATCTGTCTGTACCCTCATCTCCTTTTTCTTTTTTTTTAATATTTATTTTTTAGTTGGACATAATATCTTTATTTATTTATTTTTATGTGGTGCTGAGAATCGAACCCAGGGCCTCACAAGTGCTAGGCAAGTGATCTAACACTGAGCCACAACCCCAGACCCATTCTTTTATTTTTTTGACCTTAAATCCTACTTGGGTCACAGTGGTTCACTGCTGTATGTATCTCAAACATGCCAGGTATGCTTCTGCCTCCACCTTTGCACTTGCAGTTCCCTTTACTGTGCAGATGCCCACTTGGCTTTCTCTCTCCTCTTCTTTCACTTCCTTTGGATCTCTACTTAAAAACAGTCTTATAAGAAATGGTTTACATTTATAATGTTTGTCTCCCCATCCTCATCTCTGCCGGAATACATGCTCCTTAGGGACAGGGAATTGATGTTGTTCTTGATTTTGTTCACTGATATATTCCCAGTGCCTAATATAAGGCCTGATATATAGTGGATGCTCAATAAATATTTGCTGAAAGAAACAAAAATTTCAGACCTTGTTCTTGCAAAGGTAATCCAATGAACTGAGACATGTATACTGAGCTAATCAAAACTGTATATACAATTCAGTAGGGTCTTGGGAAATGTCATTTAAAAGTCAGTTTGTGCTGGGTGCCATGGTGCAAACCTGTAATCTATAAATTTATAAATGTAATTAAGAGATTCCTTATGTCCCTAGCCTAAGTATTTTGAGCAGAATACAGCTTAGTGTACTCTTAGCTTTCTTTCCTGAAAACCAGCATAAGATGATAACAAGCTTAGTTAGGATCAGGAAGATGAGCAGTTGTCCTGTCTTGCTAACACACAGCCTGCCAAAAGGTACCCTCGCCCAGAACACTCTCTTCAATTTCTACCCCTCTTCCCTGTGACGTAATCCACACTTATTAGTTACCTCAGTTCCATTATTATCAACTTTCCTCTCAAAAAAGAAGCATACTGTATGTCAAGCCTTGCAGGACCACAGTGATCAGCACACAGAGGCTCTGTTCAGTCAAATGTCAACAGATGAAAGTGACAGTGAACACAAACAAGTGCAAGTGATGCAAACCTAACCAGTTCATAAGGAACCATATGGTTGCAGTAAAGCTTCCCTGACCCCAAGGCCACTCCTTCACCATGCCCCATTAACTGGACAACTTGGTGTCTCTGGAATTCACCCACTGTTCTGGTTCCTCAAGGACACACAAGATTCTCTTGGTTCTTATCATCTTCTTCCCTAGCTTTTAAGTGCCCCTAGGATAAGTTCCAAATTCCTGATGGGACTCACAAAGCATCTTTTTAGTGTGGGTAGGGTACGTCCCACCTCTCTATCTCAGCACTTTTCCTTTATACTTGCACTCAACAGGCTAGCAGCTGCCATAGCTGACTCCTTCAGTCCTGCTTTCAGACTTTGGTCCACGCTGGTTGCTCTACCTGGAACAACCTTTCCTGAACGCTGGTTGCTCTACCTGGAACAACCTTTCCTGAATCCCCCTGTGAACTGTCAGATTTCCGCTTAAACACCACTTCTTCAGAGAGTCTGTATTTCAGCTGAATGAAATGTTTCTGCTCAGTTCCCACAGGAGTCTGGGTATTAGCTTTCACGGTGCTCACCACACTTTTTTAGGCTCACCCATCTAGTGTCTGTCAAGATGCTGCCTGTCTCACATGCTGCTGCAACACCAAAACAGAGCATAGTGCCCGACAGAGTAGGTACTGAGGAATTAATGAGAGTGAGAAAGAACAAGTCAGAGCAAAGCTTGTGGATGCTACACTGACTAGGCTTTTCCTGCCCAATTTCTTCCTTGCCTTACTGAATTTAAATAAATGACTATGTAAAGGGAGGGAAGGAGGGAAAACAGTGGAATGAATCTGACCTAACTTTCCAATGTTCACATATACTACAGTGAATCTCACCATTATATATATCCATAAGTCACTAATTTAAAATATATATATATATATATATATATATATATATATATGTAAATAAAAAATCAGTAGAGGAAAAGGAACGGGGTGAGGGTAAGTACTGGTGACTTAAATTGGAGCAAACTATACTCCATGCCATTTATATTTATAAATAAATCCTAATGTTATATATAATTATTATGAACCAATAAAAATGATTATCTAAAATTCTCAAAGGTATAAGCTACCTGAAGAGTATAAACTACCCTCAATGGAACTGTGGAAGATCATCACCCTAAGACAGAGGCGCCATGACTTCAAGTTGCAAAGGAATATTCAATACAAAAGCATAATTCTTGACTTTGGTAAAGGAAATAAAGTAAAAATTATAAGAGCTGGGATGTAGCTCATGTTTAGCATGTGTAAGACTATGGGTTCAATCCCTAGCAACCCCTAACCCCTCCACCGCCCCCCCCAAAAAAAAGAAAAAATTAGAAACATATAAAGATCAATTTTTTTGTTTTGTGAAAACCAGGAATCTCACCAGGTGTGGTGTCCCATGCCTGTAATCCCAGTGGCTCGGGAGGCTGAGGCAGGAAGATTGGAAATTCAAAGCTGGTCTAAGCAACTTAGTGAGATCCTGAGAGACTTAGCAAAGATCCTGTGTCTCAGATATTTAAAAAAGTGCTGGGGATGTGGCTCAGGGATTAAACACCTCTAGATTCAACCCCTGGTACTAAAAACCAAAACAAAACCCCACAGGAATCTGTTGAAAAATAAACAGTAGGGCTGGAGGTGTGGCTCAAGTGGTAGCGCGCTTGCCTGGCATGGGTGTGGCCCGGGTTCGATCCTCAGCACCACATACAAATAAAGATGTTATGTCTGCCGAAAACTAAAAAATAAATATTAAAAAATTCTCTCTCTCTCTCTCAAAAAAAAGAAAAATAAACAGTAATGTGTTCCATGTGGCCTTTAGAAAATCACATTGAGAATTAGGGGGGAAAAATTCATTAGGGCCAGGTGCAATGGCACACACCTTTAATCCCAAAAAGGTGAGGCAGGGGAGGATCCCAAGTTCAAAGTCAGCCTCAGCAATTAATAGAGGCCCTAAGTAACTTAGTGAGATCTTTTTTAAAATAATAAGAAAAAAAGAGCTGGGGATGTGGTTAAGCACCCCTGGGGGGTTCAATTCCCGGTTACTCTCCCCCCCAAAAAACAAAATTAATTAGGTCGGGCAAGGTGGCATACGCCTGTAATCCCAGCAGTTCTGGAGACTAAGGCACAAGAATCACAAGTTCAAGCTAGCTTCAGCAAAAGAGAGGCATTAAACAACTCAGTGAGACCCTGTCTCTCAATAAAATACAAAATAGGGCTGGAGGTGTGGCTCAGTGGTCAAGCGCTCCTGGAGTTCAATCCCCCCCAAAAAAAGAATTAGGGAAGTGTGTCTTACTCTCTCCCCTGGCCTTTCTTCTGGCCTCCTTGATATCCAGAATGGAGCCAATATGAAAGACAGGCTATCTACATTAAACAGCAGAGCTGGATTCAAAAAACAAAGATAACCACATATAGGATGTGCGTACTTTTTAAAAAATATATATTTTTTAGATGTATGGAGCTTTATTTTATTCATTTATTTATATGCGGTGCTGAGAATCGAACCCAGTGCCTCACACATGCTATCAGAACCCAAACCAGGGGCAAACTCCTAGCTTAAGGAGTTCCAAAGAACATGTTCATGCCAGGGGGACTACCTCTACTAGGGTCAGTAAGGTTTTAACTCCCCACTAACCAACTTGCACTTAAGAGCCTGAAATGGTAACACCCGAAATGGTAACATTCCCAGATACGTGTGGGAATGTTTCTCCACCTGCATTTAATGTTCCCATTGAAAAATAAGAGCCAAAGTAAAGACAAAGGTATTGAGTTTAATACATTAAGAGTCAGGATAAATGCTTTGGGACCCGGATTTAAAAGATCCAGAGATTCCAGGAGAAAGTTTAGTTTCTTATGACTTAACAGTGTTTACACAGACTCCATGAGATGGTCATAGATTTCTTCTGCCTTTCTACTGACAGAAAAAAACAGAAGCAGGGAAGCAGGGCCTAGTGGCACATGCCTGTAATCCCAGCAGCTCCAGAGGCTGAAGCAAGAGGATCATAAGCTCAAAGCCAGCCTCGGCAACTTAGTGGGGCTATAAGCAACCTAGTAAAACCCTGTTTCAAAAAAAAAAAAAAAAAAAAAGGCCATGTGGGGGGATGTGGCTCAGTGGTTAAACACCCTTGGGTTCAATCCCTGGTCCTGAAAAACAAAAACAAAAAATCCAGATGCATGGGGCTGGGGATGTGGCTCAAGCGGTAGTGCGCTCGCTTGGCATGCGTGCGGCCTGGGTTGGATCCTCAGCACCACATATAAACAAAGATGTTGTGTCTGCCGAAAACTAAAAAATAAATATTAAAATTCTCTCTCTCTAAAAAAAAAATACAATAAAATGTGTACAAATTAAAAAAAAAATCCAGATGCAAGGCAAAGAAAAGAAATGCTATTCTCCAGCTGTGCAAGCTGACATGTCAGTGAACTGCTAGGCAGCCATCGCAGATTCAGAGAGCAGAGACACCAGCTCCCCACTTTACCCACCTCCACACGTCCCAGGAAGGACACCAATGACAAGCCTAATGACCTGAAGCATAACTACCCAATGGACAAAAGGATCAGTTAAATCAGGTTATAAAGGAGATGTAAATTTAACACCCACAGAAGTATCTGGATCACTATTAGGTTAAAAAACAAAATCTTTAGCTGATGGTAATAGGAAAAGCATTCATACATCATGTATATTAGCTCTATTTTTTTTAAAACATGGCAATAACAACGTTGTGTTTTCTGATATTGCTTTAATAGTGGTTACCAAGTTGACACCAACCTGAGAATTCCATCCTCAGCCCTACTTTCTCTAAGAAATTTAATCTTTCAAAACCATTATGACCTCCACAAAAACATCCCTAACTTCAAACATCCAATTCTGGCAACTTGATCCAATTTCAGCATCTACTAGAAATACCTATCTGGAAAACTACTAGCTTCTCCAACCCAAATTCCTCTTTCTCTCAAAGATAAATCCTTGGGCTGGGGTTGTGGCTCAAGTGGTAGCGCGCTTACCTAGCATGCGTGAGGCACTGGGTTCGATTCTCAGTATCACATTAAAAAAAAATAAAATAAAAATATTGTGTCCACCTAAAACTAAAAAAAAAAAAGATAAATCCTTTACTGAGCTCCCCCTACCACCACCACATCTACTCCCCTACCCTCCGCCCCCAGCACTGAGGACTAACTCCAAGGTCTCATGCACAGGCTAGGTAAGTACTGAGGGTACATCCCTAGCCCTTTTTATTTTTATCTTTTGAGACAGAATATCACTAAGTTGCCCAGGTTGGCATCAAACTTGGGCTCCTCCTGCCTCAGCCTCTTGAGTAGCTGGTTTTGTTGTTGTTTTGGATACTGGGGATAGAATTCAGGGGTGCTTTACCACTGAGCTACATCTCCAATCCTTTTTATTTTTTGTTTTGAGACAGGGTTTCACTAAGTTACTGAAGATCTCACTAAATTACTGAAGGAGGCCTCAAACTTGTGATCCTCCAGCTTCAGCTTTCCGCATTGCTGTAATTACAGGTGTGCTCCATGGCACTCTGAGTACGGGAATTATACGTGTCATGTCACCCAGTCTAGTATGGGAATTATAAGGATATATATATATATATATATATATATATAATTATATATTTATTTATTTATTCATTCATTCATTCACCATGCCCAGGCCCCTCTCCTTTTAGATAGCACAATATTCAATCACAAGAGTCCTTTCCTCATTCATTTCTTAATACCTTCAAAAACCACAGTGAATCTAGCAGTATGGCAGGACCTGGGGCACACAGGAGTGATCCAAACAGACTAGGTCCCCAGAAAACAGCTTCCATTTCTTTTTGTTTGTTTGATTTTGGTACTGTGGATTGAACTCAAGCGCACTCGACCACTGAGCCACATCCCCAGCCCTATTTTATATTTTTATTTAGAGACAGTCTCACTTAGTTGTGTAGTGGCTTGCCACTGCTGTCTCAGCCTCAAGCCGCTGGGATTACAGGTGTGCGCCACCACACCTGGCCACAGTTTCCATTTCTTGCTGCATCCTAACTGAAGCACTGACTTGACTCAGGAATATGTTGAGTATTCAAATATCTTTCTGAGTGACAGACATGTGAACAAAGACTGTTTTGCCTTTAAGTCACTAAGATAAACTGAGAAGTGTTTTATATACTTGGGTTTTACCCATCATCCCAAGAAAAGGATAAATTTTAATTATTACAGTAAAATGTTTTTCAATGGACAAATCCAATTAACTTTTCTTTGCATTTCCATCTTCTATGTGGACAAAAGTGCTGTTCTTCTTTTTCCTTGTATAACTTTTCCTACCACAATTGAGGTAGCACTCTATCACTAAGCTGTATCCCCAACCCTTTTCATTTTAAGATATGGTCTTGATAAATTGCCCAGGCTGGCCTTGAACCTGTGATCTTCCTGTTTAAGCCTCCCAAGTAGGTGGGATTACAGGTGTGCACCATAATGCTTGGTAAGTGCTCTGCTCTTTCTATAGCAGCAAAAGACACTTTGGGTCATCCATCTGTCTTCCTCTGGATTTAAGTTATAGGACATTCCTAGGGGACCTAGGAACATAACAATCGAGACAGGCTTTATTTAACTCTGAAGTAGACTCTGGTCACTGGGCAAATTAAGCAGTTCCCCAGTGACTAGAAATGTCTGGTGCCCTTATATACAGAAATTTGCTTATCCACTGGACCATCACTGTGCTTAGATGTGATCTGACAATCTTCTATTTGCTAGCAGTGAGAAGTAAAATAATCTAATCTCAAGACAATCTGTGCCACACGGCTCCCTTTTTATCTTTTATTAGTGTGTAATGAAGGGGTCAGTTAAAAAATACAGGGTAAATACAGGATGTGTGTTTTTTAAAAAATATTTTTCTAGCTGTATGGACCTTATTTAATTTATTTATTTATATACGGTGCTGAGAATCAAACCCACTGCCTCACACATGCTAGGCAAGTGCTCTACCACTGAGCTATAGCCTCAGCCCCCAGGATGTGCGTATTTGAAAACAGCCATTCATTTATGTATTTTAGAATTTTCTGACTCATATTGTTTAAATCACATCTTGTTATTGAGACTCTAGGCTCTTTAAAGACCAAGAATTTTTTTTTTTTTTTAATACTGGGGATCAAACCCAAAGGGACTTAACCACTAAGCCATGTCCCCAGACCTTTTTCATTTTAAGACAGAGTCTCACTAAGTTGCTGAGACTGACTTTGAACTTTCGATCCTCTAGCCTCAGCCTTCTGAGCTGCTGGGATTACAGGTGTGCACTACTACACCTGGCTCGAGATGGGGTTTAATGTATAAAGAAGAAAACAAATCCTTTCCTCCCTCCCTCCCCTTCCCCTCCTGATGGTGCCAGGGAAGTTCTCATGCTACGCAAGTTCTCTACCACTGAGTCAAATCCCAGCCCCTTAAATGCATTTAAATATTCTTTCAATAACAGTCTTAAAATAATCAATCATTGAGGTGAAGAGGGCTACAGTATGGGAGCAAATTTTTACCACATGCATATCAGATAGAGAGCACTAATCTCCAGTATATATAAAGAATTCAAAAAAACTTAATACCAAAAAAACAAACAACCCAATCAATAAATGGGCTAAGGAACTGAACAGACACTTTTCAGAAGACAATATACATGCGATCAACAAATATATGAAAAAGTGTTCAACATCTTTAGTAATTAGAGAAATGCAAATCAAAACTGTGGGGAGCCACACTGAATGACCGCGCCTTTCAGTCCTGATGCACAAGGCTCTGACCCAGCTTGGATAGCAAGGCCATCTTCTTTGTAGGCATACCCCTGGGGTTGAGTTACACTCATCTGTTCCCTTGAAATCTTACCCCTTCTGCCCTTTTATGGATAGAACTTTCTAAGAACAGTGTCCCACAATAAAAGCGCTCTCTCTCTCTCTCTATATATATATATATTTTTTGTTTTGTTTTGTTTTGTTTTAGTTGTAGTTGGACACAATACTTTTATTTTATTTTTATGTGGTGTTGAGGATCAAACCCAGCACCCCACACATGCTAGGCAAGCGCTCTACCACTGAGCCACAACCCAGCGCCTCTCATGACTTTTCTCTTGCTCTCCCATTTGGAGCAGCCTGAGGCTGAGAGCCGGGGAAGCCATTCTGAAGCTTGTATAAAGGTAAATTGTGTCTGTGTTTTATTTTGTGTCCCTACAATTCACGCGAGTGACCTTAGTTCAGCTGCCAGCACTGGTTGGGGGCGGCACAAAACTACTCTAAGATTTCATCTCACCCCAGTCAGAATGGCAGTTATGAAGAATACAAGCAATAAAAAAAATGTTGGAGAGGACGTGGGGGAAAAGGTACACTCATACTTTTCTGGTGGGACTGCAAATTGGTACAATCACTTTGGAAAGCAGGGTGGAGATCCCTCAGAAAACTTGGAATGGAGCCACCATTTGACCCAGCTACCCCACTCCTCAGTTTATACCCAAAAGACTTAAAATCAGCTATAGTGCATAGCCACACCAATGTTTTTAGCAGCTGAATTCACAATAGCTAAACTGTGGAACCAACCTAGATGCCCATCAATAGATGAATATGGATAAAGAAACTGTGGTATATATAAACAATGGAATTACTCAGCATTAAAAGATAATAACATTGTGGCATTTGCAGGTAAATGGATTGAGTTGGAGAATATTATGCTAAGCGAAGTAAGTCAATCCCCCAAAACCAAAAGCTGAATGTTTTCTCTGATTAGTGGATGCTGATCTATGATGGGGGTGGGGGTGGGGGACATGGGAAGAATGGAGGATCTTTGGATTGGGCAAAGGGAGGGTGGGGAAGGGTAATGAGGGTAGGAAGATAGTGGAATGAGATGGACTTCATTACCCTAGGTACATGTATGATTGCACAAATGGTTCATCTTTACACTGTACAACCAGAGAATTGAAATGTCGCGCTCCATTGTGCATGATAAATTGACAGCATTCTGCTGTCATATACACAAGTAGAACAAATAAAAAATATATATTATAAAAAAAAGAAAAAGAAAAAAAGAATGAACACCATGACCAGGAGGCAAAACCAAGGCTAGGAGAACCAAAATGACTATTTAAATACAATGATTAATCCTGAAAGTAATATTAGAAAAGGCATACTATGTTAAATCATTTCCCCAACTGCTCCAAAAGACAAGCAGCATTCCCTTAATCCAGGAATATGAATGTTAAAGGCTGAATATTAAAGGGAAATATAGCTGATCTCTCTACCATCCTTCTTCTCCCTGACAATCAGAGGATGCCTGACAGAACAAATAGACCATCTTACGTTCCAGAGTCATCCTAGAAGGGCCTCTCAAAGATGATAATCATTTCCTAGCATGAGCCACCATGGGGCTGCAGAAAGCACTAATCACATAGAATATCCTTTGCTTCAATATGCTATCCATTAATAAGCACCAAAGAAACCTTTCAACAAGCACCAAAAAAAATAGCAGTTTGAGGAAGCAGTGTAAGACCATACAGCTGGGCTCAGTGGCCCATCCCTGTAATCCCAGTGGCTCAGGGGTCAGAGGCAGGAAAATCGCCAAATCCAAAGCCAGCCTCAGCAACTCAGCAAGGACCTCAGTAACACAGCAATACCCGGTCTCAAAATAAAAAATAATAAGGGCTGGAGATGTGGCTTAGTGGTTGAACACCCCTAAGTTCAATCCCTGGTATGCACATACAAATGAAAACACACATACACACACACACAGTGGCTGGCAGGGGGGATAAGAAAATAAAATAGAGAAAAAAGGAAAAAAAGGAAGAGGAAACTGCATCAAAATACAAGAAAGATCAGTAGAGTAGACGAAGGAACTTAAGGAGAAAGATGGGATGGGAAAAGAAAACAGTGGAGTGATCAACCAAACTTTCAAATGTGCATTCATGGATGTCGCAAAGTGATCCTGGCATCAGGTGTATCCACAGGACACTAATTAAAAAATAAATAAAATAAAGTAAAGCATAAATGGATTGATGAGGGATTGCTGGAGTGAAGGGGGCGGTAGCGGAGAGCTGGGAACTAAATGGGAGTGGGTTGTGTTCCATGCTTTGTGATTATGTCAGGATGTATCCTGGTATTGTATATAACTAAAGAGAAGTTTTAAAAAATCAATACTGGGAAAAAAAAAAGATCATATAGTCACCTTTCAAATATGCACAAGTATTTATTATCTAGGTAATCTCATTACTGTTTAATTCACTGACACCTGAAATAGGAAATATTAGTTCTGCCCAGTCTATGCCATTATTCTTCTTATCTACACAAAATTTTATTTATTTATTTACTCACTTTCGCAACGCTGGGGATCAAACCCACAGCTTTTCACATGCTAAAACAAGTACTTTACCAATGGACTACATCCCTAACTCCCATATACAACTTTTAACAGAGTGAGAAGGGGACAGGACCATCAAAGAGAAAAGTTCAACAGCCTCATTTGTACCAGTAAGAAACTTTTAGAAGGCTTTGTTTTTAAAATTATAGCTGGGTCTTGAGGTGCTCACCTGTAATTCCAGCAGAATTCTGAAGCAGTAGGATTTTACGTTTAAGGCCAGCCTCAAGACCTTGTCTCAAAATAAAATAAAAATTAAAAATAAAATGGAGGGCTGGGGTTGTGGCTCAGTGGTAGAGTGCTCGCTTAGCAAGTGAGAGGCCCTGGGTTTGATCCTCAGCATCACATAAAAATAAATTAAAAAAATAAAGGTATTGTGTTCAACTACAACTAAAAAATAAAATAAAAATAAATAAATAAATAAATAAATAAATAAATAAATAAAATAAAAGGGAACTGGTGATGATGTGGCTCAGTGGTAAAGTGTCTTGGGTTCAGTCCCTAGTGCGCATCTCTCTCTCTCTCTCTCTCTCTCTCTCTCTCTCTCTCTCACTCACACACACATACACACACATTTTCTCTCTCATAGAAAATTACTCTTATGTTTGTTTTGGTGCTGTTTTCACATTTGTTTGATATACTTGTAATCACACTGCATTCACAATTTTATATCCTGATTTCATTCACTATTTTGACATAAGCATTTTTCATGTTATAAGTAGTTTTAAAGAATTACACGATGTCACTGAATATATGAACCAGCCTTTCATTTCTCTAGTGCTAAGACACTGATGTCATTTTTTGCTATAAATTATACATAAGAAATTGTGCTTCAGAAATTACATGATTTGCTAAAGGTTACCTACCATTCTAAGCCAAATATAATTGTGAAAGTAAATAATAAAGATTTTGAGGTTATGAAGTGATATGGTAAAAACCAAGCGGAATTGTCTAGGTTTCTATTTTGGGGTTATCTATTCTTTTTCTCTCTCTCTCTTTTTTTTTTTCTTTTTGTACCAGGGATTAAACCCAGGGATGCTTAATCATTGAGCCACATCCCTTCCCCTTTTTAATGTTTTGAGACAGGGTCTCACTAAATTGTTTAGGGCCTCATTAAATTGCTGAGGCTGGCCATGAACTTCCAAGCCACTGGGATTACAGGCATCCACCACAACACCCGCCTTGGGGTTATCTATTTTCATGAGAAGTTGAGAGCTAATAATTTGGGAGAAACAGTTATTTCAGGTTAGAAAAGAAGTATGAACTCAGTACTCAGTTACCATTTTTAACAGCCTTCATCCCTTATCCTTCACTGTAGAAGACTGACAGAATTTTTACAGAAGCAGCTCTTGGTAATGGCTTTGAGAGATGATGGGGAGAGTAACCTATGCTCACTGCAATTCTGAGGCTAACCTGGATCCCAAAGAGAACTGACAGTACCTAGCACCAGGGTACTACTGGCAACTCTTTAAAAGTAAGGACTAAGAACAAGCACTTAAGGGTTGAGTGTGTATTTAAGTAATGCAGGAATATTCATCTCTTGTTAATATTTACCTCTATTAGAAGTGTTTCTCACAAAACAACAGAAAATTTCATTTTTTTTGTTTTGGTTTGATGAGATAGTACTTTAGTGAGTTCATTCCTGACTGATGTCTAATTCCTAAGTATTAGAGCATAAAGAAGTCTTAAAGCTTTCCTGTTTTTCTTAGTATCTCTTAGGTTCTACTTTTCATGAATCCAGGCTTATTTCAGGTATCTATCATTTCCAACTTTTAAAACATGACACTGAGCCAGGTGTGGTGGTGCATGCCTGTAATCCCAGTGACTTGGAAGGCTGAGGCAGGAGGATATCAAGTTCCAACGAGCCTCAGCAAATGAGTTAGGCCCTAAGCAACTTAGTGAGACCCTGTCACAAAATAAAAAATAAGGTTGGGGTTGTTGTTCAGTGATAGAGCTCTTGCCTTGCATGTGTGAGGCACTGGGTTCGATACTCAGCACCACATAAAAAATAAATTATAAAGGTATTGTGTCCATCTACAACTAAAACATTTAAAAAGTCTTTTTTTTTTTTAATTAAAAAAAAAAAGGGCTAGGGATGGCTCAGTGATAAAGTGCCTCTGGGTTCAATCCTTAGTACCAAACACACACACACACACACACACACACAAAAAAAAAAAAAGACATTTTAAATTTTCAAGTAATTTTTAGACTCCAAATTCAACTTTCCTCTTTTTCTTTTTTCTTTTGGTGCTGAAGATTAAACCCAGGACCTCAAGCATACTAAGCATGGGTTCTTTCATTGAACTACACTCCCAGCCCTTAGGTTTATTTTTAAGTTTATAAACCTGCTATTTGAATATAAGAGAAGTAAGTAATGTCCCACTTTTTAATTTTTTTTTTTTAGTTATAGGTGAACATAATGTCTTTATTTTACTTTATGGGATGCTGAGGATTGAACCCAGTGCCTCATGCATGCCAGGAGAGCACTCTACCTCTGAGCCACAACCCAGCCCCCCCCAACTTTTATACTGTTTACAAATTCTTAAAAAAACAGCAAAATCTTCAATTCAACTTTTTCCTAAATGCTTTCCAAATCTAACTGCCTGAGTGACTTCTGAGGTATCACCAGACACTTTTCCTACTTCTAAGTTAAGTGGTCTTGTTTGATTCCTGTGTTTCCTAAACACTGACCACTGTATCTCAACTTCTATTTTGTGGTGCTAGAGATCAAACTCTCAAGGCCTCACAGATTGTAGGCTAGGGCTCTAGCATTAATCCACGCCTCCAACCCTCAACTTCTTATATCAGATGACACTGCATGCACACTTCAATTCTCTTATAGTAAAACTAGAAAATCATTTCAGTGAAAGTAGATCTGAGTATTACTGGTTTATCTGGTAAGGTCGGCTCCTGGCTGACTTGTCAAATACTGTTGATTACTTTATTATAGGCCAGATTTGACAACTGTTCTCAGTTGTTCCCAGCGTGAAGTGGATGCTAAGTAATTATTTATCAAAGGTTTCACTGCCATAGCAACTTAGAAACACTTAGAGAGTTCTGTTTAAGACCACAGTTGTCTGAAAACAAGTGTCTTTCTGACTGTAGAGCTCAGAAAATGCACACAAATCCATGAGGAACACTGCAGACATTTAAACAGTACCTTTCCCAATAACTCACTCAAGGAAGTATTTGTGCTTACTTTCAAAGCAGATTTCAATTCCACTGAAGGCAACTGCTCCCTTCCATCTTACCTTGACTTTAGCCTCTTGTCTGACTTCTACCTGGGTCAATATTAAAGCAAGGGGGTTTCTAATACAGAATACAATGATTTTCATGAAGACTTCCTGACAAAATTTGGTTAACAGTTCTGATTTCCCCCATGTACACACTTAATGCCATTGTCTCTTGAGATATATAAAATAACATCCACAGATCCAAGAGAAGTCAAATAAAATTCAGAGTCCCTATGTCCAGTTACAGCCTGGAATTCATTTATGAACCTAAGACAAAGCTTTCTTTCTTTCTTAAGTTATTATTTTTTAGTTTTAGGTGGACACAATATCTTTATTTTATATTTATGTGGTGCTGAGGACTGAACCCAGTGCCCTGCACATGCTAGGTGAGCACTCTACCGCTGAGCCACAACCCCAGCCCCATAAAGCTTTCTTTCTTAAACTGACTTGACCTATTAATATACATTTTTTTATTGTTGTAGCTGTACATAGAGCTGCCTTTATTTTATTTATTTTAATGTGGTGCTAAGGATAGAACCCAGTGCCTCACACATCAGGCAAGTGCTCCACCACTGAGCTATAGCCCTAGCCCTAATATTCCATTAAAAAAAATATATATATTTTTTAGTTGTAGTTGGACACAATACCTTTATTTTATTTATTTATTTTTATGTGGTGCTGAGGATCGAACCCAGGGCCTCGCAAGTGCTAGGTGAGTGCTCTCCCGCTGAGCCACAACTCCAGCCCTAATATTCCATTTTTAATGTATCTTCATATCACTGGTGTGTTGGGGGGGAACGTTTCTAGAGACTCAACATATATTGAAAATTAATATTAACAAAGAAGCAACAAATTGACTTTAATGACTAGAACTAGGGACCACCTTTTAAAAATCACACATTCCTTGTGCAGGCCTGTAATCCCAGCAACTTGATACAGGCTAAGAAAGGAGGATCATGAGTTTGAGGCCAGCGTGGACAACTTAGCAAGGCCTTATCTCAAAATAAAAAGCACCGGAGATATAGTTCAGTGGTAACTCTGAATTCAATCCCCAGTACCACCAAATAAATAAATAAATAAAAATAAAAAATCAAATACTTCTTTCCTCCATATTGCAAATTTTTAAGTGTTTTGTTGGGGAGGGGGTGTGCTCTTTTTTCATTACTGTCCTACTACTGAGTTCCAAAATTACTAAAATTACCATAGAAATCATATATCTGAATTTTCCCTTCAAATAAAAAGAACAGATTAGACCCAGACCAATAACCGAATAGAAAAAGTGGGATAACCAGGTGGTAAGAGAACTCTCCTTAAAATCTTCATCTATAAAATGCCGGACTGAGTGTTGCACACCTATAATCCGAAGAACTGAGGAGGCTGAGGCAGGAGGATAGAAAATTCAATACCAGCCTCAGCAATTTAGCAAGATGCTGTTTCAAAATAAAAAATGAAAAGGGCTGGGTATACAGCTCAGCGGTAAAACAGCTAGGGTTCAATCCTCAGAACTAACAACAATGGAAAAAAATTTTTTTTTCTTTTTTTTTTTTTTATTTTTTATTGTTGGCTGTTCAAAACATTACATAGTTCTTGATATATCATATTTCACACTTTGATTCAAGTGGGTTATGAGCTCCCATTTTTACCCCATATACAGATTGCAGAATCACATCAGTTACACATCCATTGATTTACATATTGCCATACTAGTGTCTGTTGTGTTCTGCTGCCAAAAATTTTTTTCTTTCTATGAAATGGGGATTCTACAAAAATAATTGCCTGCTAAAAATTTCACCTCTTGGTACATGCAGATTATCTAAATTCCCAGCCCCAAAGCAGTTTTATATATATATATATATGTGTATATATATATATATATATATATATATTTTTTTTTTTTTTTTAATTTCTGTAAAATGGATGATCTAAAAACTCTTTTGTTCTCTGTTGTGGCTTTTGAGAAGGAAATGAGTTTCCTTATCAAGAATGAATCCAGGGGGCTGGGGTTGTGGCTCAGCTGTAGAGAGGTCGCCCAGCACTTGTGGGGTCCTGGGTTCGATCCTCAGCACCACATATAAATAGATAAAATAAAGGTATTGTGACTACAATTAAAATATATAAATAAATATTTTTTTTAAAAAAAAGAGAGAGAGAGAATGAATCTAGGGCTGGGAATATAGCTCAGTTGGGTGCTTGCCTTACATGCACCAGGCCCTTGCCTTGCATTCCCCAGACACCCCCCCACACACACACACACAAAGATTCTAGTTTCTTCAATTGAAAGACAACCATCTTCTCCATAATACTCCATATCACATT
The DNA here is from genome assembly GCF_021218885.2 of Marmota monax. NCBI lineage: Eukaryota > Metazoa > Chordata > Mammalia > Rodentia > Sciuridae > Marmota > Marmota monax. The sequence goes on from NW_026695224.1 coordinate 19,759,556, forward strand.
TTAAGTGAAACACGGTTCCCCCTTCAACTCCCTTCAATTGAAGGACCATAAATAAAGGGTCTTCCTTCCTTTGTGTCCCATAGATTACTAGGGTAGTGCCTGACCTTGGTTCTAGTTTCTTTCTGTGTCTTGCCTTTAGCATGACATCGTGGGAACAATGAATATAAACAGAATAGTTCATAAACTTTCTTGGTGTCTATCCAATGCAGTTTTTAAACTTCTCCATTCCTGTTCTGTACTTCATATTCTACTGCAGTCTGGAAGGTAAACTCTTCACACTCCCATTTACAAACACTTATCTCCCGGCCTCTTCTTCTTCCCTCACCATTCAAGTCTGATAAGGCCTCGATAGGAAAGCCTTACCTCACCTTTTGTCTCCCCCAAGTCCATCTGCTTTCTTCCTGAGCTTTAAAGGTAGGCCAGGGCCATCGAGACACAGCCAGATGGCAGAGCCAACTTGATCTTCTGGGTTGTCCTTCTTTCACCCTAACACCGGTTTCTTAAATAAATATTTCCCCCCAGAAGTTCCATCTCATTCTGAAAAAGGACGGTCCAGACATCCCAAGAACCCTTTGTCTGAGGCTTCCACACCTTACACATCCTCATCCACAAAGCGTCCGTCCTCCTACAGGTAGGGCGTCTGTCCGCACTAGGCGAGGGAGCCTAGGTTTCCAAATCTGTAAAGCGACGGGTTATGTTCGAGGTCCTCGAGGATTCAAAATTCTCCCACTCTAAAACCAAGCGCGCAGGTCCTATTTCTGAGGTGGGATGAGGGAACCACCGGCCGACCCCCGTACTTGGCGCGCATCATGGCAATTAGCACAGGCCCTATGCAAAGCCTAGCTCCGCATATCCACGCCTCGGACCTCCGGCGCTGGACAGCTGAGGAGGCCCGGCCGGCGCCCGCTCGCAGCCGCGCCATGCCCTCTTTCACTCTCACCCGCCGCCGCGGGCCGGCTCTTACCTGGTACGCTGGCATCGCCCGCCCGGCACCTCAGGTATACTGTAGGTCTGGACGGGTCTCGAAAACCACTCGTCCGCCTTGAGGGAGGATGTCTAGGATGCTCCGGCTCCAGAATCCTCCGAGGTACCGGGAACACGCCGCCTGGTTTCTAAGGAACAGGGGGTTCTGGAAGGGAGGGGCTGGACGACGGGAGGACAACGCATGCTCTATGACGGGGGTGGAACTGGGCGGGGAGGGGCTGAGACTGAGAGCCGCGCATGCTCATCCATTGAGGGGCGGAGCCTAAGAAGTTCGGCTCGAAGCACGGAGTGGTTCATTTCCGGCGGGAGAGACCCCAATTAGAGTGGTCTTCCAGCCTCATCCTCCCTCTGGTTAATCGACCAGCGTCAAGAACTAGGAGGTCCTGGGAATTGTGATTGACCTTGGCTTTCCTGGAATGAAAGAAGGTCTTATGTTGGACAACGACCTATCTTTACAAAAGGCCAGGTCTCTCGTTGGACTTCCTGTTTTCTCAGGTGTATTTTCTGGGCCCCTCTTCCTTTGGATGTTCTTTGGTTCTTTAAATGTCAGTACTCTCTAGACTGTGGTCTCAGTCCCCTTGACTTCTTTACTTTAGCTTCTGTTCCCCCAACAAATACCTTTTGAAACATGGCTACACTTTGGTATAAGCCGGTTAGGCCTCAGTGTGAAATCTAGGAGGCTATTTCTGCTTGGGAAGCCTCCAGCCGCTTATCTCTCTTGTTGACGCTTGGACTTCCATTCTGCTGCTTCAGGAGAGCCTCCCAGCCATGATTCCAGAGCAGCCTTTGATGACAGAACATACCAGCTGACCTGAGCTGTTTCCTTCTGTGACCTAACCAGCTGCAGGGCTCTCTGTACTTTGGGCTCAGGAGTCAGGACTAACCACCACTGCCTCCACTTGCATGAGCACAGGAAACTCCCTGCCTTTTCCACTACATCTGAACAGCCAGACAGAAAGGAGGCAGAATCAAAGCGTGTCTGCGTTTGATCTGTTTCTGTTTAGTCATTCAGAATTCCACTTTTCTAGAGTAGGATGTATCAACAGCTGCCCTATTGACATTTTGGGCCTGATGATTCTTTGTTGGGCAGCTGTGGGGAGACCTACTTGTACTGTAGGATGTTTAGCAGCATCCCTTGCCTCTTCCACTAGATGCCAGTAGCACCCCCAACCCCAGTGTGACTATCAAAAATATCTTCAGGGCTGGTGTTATAGCTCAGTGGTACAGCACTTGCCTAGCCTACGTGAGGCACTAGGTTTAATCCTCAGCTCCACATAAAAATAAATAAGTAAAATAAAGATATTGTGTCCATCTACAAAAAAATTTTAAATGTCTTCAGACATTGCCAAATGTTTCCTGGAAGAGAGGTGTAAAATCATTCCCTGTTGAGAACCATTAGTCTAGAGGAAAATGAGCCTACTCCAGCTCTACTTAAGAACCAGGACTTTCATCCTTAATCTGATAGCCCATTCCTCCCTCTGCATTAATTCTTCCTTAAGAGAGTTCTGTAGGGGTTGGGGTAGATTAGGGGTAGAGCACTTACCTAGTGTGCATGAGGCCCTGAGGAAAATCCCTAGCACCATCAAGTTTTTTAAAAAAATGTTCTATAGAGTAATAGTCCTGTGAGGTGCAATGAGTGAAGCATTCTGTGGTGATGCAGAATGGAAAATGCAAAGTTAAGCAACATATCTTAACAAAGGACTTTTTAAAGCTTTCACTATCAACATTAAGGAGACAGTTTTTCTAATTAACTGGACTACTGAAGAACCCTTTTCTAGGAACCATGTTTCCCTGAAATAGTTTTCTGCATGTTCTCCCTCAGCAAATCTCCCTGCTCCAGTGACTTTTTAGTTACCAGTTGCTCCCTTTTGATCTGTGTATTATTTTATGCCATCATTATTTATCCTGTGACTTACTCTAACCAAAACCTTGTCTCTTCTACCATCTCCCTCACCAGTTACTTATCTTGTGCCTGCATTTGTCTCCTATATATTGGATCACTGGAGATTGAACCCAGGGCTAGCACACATTAAGCAGGTATTCCCCATTGACTTACGTCCCCAGCCACTTTTGAGTCTCCCTCAGTTGCTCAGGCCAACCTTATACTTGAAATCCTCCTGATTCAGCCTCCTGAATAGGTGAGATTACAGGCATATGCAACCCTGCCCTCTTATTTGTGGCCTACTACAGTGGCCTCCTAGATGATTCTTTTATCTTCAATCTGTTTCCAATCCCACCTCCAGGTGGGCAACAGCATGTTCTGCTGCATCCCTCCTCTGCATAAAAAATGGGTTTATGGGGTCATGGGAGGCAGAATCAGGAGTGGACCAATCACACCAAGGACATCTTCACAGAGGAAGGGGAGAAGGGTCCCTGCATGTACTTAGTCCCTATGTGCTAAATAACTGCTGTATGAATGCTATCATCACCTACTTCCACAGGATAGGTGGATTAACCACATCTTAAGGCTGGGAAACTCAAGCTTGAGGTCACTCAGTTAGTACTGGGAATTTAAGAACAGGCTATTTCTCCTCAGACTGACAGGAAGCTCTGACTGCAGTATTGGGGATTAGGGTCCTTGATGCATAACTGCCTGTGTCCACAAGTTCTGTACCTATGGATTCAACCAACAGAAAATACTGAAGAAAAAAAAAATCGTGTCCATACTGAACATATAAAAGACTCTGTTTTTGTTATTTTTCCCTAAACAATATAGAACACTACTTACATAGTGCTTACATTAGTAATGCAAACATTATAGAAGTGATGTAGAAGGCCTGGGGATGTAGATCAACGATAGAGTGCTTGCCTAGCATGCACGAGATCCTGGATTCAATCTCCAACACTATATACACTCTACAGTATATAAAAAATAGTATTTAAGATGTAGAGGACTGGGGATATAGCTCAGTTGGTAGAGTGCTTCCCTCACATGCAAGGCCCTGGGTTCAATCCCTAGTACCACCACCAAAGAAAAAAAAAGATGTAGAGATTAAAATATATAAAAGGGTAGATTATATGCAAATACTACACCATTTCATATAAGGGACTTGAATATGAAGAATTTGGTATTCTTGGGTATAGGGATGGGGGCCCTGGAACCAATCCTCATGGATACTGAGGACTACATTTTAAATCATGTTTGTGGGAAGAAATTCTGTGGCCCACTTTCCTGAAGCTGAATTTTTTTCACTGTCTAAGATGCGGACTATTTCAGGAAAAGAATTGAAGCTTGAGTACTTGTGCTCCTTGAGATCCTGCAAACACCACAGTTTTGAGGGTCCTTGAGGAGGCAAGAGGGGCCTGAGTCTTCAAGAGGTGGGCCAAAGAGGGCCCAATTCCTCCAGGACAGGATGTGTCACACTAGAGGTACCCACCCTAGTAAAACTCAAAACAGAGACCAGACACTCATCACTGCTCATGGATGTGTATTTTAATAAAAATAATTCTGTCAAAATACAACAAGAGTTTTTTTCATCTCTCAAGTACAATTTTAATAGGATGTTTTGTGTTAGAATTCTCCCAACCCTCCTATGCCCACAAGTTTCATGCTAATGCCAAATATCAACTTGCGAGGACAAAGGCAGAACCAGTGTGCACAATGTGGAGGATGTCTGTTTCAGCTGTAGTTACTAATGTAGGAAAACCCTATGCGAAGAGGTGGGCACTTGAGCAGCCAGAAGCCACCATCTGGCCGCAGGTCCAGGTGCCCAGGACTGGCGGTCAAGTAGGGCTCTGCTTTCCAGCTGCCACATGGCATGCATACCTGAGTTGTGAGCAACCTAAGGAACTTTTAGCTCCGACAGTCCTCTGCCTCATCTTCTTTGTGCTTGCTTAAGAGCTGGGAAGGCGCTGAGTGGCCAGGTAGTCCCCACTTCTTTGTTTTGTGGTGTCCCTGTTCTGATGGCCTGCACCCAGCCACAGATCCACATGGATGGGAATAGGGGGTTCTGGCTTTGAGTGGCCTGCCAATTTTCTCCTCTGAAAGGAGCAATTATCTGGTGCCACAAGGGGAAGGTGACTGGGGAAGGCTGCTCCCCCAGGGCTGGACAACCCAACAGAGCCAGGTCTTCCGTCTGCCCCATAAGTTAGACCCAGACCTTCACCAGGGCTGTTCCCAGGTACCTTCCCCACTTGAGGCTCCTGGAAGCAGGCTGGCAGGGCTGAATTCGCATAAGGGGCTCCTCCAGCTGCAGGTGAGCTTGGACTATCAGCAAGACAGCCTATTTAAGCAGCTTGGTTTTGGCCCTCTCCACAGCTTATGGGGCAAAGGCTTGTCCCAAAGGTGAGCTGTCCAACTGGGACAGAGAGCCCCTCTGGAGAGAAACAGTAAACAACTTGGACTCAGCTGAAACAGTGAGATAAGGCACAGAAAATGGGGAGGTGGCCATAGGTACTGAGCGTGAGCCCGGCAGACACCCATCCCCATATGCAGCGCACAGGTATCCTGAGCCCTCCTGGGCCCTCTCTCAGCCGCTCCACAACCGAAGTCCAGGCACTCATCCCCATCCCTGACATACCCCTGAAGATATCTTCTGCTCAGCCACTGCTGGAAGCCATGCCACCCTGACCCTTCATGGGGCTCATCCACCATTCAGCTTCAGGACTAAAGGAATAAGGTTAGTCCTGGCTCTGCCACTAATTTGCTGTGTGACTTTGGCCAAGTCAATCTCCTTGGCCTGTTTTCTTATCTGAAAAAGAAAAGGACTGGTAGAGATGATCTCTGAACTCCACTGCAGCTGCAAAAGCCTCTGGTTTTAATTCCCAATCCAGCTAGGTTGATCACTTTAACAGTCTGATGTTTCCAATCTCTGACATCGGAGCTGGGTATCCCTAGCCTTGCATAGAATTAATTTCCTTTACAAACAGGACAATACCTCATGATGGGTCTTGTTTGTGGACTGGCAGATGGAGCCATGGCAGGGACCAAGAAAAAGAAGTAGCCTACAGAATTAACCCTTAAGGTAAAACTCCAAAAGATATCAGGGCCAGAGCCCTGGCCCCTCACCAGTAGCTGGTCCAATTCAATTTCTTGTCTTGTCCATTGTGGGCCTGATGAGGCCTAGTGGGCATGGAAAATCTCTGGCCATTCCAACCATTCCCATGTCCAATAACATTAAGCAGGAGTTCACCAGCCCAAACCCAGACAGGTACTGGAAGTTTCAACTCTAGCTTTGCAATGGCTTACCCTAATCTTTGCAGGGGTTGCTTGGGCTCTCTCTCACACTGAAGCAGGTATAGAAATCCTAGCCCTCCAGTACTCCTCTTGTATAGGCCTCTTCCCTTTCCTACTGGGCAGCCAGTCCTCTCCTCAGATGCTCCACCCAAGTCCTGGCAGCTATCTCAGCCCTTCCTGTGACAGTGAGACTTTTTTTGTTCCACCAGCTATGAGAATTCATCTGAAAACAGCTGTGGGACATTTGTAAAGCCCATGGGGTCCCCTTCTCTTCCTAAGAGTGGCTGGGGCCAAGCTGCAGGAAGTGGCCTGGCACAGCTGCAGTGAAGCCTGGTCCAAGGGGTGATAGGTTCCATCTACTCCAGGGACCAGCAGCCAAAGAATCTGCCTCCGTGAGGCACTGGCTTCTCCACAGAAAACATCAATCCCATCAGAGCTGTGCAATAATGGTGAAGACCCAGGCAGGAAGAAAGCAGCCCCTGTCCTCAGGGGCCTCTGTCCTGGGAATGGAGTCTTCCTCCTGGCAGCCTGATGCACAGCAGCTTGAAGGCAGGTAGTTTCCAGGCAATCAATTGAGAGTAAATGAATTATTTGGCCATCTTAACAAAAAGGGAAGGCAGGGCATTGAGAGAGGGAGAGGGGCAAGGCAGGCAGTGAGAGGCAGGGTACAGTGGTAGACAGTGTGCTGGCCAAGGACCCTCTGCTCCCTTGCTTTGCTGTGTGGCCCTGGGCTAACTCATGTTCATGTCTCTGGACTCCTAGCCCTGCAGTTCTCTGCTCAGTTCAGGTCACAGGGGCCTAAAGACCCACACCTCTGGGGATGCTGCAAACCAGCTTAGCCTGACCCTGCCTACCAAGTAGCTCCTCAAAGCCTATTCAGCTTCCCTGGGTGGCAGCTGGGCCTGTGGCTCAACAAAGGGGGAGCCTAAAATAAACAAATTGCTTGGCTGAGGTGACAGAGATGATTCTTTTTTAATGAGTTGGATTCAAATAAAAACACATGGTGTCTGGACAGCCTCACCCAAGAGGTGATGGACCACTAATGCTACGATAAATACTGTGTCTTTTTTTTAATATATATATTTATATATATATATATATATATATATATATAATCTCATTTTTTTTTTTTACTTATGAAAATAATCAGCTATCACCAACCTGGATAGGCTTCATCACTAAATTAGCAGAAACCAGCTCAGCACAAACTCTCCCAAGATAAACACTGGTGGCTCAGTCAGGAGGAAAAAAAGATTAAAAAACCCCAAGCCCTCCTCAAAACAAAACCCCCTTTAAAGGAGAAGGCGCTACATGAGAGTAATCAGCCAAATACTGTGTCATAGGCCGCTGCACATGAAGAGGAGAGAGACTGGGGCAGAGAGAGGGATAGAGAGAGGGAGAAAGAAGGGAAAGAAGGAACAGAGGCCAGGAGGAAAGGAGGAAGGAAAGGGAGAGAGAGAAAGGCCAGGCAGAAGGAGTGGACTCTGCCCATGGCTTCTAGGTCCCTGCACCAGGTGCCTATGGAGGGCAGAGCTGCTCCAGCCCTGAGGCTGAAGGAGGGCCAGGCGGGGCCAGCCAGCAGGGCCAGCCAGCATGGTCAGCTAGTGCAAGTAGTCGTCAACTCTGGCAAAGGAGCAAGATCCCAGGCCCGCTCGGGCCATGAGCCGTAGACATTCAGATGCCTGGCCCAGAGCAAGCATCAGTGGGGGCTGCTTTGGCAGGTTCTGAGACTCTGTGGAGAAGATATAAGGCCTGATCACTGCCCTGTCCAGGGCTTGATTGCAGGCCAAAATTCCCTTGGGAGTGGAAGGTGAGGGAATTGATAGAATCTCTAAGACCAGAACATTCAGTGTCTGTGTGAGTGTCCTTGCTATCAGGCCATGGACTTATAGTCATGCTAAAAACCTGAGCATTTTAGCCTTATTTAGTACAGTGAAATGATTATGTGGGCCCAAGGTCATGGCCTAGAACCCATCATGATCCAGCAGCTAGTTCAGCTGGGTAGAGGGAAATCAGGGTTTAGGTTCAGCATTGGAAGTCCAGGAGTCCTGTGAGTCATCTGATAGAACCTGTGCTGACCTTGTTGTCCTTCCCAGGGAGAGGGGGAGGGGCTACCCAGGCATTCTTGGGTCAATTTTTTGCTTTTATTAGATGCACTCACCTAAAATGGCGCTGTTGAGTGCAGCACACACAGGTTCCCTCTGGATGGGATCAAGCTGCTGGCCAACAGGGCAGCTCCAGGGATCTGAGTAAGCGAGTAAGCTGAAGGCATCCTAAGGGACAAGCACTCTTAGGATTGTGGTACATACCATACCCGATGCCATAGCTCCAGAAGGGGACAGGGCCCTGAATGGTGCCCAGTGAGAACCTGACATACCAGGACTATAGTGTTGGGCAGGGTTGTACCTTCCCCAGAGCTTGAAGAGGGTGGGGTACACCCCAACACCCATGTTGTATTGCAGACCTGCCTAGTGCCACTCTGCCTTATTCTTGCTGCTCCTGGATCCTCCCAGAGCCACCCCATTCCCAGCACCAAATAGAGGCTTGCTCTGTGTGAAGGCCTGGCTTGTCCTGTACCTGCAACATCTCTGTGTGAGCCAAATTCTTGCCGTACTCCAGGCCCAGCTGTTCACTCAGTGCTTGCAACTCCCGGCCAAACAGGATAATCCTTTCTGTGGCAGCCTGGTTGCCCCCGCAGAGCTGCCGCCTCGAATGCCCATCATCTGCACCCAAAAGCCAGCAGAAAACAAATTAGAAGGAACGGTAGGAAGAAATCCCAGGAAGTTGCAGCCTCTGCCAAAGGCAGGGGAGGGCCAGGAGAGCAGGTGGAGCAGCCAGAGCGAAGGTGCTCTCAGTCCACCTAAGCACACAGTCCAGGGATCAGGTAGGACTCAAGAGGTTTCCCTCTTCCTGTCCTGCAGAGATGCATGGTGCTCATAAGAGCGTCCACACTCTCCAACTCTCTCCAGCCCCAAATGCAAGAGTCTTGTTCTTGGCAGCAGGATTAGATTTTCCTATATGTTTGAAGCTGCCTCAAAGACCCATCCATGATTGGTCTGGCTGGAGCTTCTCAAGCTGCCAAAGTCTGGCCATATCGCCTTTCCCAGGGGGAAGAGGCATCTGGATCATATATTGCCCTCTTGGGGAACATCAGGCTGAGTCATGCTATAGCACAGCCCTTACCCATACTGGACTCATCCGTCTGCAGGTCCTCATGCTTGTAGGCACCATTGACGATGCGTGTGGACATGCTTTCCAGCACGCCATTGGGGTAATGCTCTGCCTCCATTTCCATTTCACTATCACTGTGGAGAAGGATTGAGGTGGTGTTGGCCAAGGGATGTGGTTGCAGCAACCTGGCTGGGCCTTCATTCAGGTTTTAGCCATGGTTGCTGTAGATAAACTGAGGGCTGTCAGGAACATGAAAGGATAGCCAAAGCTTCCCAGGCTCCAAAACTTGGCACCTACTACTAACTAGCTATTCCCATAGGCCTGTCACTTGATTCCCATTGTTGTCCTGGTGTTGCTTTTGTGACTCACTCCTCCTGGCTATCCTACCTTTATTACATAGTTCCTGATCCTCAGTGACTGGGCTTCACGGACCCCATTGGGCATCTCTGGTCTCAGTTTGGACTTAAGGTATGCCTAGGACCTGTTGAAAGCCACTTGTAACCTGAGTTCCCTGCCTGCTAACCTGGCTGTCTAGAAGCTAGATTCCATAAAAGCTTCAGTTTACATGCTAAGGCTTCTGAAGGCCTAGAATCCCCTGGGAGGGGACCACATTTTCAGTCTTGCAGGAGGGTTAGTACCTCCAGAGAAAGTCAGGGCCAAGGAAACTGGCAGCCAAATCTTGAGTAGGGCCAGAAGCCAGAGCCAGTGCCTGGTTTGGCAGATTAACAGGTAGCAATAAAAGCATAGGCCTGTGATGAAGGTTGGGGTGAAGGGCAGGGGGCAGCAAAGGACAGACTGCAGTGGGTCCAGGGAGCACAAAGCAGAAGCAGAAGCAGAGCAGAGGAAGTGAAGCAAGACAGGCACCTGGTCTCCTGGTTACTGGTACTGCTGTGGGGCTGGGACTTGGTGGAGTCTGTTGAGTTGGACTCGGAGTAATTGATGGAGGACGGGGAGGAGGAGGACGAGGAGGACGAGGAGGAGGAGGAGGAGCTGGGTGCAGGGTATTTACTGTGGTTCTGTTTGCTCTTGGTGGATGCGATGCCATTGCTGCAGCTGGGACTGTCTGCTCCTAGAAGCCAGGGATGGTCAGAGGAGGAGGGGCAGCTTGCTACCAAGCAAGTCCCTGGATATTGCCACAGTGATCCCCTTTCCCATCCCCCCAATCCAGCTGCCAGCCCTGAGCCCAGCACAGGGAAGGGCAATTGGGGTGGCCTTTCTTCTCCACACAAACTCTTCCCAGAGTCCTCTGGAGAGTGGCTGACCTGTGTTGTGCATGTGGGAACTACTGGGGCCGTGTCGGGGGCTGAGGCTTGGGGAGCCAGGGTAGCTGTCCTGGGACTTGGGGCTTCGGGAGCTCAAGCTGCGGACCTCACTGTCGGTGCCATTCACCATCTCCACAAACTGTCGACACCTGCAGAGGGATCACAGCAGTGATGCTCCGGGTCTGGCCCAGGCTGTGGATTCCTGCCATCAGCTGAGGGGTGGTCTTAGGGACAGGAGGCCATGACTTACTTGAGCATGAAGAGCAGGTTGGGGTTGTGTTCCAATAGCCCAGGGTAGAAGCGTTGGGTGGTCTCAATGGCCTCACCCACCCGGCCCTCCAGCACCAGCTTCTGGATCTCTGCAGAGAGCAAGAACATGGTAGTGAGGAAGGGCCACAGATTCTCCTCACATCCACAAGCCTGAAACATGGCCAGTCTCAGCAGGAGCTAGGTGATAGTTGGATGGGCTGGCTCAGAGTGCTCTGCCGGCTGGAGATGCTCATAGAAGAGGCTAAGGAGAGAACCTGGTTGCCCAGCCCCTCAGCAGAGCCTGGTTTCAGCCAAATGACATGGAATCCTCAAGAATAAGGGGGAAAAAGAATGGAACTTACAGCCCAGAGGCAGGAGGGGTGTTTGGAGGCCTGCTCCTATGGGGCATTGGTGGCCAAGGACTTGGCTAGGGGGAGGGCAGGAGCAGGGTTTAGGGCTAGCTTGGGGTGGCAGGCTGGTTGAAGGAGCATAATGGGCACCTAGCCAAGCCAGTGGCCTAAGGGCTCCTCTTCAGACAGACTCCTCTTTCTGGGCCTCACAGGGGAGTGGCAACAGAAGTACACTGGTTCAGGCCAGGGATGCATCTCCACAGTCTTCACGGGCTACAGCATGCTCCCTGCTAGGAGAGGAGGTCAGCCTCCTCATGCTGGCACCTCTGATGATGACACCTCTCTGGGCCACCAGCATTTTGCTTTTGCTTTCTCTCTCTTGCCCTGGGGCCTGGTGCATCTTGCTGGGAGCAACTTCTGGGTCTGAGGCTTTCTCATTCATAGATCCCAAGTCTGGAATCCCTTTCTATCTGTCTGACTGAGTGCAACTTCTCTGGGAGACACAGACACATGCACATACACAGAAATGACAGGCTCAGAGAGACACAGGCAGGCACTCACAGACATGTGTGTCTATACACACCCTCTCACCCTCACTCTCCTCCTATCTTCTGTGTATGGTCTTTGTTCTCTGTCCCCTTCTTTCCATGAAAGGGCCCCAAACACACACGTCACAGGCCAGAATGAACACTGGGAGAGTTGCCTTTGACCAAAGAAGGATTAGGTTGTCTGCAAAGGGCAGGACCAGAGTTGCAGAACAAAGAGAGGTGCCACCAAAGCAGCCACTAAACATCAGCTTTGCCCTGTCTAATCAGGCTAGAGACAAGCAGAACTACTAAGATTCAGTAAATGGTCTGAAAGACAGGGTGTTGGTCTGATAAGATGCAAACACTCTTTCTGGAAGACATAAATAGGAGGCCAAGTAGAATCCAGGATGCAGGAGGAAGGAAACAAGCACGGAGGAGAAAGATCTAGCCATGCTAAGGCTTGGCCTGTGCCAGACCTTCAGAGTATGCATTAGGGAGGCTGCTCTGAGACTCTCCAAGGCTGCTGGGCAATGTAGTCTTGAAGGATGGTCAGGAGCAGGATTTAGGGCTAGCTTGGGGTGGCAGGCTGGTCTCCACTGCAGGGGAATGGACTCCTAACAGGTTAATCAGGGTTGGCATGAGTTACAGAGGAGAGTTAGGGACAGGTGAGAGAGGGAAGGGGAGAGGAGAATTAACCTTACTTTGTCTGTTCTTTATGGATGCCTGTTCTTCCTGAATCGGGGTTTCAGTCATTCGGGCAAAAGCCGTGGCAGTGGCACAATACCCATGATGCACCAGGTAAGACGAGACCATGCTAGAAGAAAGGAAGAGCTTGAAGTGACACTCAAGAACTGCATTTCTGCTGGGTACAGTGGCGCACACGTGTAATCCAGCAGCTTGGGAGGCTGAGGCAGGAGGATTTTGAGTTTAAAGCTAGCCTCAGCAACTTAGCGAGGCCCTATGCAACTCAGTGAGACTCTGTCTCTAAAATATAAAAATGGGCTGGGAATGTTGCTCAGTGGTTAAGCACCCACCCATGGGTTTAATCCCCAGTACCAAAAAAAAAAAAAAGAATTGCATTTCTCACCAACCTTCTGATGAAACAGAATACCTCCCCGTGAGGTTTCCCCTAAACATATCTTATAATACAACCTCCACAGAACTGAAGGGGTGGAATAAAATAAAAATGTCCCCCAGTGCTCATGCCATCAGGCTGAAGAGGAGCTGTTTGTATCAATGCTCACAGATCAGAGGAGTGGCTGCACTTCTCTGGACATGCTGCCCTTAAGCTTGCAGGCTACCTACTGGTAAACTGCAGCAAGCCCAGAGGTGGCTGATGGTCTCACCCAGGACTTCCTGAAATGGCAGCCAGCCAAGCAGTGTGCCAGATCCCCAGACACTGAGGACACCTGGCACACACATACCTGCCACCAACATAGGAGCTCCTCTGACTGCTTGTACCACGCATAAGTGTCCTACTCCTCTGGTGAGCCTGTTTTGTGGCAGCACCAGCTCCAGAGTGATGGGAGCTAACCAACATGCCAAAATCATTTCATAATATGCCACAGCTCAGGGACCCAACGTGCCAAGTTATCAGGCTGATTTCACTGGGAAGAGACCAGGACCAACAAAAATACAATCTTTGGGGAAGGCCCAATTCCCAGCAACCATTTGACCCAATTTTAAACTATCTGAGCAGTGGCACATGTGTATGAGTGTGTGTGCACAGATGGACAGCAGAAGGATAAGCCCTATGTCTGATGTGTACAGGAGTAAATATCTAGGTATGTGAGCATGTCTGATGTAAATATTATTATCAACCAAATGTCCAAAGGGCTGTCTTGTGGGAGGCATGAAAGTTTGTATGTTACCTCTTATTTTAAGGGGTTAACACAATAATATGTGTAAAATACTTGGCAAGAAGTCAATACATACAACCTCATTACAAAATTATGTTATCAAAGAATATTATATTCTGAATAATAATTATAACTATGTTATAAATGCAGGGCAATTTTATTTTTACAACACATGGTTCAGATAAGTCAATATGAATATAAGGTGTCTTCAAAATGTACAGTCACTTTGACCCAAAAATGTCACTTCTTAAAAGGATACCAAGAAAGTAACTAATCTTATATATGAAAACTTCTTTATGTATGAAAGGGTTGCCAACAGCACCAAAGAGAGAAAATACCTAACATCCCACTAGAGGAAGTCAGAAAAGGAGCTTGTGGCAAATTTGTCTCAAAGATAAGTTAGCCATTCCCAATATTCATAAAATGAAGCTATGTGAAACCACAGAACACAAATTATATACAGGTCTTAGAAAATGAATACATACAAGCACATGGTACACACATGTAAACAAAAACAACCATGTGCTGAATACAGGCTCTGAAATCTGAGAGGATCAGTCCCTCCAGAATGGGGCCTGGAAAGCTCCACTTTTCCTCTTGCACATGGGTAAGCCTGCTGCAGGGAGTGGCACTCTCTTGGCCCCTATGGAAGTGCTCCTCATCTGCTCTGGGGGCCAGGAACTAGAGGTAGCTGTGCTGCTCTTCCTGACCACATGGGCCCCTGCCTCAGTTCTCCTTAGTGCTGCCTCAATATCAATCTCTCAAGAACAGAAAGCTGCACACGAGAACCCAGTGTGTATCCTAATCTTACTCAAGGGTCCCTGGCATCTGGTACATTGCAGAGCAATGAGCAGGGAGAGCAGAAGCCCAATCCAGCCCTTTCTCACCCTTGGGAGTCAAGCTAACACCCACCTCCTAGCGGAGTTGGGATGGTCATTACCTCACTCAGACCTGCAGCTGGCCAGTGGAAGACAAAACTAAACCTGGCCTCCCATGGCAATACTTGGCAACACGGACTTCCAAGATTGTCTTGGAATTCATCAGCCAGGGAGCCAGCTACACTGATCCTAGGGGAGACCCTCTTCCTGCTGCCACTGTCATAGATGCAGGGAATTTAGTTGGATGACCCTGTGAGGTGACTTCAGGCCACAGTCAGCAGGATGGATACTCTCCATGGTAGAAAAAAGTGCAGAGAGGAAGAGACCACAGGGGAATCCTAGGACATTCTTTGCAAAATGACCTGGGGAAGGAACACAGCCTGTTGGTAAACTTACACACAGGAACCTTCCAAGCTGGCTGAGGGGACAAAGGTGTAAATAGGGGCATCTCTAGAGACTGCAGCTTTCTATTGAAAAGAGGGCATCAGGGCAGTAGCTGAATCCCTGGGAGTACTTTCCAGAAGCATATTTCCCTCTGGAATTCTCAGGAACAGCTTATAGCCCTGCAGGGGCCCATTGGAACAGGGCCTGAGGGATGGCACTCACTTCTGCAGCACCGCCTGCCACTCGCCAAGCCGGGCACTGATGGGGAAGCCATGGACAGTGCCCTGGACCTTGGCACGCCATTCCCGCATGTAGTCCTCGATGTCGAACAGGAAGGGCTGCTGCCCAAAGTTGGCATCCACAATCTCCCCAGGTGTCTGCAAGCCTACAGTAGGGTAGAGGTTGGCCTGAGGAGGAGAATGAATGATAGTCAGGCCCTATGAGCAGTAGGGCCTCCCTTCACCTCCATGGCTCCTGCCGGCCAGTACTAAGGCTGGAAGAGAGTCACAAGGTGGGAGGCATGGGACTGAGCCACATTCCATCCATCTCCCCACCACAGGCACTAAACCCCAAAGCCTGGGGGAAGAAAGCAAAAGAAAAGCGAGCAAGGCTTAATATGGAGAGTCTCTTGCCCTGCATTGGAGGTCACTGGAACTAAGCCAGGGCACAGTGAGGCAGGCTGGGCTATACAACCCTGCAGGTGCGCCCATGAAATTAGGCTGTAGGGTGGATAATGGCTCCTCTCCAAAAAGTTCAGAGCTGAGGATCACTCGGCCACAAAAAAAGAGTTACATGAGGAAGAAGGAAGGGATGAGATGAGACAGAAGAGGGAGGAGGAGAGTATGGCAAAAGATTATGTGAGTTACACCCCTTGGAGCTGGCAAAGGAGAAAGTTTGTTGCCCTTCCTGTCAGAGGTTCACTCAGCAGAAGACCTATGGCTAGTGAGGTGTGAGGCTCCCTGCTTTCCCCCACTCTCCCACAATGACCTCCCCCTGTGGCTCCCAATGCCACTGCTCATACCCTCACCCATATCCTCCCCATATCATTGCACGCTGTCTTCCCAGGGCTTCCTAGTCCCCTCTTTATCTTCCATCCTTAGGCTACATGTCATTCCTGGGAATACTGGGTTCAGCCCACTATGATCCTGAACCCACAGACCTCTGGCTTCCTTCTTTTCCCTCCCATCCTCCACACTACAGGCGAAGCTCACCTCCTCCAGCAAGCTTTTTCTGACCACCACTGCCCAAAGCTCTGCCGCCTTCTAGCATGTGGCAGCATGCTGCCCACACTCACATCTGGTTGTTTTATGTTAACTAAATTCTTCCCCAGCCAGCAAGTCTGCTCTCTTTGCCTAGGACCACAACCTCTCTCTAGGAACTCTGGATAAATAGGAGGGAAGGATTCTGATATGTAGACAGGATGATTCAAATGCAGCAAATGCTGCAATTGGGTTTCAGAGGTCCCTCAGATCACAAGAGCATTTCCTTGGGTACATTAGGGTGCCCCGGATCCCAAAGTAGGAGCAGAGTCAGCAAACCTTCCTTCCAGAACCAGCCAAGGCATACAGGGCTGGGCCAGGCTCCAGCACTCTGGGTGGAGGCCCTGCATGTGACAAGGCCTGTGGTGACTCACAGGAAAGGACTGAGGTATGGAAGGTACAGATGAGCCCCGAAGGCTACAGGAAGCACCATCCTTTTCTAAGAAGAGAAAACCCACAAAGTCCATCTCCCTGGCTTGAGGGGGATCTTGGGGATACTTGATGGGGATGGACAGGGATTGGTTTCCTAAAAAATCAGTAATAATTCCCTACACTCTGTACCCCAGTTTGCTGGCTGTAAGTAACATGGAGCTGGCCCAGACCAGCTAAGCCATGGAGCTACCCTCCTTCCATGACCATCACCCCATCCCCACCCACCCCACAGCTGCTTTTATAAATGTCACAAATTTCTGTCACCTGCTAAGAGTCGTGGAGGAAGACCAGGCCTTGCTCCTGGAGAGAGGAAAGCCAGCAGGTATCCCCTACTGGCACCCTCAAGCTTGACAGCACAGGACACATCCCTGGTTGGGGAAAGGGCCAGACTCCACACCCTGCACTTGCAGGTACCACCACACCCCATAGCATACAGCCCCCAATGGCCCAGAAGGGGGAAAGCCTGCTGGTCATACTTACCGGGAGGTCTGTGAAGGCTATGCCTGTGAAGGGAAAGAACAGTAATCAGGCCATTAGACAGGGCCAGCCCCTTGGTCGCCTCCACCTCTGCAGCAAAGGCCTGGTAGTTTTAGGTCTGGACCTTTCTTTTACTGGGTGGTCTATTCAAAAGCAAAGTCAGGACCTTAGGTAATTGTCCATGGCTGTTCCACCTTAGAACAACTAAACCCAAGTGATCTGTCCCAAGGCCTTTTAGGTCAGATACTTCTCTTGAACCAACACATTTATGGAAACCTACTGTGTATGTCAAATCCTTTGCAATCCATTCATTACCTGATCCAATTCTCATATAATTCTGGGGAATGGGCATCCTTATCCCATTTTACAGATGAGGAAAAACTTCACAGGTTAAAAGACTTGCCAAATGGTCTGATGTTCCAACATTGTCTCTAAGCTGATGGAGAAGTGAAGACAGGGAGGGTGACAGCTGCCTATCTCCAGACTACACTCATTCTGCATCCCCAGGAATTCTAAGTTGGCAAAACTCAGGTTAATAAAGATTTGTGTACCATCCAAGCCCTCCTGCCAAGAGAAGGAGTTGAATTTCCAGAGACCTCAATCCTGAACTGAATATGAGGATGGAAGGCAGTGGGACCCCAAATATACACACAGGCTTGACCCATGTCCACCAGGAGAGGAACCTCAGAACTCTACCAGATTACACGTATTTGACAGATTGAGAAATGACACAGACTTAGCCAATAGAGCCTCTCTCAAGATTTCACAGTCCTTCATTTTTTTGGATAAGGTCTTATAACTTTCTGGCCAAAGTCCATAAGACTTTGGCCTGAGAGATTTTCAAACTGCTGATTCCTTAGAGATCTTCAATCTGCTCCTCCAACTCTCACCCAGAAAAGAAAGAAATCCAGCAAGACAGCACATGTGAAGTCTGACACAAGGTCTCCCACGACAATCTTGGAAGGTTTACAGATTTAAAAAAAAAAAAAATGTGAAGAGAGATGGTTTACAACTTTTACTGGGCTATTTTACTCCTCAGTGAGGAAAAGTCATAAACATCATGGTCTGCCTACCTGAGGCTACTGCTGAGAACCATTTGCAGGGTCAGTGTCACAGAATCTGGAAGCCTCTCTATACCCTCTATTCTGCCCAGGAGCTTCCCCCATGGATCTCAGTGTGGCCATGCTGCTGCTTTACTCCTAGGCCTATGGAGGAAATCCACAGGATCCTAGAAGGAGTGGGAATTCAGGCTTCATCAGTTAACTGCAGTGTGACCTTTGGCTAGTTACCCAACCTCTGTGAGCCCATCTGAAAAATAGGGATAATACTAATCTCTCAGTGAGACAGTCTGTGAAAGCTGCTTCATAAACACTGAGTTCTAAGTACAAATTGGCTGCAACTGGGTCACAGAGTGAGGCAATGGCCATACTTCTGGGCTGGGGATGACCTACCCAGGTCTGCCCATCTCTGCCTCACAGTGACACATTGGAAGGCCTTGAGGTGATTACAAAAGAATGAGGAAAGAAGCTATTCCTCCCTATTGCACTAGACCAGGCAACACTGCACCCTTCCCCAGCCCTTCTGATCCCTGTGAATCTGTGCAAGGCCAATGTGATGGCAAGATCTGATCACAGATGCCAAGAGAATAAACCAAACCTGCGGATAATAAGGGGCCTGGGCCAAAAAGTCATAGGTCTTGGGACACTGAGGCTGAGAAGAAAAGATCTTGTGAGAGATCAGAGCCATATGAGGATGATTCTGCAAGCACATTGACCGCTTGTAGACAGAACATCCCTCCATTCACTCATTCATCCTTTTTACCAAGTACCTGCTGAGGCATCCCAGGAGCCATGCCCTGTAACAGAACTGGGGAAACAGCTGCAAGCTTGGCCCTCACAGTGCTTCTGACTGCAGCAATAGAGATGGCTTGTGACTGATAATTACAAGTCAATTGGGGGATGGCACTAGGGCAAGTGCTGTGACGGAGGAAAGAAGCAGGGAGGCTTTAGACCCCTTTAGAGAAGTAGGATGGCAGAAAACTCATTCTACTTCTCTAAAGGGAGCAGGGTTAGATTCTGAAGCACATTATTGATAAGATGGCTTGTGAAAAGGAGGCAAGGACATTAGAGGATTCACTCAGTGCCTTACATGTGCTAGGCAGGTGTTCTACCACTAAGCCACAACCCCAGCCCCTATCTTTACTGCCTTTTCACAATTTCATGATCTAGAAAATTTGGGGGACAGGTCATATTAATCTTTCAGTAAGTTCTCAATAATATCCTTGTGGATAAGAGAGAAAAACGTATATTTCAAGCTAATGTAGCTGACTCGTAAATGCCTGGTATCATACCTGGACAAGCTCAACTGCCACTCAGGGCTCAAATCTTAGCCTTGTACTAGAGATTGAACCTAGGAGTGCTTTACCATTGAGCTATATCCCCAGCCCTTTTTATTATTTTTTATTTTGAGACAGGGTCTTGCTAAGTTGCTGGGGCTGGCCTCGAACTTGTGATCCTCCTGCATCCAAGTTGCTGGAATTACAGGCATGTACCACTGCACCCAGCTTATAAATATCTTCATTAAAACATACTCAAGGGACTGGGGCTATGGCTCAGCGGTAGCACACTTGCCTGGCATGTGTGAGGAATGGGTTCAATTCTCAGCACCACATATAAAGAAATAAAATAAAGGTCTATCAACAACTAGAAAAACATTAAAAAAAAAAAAACATACTCAAGGGGGCCAGGGTTGTGGCTTAGTGGTAGAGCACTTGCCTAGCATGCATGAGACACTAGGTTTGATACCTGGCACCACATAAAAATAAACAAATAAAATAAAGGTATTGTGTCCATCTACAACTAAAAAAAAAAATTACACACACACACACACACTCAAACATTTTTATCAAACTTTAGTTTAACAGGTCTGGACTTGTACTTTGCCTAGCATGTATGAGGCATTGGGTTTGATTCTTAGCACCACTTACAAATAAATAAAATAAACAAAAGAAAAAAATGCGTATGTTTAAAAAAAATTAGGTTAACAAAATGCTGAAAAGGATGTCAAATAGCTGAGATACAATAAGTAAGACCATAGAAGATCTTGATAGCCTGGAAAAATAGCCACTCTACTTCTAGATTAAATTTAATTACAACATGTGAGGTCTTTCATGGGGTCTATAAAAAGCATTCAATAGAAAGATGAGTTTTTTAAAAACAGCCTGTGACCATGAACTCCCTGTAGAATCTAGGCACCTGGTCAAGAAAGAACTCAGCCCTTTGGTGAGCCTGGTACACACAGATGAGACCCTAAATGTACAGATACAGAGGGCACACCTTGTGTGCCACTGCAGGTGCCATGCTCTGAGTAAGATGAGGACAAGCTGGAAGGATATGAAGGGCAGGTAATCAAAGAGGCAGGACTGGGTCTGGCTGCAGAGAGACAGATGAAGCAGGGCTCAGGTACAAGGTGAGAGCTCACAACAGTGGCTCCTGAGACTCTGGCAGTAGAAGAACCCAGAGCCAGGGAATAACTGGAATCAGAAAGTGGGGTGCGGGGGTTATGGCTCAGCGGTAGAATGCTCGTCTTGCACATGCAAGGTCCTGGGTTCGATCCTCAGCACCACATAAAAATGAATGAATGAATGAATGAATGAATGAATGAATGAAAAAATAAATAAAAGTTAAAAAAAAAAAGAAAATGGAGTGGGGAATGGAGATTCTTCTTGAGACCTTGTCCCGTGCCCCTGCCCAGTCGCCTCCCCCACTTCCCCAGCTATGAACTTCTCACTGGTTGAACACCAGCAACTGCAGTTTCAGGAGGGTTTCCCCAGATGTGCACCCGGGAAAGCTCTGCATCCATGCTGTGCTCTTGGTTGCCCAGCTCCCTGGGCTTTCCTGTATGCTCTGTCAAAGAATGCTGGCTCCTGGTCAACCAGCCCAGCCACTAGAAAACCTGATTTCCTCTAAGGTCTCCAGATGCTGGCCAGGTCATCTCCTAAAGAAGTCACAGAGGGGCTATAAGGAGTAGAGTCACCTTTTTATTGTCCCTCAAGCTAGGGGTACTCCTCAGGCCTCTGATGAATGAAATGTCTAGTTCTCTTTCCTGTAGGGCTTGGTGGCCTGGCTGATAGGGTACTGAAAGTCCTCTCCTCACTATACCATCCTAAGAGAACTAGCGTGTGACCAGATCAGACACTCCTGCAAATCCAGGCAGGCAAGCCCAGCTTCAGGCCCCATCCCCCCAGTGATTGCTACACTTCTGGTTAACAGCATTACCATCCTAGCCACCTTCTCACCTTTCCTTCTGTCACTAAGCCCTGCTGGGCCATCCCAGCCTTCATCAGGTTTGATCCCCATTTTCTGCACCTAACACCTTACCTCAGGCCACCTGCCTCTTCCCCTGGCCTTTCATCCCTCATGATTTCACCAAAGATTTTCTGAATGTAACTCTGCCTACACTACTGCCCATTAATCATGGGACAGCCCAGAGGAGATCCAGCCCCATCAGATCCCACTTGTCTATCTTCTGTACTAGTGAAGCCCTCACTATTGCTCTGGAGCAACCAGCACCCTGGCCATCAGAAGGGGGTAACTGGGCCAGGTCATGGGCATGCTAACCCCTATCACGAATAGTTATGTGCTTCAACCCCTCAAATTTTTCATTTGGTGCTAAAACCTGCTCCAACAAGTACCACAAAGGCCAGGATCATGACCAAAACGGAGCTGTACCCACTCTGGTCTTAATAAATGCTGCTTAAAGAATAGGTTCACAAAGAGAATGCCCCTGCTACTACTCCATTCACCTTAAAGGGCTCCACTGGCTGGAAAAGGCTGCAGTTCCCCAGAGCTCAGCAGAGGCTCCATGACACTGCTTTAATTTCAATGCTTGCCTTTGAGTCTCTCCCAATCAAAGGGGCTCCACAGGGGAGACCCTCCAAGGTCCCTTAAGCACCTACCAAGACTGTGGCCATTCTTAGTGTAGAAGCACGTGCCATTGATGAGATTAACACAGCAGCCGATTACATCTCCTGTGGTGAATGTGGGACCATAGGGCTGGCCAGTTCCCGAGGAGCAGAAGGAATGCCCATCATCGCCATGGTAACCATAGGAATGTTTGTCCCAACCTATTGGGGAAGAAAGCAGCAATAGCTGAAAAGAAGGACTTGAGAGAGGAGCAAGAAAGTCACAGAGGCCCCACCAGGTCTCAGCCACTCTCCCAGCCTGCCTCACATCAGTCAGCACTTGTGGTCTCTCACAGATCCAGCTATAGACAGTGTCTGGCTATACCAAACACATACTTTGTTAATGAGTTCAGTAAATTACCACCTCTGAGGGGCTGAAGCAGCCACAATGAGGAATATTCCAAGCTGTGGTTAACAGGAACCAATATTTGGAAGGGAGTCACTGGAAAGCAGCATAACAAGGAGGTGGTCAGGGAAAACCTCAGGAAGGAGATGGGGCTAGAAGTGACCCAACCTCAGAATTCTATGTGGTATGTTATCAAAATTTTTAAATTGAAGAGTAATTTGCCTATAGTAATATCCTTCCTTTTAACTATATAGTTCAAATGAGTTTTAACAAATATCTAAATATATACCGTTTTGTTACCAACATAATGAATCAAGACAGACATTTCCATCACTTCAAAAAGTTCTCTTTGGCCTCTCTGCAGTCAGTCCACTCCACTTATCCCGAGTCACTGGCAATGCCTATCAATCTGATTTGTCCCTGTGGTTTTGCCTTTTCCACAGTATCATATAAACAGGATCACAGGGGCTGGGGGGTGGCTCAAGTGGTAGCGTGCTTGCCTAGCATATGTGAGACACTGAGTTCGATCCTCAGCACCCCATTAAAAATAAATAAAATAAAGATGTTGTGTCCACCTAAAACTAAAAAATAAATATATATTAAAAAAAACAGGGCTGGGGATGTGGCT